>NC_141685.1:453526588-454260657 GCF_964263255.1 Lissotriton vulgaris | reverse complement strand
GGGCGATCTGCAAGACCCACTTGTCCGATGTTATGGATCTTCAGTGGGGGAGATGATGATGAATTCTCCCACCAACTGGAGTAGTGTGGTCCTGCAGAGTCAGTCTAGGAGGGAGTGCTTGGAGGCTGCGGCTGCTGCGGGCAGTGTGGCCGACAACGTCTAGCCTCCATTCCTGGATCGGAATGCACAGCATCCACGTCCTCGCATGGCTTGGGCCCTGTCTGAGTCCTCAGGTCGGGATTCCAGAGGTTGGAGGTCCTGGGAGATTGGGCATTGAATTTCCCAGGGAGCCAGCTGAACAAGTGCCTGTATCTGTGAGATGACACCATCCTAGATACTATTTGAGGGTTCATCCTCAGGCCCCCCCCCAAGTATCAGGACTATGTTGTGTGAAGGTTGACTAGCCTGTTAAGGGTGTAGTGCATCTTGTTAAGGTTTGAAGGCCTGAGAGGTTTTGTTGTCATTTGGTTGCCGTTATTTTTATGAGGAATGTTGAGCATGAGCTTCAGTTGGGCTCCCATAGGTGGGGGCTGCGGGGGTGGAAAGGATCACCTCCTTATAGTAGCAATGAGGATTGGCATGGCTCCTGATGTTAAGGTGTTGCTTAACTTTAAAAATTGAATATCTGATAAAGACTTCTAGCTGCAGATTTCTTACCTTTGAATTTCCCAAGCATCAGACTGGATCGGCAAACATTTGCTGAGCAATACACCTTGCGCACGGTGTAGGGTGGCTCCATTCAGCTCCGCCTGACATCGTCAGCATTGGAAGCGCCTGTTCGAAAAACAAATCCGCGTCATGTGCGAGGAATGTCTTCGAGAAAGACCGTTTTCAAGCTGTGCAGTGCATGCCACCGCATGATATTGGTCACCGATCCCCACCTCGTCTGTCTCTGGTGTCTCGAGCGTGACCACGATTTGAAGTTGTGCACGACCATGGCTCCAAAGCCCTTGAGGGAGGGAGCGATGAAGCTTCTCGCAGCCCAGCAGTCGACACCATCCAGTGAGACTACGCGAAGTTCAGTCCCGATCGAAGAAGAGGAGGTCGCAGGACTGCTCCCGGAGCCCAAATTCCTCTTCTTCCCATTCGAGGTCCTCGGGACACTCGGGGAAGAGCCATATGAAGAAGTCCAAGCAGACTTCATCTTCACTTCGGCTATCATCAGTCGACAAGGGAGGTAAGAAACACCACTGCTCTAGGCAGAGTACAGTGGAGCTGGAGCCAGAGTCGACTTTGCGCCTCCCCCCTTTCTGAAAGCCGTAGCGAATCCTGCTCAAATAAAATAATTTTATGAGACAACGTCAATTCCAGCATCAATTGAACCCAGAGGTTCTATGTTGTCGCCTGAGCACTTTGAAGATGTGCTAGGCTTAGGAGAGGAATGGGAGGGGAAGAACACCAGGAGGTCTCTGTGGAGAACTTCGACTGGTATGGGGAACTTGAGGAGCCCAGTGGACATGATGTCTCCACCAACAGTGGCTATGGAGGAGGGGGCCATGGTGGTAAAGAGTACAATAAAGCAGGGGTGGGCCCTATCCCACACAGCTAGATTGGGCCAGTAAATTACAGAAAAAGAGATATCTAGCTGACTGTTTATTGTGCTGTCAACTATTTAACAGACTGAGACCAAAATCACAAATAGGATGGTCTCCATCATTTAATTATTATTTTTTCTGAAAGATTCTTATACATTTAAGAACTATACAGAGAAGAGATGGACAACACTTCATAATTTACATAATGTGAAAGCTAGGCTCAAAAAGAGATCAAAACAATAAGTGATTTCACAGGATAATTCACAAGTAACAAATAAAGTGAAAACTTCAAGACTGAAACACATACAAGTAAATTATTAAGCTACTACCAGTCGAAAAAGAGAGCAATAATGCGGTAACCCATGTACCCATCAACACTGTTTGAATGGAACACATTTGGGATACCATCCAAAGGGGGTATTTACATTTCATGCAAAAGAGGGATATATAGTTTGGAGAAAGTTTTTCCCTCTATTGCTATACTATTTATAATACTGGCTGATCCCTTATTGGTTAAAGTTATGCCAACGGATTTCGAAACCCTTTCTATTTTAAGGGATTCTCCTCAGGGCTGTGACTGGGTTCTATTATTGTTTCTAGAAATCACGTCAAGGTCGTTGAGGGTCCTGTTTTCACGTTGTGGACCGGAGGCTTGTGGCTCTTGATAATGTGGGCAGAGTTAGGGGATAATTAGATGAGGCAGGTTTTGTTGTTTAAAAGGCACAAGTGCTTAAACATCTGTTATCTTCTTACTTTTTACAGGGCTGCACTGGAGAAGCTTCTCTTTGAGCTCAGCTGTGAGTTGCGCGTTTATTTTAGGTTTTGGGGCGAGTAGTGCACATTAGGAAACCTGCTCCCATCAACAAAGGTTCATTTATGTGGCCACAAAGTCTAATAATATTCTTTGCAGTTATAATATTTATTTCTCAAACAGCTGTCCTTTAGTCAGCCTGGCTCCTGTCTGCTAAAAGTAGACTATTATGGGGAACTTGGGGAGCCCAGTGAACTGGACACTTCCCCAGATACTGGCATGCTTTCTCCACCAACAGTGGCTATGGAGTGGGGGACCATCCTATGCCGTGGTGGTAAAGAGGGCAGCTGAGGTCCTTGAACTAGAACTGTCCTCAGTGCAGGTCAGGAGTCATTTCCTGACCGAAGTGCTTCAACCAGGGGCTTCCACTTTCAAACCCCTTTTGCCCTTTAATGAGGCATTTACGGACGTCCTTCTGCGCACGTGCTCCAAGCCTAGCACTGGGGCTCCTGTGAATAGGACGATTGCACCCCGCCTTGACCCAGCTCCAGGCGACCCAAAGTTCCTCAGCTAACACCCCATCCCAGAAGGTTTGGTGGTGCAGGCCTCTACGTCCCAGAGCACCTTCCCTTCCGCCCTTCCAGATAGAGAAGCCAAGAGGCTGGACTCATTTGGAAAGAGGGTGTTTTCTTCCTCCAGTGTGGCATGGCATTGAGGTCGGTGAATACTGCATGCTTATTGGGACGTTTCTCCCATTTCCTTTGGGAGACGGTTGCGCAAGTGCTGCCACAGTTCCTGGAGGAGGTGTGGGCTGTGCTCTCCAAAGCAGGATGGGAGGGATGCAGCAAAATTCACTACACACTGTGGCTTAGATACAACAGGTTCTCTGGGCAGATCAATTTCAACAACAGTAACTTTGAGGCACCACTACTGGCTTTAAACAACTGGCTTCTTGGGTGATGTCCAACCCAATCTGATGGACATGCACTTTGATGGAACCTGTCATTTGGCGAAAAGGCAGACTCAGCCCTGGTCAACTTTAAGGACTCTCGAGCTACGGCTAGATCCTTTTGCCTCTTCTCCTCGTGGCTAGTCTTCCTTCTGCCTCTTTTGTGGCAACGGAAGTGATTTGCAGCTTTGTCAGCCCTATCCCAGCCACAGGTTTCAACTGTTTTTCCGCACTCTGAACACAACATTCTCTACTCCCTCAACAAGTAGAGAAAACCACACTTTATGGTGCAACCTGCTCTTTGTTTGCACCATACATTTACATAGATTGAAAAGGTGGTGATGTTTTTCGGCTCTGTGACCAACGGTTTCGGCGATAACCTGATCTGAAGTCAGCTCCCCGCCTGGCTGTTTGGGTGTCTTAGTCACCATTCACCATCAACCACTTCAATGCTGTCAGCATCCTCAAGTCCTTTCAACTCCACCACTACCTTGGGGTGGAAATGGAACGCCACCCTCCAATGTCGTAATGACAGTTGGTTAGAATATGGGGTCAATCTGGAGTGTTTTTGAGGCACCCTATGATCAAGGAATACTTCGAGCAACCCTTCTAGCTCTGTGACAAGGATTTGGAATGCGAACTGCACAAGTTGCAGCTTATGGGAGGTCTATCAGCTGAGCAACCATCCTCGGCTCCCCTTTGGCACTCATACTTTTGGTCACACTGTCAGCCTTGGGTGTCCAACATCATTTACGAATACGACTGCTAGGGGAAATGGTTTTAAATGTATGTAGGCACCCACTTTTACCTTGGTTGTCTGTATGATTGGTGGGTTTTCCAATGTGTCAAACAGCTGGAGACTCATCACATTGATTGATGCTCAAGTATATACGATTGCCACTAAAGGCCTCTTTCCAATCAACACTTGACATTTCTGAGCTGATCACGTTTTTGGGTAGCTGTGCCGCAGGGTATGCACAATGTGGACTATTTCTACCCCTTCATTGTTGCCCATGTACCTATTTATAGTCTGACATCTAGGTGGTTGAGAGCTCTCACCGCTGGCTTGATGATTTCTTGGGTACTGTCCGCTGACCTTCACACCTTCCCATAGAGGTTGGCCTTTCCTGATGCAGAGCACCTCTTTCCAATTGCAGGGCACTCAATGGGGTGGGGTACTAACCCACACTTTGGAGGATGTGTGGAGACAGCCACTTGGACCTACTGCTCCTTTCTCCATTTTTCTCCAGCATGGTGCCCTTTGTGATGAGATTCAAGGGTTCTCTCTTGATCAGCCTGCTTAGCCCTGACTGTGCATGAGTTTTGGATAATTCCTTGGACCATCCCACTGTGAGGATGTCTGGCAGGGACGTTCCTAGTTCTTGCAGGATCTGTTCACACAGTTTCACTGAGGAACACCTTTAATTATTTATGCCCTTTTCTCTTCGTTTTCATCTCTAAATGTGCAGAAGCTTGCCAGTTCTTTCAGTTGCGTACAGAATGTGTCAATAGATTTGTCTGTTTCTTGCGTGGCTTGCTGTTGCACAAATCTCTCTTAATGTGAATTGGCCTTGGGCTCAAAGTGCACATCAAGCGCTGTCATGATAATGCTGTATTTGGAGGTGGTACGCTCATGCAAGGTTTATGACAGTTTGCACACATCGGCCCCTTCTAGGTGGAGGAGTAGAGGTGCTTCTTATCCTGATCGGAGTCACTTTTCTCCTTTTCTAAAAGGATGTGCACTGGAGAGTTCAATCCCCTCCTTCTCACCGTGGTAAAAGTACATGGGATTTGAACCCTTTTCCTGCTATGTGAATGGTGTGCTTCACATACAACTTCTTCAGCCATGTGGTTCAGGTGTCTTTTATAAGTCAAATTCAGGCACAGCACTGGGAGAGGCACTCTCACCATTCTTCTTCTAGAATCTGCCTGCTGCGGCGGCAGCCTGCACCGCTGTGTATCCTGGCATGGAACTCTGTTCAGGATGTGTGGTATTTGCTCTTCAAGCCTCCTCACCTCGATGGCACCACTCCCAGTGTGACTTCGCTGGCATGCTCACCGTAAATCAGGAATCAGACTGGGCTGCAACTGCTGAGTTACAGGAGTGCTGGGCCCTGATCTGCTGCTTTAAGGGCTAGAGAGGCGGACCTTGAAGTTGGGGAACTGGGTCCGAGCCTCTGCAGGGAATCTGAACATCCTGTTATTCAGGGCAAATGACATCACTCAATCTCCCCATCATTAACAAAATGAAGGTGTCTATCTGTAATGCACCTGGTGCTCATGTAAAGCGCTCTGATACCTTTGCGTCGAGTTCACGCATTACAATAAACTCCCCCCTCCAAAAAATGTTATGTTGTAGGCCTTCAGGCCAGTGGTCCACATTAAAGAAAGCATAGCACACTGAAATGGGTGAACACATATAGTTAATTAAAGTTGCTATCAGTTAACTCCACCTCGCCCGACAGAGGTCATATTATTCCATTATTCCACTCCTGATGCCAAGGGCCATACCACTTCCCACTAGCCTCTAAAAGGGGTTAGTTGCAGGATTTTTAATCTTAATGCCCCCTGGTCTTTTTCTTTCAAGTGCTCCCTGGAAGATGGTTGAGCCTACCCTGATCTTTAGGAGTCAGGGTGAACCAGATGATGAAGCATAAACATATTACAGTGTGTGAGGGTTATTTAAAGAAAAGGAACCCTTTCCTTCCCCGCTTTTAGCAAGGCGGAGCTTCACCTGATAAAATTGGTGCCCGCAGGTTTGATATGAAAGGCAGTGGGATACTTTATTTTTTATTTTTTGTGGGATATTCCGAGAAGTCCTGAACCAGATTGAGCAATCATTCAATACAATGAATGGCACCTGATAATGGTGTGCTATGCTCCTACACTATAGGAGATTTTACAGTGGAATTCCTCTTAGCACTGAGAGCAAAAGATTCCTATGATTACTCTGCAACTGACTGCTGAACCATGGTGCCCAGCTGTGCTCTCTTAGTGTGTTTTTGTTGCTATTCATCGAAGAACAGTCTCTCCCAACAGGGAAAATTAACAAAATGTTGAGAGAACTACAACCATTTGCAATAACAAACTGCATTATGTGCTGTACTTCTTTGTTGTTACTGGTGAGTTGCCCAATGTTGTGCTCTTAGAATCAGTAATTGAAATCATACTTTATTTTGAAGTGTATCTATAAAGACTTATGAGAGCAGCATATCAATTGATTAAGTGAGAATATAAAGAATGCCCGCTGAAACCATAGTCTATAAATCCTAAAATAATAATTTTGACAGAATCAGCTTCCATATCTGAAATGAACTTTCCAAATCCAATTTGTTAGTCATATGCAACGGTCATAATCAGTTCAACAAGCAGGAGTAGATGTACGCTGAACAGGTCCGGACTAAGGGATCTTGCAGGTCAATGCAGTTGATGCAAAATAAAAGGGAGGAATTACCATGTTTTAGTAATGCCCATAAATGGCATCCACTAGAGCATGATCCCGCTCACTTACTTGTCTGTCAATTGACCAATTATGATGGGATCAATGAATCCTAATGCAGCACAGAGATGGCACAGTATGATAGTGCAGATCCCAATGCCATCAGCTAAGTGAAGGAGTCCATCCACCAGCCAGTTAGGAGGGAGTACTCTTCGTACTCACCATTATTCTGTCTTGGATAGATAAAAGGAGCTGGTACACCTCAATATTATCCTGAAATGTGCTAGTAATTACCTTTTCAAGCAGTGCGGCAGGCCATGGAAAATTATAGCTGGGGCAAAAATTGCCAGAATCAGTAGGGTCAAGGGGCGACTTTTTTTAAGAGAGAGAAATTGATGACACAATTGTTCAATGGAATCCTTCCTAAGCCATTGCATCATGTGCTGCAATCTCAAAAGTTCTTCCAAAATACAAGAGTAAATGTGTCTGGGCAGGCCAGAACCACAAATGCTCTTAACAGAGGCAATAACATCAGCTGAAAAAGTCAATTCCGAATTTTGAGATGAGAATTTACCAGTGAAGATGACCATCTACAGCTTTCAAAGAGGAATCATTGATTGTCCCTACTAAAGCTTAGAATTGTCAAGTGTTAATGGGACATTCTCTCCCCCTTCCAAGTTATTTCCTACCCACACTGGGTATCTTAGTCGCCAAGCTCCTTCTTATTTTACGTTCTAACCACTTTACTATTTTCGCAGCCTCTTTCCCCAGTACCAAGCACCTTGCCAGTTTCTCTGCCTCTATACTCCATCCCAAGAAAAGTCCTTTTTCCTAAATTCCTATCCCTATCCCAGACACTATTCCTTATGGAACCACACAATGCATTTTGAAATAACATTCTAAAATAAAACCCATGGCATTTTTCACTCCCTCTATTTAACGTCAACTAGATTTCTAATATATAGCCAACAAAATACTTAAATTAGTCACTATGTGTCACAGGGTGTCCTAATGAGAATGTGCTCAAGTGGGCCTAAGTAGCTCAAACTATGTG
The DNA here is from genome assembly GCF_964263255.1 of Lissotriton vulgaris. NCBI lineage: Eukaryota > Metazoa > Chordata > Amphibia > Caudata > Salamandridae > Lissotriton > Lissotriton vulgaris. The sequence goes on along the minus strand of NC_141685.1, from coordinate 454,252,929 downwards.
ATAATTTATTGTCCTCTGTACCAGGGATTTGAGTTATTAAATTCAATGATAACCATGTAAAATACATTTACATTTACCATCCATTACCTTTCATGGGTCTGAGGTGCACTTTCCGGTAGCCGGATCCTGTTCACATAACCGTGTTCTTCAATAACTCCAGCTGAAACATAAGAATTAAAATATATTTATAAATACACTTTTCTGATGCTGAATTGTCCCCTTAATCCTGTCTGCACTCTATAGACTTATACCAAAAGGGAGTCACCGTTCCTAAGTAGGGAGAGAAAGAGGGGAAGTAAGAGTTACTCTTGTCGTGTGCTACTCTAATTGTGGGGGGCAGTGTGTCCTCATCTTGATGCCCTCACACAGCCCGAAGGATGTTCATGCTTCATCATTGGGCTTTTGATCCTCGTCAGGCCAGCGCTGCAATGCCCTACGGGTCCCCCAAAGGGTCTCTTTTTTGGAGATCTTTTGATGAAGCCGTATGGGTGCGTGGGTGTAAGTGGCAGTGAAGGTTTAGAAGGTGTCTTAAAAAATGACTGGAGGGAAGACTGGGAATGGTATGAGATCAGGGGAGATGACCTCCCGCTGGGGGGAACGTGGGGGGACCCGCGGGACGTGGGGAACTCGACCACTGATAAGATGCGCCAACAGAAGACGCCGCCACTCCTAGGCAACTTAGAGTGAGGAGAGACGCAGAGTTACGGTGGGAGACGATGGGGCCTTGCATCTGGAACCGTCCGAAGCTAGAGATGGGTCGGCGCTTTCGAAGCCTCATGTGCCCGATGACATATTGGCCCCGGATACACTGCAGGTCACGGCGGAGGACATATCACTTAACGCCCCGGTGATCCCTGAGACTACGGGGGTCGGGACTCCTGAGACGGCGGATCCTTCTTGAAGTGACTGAGTGGTTGGGTGTGTTGCATGTATGACATATGACATGCTTTCAGGCCTCGTTGGGTCGTCCCCAGTGGGGAATGTGTGTGCTGCACAATACATAAAGGGGGCTTCTTCTCTCCAGGTAGTGTATGAGAGGGGGGAATGGGGGAAGGGAGGGAGGGAGGTTGGGGGGTGGAGGGGGTATAGACTTGGGCAGGTCAGCTTGAGCCCGGTATTAATGCTTTGATGGTGGGTCTTGCTGGGAGTCGGGTTGGAGGGGTGGGGGGAGTTTTTCTTTTTCTTGAGTGAGTTAGCCTCGTTGGGCGAATGGGGTGGCTGTGCACGTCCTGGCACCAGCGGGGAAAGGGCATATTGGCCTGTTTGGATGTTGCTGGTATATTGCTCGTGGGAGGGGGAGGGGGGTCTGTTGGAAGATGATGTTGAAGGGGAATGTTTCAGGCATCATTTGTATTGCATTTCAGGCACTGGAGGGGATCCACACCGTGAGCAGACAGATGTGGCGGGGTAGATTACGTTGGAAATCATTGGGTTATAAGTTTCTGAGTTGGAACGTGAGGGGGCTAGGCACATGCACTAAGAGGTACAGAGTCCTTTCCTTCCTTCAAAGACATGGAGCCTCCATCGCTTGCCTCCAGGAGACCCACCTGGTAGATGAAGGGGCACAGAAGTTGGAAAGAAAATGGCGGGGTCAGATATTTCATGCGCCCTTTTCTACATATGCCAGAGGGGTCCTGATCTGGGTGGCGTCTGGGGTACCGTTCGCTATTCAGTATATGGAAGCGGACATTCATGGTAGATACCTGCTTCTCAGGGCTAAGCTGGAAGGCAGGGAAATTGTCATTTTGAATTCTTATGAACCAAGTACCGATGACTCGACCTTCTTTAGGGCCTTGCAAGACGTCTTGATTCACGACTTGGTGACTCCGGTCCTTTGGTTTGGGGACTTTAACTGTATTATTGACCCTGTCTCCACCTCGGGAGGGCACAAAACCCCGTATGACTGCACAGCTCAGGAAGGTCATGGAAAACATAGGGGCGGTGGACTTGTGGCGCCTAAAGAATCCGGCACAGAAGGTGTACACCTGCTTCTCCCCCACTCACAACATGTACAGTCGCCTAGATAGAGTCTTAGTGGCGAATGCTGAGCTAAACATGTCCGTGGATGTTACACACCAGGCTCGTTTTTTATCAGACCATTCTCCAGTAGCCTGCGTGGTTCAGTGGGGGTCCCCGGTTGTCCGCCCTCGTACTTGGAGGTTCCCAGTGGACATCCTCCAAAACCAGGTAAGGAAGGCGCACGTAGAAACGGCCACTGGGGACTTTGTGGACCTCAATTGAGGAGAGGGAGGCATATCCTCGGCCACCAAGTGGGAGTCCCTGAAGGCGGTAGTAAGGGGCGCTTGTATGGGACTTACCTACGGCGTCCGGAAACAGCTCCTCCAAGATCTCCGGAGAGCGGAGGACACTCTCCTGCAGGTCCAGCACCTAGCGGACCCTAGTGCTCTACAGAGGCTAGAGGAACAGGCTGCCCGAGCTCGGCTGCATGATATCCTGGATAGACTCGACAAATACACCTTGGGCCAATATAGGCAGCGCCTCCACAGGGAGGGCGATAAGTCAGAGTGGCTCCTGGCTTGGATTCTGAGGAGGGAGCAGACCCCTGAGCGTATTGTTGCCCTGTGGGACCTGAACGGGGACGTGGTTTACTCGGAGCAGGCCATCCTTGGCGTTCTCCAATCCCATTTACGGCAAGTATACACGTCAGACCCAGGGATTTCCAAGGTCTCTTATCTCCCCTACTTACAGGGGTTGCCTATACCGACCCTTTCGGATTCGGACCGGGAGGAATTGGATGCGGGCCTGACGTTGGCAGAGGTTCGTATGTCGCTAGCCCGCTTGCCACGTGCAAAGTCGCCGGGGAGCGATGGGTTCCCACCGGAGTTTTATCATGAATTCCGGGACATGTTGGCTCCACTCCTGTTGCAAGTATTCCTTGAGGCGTTCGAGAGTGGAGTGGAGATCTCCCACAGAGCATGGCTCAAGGGGAAATCTGCATGATCCTTAAACAAGGGGGGAACAAGCATGACCCCTCGTCATATCGTCCGATTACCATGATAAATACGGACATCAAAATTTTAACTAAATTATTGGCCACCCGGCTAGCACCCCATATGGAGCATCTAGTACATTCCTGGGCAGAACACAGCTATGAATCTGAGTCGCTTGAATCACATCCAGCATGAGATACGAAGTAGGGAAGAACAGACGGTCTTGGTGTCCATAGATCTGGCCAAGGTGTTTGACACTGTCGACTGGGGCTACTTACAGGAGGTCATCTGGACAATGGGCTGGGGCCCAACTTCGGCCGTTGGATTCGTATCTTATACAGTTCCCCCCGCGCCAGGGTGCGCCTTGCAGCCGCAAGATCGGAGGAGTGGCAGCTGGGACAGGGCACGAGACAGGGGTGCCCCCTCTCGCCACTACTTTTTGCCCTAGCCATAGAGCTGTTTGCCGTAAAGTTTCGAACTGAGATGCGGCAATGGAACATCCAGGTGGGTGACACGTGCAATGTTCTGTCGGTATATGCGGATGACGCCTTGTTTTACTTGAAAACCCAGAGGGAGGCGCTCCTGATGTTGCTGCACCACCTGGACTGTTTTAGCGAGGTGTCAGGCTTGCGGCTTAATCATAGTAAGTCCTTGATTTTCCCTTCAAACGGTGCCCCTTGAGGACTTGCCAGAGTGTGGGCTGTGATGGGAACGGGCCAGTTTTCGATACCTAGGCATCCATGTGGCCTCTACAGCGGAGCAGTCACTCGTCCCCAATATAGATCGGCTGATTACGTCCCTCCAGTAATCCGTGTCTTTTTGGAACACCCTACCACTGTCCCTAAGGGGGAGACTGGCCGTCGCCAAGATGGTGATGCTGCCAAGGACACTGTATGTCCTTCAGAACACGTTGTGCCCTCTTCCACCTAGATTTTTCGGACCCTTAACACACTGCTCACCTCCCTGCTTTGGTCGGGTCGGCGAAGCAGAGTGGCCCCCCGCCTTTGAGGAGGGGGATTAGAAGCCCCGCTCTTTGATCGGCTGCCAGATGGTTTTCAGACGCGGATGTATGGGAGACGCGATTACTAGCAGGAAGGGCGACGGTGCAGGAGCTCCAGATGGCAATGATGCGCGGGTCGGGTGCCAAAGCCGAGTTGCCCTATGTGGTGAGACATACAGCGGGCGTATGGCAACGTTTTATAGAAAGGATCCTATGCTCCACAGGATCTACCGATCTGGATATTGACCCCTATGGTAGAAATAGAACACCATATGTCCTTCCGTGAATGGAGAGAGGGGGCTTTGAGGTTCTAGCAGATCTGTACCCCTCAGAGAGCTTCTTGACGTACGAGCAGACGGAGTAGTCATTTGGCCTTAGTGGCGGACAATATTTGCACTACCAAGGATTGCGTTCCATAGTGCGCTCGGTCTGGCCACAGTGTCCGGAGATACCCCCGATGACCCATACCTTACATATCCTACTGTCCTGCGGCAGAGAATGCAGGCTAATAGCCTTGCTGTACGCGGCTATGAAGTGTGATTCCGCCCCACCGGTGCCACCGACGTGGGCGGTCTGGGAGACGGGCCTGGGAGACGGACCTGGGAGCACCTCTGGACCAATTGAGCCGCCAACAGTTAGCCCCGCTCACTTTGTACAAGGGGTAGAAGAGACAGGATTTTACAGTACCTCAAAGATTCCCCTGCACAAATAGTGATTTTACAGGAAACCCACCTGGTCAAGGAAGAATTTATGAAGTTGTAAACAGAGATGGGTTCAGCAGGTAGGGTGCACAGAACAGATAGCTAACACAAGAGGGGTAGCAGTAGTTGTTAAAAAACAAGGGGGTACGTTAGGTTATTAATTACACAGGTGGGCAAATCTGGTAGATGTATTATAGCGAACTTAAAATAGGTAACCGTCCACTAACCTTAGTAGGATATTACGACCCAAACCAGGATGACTATGAACCCTTAAAATCAGTATTTACGAACATACTAGACTTCCCTGGCCTGGTGATAATGGCGGGAGATTTAAATATCAGCCAAAGTTGGATAAATCCTGTAATAGTAAGGCTATACCTACTCTGAAATCCCTAGCCTTTTCGAGATCTATGATGAGGCAGCACACTCTTAGCGACTTATGGAGGGAGAAGGTAGGAGCTCCGCTAGGTACAGCATTTCATGATAAAAAATATGGGCATTGATCAAGGATTGATTATTTTTTGGTAGAAGCGAATCTTAAACAAGAGGTGTTAGACATTAAATATCTTGCCGCACATTTATCTGACCACTCTGCAATACTATTAACATTCAGAAAAGATAGACACAAAGATTAAAGGTGGACTTTGGATCGCACTATTTTTGCAGAGACAGAAATAATGGATGCCCTAAAAAAAGATGTAGGTGAGTTCCTACAGATTAACTGTGGCTCCGCCCCAATTGGAATAGTGTGGGATACAATAAAAGCCTTTACCAGGGGCAGTATCACAAGAATACTCAGTCATAGGAATAGACAATATAGACAAAAGTTGAGTTAATTAGAGGCTGAAATAAGAAAGATAGAAACAGATAGTAAAGCGATTTTGCTTAAAAACCAAGTGGAAGAAATCCTACAGAATAGGATTAAGAAAAGATGGGATGCAAGCAAGCTAGCCCACTTCTTAGCCTGGAAAATCAAGACTGAGCATAATAGAAATGATTAATGGAATTAAGGTGGGGCTGTCCAATGTGATGGTAACAAATGATTCTGAAGTGGAAGAGGCCTTCTTTAAACATTTCCGAGATCTTTCCTCCGAAGAGGAGGAGGTCCCAGAGGAAGAGGTGGTAACTTGTTTAGAGGAGTCTGTTAAGCCTTTAGATCAAGAGAAGAAAGAAAGTCTTAACCAAGATGTAAAAGATGAAGAAGTGAGGAGGTCCATAAAAGCATCTAAAGGTGGGAAAGCCGCTGGACCGGATGGGATACCGGCAGCATTGTATATGGCCCTGGGGGAAGTCTTAACTCCCTTTATGACAGAGGTAATTGGAGAGAATTTAGATAATGGGATAATGGGATACAACTTCCAAGATAATGGAATAGAGTGCCAATTTCTCTTATCCTAAAGCCTGGCAAAGAGCTCGCTAACTGTGAAAAATATAGGCATATATCGATATTGAATGCAGATTATACCATTTTTACTACCATCTTGGTGGGGAGACTAAGCAAGGTTGCTGAGGGGATTATCCATAAGGACCAGAAGGGATTTATTCAGGGGAGGCACATTCATGAACTAATGTATGGGCTCATTGGAGCAATTGATGTGGCAATAGAGTATTCTGTCCCCCTCGCTGTTATTATGTTAGACTCCTCTAAGGCCTTTGACAGGGTCAGGTGGTCTTATCTGCTACTGTTTTTTTAGAGACTTGAATTAGGAGATTAATTCTGTAGGGCGGTAAAATTAAAATACCAAAACCCCACAGTGAGAGATCTAATAAACGGGAACCTAACTGCATCTTTCTAAATCTCAAGGAGCCCAATACAGGGTTGCCCTTTGTCCCCTCTGGTATTTAACCTATATAAAGAGCCCTTTGCCTAGAAACTGAGGACAACAACTAACATCCCTGCCTTCTGTTGGGAGACTTGGGATAAGAAGGTTGCTTTATATGCAGGGGATCTGGTAATCTTTACTTCTGACCTAGAGGCCGCACTATCTCCCACCATACAGATAGCTATGGGGTTTGGTAGAATATCAGGCTACCAGGTAAACGAGCCCAAAACTAAAATCCTGATTTGTAATCAGAGGGAAAATAACCAGTGGATTAAAAGAGATATGAAATACCTGGGGATTAGAATTGTGAAAGATATAAGCGAAATCCCAGAAATTAACCTGATGAGAATTTACAGGGAAACAGTGCAGTTATTGAACAGCTGGGTTCCGATTTTCGGATGGGTTAACTTGGTAAAAATGGTGCTCCTGCCAAAAATCACTTATCTATTTAATACAATGAAGGACCGGGTTTCAGAACCCAGCGGCGTCAGGGAAAACGCCCGATGCCTTCGAGTTCCCCTGCCTTGGCAAACAGAGACAAGGGATACTTCTTGATGACGTCAAAGACCAAAGTTTATTGGCTGCAACCAGGAACAGAGATCTACGAAGCACACACGGGTGGTTCGCTAGAGACTGCACAAATTCAATGAGCGGAGCATGGTCTTTTATGCCAAAAATCAAGCCTCAGGCAACATTCCAAATTAACATTGGGTTCATGCAAACTGACCAATGGCAGCGTGACATTTCAAAAGTAGCTTATGACGACAATCCCACTTTCCGTTGTCCAGCCCACCAGAAATGACCAAGCAAATTCCAACTTCTTGTCAGATCAGGCCGGACAAACCCATCATAAAACCCTCAACCCAAATCAGTAATTATGTCAGAAAGGAAGGAACAGAAACAGATTGGAAGCAAGATAGAAAGGTGGGTGCAGTGTACTATAAACTCGGGCATGTCCTGCTCTTTGATCTTTATCTGATCAGCTGCTTAACAAGGAACTGGCTCAGCGAGGTCAGCCTCGGGCAAGGAGTCAGTTCGGCCAGGTCATTCAGAAGTCAGCTAAGGCATTCGTGTCTCAAGGACTCATTCCGCCGTAGTCACCGGCCTATGTGAGGGCAACCATACAAAATGGCTGCCGCACACAAAATGGAACCCGAAGGTTCAAACGAAATCCCCAAATACAAAGTGTTCTCATAGATCGATTAATGCGAAAACACTTGTACACGCTACACTCCTCATCTGCGGTCTGCTGACACCAAAATCGTCTATTTCCGACGCCCTTTATTGAACGGGTTCGGAACCACTGAACCTCACCCACAAACTCACGGAACTACAGACCCTCCTTTTGCCCTTACATAGGCAACAGACCAAAACCCATGTTAATCTGAATCCGGATCTATCATCATCAGATCACCGATGTGTTGCTGTAGCATCATCCTATTACTTAGTACCTCTCTCTGGACAGGTCTCCTTGCACACAAGGCCACAAATAGCAGGAGCACACTGTACACAGAGACAGAACAGGAAAAGGATAGCTAAGACCATCCCAATGACCATCAGAATCTTCCAACCCCAAGTGGATATCAATCCCCATAACCATCCCATCAACGACCAATCTCCTTTGTCCAAATGGACAGAATCGGAGATCTTATGCAGCTTAGAAATGGCCTGGAAGACTGACGGAGCGTTGTCTGGAATGAAAACGCAGCAGCTCGATTGAATCCGTTTACAAACTCCACCTCTATCTGCTAGTATGACATCAAGGGCAACTCTATTTTGGAGTGTCATAAGTCTATCCGACTGGAGCTCAGCAGTCAAGTTACTAAGGGCACCGGCAGTTTCGACTATGGTGGACTCAACCACTCTCGTCAACTGGCGAATATTCCTGCTATTAGCCATCGGTCCCCAGAACGGCAGAAAACCCTTAAAGAAATCTCCAAACTCTTGCCCTGCAGTGTCTTCTTGACTAAAGACACCTCTAGCAACTCTCGTCTTATGGTAATCTGCCGCAGCTGTAAAAGTGGGAGGCAACAGGAAGGAAACAAAACATGTGCCCGAAAAATCAGGGGGCAACCATGTATATGCTTTGTCGTAGCAAACAAAATAAGTACCCTTAGCAGCTAAAAATGCTGGGGAAGACTGGGACGTAAATACATAGGTATCAATACAAACGCTCTTCCCTAACTGAGCTCTCGGATTCTTGCCATTACCCTGCAGACAATAGCGACCCTGATGGGGCACTATCCAAATCGGTGGAGAACTTTTCGCTCGCTGGTTAACACTCAGACTAACTCCATATCTAGTAACGTTCCAACCAATATATGCTTGTGTCTCGTCTCTCGGAATAGTCTCATACGAACTAATGCCTCTAATCATGTCGACTATACCCTTGACCAGAGCACTATTCTTTGGGTTGTCTTTCACTGAACGTTGGGGATAGACACTATGGGCATAGATGTACATCGTTCTGTAAGCCCAAATAGAACCATTTAAACTAAAAGGTAAAACTAAGTACGGAATACCCTTATCAGTCGTATGGGGCATTAGACCACAGATCCAACAGTTTGTTGTGTTCATCACTAACTGGTGTTGGTGCAAAAGTTGAATAAAGGAATTATTGGCAAATTCCAATCGTCTAACTACCTCATGTTCAGGTAAAGGATGAAAAGAATGAGAAGAAATAGTAGGTGTAGGTGTAGGTTGCACAGTGGGAACAAACGTTACTTTAAAAGAGAATGTCACATAACCAATTATGAATGTCATCAGACTCAATAGCAAAAATACACACGGTATTAGAAAACGTTTCTTTGAGATCATTTTACATATTTTCTTTCTAAAAATCATTTTCCGTGCAGGTCTCTCCAACTCGAAGAAATCCATCCTAAACTAAATATGCTGCTCACGATGGTAGGGTGTTCTATGCTAAGGAATGCCTCTGTCAACCCAGGGCAACTCCCTTAGGCCAACAAGAACCTTCGACCTAGTGTCTCAGGCTTGAACTCCAAAGACTTTCGGCAACCGCGACCCTACAGCTGAACCAGGATGGCGGTTCGAAAAACAAAAATGAGTAGATCCTCGGTGGAGAGTTAACCTGCAAACAGAAAAATCATAAAAACGTATTTGTGCTTTATTTGTCCATGACTCTCGGTCGCAAATTATAGCGGCTTCTTCCAGGCAATTCTTGATCTTTAAACAACAAATCAGGCTCAGTAGTGTTCAATCGATTCGAAGGAGGCACAGCTTCTTGTAAAAGATCGTCACTTTGTCTCTCAGAATTCGTACCAATCAGATAAGCATTGCTGAATGGCAAAAATCGTGGAACAGTTTCTGTTTCAGATTCTGGAAGTCCCTCCTGGACCCACTTATCGTACGGTAAGGGCAAAGGTGCTCGCTTACAGTGTACACCGTGGATCCAGTTTCGCTTGCCTTGTACTCTGACTGCAGAACGTGTCGATAGTAGCACTTGGAAGGGACCCGTCCAACGGGGCTGATCGTTCTTGTTCCGCTGGAAGATTTTAATGAAGACCGACGAACCAGGTTCAATAGCGTGGCCTGGGTCTTCTGAAGCTTGTGGTAGGCTCTCATGCACCTGTTGGTGTAAGACACGCAATTTAGTCGTCAGTTCACGCAAATAGTCAAGCAACACAGGATACTCGATCTCACTGAATCTAGTTGGCCTTGGCACAACCCAAATATTAGCTGGGCGACCAAAGACCACCTCATAAGGACTCAAACCCATTCTCGAATGCACAGTCATTCTTGTGGACAGGAGCGCTAAAGGCAAAGCATCTGGAAGGAAAGAAAACATGTTGTGCTTGCTTGGATTTTGGCTAATTTAAGCTTTTAGGTGCCATTATAGCACTCGACTAAACCAGCTGACTGGGGGTGATTCGCAGCGTGGAACTTCTGCCGAATACCTAGTCCCGCACACACTCTCTTCATGACTTGACCCACAAATTCACTCCAGATAATTCTCGGCATTCCAAATCTTTTGAAGAACTCTTTTATCAGAACTTTCGCTGTGAACAAGGCAGTATTGTCCTTAAGGGGATAAGCTTCTACGCATCTAGAAAAGGAGCAAACAACCACTAAAACATATTTCAAGTTGTTGCATCTCTCCATGTGGATAAAATCTAGCTGCAAAGCCTCGAACGGATACGTAGGAGGAGCAAAATGACCAGCTGGTGTTGGAGTTCCCTTACCAGGATTGTACATCAAACACACCATACAGTTCTTAACCAAGTTCTCTGCACATTTTAGAATTCCCACATTCTGCCAAACCGGAGCCAACAACATGCAAATCCCTTTCACGCTGATATGTGCCATTCCATGAGCCATCGTAACCACTGGAAGCACATACGCGTTAGGCAACAACCATCTCTGATGCTCAGACAAATCAGTCCAACAACCATTCGAATCCAATCTACCCTTGCTTTCTCTCCATTCATTCAACTCTTTCTCTGTAGCTTCAGCTTGAAGGATTTCACACTCTCAATCGTATCTTCACACATACTCTTCTCTGGAACCCATCTCGCCGGACCTGCAACATACATTCGACTCATCACATTTCTCGCAGTTTCTTCCGCAACTTCATCCGCAAACGCATTTCCGCGACCAACATCATCCGTGACTTTCTTATGGGCCCTGCATTTCAAGATCACTATTTGCAATGGCAAAGTAAGTGATTCAAGAAGTTCATTCACCAACTGTCCATGCTGGATCTTTGTCCCATGCGAAGTCAAGAATCCACGTTCACGCCACAAACGTCTAAAGCTATGAGCCACGCCAAAGGCATATTGGCTATCAGTATACATATTCACTCTTTTTCCTTTCGCCAACACACATGCTCTCGTTAATGCAATCAGTTCCGCTGCTTGTGCTGAATTATGTGGAATACGTGCAGCTTCAACAATCGTATGCAAAGTCGTAACAGCATATGCCGCAGTCGTATCACCATTCGGCAACTTAAAACACGAACCATCAACCCACAAAGTACCATCACACTCTGGAAGAGGAGTATCCCTAAGGTCTATTCTCCCTTTCGTTTCTTCTTCAGTTCTCAGAAAACAGTCAAGCTGTTCTTCACTATCTGTCTCAACTGTAATTGGCAACAACGTGGCTGGATTCAACGTGTTGCATCGTTTAATGTGCACATGACTCGCTAACAATGTCAACTCGTAACCCGACAACCGAGCACTAGTTAAATGCTGTGTCTTCGTACGGTTCAACAAGGTATCCACTGCATGTGGAACCATGACCACTAACGTGTTGTCCATAACCAAACCAGCAGACTGTCGGATTGAAACAGCCGCTGCCGCTGTGGCTCTCAAGCAACTCGCCAACGCTCTAGCTACCGGATCTAAGGTCGACGAAAAGTACGCACATGGGCGTTGCTTATCGCCAAACTGCTGAGTCAAGACTGACAATGCACATCCCTCTCTCTCATGGACATACAATGTGAAAGGCTTACTGTAGTCGGGAGTACCCAACACAGGAGCCGAACACAAAGCATCGCGTAATTCAGAAAAGCTCTTTTGACATTCTTCAGTCCAAGGAATAGGATTCGGAGTATCTTTAAAAGTAAGAGCTATTAAAGGCTTCGCTAACAAAGAAAAATTAGGGATCCACTGTCTACAGTACGACGTAATACCCTAAAACGCACGTACTTCTCTCTGTGTCGTAGGCACACTCATTTTCGCAATAGCTTGAATTCTCTCTGGGGTCAATTTCCTTCCCTCCTTCGATAAGAGATGACCTAAGTAGGTTACTTCTTGTCGACAATATTGCAACTTGGAGAAAAGAGTCAAACATTGCCGGCCGGGCTTTCTTCTTGAACAGCTTCGCTTCGAGATTATCTAAAATCTCACTTTCAAAACTACCGTAACGGGGCCACTGTAGGACACTGTCTTTCCTCGTATATTTTACCCAGATCTCATTATAGCTAATAGGGCCCACACCATGCTTTACGTATAATTCATATGTAGGAGTTCCAATCGGAGGAATCGGACACGAATCCTCTAACCGGGAATCCTTAGAACAACCAAAACTAAATATCTTTCCAAGTCTGCTAAGACCAGGCATCTTGCTCACTAGTCTAGCTTCTAACTACAAGGGAAATCTTAAAACGATAGTCTCGCGAATACACAAGTCCCTTGGCTTTGGGGCCTGCAGGTACCAAATCAAAGCGATCCACTAAAGGATACCAAAACAAAACTAAGGACTAGGAGACGCTCCACTCATACTTAACTGAAATGTCGATGGCGTCACTAGAAGACCCGTCAATCGTCTCCCTCTACAAACGTCTAAGGCTCCAAGACAGGGCGACAGTCAGGGCAGCAGTCCTTCGTAGCCGCCGGAAAGCGGGAAACCTTGCATCAAAGACTTTCGGACCACGCCGACATACAGGGGTCGATGAAGTGGTTGGCCTTCCTCCAGAATTTTCACATGAAGCTCCTCACGATCTTCGGGCTTGGACCGGTACCGCTGAAGTCGCCCCACGTTGGGCGCCAACTGAAGGACCGGGTTTTAGAACCCAGCGGCGTCAGGGAAAACGCCCAATGCCTTCGAGTTCCCTTGCCTTGGCAAACAGAGACACAGGATACTTCTTGATGACGTCAAAGACCAAAGTTTATTGGCTGCAACCAGGAACAGAGATCTACGAAGCACACACGGGTGGTTCGCTAGAGACTGCACAAATTCAATGAGCGGAGCATGGTCTTTTTTGCCAAAAATCAAGCCTCAGGCAACATTCCAAATTAACATTGGGTTCATACAAACTGACCAATGGCAGCGTGACATTTCAAAAGTAGCGTATGACGACAATCCCACTTTCCGTTGTCCAGCCCACCAGAAATGACCAAGCAAATTCTAATTTCTTGTCGGATCAGGCCGGACAAACCCATCATAAAACCCTCAACCCAAATCAGTAATTATGTCGGAAAGGAAGGAACAGAAACAGATTGGAAGCAAGATAGAAAGGTGGGTGCAGTGTACTATAAACTCGGGCATGTCCTGCTCTTTGATCTTTATCTGACCAGCTGCTTAACAAGGAACTGGCTCAGCGAGGACAGCCTCGGGCAAGGAGTCAGTTCGGCCAGGTCATTCAGAAGTCAGCTAAGGCATACGTGTCTCAAGGACTCATTCGGCCGTAGTCACCGGCCTATGTGAGGGCAACCATACAAAATGGCTGCCGCACACAAAATGGAACCCGAAGGTTCAAACGAAATCCCCAAATGCAAAGTGTTCTCATAGATTGATTCATGCGAAAACACTTGTACACGCTACACTCGTCATTTGCGGTCTGCTGACACCAAAATCGTCTATTTCCGACGACCTTTATTGAACGGGTTTGGAACCACCGAACCTCACCCACAAACTCACGGACCTACAACAATACCTCTTTATTTTGAGAAATTAACAATAAATAAAATCCAACAGGCAATAAACTCTTTTATTTGGGCATATAAAGGGGTCCGGACCCTGTGAGAAAGTGCCATCTTTCTTGCATAGGTATGCCCCCACTTTTTGCTGAATTGCTGATGTGCTTTGACTGAGTGTGCTCTGGGGTCCTGCCAACCAGGTGCCCAGGGCCTGTGTTCCTTCCCTAAAACTGTGTTGAAACCAAAACCCAATTGGCATCTCTGTCCACCTGTCAGCCCCTAGTAAATGGGGCCCTAGGTACCCAGGGCATGGTGACCAGAGAAGACCCCTGTGGGCTGCAGTACTTATTGTGCTACCCTTAGGGGCCCTGTACCCTGACACCCACACACTGCCTTTGCAGGCTGAGTGCCTAAGTACAGAACGAAACAAAGAGTCGACATGGCATTCCCACAAAAGCCACTGCCCTGGCATAGATCAGCCACCCCTCTAGCTGGGTGTCCTATGCCAGTGGTGTGGGCACAGGTGCATGGGCCTTGTGCCCCTACAGTACCCAGGGCCATTCCTGGGCACTGTAAGTGCAGTGATGCCATTAAGAGTATATGGTGCTGGGAGGTTGTCATTACGAACTCTACAGCACTATAATGGCTACACTGAAGACTGACAAGTTTGATATCAAACTTCTCAGCACATTAAACACACACTGAAGCCAGTGTGGGATTTAATGTAAAATGCACTACAGAGGGCATCTTAGAGATGCCCCCTGAAACCTAACCTACAATCCACGTCTTGTCTGAGAGACTGCCTAGGCTGCCACACAGCAGACATGTTGCTGGACCCCTGGGTGGAGAGCCCTTGCTCTCCTGGGCCTGCAACAAAGCACATCCTGGGCCGAGGTGCCAAGCCTCCTCCCCCAGGAAGGGCAGGGGAAGCTTCAAAGGCATTCCGCCTTTGTGAGCTTCTCCAGACCACTTGCTGTACTCAGCAACTGACCCCCACCAGTTCTGACCCCCACTCTGGCGGCAAGACTGGCGGGAAACCCTATGTCAGGAAGGGGGGTGTGCCAGCCTGTGCCAACTCCACCCCTAAGGTGGGAGAGGCGAGGTGAAGCACGACCCCGGGCTCCAGCCATCTTGAAGATGGGGAGCCCTGCCCAATCACAGCTAGGCTCCTGCCCCCTCCCACAGGAGAGGAGCAGGCTAGGGGGTGTACCCACCCCTGGACAGGGACCCATTGGTCCCTGCCCTTGCCCTACCTGTTACGCCCCTAAATTTAGTATTTAGGGGCACCCTGATCCTTCCTTCCTCAGATCCCGATTGCAACAACAAAATACCAAGAAAACAAAAAGACCTGCCTTGCAGCTGCTAACAAAAGGACGACGCCCACTGACTTGGCCCTAGAGCCCTACATGCCTGTTGATCCTTGAACCTGCTCCTGCGAAACTCCGGCGTCTCCTGTGGACAGCAACCCCGACAACCCAGGAGGACATGCCTGCCTTGAACCTTCCAAAAGACTGGGACTCCCATGAGCAGTGGTTCTGCTCAACCAGCAATACCCCTGGTGCCAGTCAGGAACTGCGAATTCAGCACACTCTGCACCCGCCAAGCCCGGCCTGTGCCTGAGTGACCCAAGACCACAAGGACGTCCCCCCGGCGACTGGGTCCCGAGGTCCAGTGCCTAAAGACCCTCCTCGATGAACCAGACGACGCCTGCAGCCTCAGAACCAGGGACCCCTCCAACACGACCAGCTGAGGGTAAGATTTCCCTACACCAAAAGACACCCCTGCACCCGGCACCCTGCAAGCCCCTGTGCCTTCCTTTGGGGTACCTACCTCTTCTCCAAGATCCCAACTTACCTCTCGAAGTGGTGGTCGCCCCTGAAGAATATCCGTTCCCGAGTCTGCAACCTTTGTCGCCTTTTTAACTTTTCCATTGGATAACATTGAGCGCCCGACGGCTCAAAAGCACCCTGCACTCAGCTGCCCGAGTGCCGCTGGAAGTGCAACCCCACCCTACTCTACTTCCCCACTTACCCTGAGTAAGTCACCAGGAGCCCATCTCCCACAATTGCGTGGCCTGCTTGCTTGCAGCCACCAACCAAGGCCCCCTATTTGATGTTATAAAGGAATTTGTATCGCGCACTGCTACTCACGAGTGTCCTGGCGCGTGGAGGAACAATAACATAAGTGGCAGCAAGGGCTAGATGGATTGTTTAAACAGATGAGTTTTTAGACGCTTTTTAAAGGTGGACAGTTCCTTGGTGTGCCGCAGATCATCCGGCAGAGCATTCCGCAGAGTAGCAGCCTTGACCGCAAAGGACTGCCCCCCAAGGCGCGCTCTACGAAATCTGGGGATCACCAGCCGTCTTTGCACACCAGAGCTGAGGGAGAGAGTTGACAGCCTGGCTGATTCAGTTCAAAAACCTTTCCACCGCTCCATCAAGATCAGAGGCAACGTCCGGGGGCGTGAGGGACAGCGCTCTGGACAGGGCCGGTATGTTAATCTTCTTTGGATACTGTACCAAGGCCTTGCCAACCAGCAGGGGAGAACTGCCAATATTCCATGAAAAGATAACCAGAAAGTGATCCGACCAGATGACAGGCCTGGGAGCTGACACATTAAGTTCGAAGTTGGAACATACTGGATCTAATAAGTTACCACAATTATGAGTGGCACCCAGGACCCACTGGGTCATATGGGTCAAGTTACATAGATCTGACAGGTCCCTGGTCCCAGGGGCCAACGGGTTCTCCAAGTGAACATTAAAGTCTCCTAACAATATAAACCTGGAGAACCAGAGCACACGCGAGGCAATAACCTCGTCGAGAGATTTATAAAGGTGCTCGGCGGGCCCGGGGGACGGTAGGCCAAAACCCCACCCAAGCTAAAGTGAGGGGATATATTCAATGAGAACTCCAGCGCTTCCCCTTCCATGATCCCCCGTGGATTGTTTGGTGAGAGTCCACGTTTCTCTGAAAACCACTGCAACACCACCTCCTCTGCCTGACTGACGGTCAACCCTTACTATCTTATAGCCCCGAGGGATAGCTAATTCGACCACTGGGGAGCAAGAATCATTCAACCAGGTCTCAGTGACAAATAGAAGATCCAATTGTTCGTCAACAATCAGCTCATGCATGTCCGCGGCGTGTTTCGCCATCGACCGTGCATTGATGAGAGCTGCGCGAATATTAGATTTCCGTGCTATGGAAGGGGGGGTCAGGCTGGTTCATAAGAAAGTGAAAGCGACATAAGGGGCAAGACCTCGCCCTATCATTAAGGACCTCCCACTTTCTGTCCGTATCACAAGGAATAAAGTCTAGTCCTAATAATGTCTCCCAGTCATAGGAGATCCTTTCAGACACCTCCCTGACCGTGTCACATCCAGCGTACCTGGCCCTGAGCGCTGTTGAGGCACGGACGGGCACAGACGGGCTTACCTTAGGCGCACCTTTGTCGCGCCATCAGCGCGCCCGCTGTGCTCGTCCGCTGCGCGCATGGGGACAAATGCGCGTTTAATGGCATGCACCCCCGAGCAGCTGGACCGCTAACTTCGGTCTAACCGCGCTTCAGGACACACCCAAGATGGCGCCCCGCCTTCCACACAATCGGCACAAACAGCCGTGGTGGACCGGGGCAAGGGAGGCCACAGAGAAAGGTAGGAGATGCTCTGGCATTTATAGATTTTAAAAAACGAAGCTTCAAAGTGCAAAGTAGCAGTGGTTAAAAAATGATCAGCGCCTGCATCTAAATCATGCAAGAGCAGGCAGCGTGATTCCAGCACCAAACGTCATCAAGGTTTAAAATGAAAAAGCAAATGCTGTAAATGCTGCCCCTCACTGTCGCAGTACTCCCAGTGGGAAACAGGAGCTGCCACCACCTGATTAGACCACCTACCCTCCATTGGATTGCATTGGGCCTACTCCCTCTCAGCCGGCTGCCCCTGTGCCACTGAGAGTGAACCAACTGTACCTGGGAGGCCCACCAGTCGAGTACTTACCTAAAAGCTGATAACTCACTTTCCTTCCATAGGTTAACATTGACTGGTTTTCACTTGAAATTTCTTTTAACTGTGGAGTTTTTAAACTTTAAAATATTCATCTAAAATCAGGTGAATAACGAATTCCGAATTGCTCACCTGTGATCAGGAGAGAAGCCAGTACTGTACCTTTTAGCCCAGTACTGAACCGCAAAAGTAATCCTAACTGTACTTTCCAGTTACCTGAATTTTCTTCCATAGGAAACTATTGACTGTATTTCTGTGAAATTTCTTCGGTGTCGATTTATGCAAACTACAAATATTCTTTAAAAATCATACTAAATACCAAAACGTAATTTCTTACCTGTCTTAGGTAGAGGTCCTAGTGCTGAATTTAGGAGTCCAAAAGGGGGTGGTGATGGACGGAGCATCTGTATCAATCAAACACTCACACCCAGTCAAAGGATCTGGGTTTAATCCATCACCGTTCTTTAGCCCACTCTGCCACCACAGTTCAGACATGGCTATATGCAAATCAGTCTGACCCTGTGCCTCATGGGAACAGTCCAGCCCGAACTGCCAAGCCATGTCTTCCCTGGACCGGAAACAAGCTTCCGAGGACCGGTTTCTGGCATTCCAGCCGTCTTCAGCCCGGCTTGCTTGAATCCAGTGGCAAAGTGAGCAAGGGACTCACGTCTGAGCATACCCTGCCACACTTATGGCGGCCAAAAGCGGTACAAAAGAGGGTGGTGATGGACGGAGAATCTGAATCAATCAAACACTCACACCCAGTCAAAGGATCTGGGTTTAATCCATCACCGTTCTTTAGCAAACTCTGCCACCCCAGTTCAGACATGGCTATATGCAAATCAGTCTGACCCTGTGCCTCATGGGAACAGTCCAGCCCGAACTGCCAAGCCACGTCTTCCCTGGACCGGAAACAAGCTTCCGAGGACCGGTTTCTGGCATTCCAGCCGTCTTCAGCCCGGCTTGCTTGAATACAGTGGCAAAGTGAGCAAGGGACTCACGTCTGAGCATACCCTGCCACACTTATGGCGGCCAAAAGCGGTACAAAAGGGGGTGGTGATGGACGGAGCATCTGAATCAATCAAACACTCACACCCAGTCAAAGGATCTGGGTTTAATCCATCACCGTTCTTGAGCCCACTCTGCCACCCCAGTTCAGACATGGCTATATGCAAATCAGTCTGACCCTGTGCCTCATGGGAACAGTCCAGCCCTAACCGCTTTTTTGTACCACTTTTGGCCGCCATGAGTGTGGCAAGGTATGCTCGGACGTGAGTCCCTTGCTCACTTTGCACTGGATTCAAGCAAGCCGGCTGGAATGCCAGAAACCGGTCCTCAGAAGCTTGTTCCCGGTCCAGGGAAGACATGGCTTGGCAGTTTGGGCTGGACTGTTCCCATGAGGCACAGGGTCAGACTGATTTGCATATAGCCATGTCTGAACTGGGGTGGCAGAGTGGGCTAAAGAACGGTGATGGATTAAACCCAGATCTTTTGACTGGGTGTGAGTGTTTGATTGATTCAGATGCTCCGTCCATCACCACCCCCTTTTGTACCGAATTTAGGAGTCCAGCACTGGATTACAAAAATAATGAGAACCTACTTGTGACTTGAATTTCCTTCCATAGGATAACATTGGTTGATTTTCACTGAAAAGTTTCTGTCAACTTTAAAAATACATTTATATTCTTTAAAAATCACAACTGTAACCAAAAAGCGTTTACTTAACTGTTTACAGCTTATGTCCCGGGACTGAATCCAGGATCCAGTCCTGTGGTTGGAAAAGTAATCCTTGAAGTAATCAACTGCATTTATGTAGAAAAACCCATTGAGCTCAATGTGAAATTGTGTTGCCTATTGCAACCACTGTAGCTATTGTACTTACAAAGTCTATTGCCTTTTTGCAAAGTAATTACCTAAAGTCACTCATATTGAGAAAAGTATATTTTGATACCTGTTGGTTCTAAAATAAAACACCTGTATCTTTTACTATAAAACCAATGGCCTAGAGTTCAGTTCTTGAGTGTATGAAACCTTTTGCTGACTGAGTGTGTACAACAAATGCTTTACACTGTCCTCTGATACTGCCTTACTGCTCGACCAAGCTATCACTTTAGAGAGTAAAGTTATATCTTACTTTAACCTCTGTCATACCTCTGGAGACTGGAGACTCTGTGCACACTGTACCTTACTTTGGTCCAGTAAATATAGAGCCATTTTCTTACAGACCCCTCCCGGAAAAAGAGACAGAGCGAGAAAGGGGGTCTATCATTGCCTGACATCCAGTTATACGCATGGGCTTTCCAAATCACCAACTCTGGAATGCTTTTAGAACCACAGATGACACGAATATCAGAGCTATGTTCTCCGCAATGATAAAAGCGAGTACAAGGTGCACCAGCGGCTTTCTTTTTAAGTTAGGGGACCCAATATTTTCCAAGAAGATTAAGTTAAAAGTATCACAAGCACTTACTAGAATGTGGTATACAATAAGAAGGCGGCTTAAAATAGATTATTATAATTTCTCAGCCTCAATCTGGGTGTCCCCAGGGACACCTGAATGCATTAAGGATAAACTGGCTTTATCAATTAGGGAGATGGGTATACTTGTCTGGGGTGAGATTACACAGGATGTTATGTTATGTTATAAATGATTTTATAACGCGCTCTGTTACTAAGCTAGTATCCTGGCGCGGA
The DNA here is from genome assembly GCF_964263255.1 of Lissotriton vulgaris. Lineage (NCBI taxonomy): Eukaryota > Metazoa > Chordata > Amphibia > Caudata > Salamandridae > Lissotriton > Lissotriton vulgaris. The sequence continues at coordinate 454,232,377 of NC_141685.1, read as the reverse complement.
TGGACAGCTAATCACATGGAGTGAGATAAAAGATCTTATGGAGGACAAAATTTCCCATTTCAAGTATATGCAACTGAAGAGCTGGGCGCAGTCTTCAAAAACACCTGTGGGTGTAGCTAACGACCTCCATGGAACAATTGGCCAACAATCTCACAGGTGTGAAAGAAGTCTCCTTCTGGTACTGGGGGTTACCAGGCATCTTCGATGGAAAATTCACCCTGGTAGAAGACCCATGGGGCAGATGCTTGCCGGGCTGCAATTGACAACATATTTGGCAAGTATAGATGCACACACTTTATACTATTGTTAAGCCTGCTTATTTGAAGAAAAAAAATCGCACTTCATAGGGCATATATAACACCTGAAAAGCTGTCCAAAATGGGGGAAGGAAAATTGTTTGCCTGTGCATAGTGTGGCTTGGAAAAAGCGACAGATGTACATATGTTTTTTTAATGTATGAAAATACAACGTTTCTGGCATGAAGTTGAATCGACACTCACAGGTATTTTGGGAACATACATAAAGGTAAGCCTTGCACAAATCATTTTTGGGGTGAAGGAGGGTGTGTCAGGAGTGACTAGGAATTTTTTATTTTATGCATTATTGCTTGCTAGAAGGTAGATCTGTTGCAACTGGATAAGTAAAACACCGCCGCTGCATTCAAAATCGCTAGAGTCCATGTTTTTATATGTCAAGAATGCACTTGTTGGGAAATGGGTCCAAAAAGAGGAAAACATTCTGGGATATATTACAAAACTGGGCAGGGGCTAACCGAAGCCAAAGAAGGGTTTAATGATAACAAAAAGAAAATAAGAAGAATCCTCTGTCCAATGATTACGCCAACAGAACTCTCTGACTTAGCTGCAAGTCCCTCCCAGTACAGTTTATGCAGCCGCCGGAAAATCGGACGCTGTCTGAGAGAGACTTACCAGAAGGGGGATGGTGTCTTTAACCTAATGCCTTTCTTTCTCTACCTCCTTGTGGTGGTCCGTGGTCTCCTCCTTTGCAGAGGAATGGCAAGGGTAAAAGTCATCACAATCTGAAATTAATGAGGACAAAAAAAAGCAAACAGTTCGCCCCACTTTGGATGCCTCTGCGAATCATAGTAATGACTTGCCGCATTTCTTCCAGAAGAAAACTTTAGACATCTACTCCTATTTTTCTGTTGCGGCTAACCTGATTGACTTTCCTTATAGTCAGACCATGTTTGATCAAAATGAAAGTAATCTCTCAGCCTTTCCCATTCTTACTGTGAATCTTGAAGAAGATATTTTAAATGTGATAAAATCGGGCTCCCCACTGAATCTGGCCCCTTTCTATGTTTTCCGCCAAGGGTCTGAATGTATTGCTCCAGTGCTGACTGCATTGCTAAACATTTCTCTCTCTAGCGGGCAGGTCCTTCACCAATGGAAGCATGCAGTAGTTAGGCCACCTTTAAAGAACTCTAACCTTGACTCCCTTTGCTTAAGTAACTTGTTGTTACCTGGAGGCACTTTTAGAGGTGGTTGACAAACTCAGAAAACTCCTGGACCAGGGAGGATCTGCAGCGATTGTCCTTCTTGATCTGAGTGCTGCCTTTGACACTGTGGACCATCTAACCCTCCTTCAGAGAATTTTAAAGGCATGTGTCAGGGGCAGAGCACTAGAGTGGCTCTTCTCTTTTTTGAAGAACCTAACTTTCCGGGTCCTAGACCAGTCCTATTATTCAACCAGTCTCCCCCTGAGTTGTGGGGTGCCTCAGGGCTCCTCCATGAGCCCCACCCTTTCAATCTCTATATGCTCCCCCTTGCATATATTGTGCGGTCATTTGGGTTGTCATTAGTCTCCTATGCCGATGACACCCAGCTGGTCATGTCAATCTCCCCTGACCCTAGTTCCAGTCACTTATCTTTGACTCCAGGCCTCCAGGAAGTAGCTCGCTGGCTAGCCGGTTGTAAACTAAAACTCAATGAGGACAAAACTGAAGATATGGTGGTCGGTAACAACTTCCACAGTAACATCCCAAGCCCCTTACCATTCTGCTTGAGGAAGCTGCATACCACCAAAGGCTCAATAAAGAGTCTTGTGACGTGGCTGCATCTAAACCTTACTATTGGCCATCAATCCAAAAAACACTCTGCCAGCTGCTATGGCATCATGAGACTACTGAGGAAGGTTCTTAACCTCCTTCCATTAACAGCCAGAAGAGGGTTCATACATGCACTTGTGTAATCCCACCTGGATTTCGGGAATGTCCTGTTATGTGGCCAAAAGGCTGCAAACGGTGCGACGTCCGACTTCTGAAGAACATACCCAAACAAAAGTCTGGTACAAGGGCTCCTAAAGACCTCCACTGGCTCCCAGAGGAACGCTGTGTTCAGTTTAAGTCTCTTCATTGTGCATAGCACAATTAATGGTAAAAGTCCCTCTTTGCTATGATCCTTAGTCCCCCGATATTTGCCTGGGAAACTTCTTAGATCCACCTCTGCTCACTTACTGAAGTTTCCCAGGATCCGTAGATATCGCTGGGGTGGACGCTCCACTTCCTTTTTGCTGTCTAAACTCTGAAACTCCTTACCTCTTGAACTGCGCCATTTGGAGCATGATCTTCCCTTAAACAAAGCCTTGAAGAACCGGCTGTGCAGGGAATAATTCCTTTCACAGAGCTTGATGTTCTATGGTGTCTGTTGTAGCACTGGGAGGCATCTGGGTAGCCAGGCGCTATACAAAAAGTATGCAGTGTACTTACGAGCGGAAGGAACTACATGACAGTAAACTGCCGGATTTGAAAGGCCTTGAAAGGGTGGCCCCATATATCCCCCAGTTACAGTACATGTTCTGCTTTAACATTTAGTTTGTCACACTCAACTACAGGCCTAACACATTGCACCTACTCTTTTTACAGTATATATTTGCTTCAGCATGCATGATGTTGCTATCACTGCCTTCTGGAGACCCAGCCACCTTCCATCTTTAATAATACAAAGGTTATCTGCAAGATGAAAGGCAGACAGAATACTCAAATGCTAGGTGCTATTGTGTGCTACACCAAATGAATGAGAGTAGAGATCAGCAAAAAACATTGTTTTACATTTCACTCCAAAGTTGCACTGACCAGTTAAGTTACAAATCATCTCTACGCATGGTTGAAGGCTGTGCACAGTGGGTGGTGGCAGTTTGCTGCAGGTTAGCAAAATATTTGCAAATGCACAGTTGAACCCCACGATGGCAGTTTGCTGCAGGCTAGCAGAATATTAGCAAATGCACAGTTAAACCCCACCCTCGCCTGACAGAAATATGTCCCCTGTTAATGGATTTGCATAAAATTCCACTTACTAAAGGTAAACTGGAATTACAATGGTTTATGTCTTTCCTCCATAATAGATCACAAAAAGTCAAGTTAAAGCAATCCCTATCCCAGCCATCCTCAGGCTCTATGGGTGTTCCACAGGTGTCGGCACTATCACCGATACTCTTCAATTTATTCCTAGACCCTTGGCAAATGCTCTGAATACCATGAACATCCTCTTCCACATGTATGTGGATGACACTCAACTCTATCTGAAAATCACCTCCCATGAAGACTTCGTCTCACTCAACTCTACTGCTTTGGATACTCGAAATTGGGTAACTGACAACCACCTCATGCTTAACACCTCCAAAACTCAATTCTTTCTCATTGCTCCACCTAATCACACCCCAAAGATCAACCACTGGCTGAAACATCTTAGTGGCGGTAGTAGTAGTAGTAGTAGTAGATATTTATTGAGCGCCGATTTCACCCTTAGGTCTCATAGCGCTTTGTCAACCCAGGAAACTAGAGGGAGAGACAGAAATTTTAAATAACCGTGTTTTAAAGTCTTTCTGAAATTTTTTGTTGTTTGTTTCCTGGCAAAGTCATAGCAGCTGTGAGTTCCATAGTTCTGGTGCTGTTATCGAAAAAGATCTATCCCCATTTTTTTACACTCCGAACTTTGGGGATCCTCAACAAGTGTTTGATGAGCAGAGGGAGCGCCCTAACTGATATTTAACCAGTTTCTTTGCTAGATAGGTTGGACCCTGGTTATTCAATGTTTTGTGAGCCAGACAGCATAGTTTAAAGGATATCCTCCTCCTTAAAGGGTACCAATGGAGGGCTTTAAGGCTCAGAGCCGATGGAGATCGGGAAGGCAGATTCAGGACCAATGTAGCCGCCGTGTTCTGCAACACTTGTAGTTTTGACAGGAGTCTTTCATTTATGGATGCAAACAGCGCATTACCATAATCCACTCGATTGATGATTAGGCTCTGTACAAGGGGCAGTCTGGAGCAGAGGGGAATCCATTTAAAGATTTACTTTAAGGAGCGCATTATTCCGTAACTGGTATGGACCAAGGAGTTAATATAGTTCTTCATGGAAAGTTTATTGTCCATGATTACAAACCGTTATTTTGGGCCGAGGGCACGGTCCCAGTGAAGAGGGCCACCAGGCGTAAATGGTTAGTTGACATCCATTCGTTTACTGATGACATGCACTGTTTAAATCTGTGTTTCGCGTCAGTGGGATCTGGGTGGAGAGTGATCAACAACTGCGTGTCGTCAGCATTGTATCAAAGCCATAGTCTCTGATAATTTTGGCCAAGGGCGACACGTAAAGGTTAAAAAGTGAGGGACTTAAACTAGATCCCTGGGGGACGCCTTTTAGCTCCAGACTGCCCCTTGTACAGGGCCTAATTATCAATCGAGTGGATTATGGTAATGCGCTGTTTACATCCATAAATGAAAGACTCCTGTCAAAACTACAAGTGTTGCAGAACACGGCGCCTACATTGGTCCTGAATCTGCCTTCCCGATCTCCATCGGCTCTGAGCCTTAAAGCCCTCCATTGGTACCCTTTAAGGAGGAGGATATCCTTTAAACTATGCTGTCTGGCTCACAAAACATTGAATAACCAGGGTCCAACCTATCTAGCAAAGAAACTGGTTAAATATCAGTCAGGGCGCTCCCTCTGCTCATCAAACACTTGTTGAGGATCCCCAAAGTTCGGAGTGTAAAAAAATGGGGATAGATCTTTTTCTAAAACAGCACCAGAACTATGGAACTCACAGCCGCTATGACTTTGCCAGGAAACAAACAACAAAAAATTTCAGAAAGACTTTAAAACACGGTTATTTTAAATTTCTGTCTCTCCCTCTAGTTTCCTGTGTTGGCAAAGCGCTATGAGACCTAAGGGTGAAATAGGCGCTCAATAAATATCTACTACTACTACTACTAATGGGAACAGCCCAGTACAAACTGCCAGGCCAGGTTCTCCCTGGACTGGAAACTAGCCTCCTAGGACCGGTTTCGGGCTTTCAGCCCTCATCAGCCAGGAAAGCTTGACTCAAGTGGCATGGAGAGAACGGGACCCACGTCTGGGCACACCTGTCCCACTCGGGGAGACAAATGCAAAAAGAATAATTGATGGAGAACAATGTCACTTTGCCCCTGGATTCAAGCGAACCTGGCTGATGAGGGCTGTTAGCCCGAAACCGGTCCCAGGATGCTTGTTTCCGGTCCAGGGAAGACATGGCTTGGCAGTTTGGGCTGGACTGTTCCCATGAGGCACAGGATCAAGACTGATTTGCATGGGGAGGAGCTTCGCGGGCAAGCAAGATGGCCGCGTAAGCTCGGAGCTCTGGAGACCCTCCGACCCTCCGCATAAATCCTGATCGAAATCCTGATCCACGGTGGTGGATTCTTGTTGGTGAATGGTTGTTGAGACGGGATCTGCTGTCCGATTCAAAATCCGACACTTATAGACGGAGATACGTCGAGCTGAAGATTCGTGCCAGGGACGGACCATTGTCTTGGTGATGGCCGACGGCAGCGGCACAGAAACGCATGATCGATATGCTTTGTGAGTGACTCCTACGCTCCACACCTGCTTGCGTACCCGAAGGGGTTCTGGTGTACCACCCTTTGTTCGATTCCCCGGCTCCAACATGGCTGGCAAGGGCGAACCGGACAGAACGGTGAACCGGGTCAGCAGGAAGACGGTCCAACCCAGACAAACAAGATTGATCGCTATGCCCAACAAAGGATCTCGCCGACTGCGGCCGACCATTCAAAAGACACCCTACGGGCGGGTTCGCCGGATGAGTCAGAGCCGACACTCCGGGACATCATGGGGGCTACGGCTACAGCTGGCATCAGAACGGAGATGCACAAACAACACGAGGTCCTAACGCACAAAGTGGATACTCTGGCGATCGACCTTAACCTGATCAGGCAAGACCAATGACAGGGTGAAATCGCTAGATATCAAAACTGCGAGCCTCACGACTGATGTCTCGGACCTGCAGACGGAGGTCCGGAACCTGAGGTCTGTCAACAATCTTTTCTCGAGGCGGCTAGAAGATTTTGAGGGACGTGCCAGGCGGCAGAACGTCCGAATTATTAGGGTGCCAGAGGGCGCAGAGGACTCGGCCACCGATCTCTTCGTCGAGGAACTGATAAAGACTCATCTGGCCCCTGCGGGCCTCAGCCATTTCTTTTCTGTTGAGCGGGCCCACAGAATGCCGGGTGGTCCGCCCAAGTCGGGCGCCACGCCACGGCCCATCATAGCTCGCCTGTTTAACTTTAGAGATCGGGACGTGATCCTACAGGCCTCGAGAAGACCCGGGCCCCTTAAGTTCCAGAACGCGGATGTCAACTTTTACCCAGACTTTACTAGGGCGGTTCAAAGACAGCGCCAAAGTTTTGCGGGAGTGAAGCAGCGTCTCAGAGACTTGGGGATGAAGTACTCGATGATGTTCCCCGCTAGACTGCGTATTGAACATAATGGCTGTGCTGTATTCTTCGATATGCCTGAAGTGGTGAGCGACTGGCTGGACACCTTGCCGCACAGACACGAGGAGTGAGAAGAACATTCGGAGGGCGCCTCGGGAGGCCCCGAGCATCAGGAGTAGAACTCATTTCACTAACTTTGTCGGTCGGTGATCCTGTTGATAATGACCAAAAAAGCCATACTGTTGCACTTTCTGGTGTATATCCTTCTTCCCATTATGGAGGGTGGCGGGGGGGCTACGTGATCTCCTTTCTCCTCTAGGGTCTACTTGTAGTTTAGTTCATGGGGCGACAGGCACACTGCTGGTTGGGGGGGCTACTTAGTCTGCTGCAGGGGTGCAGGGTGGGGGGTGGTTCGATGGTTGGTTTTGTTTGTTTTCTTTGTTCCTCCTTTCTTCTCTTAAGGCAATGCAACGAATGCTCTAATTCTTTCAATGTATTAATGAGGCCTACTGGGGTCGGCGAAGGCCTACGATTCGACGATGGGGGGGTAGGAAATTAAAAGTTCTGTGTTGGAATGTTAACGGCTTGGGTGATCGCATCAAGAGAGGGGTGGTTTTGCAACTGTTCAAGAGGTGTATGCCGGATGTTATTTTGCTACAGGAGACGCACTTGGTGGGAAATACGTGTCGAGCGCTTAACAGGAAGGGTTTCAAGATGGTGGCACATTCAGGGTTTTCCTCGGGATCCCGGGGGGCAGGGATTATGATGCGCACGTCTCTCCCATTTGAGATCGACTCCAGTGTTGTGGATGAGAGGGGGCGGTACGCTGCAGTCACGGGGAGATGGGAGGGGCGGTCCATGACTCTGGTTTCAGTTTACGTTGCCCCGGGGTTACAAAACAATACTTTTCAGGACCTTGGAGGCGCCATCTTGGGCCTACCCGAGGGGTTGCTTATTGTGGGTGGCGATTTCAATGCAGTCTGCTCGGGGACCTTGGACAGACATCCGCCCAGAGATCTCCGTAGTTCACAACCCTGGTTGCCCGATTTCCTCGACACCATGGGACTGATTGACTGCTGGAGACTTATGCATCCCACCCAGAGTCAATACTCGTTTCACTCCGGGGCGTATGGTAGCCTCTCTAGAATAGACTATGTCATGGCCCTGGCGGCCCATGCGCCGGCGATTTCCGAGGCCCGCTTGCTGGCGAGAGGCATCTCGGACCATTCCCCGGTCTGGGTGTCTTTCGACTTCGACATTGTGGTCACCGAGCGGCCAGTAGTAGTTAATCCGTGGTATTTTCGTAACCCGAAGACGCGCGGACTCCTGGCCAGAGCTATTGAGCTCTATTTCTCTGAGAATACTGGGTCGGTTGCATCGGCCGCTACTCTATGGGAGGCGTTTAAGACGGTTCTGAGAGGTTGAGGCTCTTTCCCTTATTGCGGACGTCCGGAGACACAGAGATGCTGACATGGTGCGCATCGAAGCAGAGATTATGGAGCTGGACTCCCAATTGGAAGCGGGCCCAACGCCTGAGCTGCTCCATGCTCTCTCGCTTAAACAATCAGAATATCGTGATGTTGTCTCCGATGCCGCCAAAGTCATGGGTAGGGAACAACAGGGTAGAATTTACGATGTCGGAGATAAGGCGGGAAAGCTCCTTGCTTGGCTCGACAAGAAGGAGAGAGCCAGTCGCGTGGTTCCGGAGGTGTTGGGGGATGACGGCCTGCTTGTCACCGATCCTAGGGCAATAGTGGAGTCGTTCGCGGACTACTTTGAGACCATTTACACTTCGGTCTCGGACCGGTATGAGACCGACTCCAGTGCGCTTTTGGCAGAAATAGATCTCCCGTGTCTGTCGGAGACGGACCGTGAGGACTTGGATAGGGACATCACCGCGGACGAGATAGCCCTTGCCATTCGTTCCCTCAGACCTGGTAAGGCGCCAGGCCCCAATGGGATTCCAGTGGAACTGTATAAAATCAAGCCCGATGTCTTATCTCCACCCCTGCGGAACATGTTCTTGGAGGCGCGAGAGACGGGCATGCTTCCCCACGACCTGAGGCTGGCCACCATTGTGGTTATCCATAAGGAAGGGAAACCCAGAGATTTGTGCCGATCATATCGTCTCATCTCTCTGTTGAATGCTGAGCCTAAGATTCTTGCCAAATTGCTGGCCAACCGTTTGATTGGCGCAATTGGCGACTTAGTGCACCCGGACCAGTCGGGCTTTATTCCACATCGCAACACGGCCCTTAACCTCCGGAGACTCCACGGAGCCCTGGCTAGGGCTCACAAGCTCAGGGAGCCAGCTGTTCTGGCGTCGTTGGATGTCACAATGGCGTTTGACTCCCTCGAATGGAACTACCTGTGGGCAGTGTTGGCGAAGCTCGGCTTCGGTCCGGAATTTGTAGGGTGGGTTAAACTTCTATATGCCAGCCCGCTGGCTAACGTGACTGTCAATGGTCGAGTATCCGCGTCCTTTGCCCTTCATAGGGGCACTAGGCAGGGCTGTCCCCTGTCGCCCCTTTTGTTCGCACTGGCACTTGAACCGTTGGCACCGTGGATACGGCACCACCCTGAAATGCATGGCATTCGCTGGTCCCCTGGATTCGAGGACCGAGTGTCGTTATATGCAGATGATATCCTTCTGTATCTTACCTCCCCTTGTGAATCTATCATCGTAGTATGTGACGTGCTTCGACTCTTTGGCCGGCTCTCTGGCCTAGTCATTAACTGGTCGAAGTCACACTTATATGTTCTGAGAGGGGGGACACCTCGTCTTCCGAGGGACTGTGGCATACAGGTTGCGAGACAGGGATTTAAATACCTGGGGATCTATATTTCAACTGACCCCAAGGCACGCTACGAGAACAATTTGATTCCCCCTCTTATTCATCTCCGACGTGACGTAGAGGGTTGGCGTAAACTTCCTCTCTCCCTTCTTGGGCGCGCGGCATTATTTAAAATGATGTCCCTACCCAGGTTCCTTTATGCCTTGCAAAATACTCAAGATCCGGTCCCAGCCAGATACTTTGGGGAAATCGAGAGCTTGCAACGTGCCCTGCTCTGAGATGGCCGGCCACGCATTGCTATCACGAAGCTCACGCTCCCGTGGTATGATGGGGGTATAGCGCTACCCGATGTGCGGAGATACTATTGGGCCTCTCAGCTGGCAGCTCTTAATCTCGGTCTTTACGGCCCGGCAGATAGCCCGGGTTACGCCATGGATCGGTGGCTCCTGGATGGCGGGAAATACCATAGGGCGTTGTACACGAGATCTCTTGATAGGCGGATGTCTGGGCCAACGAAAACAGCTGTGCACATCTGGAGAACGATCACAAAGGCGCAGGGGTGGAAGGACAAGCTCACCATGGCAACTCCACTTTACGACTCCGAGATTCTGGGTAAATTGTGGCACACCAAGGGGTTTGAAAAGTGGGACATGATCGGTATCTCTAGGGTGGAGGATATGATGACACGAGGGGAGGTGAAATCTTTTGCCTTACTACAGACAGAGTTCCAGCTGGGCGGAACGGAATATTTTCGGTACGCTCAGCTGCGACATGCACTCCTGTCAGCCATGCCGGAGGGCGAGGCGATCCCCAAATGTTCTCCCCTGGAAGATCGGGTGCTGGACGGCCACATGCCGGACAGCGATATTTCCCTGACGTACAAAAAACTGATTAATATTCGCACGGACCTTCTTCTGGGGGTGAGAGATCAATGGGTACGGGACGGGATAGAGATCGACGACGAGGACTGGCAATATGCGGTGTCGTCCCCCAAGGAGGTTGCTATCCCCGCCCGGCTTCGATTGGTGCAATTGAAGATCCTGCACAGAGTTTATGTTACTGGCCCCAGATTAATACACATGGGACATTCGGTTGATGGCCTCTGTCGGCGTGGGTGTGGCGCTCTGGCCACCTTCATGCATATCATTTGGGAGTGCAGTGCGATAGCCTCCTACTGGAGGCGGGTACACATGATCATGAGTGAGGTGACCGGGGTGGAAGTTCACGCGGAGGCCCGGAGATGCCTCTTGAATATCTGGGGTCCGACGGATTACAACACTGCACAAACCCAGTGGGTTACCCTTGGGAATATGGTCGCAAAACGGGACATTGCACAGATGTGGGGAGCGACAACAGCCCCGAAGGTGGTGCAGTGGAAGGCCAACATGGATTGGTGTATGTTCCAGGAAAAGACTGTGTATGTAGCCAGGGGTAAACCCAAAAAATGGCAGAAGTTGTGGGGGGCCCGGAACGAGTATAGGGGTGACATATGCATACCACCGGAAACCGCCCCACTGGAAGAACACTTGACCCCATAGCCTATAACTCCAACTGATGTTTTGGTATCACTACTATCCTGTGTTTCCCTCCCCCCGTGGTCCTATGCATCCATATTGTTTTGAACCTAACTGTGATCACTGTGCCTAACCGACTCCTAGAATGGGCCCCACTGCATAATAGTTTAATTGCTTTCTTTCCTAGCGCTAGTTCTGGCGCCTCTTTCTGTACTTGTTCCTTTTTCATAAAAATATAAAAAATGGAAAATTATAACCTTGACATGTTCTGGTACCTTGCTTCTTGCACTATGACCCATTATCTTTTGAGTTGCTGCCTAGCATCCGGGATGTAAGGCTGAATAGCTGTGTGCACTATTTGAAAATAAAGGTTTTAAAAATTAAAAAAAAAAAAAGACTGATTTGCATATAGCTTTGTCTGAACTGGGGTGGCGAAGTGAGCTAAAGAACAATGACGGATTCCACCCAGATCTGTGATTGGGGGTGAGAGTCTGAAAAGTTTCAGCACTCCGGCCATCATCTCCCTGTGTTTGCTTAGTTCGCCCTAAGTTGGCAAGGTATGCCCAGACGTGGGTCCCTTGCTCCATTTACCACTGGATTCAAGCTTGCCTGGCTGATGAGGGCTGTTAGCCTGAAACCGGTCCCAGGAGGCTTGTTTCCGGTCCAGGGAAGACATGACTTGGCAGTTCGGGCTGGACTGTTCCCTTGAGTCACAGGGTCAAGACTGATTTGCATATAGCTGTGTCTGAACTGGGTTGGCGAAGTGAGCTAAAGAACTATGATGGATTCAACCCAGATCTGTGACTGAGGGTTGAGTGTCTGAAAAGTTTCAGATCTCAGTCCATTATCTCCCTGTGTTCACTATGTTCGCCCTAAGTTGGCAGTGTATGCCCAGACGTGGGTCCCTTGCTCACTTTGCCACTGGGTTCAAGCTAGCCTGGCTGATGAGGGCTGTTAGCCCGAACCCGGTCCCAGGATGCTTGTTTCCGGTCCAGGGAAGACATGGCTTGGCAGTTCGGGCTCGACTGTTCCCGTGAGGCACAGGATCAAGACTGATTTGCATATAGCTGTGTCTGAACTGGGGTGGCAAAGTGAGCTAAAGAACGATGACAGATTCAACCCAGATCTGTGACTGGGGATGAGTGTCTGAAAAGTTCCAGAGCTCAGTCCATCATCTCTGTGTGTTTGCACAGTGACAGTTAACCATAAACAGAAGGTGAGGTCCAAAAACCAGTAACTTGAAGAATATGATAAACGCAGAAATACAATAAAAATAAACAAAGGTTAACGTAAAGTTATTGTTAGCTTTGCTTGTAAGACCATTAGGTATGTTTACATAAACCTCTGACATTCATGGCTGAAAAAAAAGCTGTTTGCAAATAACAACAGGTCAAAACCTTCTTTTTAGATATGTATCAGTCACACCCACTGTAGGCCTAAGGTAGGGTCCATTCTAAACATGTGCTTACATTGAAAAAGCCCCAAACAGTATTGTCACAATAGCAAGGCTGGCTGTCCTATAAGCACTGGTTTACATTATTACATTTAATAATGTTAATTTAGCTCAAATACCAGAAGGAAAAATATTTAAACAAGTATTTTTAATAGTTAATACAAATCTGAATCAATGGTGAAATCAAATATTTGAAAAATATAAAGGAAAAGTACTTTTAGAAAGTTACTTTTTCCTCGGCTGAGGACTCTGGAGACCCATTTGCATTAGCTTTCCCACTTCTACTGGCCATAAATACCATTTGAAGCAAAGTGAAATTTGCTTCTAGAGCAGAGAACACAGACCTGGGTGTGGGGAGGTGGTGTTTTTCATGTGACAGGATGGCCAATCCGTTTGGGCCGAGGAACTGGATTAACTTTAACGTGGCCTCTCCCATCACAAGCAAATATTAGTTGACAACTGGGCAGGGCCTTTCCTCTGTCCCCCCAGCCAAGCAGGCTCCAACCACAGTGGGTCTTCTCATTGACATTACAGAGCCAAGTCCTACTAGATTGTAAAACACTGCTTGATATTTCTGCTGGGGTTTTACGTATAAAACTTGTGATAAACCTTAAAGGGTGGCAACAGAACTGTCCCACATGTCTCATGCAAGGAATATGTTTGGCACCTCCAGGCACCTACTTTAAATAACTCCTAGAACTGAGGAACATCAGAAGAGGACTGAACCTACTATCTGCGAGATGTGAAGAGCCCTGAAAGACTGGACTGCTCTTTCTTGTACTCATGACAAAGAAGTGGACTCCAAGGGTTGTAAGACAGACGTCCTATTAAAGCTACAACAATAAAACATTAAGCTACAAGAGGCCTTTGCCAGTACCTACTCAGTTGATCATTTTCAACTGAACCTGGACTAGACCCTGCTGGTTGCCTCTGCTGGACACCCTGTGTGTCTCCAAGTACCTCCCTTGAGATCCTAGTGGGCTTCAGAAGTGTACTTATGTGGTGGATTGGAAAGTAAAAGGACCACAGTAAGAAGGAAAAATCTTTGACCAGGATGAATTTGATTGGTGTATTCGACTCATAGTCCTGCACGGTCAGTGTCAAATTGCACCTAAATCCCAGTCTACTTCAACCATTGACTATGATTGTCACTTTGTGCTTCTTGGCACCATTTTTACTCAACACTTAAGTTAATATCTCGGGTTACTCTTTTTGGATTGTTGCCAATTGTGTGTCATTGTGTTTATTACATTTATACTCTATTTTTCTAATTTGTTTTGGGATTTTATTGTTTTGCATATCGACTATATTTTTGACTTCGTACTGCATACATACTTTACATATTGCCTCTAAGTTAAGCCTGTCTGTTCTGTTCCATAACTTCCAGGGAGGGAGTTGAGCTCGTATTAATTTAATGTCTTTGAGGGGTCACCTTGACAAAGGTTGTGATTGTTCCTTGATGTGGGTAGTCAACTACCCAACCAAAGAACATGTTACTTACCTTTGGTAACACTCTTTTTGTAGAGACCATCTAGCCACAGATTCCTCAACTTTTGCATATTCCCCAGGTGTCAGACTGGATGCGGAATCATTTAAGCAGTACCTCAGCGCGCCATCAGATTATGCTGTGCAACTCTGCACTAACTCCATTCCGCTCTGGAAATCATGTGCGGATCTTATGTAGGTGTCACCTGTGATGCTGTCCATGCCCCCAGGCGCAGATGTCCAGTGATCAGTGTGCAGGCTCTGGGGAAGATTGGAGGGTCAGTGAGGATTCAGCGGCCATATAGAGTCTTTTCCAGAAAGAACGCTACTGGAGGTAAGTAACTTGTTCTTCTGATAGAGACTTCTTGCCACAAATTCCTCATCTTGTGAATAGACATCAAAACAGTACCTATTTGGAGGCATATGTGTGAATGGACAAGCTTGAAAGTCCTGAAGGACTGAGCCCTTGTCGGCGAACCTGACCATCCAGACAACAGTGCTTTGTGAACGTATGGAGGCAGCACATACATTCTGATAGTCTTTACAGTAAATTTAAAAAAAACACTGGCTTCTCGAGAAGCTCTTCCTGAGCAGCCTGTGAATAACATGAAATAAATAACTCTCTCTGATGCAGAACATCAGAGTCGCCTCTATACACCTCCCCATTGGCAGACATATGCACTGGGGAGGTAGTGCAAGTGCCTGCCATTGGCCGACCATCACACTTTAGGGGTTAAGAACCATTCCAACTATTATAACCCAATGTTCAACATCATAAATAGAAACACCCACAATTTCAGTAACACACATGCAATACATAGAAATACTGACAAACAACCTACCCAAAACCATACCACACACTCACACCATGAATTTGAAACACTCCCATGTAATATAAACATTCCAGTACTATTATATGACCACACAACCACTGATAAATGCAAAGGAAAACATAGTCAATTAAACTACCATACACATATGTATTGTTTTACACTACAGCATCATACAACAAACATTAATATATACATAAGCAAACACAAAAGTAGCCTATACCATTTTACTCCTACCTTGGTATATAGCCAAAGAAAATGCAACAAACCTATTATACATATATTCAAATATTACTATTTTATTTATTTATTTATTTCTGGTATTTGTAGAGCGCGGCATTCATCCCAAGGGATATCAAGGCGCTAAAAGAGAAGAGACTGCTGAGGTTTAAGCGGGAGGGGTTAGTTTTTGGGGAAGAGGTGTGTTTTGAGTTTTTGCCGGAATGAAAGAAGGTTAACAGTGTGTCTCAGATCCATCGGTAATTCATTCCAGCGTTTGGCCGCCAGGTGGGAGAAGGCTCGTCCTCCTGTCCTTGTTTTATAGATACGCTTAGGTTTTGCTAGGGCTGAGTTAGTGGATCTTAAGTTCCTGTTTGGGATATAAAATTCAATTTTCCCTTGCAGGATTGTAGGGCCTGTTTTGTGGAGGGCTTTGTGCGCATGACAAAGTAGTTTAAATGTGGCACGCTGGCGCATCGGCAGCCAATGGAGTTGTTTTAGACATACTGATGCCGAGTCTCGTTTGCCTTTGTTGCATACCAGTTTGGCAGCCTGGTTTTGCAGAACCTGTAGGCGGGAGAACAGCTGCTCGTTCATTCCTTCGAATAGAGCATTGCCATAATCCATGCGGCTGACTAGGAGGGCCTGAGTGATCGTGCGACGACAGTCGAGTGGGATCCATGTGAAGATCTTGGCGAGGAGTTTCAGGATTGCAAATCCCTTACCCCAAAGTGTGCGCACATGGTCTTTCATGGATAGTGCGTCATCCATCATAATGCCTAGGTTTCTGGCGTGTTGTTTCGGGGTGGGGGCTGTTCCCAGTGACGGTGGCCACCATGAATCGTTCCACGATAGTTTGGCTCCTCCGAACAATAGAATTTCGGATTTTCCGGCATTGAGCTTAAGGCAGTGGTTACGCATCCAATCCGCCATTTCGGAGAGGCAGCTGTGGAGTTTACTTTTAGTTGTTTCTAATCTTTCCGATCTTTCGTCCATGGTCACCATCAGCTGCGTGTCGTCGGCATATGAGCAGATGCCGATGCCCCACTTTCTTCCGATGTCGGCCAGAGATGATACGTAGGCATTAAAGAGAGTGGGGCTTAGGGAAGCCCCATGTGGGACTCCACAGCCAATGGGACGGGGTTCTGAATGGAATTGGCCCATGTGCACTGCTTGGGTGCGGTTGCTCAGGAAGGATTCAATCCATTGCAACGCTGTGTCTTGTATTCCTTTGCTCCGGAGAATGTTCAGTAGGCAATTGTGCGACACCGTGTCGAACGCTGCCGACAGGTCTAACAGTATCAGAGCCACCGAGCCCCCTTGGTCGGTGATGCATCTGACACTGTCCGACACTGCCAGCAGCGTAGCCTCGGTGCTGTTGTTGGATCTGAATCCGGTCTGGGTGGGGTCCAGAAGCGAGTTGTCCTCCAGATATTTGGACAGCTGTGAGTTAACCATTTTCTCCAATGCTTTGGAGAGGTAGGGGAGTTGTGAAATTGGCCTCAGTTCTCAGGCTATAGTTCTCAGGGTTGAGAATATCGGAACCAGCTTTCTTCAGGAGGGGGGTTACAGATGCGTGTTTCCAGCAATCTGGGAAGGACGCGGAGGCGAGAGACTGATTAAAAAGTTTGGTAATGAGTGGGCATAGAGTCGGTGCAATTTCAGAGAATACAAAGTGCGGGCAGGGGTCTGCAGGGGAGCCGGATTTTATTGCTCTAAGGACTGTTAACACTTCTTCTTCGGAGAGTGGTTGGAAGTTGGATAGGCGAGGGGAGTTGCCCAAGTCTAGGCGATCGTTGTCGTTGTCGGATGTAGATGGGCGTACGGCAGAGTTATCATAGGGGGAGATGGGATGGGAGTGGGTGAAGGTTGAATAAATTTTATTAATTTTTTCGGAGAAGAAGGAGCTAATCCGTTCGCATGCTTCTGTTGAAGGGGTGAGGGTTTGCGAAGTGCAAGATGGATTGCTGAGCTCTTTCACGATTTTAAATAACTCTTTTGCAGAGTTGTGGTTTTCGTTGATTCGTTGCACAAAAAATGCCTTTTTTGCCTCTCGGATGGCAAGGATGTATTGTTTCCTTTTGGCAGTATAATTGGCTCTGGTTGTAGGGTCTTTCGCTTGTCTCCATTGGTGTTCTGTTTTTTGGCATTCCCTTTTAAGGCTCTTGAGGGAGGGGGTGTACCATTTTTCGTTAATGGTTGTTTTTTTCCTAACTTCTCGCAAGGGTGCTATTTTGTCCAGTGTTTGGCGGATTCTAGTTTCTAGCCGTATGACATTGTTACCAATAGGTTCATTGTCTGGTAGGGAGACATCTGTCTCGTGAAAATGGTTTTGGAAGTTGGAGTCTTTGATTAGTTTCCAGGCTCTATTGGAGGTGAGGGGGGTGGATCTGGTCTTCACGGGTTTGCCGGGAAGTTTAAGTGAGAATGAGAGCATGAAATGGTCGGACCATGACAGAGGGAGAGTTTCCTTGAGGGTGGTCGACTCGATGTTCGTAAAAAGGAGATCCAGGGTGTGCCCTGCTATATGCGTAGGGCCATCAGCCAGTTGTTTCAGTTGGAGGATTTCCATGTCGTATTTGAGCTGTGCGACTCCAGGGGCATTGGGGTTTTCGTAATGGACATTGAAGTCTCCAATGATCATGTAGTTTTTGTGCTTTAGGCACAAAGGGAGTACTTGATACAGGAGTTTAGCGCTGAGGTTGATTTGTTGTCCTGGTGGATTATAGACAACTGCGCCCGCTAGCATAACATAATTCTCAGCGAGAATTTTAAATGGTAGTAGCTCATGTTCAGGATCCGCATTAATTGTATCCGTTAGACAAGTTAGGTGGTCCCTAAAAATTACGGCGACTCCGCCTCCTTTTTTCTTGCTTTGTCTGTTTTGTGTTATTATTTTATAATTGGGGGGGAGAGCGTTGGCTAGGTCTGGGGCACTGGCATCGGATAGCCACGTTTCGGTGACAAAAACCAAATCTGGCGTTTTTGAGGTTAAGGTGTCCCATATGTCTAATGCATGCTTGGGTAGTGATCTGGCGTTAAAATATAGACATTTTAGTTCATGCTGAGGGTTGGTAGGGATTATGTAAGGATCCGTTGAAAGTTGGCTCATGCTGGTCCATTGACATGAACGGCATGAGATGGGTCCGTAGGATAGACCTGGGCCGGTTTGGATGCAGTTTGTTGTTTCGATGGGTTTACGCAGGGCTAGTAGATCGCTACGATTGTAGCGTATGATGACTGCCTCAGGTGTGCTGGAGCCTGTAGGGGATATGGCCCCTGGTCCCGGTCGGGCGCGGACGGGCGCAGACGGGCTTGCCTTAGGCGCGCCTTAGAGAAGAAGAAAAACATTATTGTACTCTTATTACATAAAATATAAATATCTAAATTAGTCATTGTCATCTTTTGAAAACTCAAAACTTTTGTCAACAGCAGTATCAAGGATGATGTCATCTGTGATGTAAATAACAATACCATCTGAGATTATTATCAGTGGTGTCATTAATTATGTCATGTAACATTTCATGAGTGATGTGATATGTGTGGTCATAAGCAGTGCATTACGGGTGTGCACCTTTTAGTTGGTCTACCCAACCATAACTGTCGAATTACAGGGTTTTAAAGTATTGTTTTGTTACTATAACTGTATTAAACTATTATTTTGTAGTTTTTAAGTTTGGCGTTGAATGATACTTTATTTTTTCTTCAGGCGAGAGCATGGCTTTGTAAGTAGTATATGTATACTGCATGCTAAGAATTTATGTGAACTATGTTATAGGCAGGGACTAAAGAAAGGGCAAGACTTTGGAAAATGTGCTTGGGTGTTCTTAAAGGGGGGAAGACGTCATTCTTTGAATACCTTTATGTCAATATGTGTACGAGTTAAGAAACTCTAGCAGGGAAATTGGATATGATGCATGGGGTACTCTCCTTGTATCAGATGGTTTACCTCTTTATGTTGTAAGGCTTGAAAACTAAAGGGGTAGTTTGATTGCTAGTTCTGAAAGACTCTATTGGTATTGCATGCAAAGGGATATTATGGCTTTAGAAAAGGGTTAAAGAACTTGTGCTTTTGGGTTGTACCCAGGAGATCCTTTGAAACTCTAAAAACACTAATTTCTTTCTTTCATGCTCCAGACTTCTGCAGATATTCCTGCTCTCTTGAGAGGCTAGGGGAAATCTCTTACTGAGCTCCTGTCTTATCTTCTAAGGGAAGAAGAGCAGGTGCCTTAAAGATGGTCTTTAAAGAGGCATTCGGTAGGCTTAAAGGTAAAGAGCGAAAGAAGGAAAGTCTGGGGATGAGTGTCGAAAGAGAACGCAGAGCTAACAAATCCATGACTGGATAAAAAACTTTGTTGGAAGACCATGAGGGGCGAGGGAATTGTTTCCAAGAGCAGTCACAGCCAGTTCCCCCCATCAAAAATTCTGTTTAGGTGGACCATGTACCACAAGGCCTCCAGCCAGTGGCGTAGTATGGGCGGGGCCAAAGGACCACAGGGCGGTTGCCCCGGGTGCAAAATTCTTAGGGGCATTCTTAGGGGTGCAAAATCTTAAAATAACCCGGATACTGGCAACCCATGCTATGCTGCTGCCTCCAGTTTCCCTTTTAACAAAAGAACGCTGCTGTAATAATGGAAGACCTGTTCCCACTCGGTAGGGTTAACGAACAGGAACAAATGCAGAAATGTACCCTCACCCAGGGAGAAAACTCGCAGCGTTACAGGGACATTTCTTTGTGTCAAGAAATGGGGCTTGTTTCTGAAAAACAAAAACAATGCCCAGAGTGACGCCACAGGCTGTTGGGCCACCCAGTATTCCATGGTTGGCAAAGTACTTTCGACACAAATCCTACCATCAGAGAGGTGGGGGACTGTAAACATGAGGGTGAACAAGAAACACAATGATGTGGGCCTCCATGCCATGGAAGCATGGTGGTAGTGTCAGCACTGTGTTATTATCCAAAAACATACCCAGAGTGGGGATCAACCTTCATAAAAGATTTTTTTTTAAATATGTCCGTAACACACCGAGCTTCATCTCAGCTTGTGTGTGACATCTGAGCCCTTTACCACTTTGGGGACATCATGGCTGAGTCGGACAGGAACAAGCTAGTGGACAGGGACCTAAATGGAGCACCCCCATTGATAGCATAACTAAAGGCAGACCGAAAAACCCTCTAGCCTTTAAATGCGGTGGGAGGGGAGAGTGTAAGAGGTATGACACCTGACATTTTCACCCACCAATCAGCAAAGTTAGCTTTTAATGACTAATGTCCTTGCAGTCGGACTGACATCCTTTATTTTACTTGGAGACCCTAATTTTTCAACAGCAAACATTTTTGATTGCTTGAGTGAGCATTGGTTTAAAGGTAAGTTTCAGCCTTCTAAAAGTATTTACACTGTCATTCTTCCATTGCACATACAATGCTGAGCAGCATTTTTTCTATGTTGAGGAAATGTTACTTCCAAATTGAATCAATCCCTAAAGTTCGAGTTTAAGATGATTATGGTCAAGGAAGAAGCCAACAAGAACACACATTTCTCACACATACGACTCATTATTCATGAACACAGTTTAAGCTACCAGGAGGGTTTCCAAGGCAGAGCCACAGGCGAACCCTCGCTTTCATATACTGGCTTCTGTGTGATATGTAGGTTATGCTCACAATAATTCAGCTCTAGGCTCTCTCAATGACATCTGGAAAAAGAAAGGAGTAACTGAATAAATATTAATTACGGCCAAAAATAGCTGATTTGTCTATTTGAGGTTTGCAGCGTAAATTTTCATGCTGTTTTACATCTTCTCTTTCCCCATTTTTTGATTCCTGCAGACACTTTTTTATTGTTTAGGAATTCTGCCAACATTTTTCTTGCTAAGTTTCACATCTTGAATTTTCATTTTTTACCCATTCCCAATGATTCATAAAAACCTAAGCC
Organism: Lissotriton vulgaris; assembly: GCF_964263255.1. Taxonomy (NCBI): domain Eukaryota; kingdom Metazoa; phylum Chordata; class Amphibia; order Caudata; family Salamandridae; genus Lissotriton; species Lissotriton vulgaris. The sequence goes on along the minus strand of NC_141685.1, from coordinate 454,211,416 downwards.
AATGTTTCTAGTACGCTTGGAACAACCCAGTAGTTTTCATAAATATATACCCCATAAAAATGTTAGAATAACATCTGTAATAAACAGTGAAAAGAAAAGTGTTCTGGTGACAGGGAAAAACCTACTAAGTCTGAGCCAACAAAGGGCTATTTGTTTCCTTGTTATAGATTGCTTCTGTGTCGCTACAGGCCAGGGAAGCTCTCAGATCCCTGGAAACTCAACACCCCTTCTCTACTAGCACGATCCAAGTGACAGATGGCCAGGGAGATCATTATGCCTGAGTGAATACTACTGTTTCATACTGTCTTCTACGTTTTTTTTTAAAGAAAAAGAGCTGCTTGTGTGAATGAGAAGATACAGTAAGTTATTCAAGACACTGCTGCCTGAAAAAACAGATTCATCCTATAAGGGTAAGAAGAATGTACATAAGAAAATGAAAAGGAAAATGATGGTGTGATAGGATACTAAGAATGGCAATACTTTCCTTCTCATGCCTCACTTCCTGAATCTGGCATCCATTGGGATCCAATGACTTTCTAAAAGCTTCCGGGTTTCTAACAATTTTGGGTCTGATTATAAGTTTGGCGGATAGGCTACTCCATCACAGAGTGACGGATAACCCGTCCGCCCTATTACGAGTACCATAATATCCAATGGAACATAATGGAACTCGTAATAGGGCGGACGAGATATCCGTCATGTTTCTGATAGAGTAACCCATCAAACTCGTAATCAGGTCCTATGTCAGCAATTAAGGACTGAGGTGGGCATAGCACGCATGAAAAATGGCTATAATGCAACTACATCGGACACAAAAATATGGATCTTGAATTCGTCCCATTACTGATGCCACCACTGGCTATTTTTCCACGCAGCAAAATGAGCTTCAGTACCACAAAAATTACTACTAGTACTTCCAGAGGCCCGAGTAAGAGGTCAGCGGATAATGACATAACTAATGGCAGGTATGGTTGTGCTGAAAACTTCAGCTACTGCTTCATACACTCCACCCCGTGGATCGGACACTACCCTGACCACCATATCTGCCGAAATCACATTTCCCATGAATTCCGCTTCCATGTTTGAGAAAAGTTATTTCAGCTACAGAAATGTGTCTAACAGCTGGCTATGGGAGAAAGAGCAGCTGGGGTGAGAAGAGTTATTATTTTAGGACGGATGAAGGAAACCACAGTAAGTCGCTGAGTCTGTTGCTGGGGTACAATACCCTGATTTTCCCACTTCCCTGCAGACATTATTTTTTTTAAAGTAAATGTATTTACGGTAGTGAGCAGGAAAGGGTCACCATAAGAAAGAGAGCTAGCTTCCCTAATCCATATGCCCCCTAGCAAACAACTGCAAAACTGAGGGAGGAACAAAGTAGAGAAGTTGTAGTAGGCCCTTTGCATCAAGCCATTCTCAACGATAAAACAGATCACGTAATATAATGGGTGACTAAGAATCTTGTGTCTTCACTGGCTGAGTGAAACATAACCTGCCCATAACACTTTGGGCCACATGTATCAAAATTCTATTTTGCATTCCCTAAATAGCTAATTTTAGGTAATCGCCTTTTAAGGAATACAAAATGGTATGTAAGAAAATAGCGATTACCTGATAGCGATTTATACAGAGTTGCAATCACAATTAGGTAATCGCTACTAGGTAATAAATACAACTCCATTCATTCCTGTGGGCCTAAAGGCCCATAGGTTCGAATGGTTTTGCATTACCTAATTTGTGATTAACTAATTGGTAATCACCAATTAGATCATGCAAAACCAAGGGCCGCCAGGGGCATAAGGCCCCCCTGAAGCACCTCAAAAAATAAATGTGCGCATATGAAGCACACATATCCTAGGAGCATGTGTGCACTTTTGAAAAATGCATTTATTGTGCATATTCAAAAATTGCACATGGTTACCATCGACTTTGAGTCAATAATAATAGCATTTCCTAAATGCACAGTTTGCAGTTAGAAAATGCTTGGTACATGTGCTTAGAGAATCGCAAATTGCGATTCCCTATTTGTAGTCGCAGTTTTAGGTAATCCAAAAAAATTGCAGTTACCCACACTGCACTGCCAAAGCCTTTCACACATCTTGAAAGGCTATTTTGCATTCACAAATGGTCAAATGTAGCGATTCCCACCATTTGCAAATACAAAATAGGTTGATGCATGTGGCCTTTTGCGCCCCTGGTTCAATCCAATTTAAGGCTGAAAAATGTTCCATTTCATCAGCATACCAAAACTGATAAGGTTAATAAACAATGTGGCAGGGAAGTAAGAAGTGGAAAGTACTAAAATGAAAAAATATAAAATAAAATATAAAATGGCAGATGCGCAGCTGTCAAGTTTTACAGAGCCATCCATTCAATTTCATAAATGGACAGGAAGGTACAGTCTATCTCAATCCGCAAGCCCAAGTACGTGCAGCCAGAGGCCACTGGTTAGTATCGCTGTCAGGTATTTCCATTAATCACTGGTGGACACTAAGCACTTGTTAGACATTGCGTCTTTTGCCGTGTTTCCGCTGTCTTTTTACTTTCCAACCTCATGTTTTTGATGGTATGCTGGACTTCTTTTTTGGTGGTTTCGTGTCTCTGTGCACTTCTTCACTGCTATTTAGTACTAAAGTGCAAGTACCCCTACTGTAAATTGTGTTATGATTGGTTTTCCATGATTGGCATGTTTGGTTTACCGATAAGACCCTAGTAAAGTGCACTGCATAAGCCCAGGGCCAGTAAATCAAATGCAACTTGTGGGCCTGCAGCACTGATTGTGCCACCAACACAAGTAGCCTTTCCAAGGTGTCTCAGACCTTCCACTGCACTGTCTGCAAGCAGTTTTAACTGCCATGTCGACCTGGCATGTGCACCCATTTACCAGGCCCTAACCTTCCTTTTATTACATCTAAATCACCTCTAGGGTAGGCCCAAGGTAGCCCAATGGTCTGTATGTGAAAGGCAAGATATGTGCTGGTGGGTTTTACATGTCCTGAAAGTGAAATAGATTGCATTTCGTTTTTCACAATTGAAAAGCTGTCTTTCCCATAGGCGATCATTGGAGCTGCCTTGTAATATTTTACAAGTGTAAATTTCAATTGGGAAAAGATAAAGAAATTAAGTTTAGGTTCCCTGAGCTCAGAATTTAAGAACACATCTTTTAGTAGAGGAGGTTTTTAAATTGTGTGTTTGAAAATGTCACTTTTAGAAAGTAGGAATTTTCTAGCTTTACCATCCTCTGTGCTTCTGCCTGCTTATGAATTCACCGCCTGGTTTTAGACTGACAGGGGCTATTTTTGCATTCACTCCAGACACTCACACAAAGGGAGTTGAGGTGTGCCCTGCATGTGCTGATGGGTTATCCTGGGCTAGAGTGGTTCGAGGAGTTGCCACTGACACCTGAATAGGCTGTGGCTGTTCTGCACAATGCTGTCTCCATCCCCAGTAGTGTGACTGGACAAGGGAGGACAGAACTGCTTTTTCCTGAGCAAGAGTGACTGTCTGCCAGAGACTTCAAAGTGAAAAGTAGTATAAATATTGGGGCCCGACCCCAGTACTTTCGAACTTTTCTGGAATAAGGGAAATTCCAAGAACAGCTGGAAGAACTGCCAGGAAGAGTACTGCTCCTTTGCTGTGTGTTGCTTTGTTGGGTTGGCCTGCAGTTTCGGCTTCTGTCTTGGGCAGTGAAAGGACTGGACTGAACTTTCTGCAACTTATTTCCTGAGTTTCTCCAAGGGCTTGAAGTAGAGCTTGCCTCCTGTTGGACGTCTCAGGAACATCAAAGACTTTTGGTTCATCTGCACTGGGAACTGTGTGTTTTGTACTGCAACAGAAGAAAAACCACTATGTTGCCGTTAACGACGGTGCTGTTGGTTCCGTGACCTGAGGGCACCGCAGAGAGCATCGCTTTGCTTTACATAGCAACCCAGATCTCCCCGACGTCGGCGCCTGATGCCGTCACCAAGCCGATGCTTGCACAGTGACCTGTGTGCACTGCACTTTGCATCCCCTTGCTTCACATCGCCACCTGGCCCCACTGACGCTTCACAATGACATCAACACCGCTGCCTGCACTGTGGCCTGTGGACACCACTCGTGAGGTACACAAAGCATCGCCCCATCGCACACTTCAGCCCTGATCACTGATGTCAGCGCCATTGACTTCAGCCTCACATCAGAAGTTGCATCTACAAGTGCTAAGATGAACAGAAACGGTGTTATCACACATAAATTTAAGCCTGTTCATTTATTTATTTAGTACTAATTTTGTATAGTGGCAGACAGCTTCACAAAGAATCAGGGTACCTGTACACTGTAAATGAACAAAAAACAGAGGGGGTATAATGTGATGAAGGATGACTTTAGGTTACATAGTGTCTAGTAAAGTTCCTAAGTATTATAAAATAGGATGGAAAGGTTGACAAATATAGTGAGAGGTTTTACAGCTTATTATTATAAACATAACAAGATACTTCACAAGTTCCTATTTATAGAAACATCATAGGAGAATATTCAGACAGGATCCAATGGGCTGATTCAGACGTGCCCTGTTGTGAGGATACGTATTCCGAGATCAGCACTTGAGGGCCGTGCAGGCAGTTCAGATGAGGGACACTACTGAAAAAGTATAACTAGAAGTGCTAGGTTTACCACTAAGGGTCAGATGCATCATTATACTGGTTGCAAAATAAGTATGCAATTTGCTACCAGAATTGAATATTGCAGACCGACCTATGTACTTATAGGTTGGTCCGTTAAATTCAAAATCGGACTGGATTGCAATCCAACCTAATTAATATTCAGTGGGTAGGTGGCACATTACATCTCACTCTGTTTGGATACAATCATTGGGATGGTGGCCTGCGGACCTCCATTTCTGCGATTGCAATTAAATAAAGATACTTTTTTTTAAACACAGCCCAGTTCCCTTATAGGAAAAAGTGTTTTAAAAAAAAAAGCGTTTCAAGAGCTTCGCTGAGAGTTGGTATTGGTAAATTGTCAGTAGTTTGTTATTGGAATAATGGTCACACACCTCTGATAGCTATGCTACAGATTCAGTATTTGGAAGGGATGTCCAAAACATGCAGGTCCAAAATACTGGGTAGTGTTTGCAACTGTAAAAAAGGTAAATATATCTGGCTTCAAAACTGGAAATACACATTATACTTACCACAATTACTGATGTCTTTAGAAGTTCAGTCCTCTTATAACCCTTAGAGTTGTGATCAGATGCATCAAGTATGCTCTAAGCATTCAAAGGCAACAATGTCTCAATGAGGCTACAATCTCTCAACCTTTCATCCAGATGTTCGCTGCAGCACACTATAAATCAGCTGGTCTCAGGCAGTGTTACATCCAACATTCAGTATCATTTAGTTACGAATCTTCCCAAAACAACTTTGTTCCATAATGCTGGGACCGGTTGCTAATGGTTGGCATAGGAGAAGTGTGCCTGACATACTTTTAGCATGGTACAGAAAGACAGACTGGTACCTTGCGGATAGGAAACTAATGGGAGTTAAAAAGATCAGTGTCCTGTTTTAGAATAACAACTGACTATAGTCATGATTTTCCACTGTAGGGAAGCTTGTAAATATGGGGTGGCACAACTGGACTGGTTGGAATGTACAGAAACAAAAGGATACCATGGCTTAGGGTTGTTACACTCGGACCTTCCCTCTGTAATTTCCGGAGAAATGTTAAACAAATTAAGAATACAATTTGACCAGCGCTAGATGATAGAAATGTTATGTTCCCATCAGCCTTAAGAGAGGTTGACATGGGCTTCGCCAAAGCAAAAGAGGGTTCGTCAAACTTCTTCAAGCCACAATCCTGTGCAATCCTGTGCAATCCTGGCACAGCCAGGTACTCATTTGTTGGCTTCTAAGGTACGTGCCCAGGTGACATTCCATATCTCTGACTTTTTGATCTTACTTTCTTTCAGTCTTTCCTTTGATCCCTCTGTAAAGGCTTTCTTCTGCAATTAGATGAGCTTTAAGCTAGCCCTAAAGACAAAGGGATGCTCTGCTCTTTTTCCAAGGAGGATACAGGTGTTGGGTGAACTCCTCTGGATTTTGGCATATTCCCCGCTCTGGGGGAAACAGTAACATGGGATGTGCTGACCATTTACCCCTGCCAGGAGTTCTTCTGTGAATTTCTGCTAGACTGTGAATTAGGCCCACAGTGCGCATGGTACTCCATTGTCTGCACCAGTATACAAAAATAATGCAAAAGCCTTAGTCACAAGTTTTTAAAAAACGATTAAGGCCTCAATCGTAGCGGATCACTTTCATTAATCTTGTGAACACAGGGCCATTAAAACTTATTCTAAAAGAGACTCGGACAACAACAAATCCCTAAAAACTAAAGACAATACCTTGATTTTGACCAAACTCAGGAAGAACCTATTAACTTCCCAATTGCAACTGTACGTGCAATCCTATCTAATTACCTCACTTAGGTGATACCTTTCCTTCCGGCCACAGCATGAAATGGAACCCGGCTCGGCTGCTATAGGCGGTTACCTACTCTTGTTCGTGGACGCAGGCAGGGAAATCAAACCTTTTCCTCAAACTTTCCCCTACATTTGTCACTGTGGAACACAAAGTTCATTTTGACTGACTGTGTTGAAGAAAGCACTTCAGGGGATTCATTCTTGTGGCGCTCACTACACATCCTATTCAAGGGGAGCCTTTTGTCCCATCAACTGTCTCGCTCAACTCTGACCCACACCTATATAGACCTCTAGCTGAACATTAATTCACCAAGTTAGGCATTTACAAACGGGATGGCCTTACCTTCCATCTCCCGACTAGCTCTGACGCACTCGAAAACTATCTTTCTATACTGTGAAGGGTTGTCCTTCAGCATTGCTGCTGCTTCCACATTGACTGCATTTTCCAGAACAGGATTAGACAGCATCATCTGTGTAAAATAAAACACATTGCATTGCTTAAAGTGTGCTTTCTCACTTATATAACTGTATCCTACCCAGGCTTTAGACAAAAATGTCTAAATGAAATTACACAATACTTGCCAAAACTAAATTATGAATTAAATATGGTGGTCAAATAAATCAATTAGAAGCACAGACGTTTGTTTTCAAGATTATACTAGTTATTGTAGTGACCATGCACACGATCATATTAGATTCGGTATTACTTCTCTACACACCATATATAATAAAATCCACCTGTTTCTTTCCCTTTTGGTCGCAGGACTTCACTTAAGCTGCTGTTCAGCAATAATGTTTTAAACTATATTTGTGAAGTTGTGAACACATTTTCACTATCAGATTAAAAATTAGGAAAATATAGAGAGATATGTCGGGGGATGGCCACATTTCAAGGCCTACGTTGTTCCAAAGCCTTTGGATAAACTGGAGTGTTTTTACATCCCAGTCCCTAGGACTGAGTAAGTGTTAGCATTCACAACATGCATTGGTAAAGCCAATAGGCCTTGCTTTAAGGTACCATCAAATATAAATACAGGCATTCACAAATGCAAGATCCATACATTGTACACATGAATGTTGTGTATCACACCAACGCCTGTCCTACTGACTTTGCTAGTGCTGGGAAAAAGTAGCAAAAATGATTGCTATCTGTACAGAATGCTTATAGGTGATAAAGAACTGAACGTGACAGACAGCATAGCATTCAACTGAACAGGAAAGATGGTTGGTTAAGAATTTGGGGTTAGATAGAGTATCCACCATAAAGAGCATTACTAAAGGTAAGTAACTTGTTCTTCTGATGGGTACTTCTAATTGAAGATGCATCATATTTTGAATAGATACCATAGCAGGTAGTGAGTCTGAGGAGTGGACTTCACACCAGGAGGTTCTAGAAGGCCAAGTAAGCAAAATGGGTCTCAGTGCAGACCCTAGAGTTGATCAAATAGTGCCTGGCATAGGTGTGGAAGGATGCCCACGTAGCAGCCTGGCAGATGTCCCACACAGATACACCCAAAGCCTGGAGCAGCACTGGCTCTTGTGGGAGGAGCCTGAAGGCCCTCAGGAGGCTCCTTTTGACTACGGCACAGCATACATTGATATAGAGAATGATTCATGGGATAAGATCCAGTGAATCGGAAAAATAAGAAATGCGTTACTACCTGTAACAGCAGTTATCCAGTATTGGTGTCTTTCATAGATTCACATGCCTGAATCATTCCCCGTCGTCGAGACGGGAGCCTCCGGTACATAGAAAAGTAATGTCCCATAGACATACATTGAGAAAATAGGCCTAAGGGCCTCACCTTAGCAGCCTATCCTTGTCCTTATGTAAAAAGGACCAAACTCTTAGAGCCAGCCAATCAGCTATGACCTCCCTCTAGAACCTTCCTGGCAGGAGCCTCAGTCCCTCAGATTTTCGTACGCACCCAGCTAGGTAGGCGTAATACAGTTAGAGAGGGATGTGAGTCCTTCCAGGGGAGGCGGGAGGGTTGCATGTGAATCTATGAAAGACACCAATACTGGATAACTGCTGTTATATGTAAGTAACGCATTTCTTATCCAGTATTAGGGGTGTCTTTCATAGATTCACATGCCTGAATCAGAGTAGTCAGCAATACATTATGCACATTTCTGATGTAATGTTGCCATACAGGCATGTTAGATAATACACATATTATCATACAACATTGGAACGATAGCATAAAGCAGAATATCATAAAGACAACAAATGTGCATACCAGGATGGCGGAAGGCTCGCCTCACTGGAATAGATGGCGAAGCACCGCCTGGCCCACTGCTGCATCCTTCTGAAGTTCAATATCCAGGCAGTAGTGCCTGGAGAAAGTGTGCGGTGACTTCCAGGTCGCCGCTCTGCATATGTCCAAGATCGGCACTCCAGCGAACAGTGCTGCTGATGTGGACATCGCCCTGGTGGAATGCGCTGTAACATGATCATTCAAAGGCCGTCCCGCCTTGTCATGGCAGAATGCTATCGCTGAGGAGATCCACCTTGAGATGCTTTGTTTCGTGAGAGGCATACCCATTCTTTGTCTACTGTAGGCCACAAACAGTTGTGATGATTTTCTGAAAGTCTTAGTTTTGTCTATGTAGAACTTTAGACACCGCTTGAGGTCCAAAGAATGTAGTGTTCTTTCTGCTGCGGTGGAAGGGTTCGCAAAGAAAGACCGAAGGACTATCGGTTCATTAAGATGAAAGTCTGAAGGCACTTTCGGTATGAACTTAGGATTTGGTCTCAGCACCACCCTGTCCTGTTTGAACTGCATGAAAGGTTCTTGAATGGATAGAGCCTGTATCTCGCTTACTCTCCTGGCAGATGTTAGAGCGAGTAAGAGAGCCGTCTTCCATGAGATGTACTTGATGGATGCTCGATGAATGGGCTCAAAAGGATGTCTCATGAGTTGGTTGAGGACCAAGTTGAGATGCCATGTCGGAGGGATCCTCCGAGGTCCCTGGAAGGATCGATAGAGTCCCTTTAGGAACTGCTTTACAAGCCGACTGGAGAGATGGTCCTGTGAAAGTCCTGGTGAATCGAGAGATAGCCGCCAGATGAACCTTTATGGATGCATGCGCCAGTCCTGACCGTGCTAAATGCAGCAGATATGGCAATATCTGTTCGGGTGTGATATGCAGCGGTGGCAGACCTTGCTCTGAACATCAAATGCAGATTCTTTTCCATTTGAGAGAGTATGTTTTGTTGGTACTGTCTGCTCTCGCTTTTGCCAGCACGTCCCTGCATTCTTGCGGGATATTCAGGCTACAAAACTCTCTGTGCTCAGGAGCCAGGCTGATAACCTGAGCGATTGCAGGTTCGGGTGTTGTACCTGCCCGTTGGACATGGTCAGTAGGTTCGGCTGCTGCCGCAGACGAATCGGTGTCCTGATGGAGAGGCGATGAAGATCCGAGAACCAGTGCTGCCTCGGCCAGAACGGGCAATTAGGATCAGGGTACAAGGCTCCGCCTTCATCTTTCTGAGGACTCTTGAGATCATCGGAAACGGAGGAAAAGCGTACGCAAATACGCTGAACCAACCGATGAAAAAAGCATTTCCGAGTGACCCTTGATGGGGATGCCAGCTTGCGTAGTTTGGGCATTTGGCGTTCCCCCTGGTGGCAAACAGGTCGATTCCTGGGACTCCCCATTCTGAGAATATGTGGTCCAGTGCGCTTTTGTCCAGTTCCCACTCGTGGGAGATGGATCTTTGCTTGCTTAGGGCGTCCGCAATGGTATTGTCCTTGCCCGGGACATAGTCCGCTCTGAGCGTGATTCCATGTAGTACCAGCCAGTTCCAGATCTTCTGCGATTCGCCTGAGAGAGTGAGCGAACGCGTTCCTCCCTGTTTGTTGAGATAGTGCATCGTCGTGGTGTTGTCCGTTTTGACGAGCACCTGGGAGTTCTGGATGCGTGGTAAAAAGGCTTGTAGTGCCAGATACACAGCTCTCAGCTCCAAAAGATTTATATGGAGCTGTTTCTCCTGAGTGGTCCATTTGCCGCTTATCCGAAGGTCTTGGAGGACAGCGCCCCAGCCTTCCAGGGAGGCATCCGTGGTGATCACCAGAGGTGCCGCTGGGAGCAGAAATGTCCGCCCTATAGATAGATTCTTGCGACATCTCCACCAGTCCGGACTCTTGGAGATTTTTGGTGTTATCTTTACAATGTCCTCGAAAGAACCTGTACTCTGTGTCCATTGGTTCGTGAGGGCCTCTTGCAATGGGCGCATCCCGAGTCTGCAGTGAGGGATGAGGAGTATACAAGAAGACATCATGCCCAAGAGAGGCTTGTAGGTCCGAACTTTCAAGGACTTCCTTGACGCCACAGCCATGGCCAGAGATATTATTTTGTTCGTTCTTTCCATCGATGGGAATGCCCTTGCGCACTCCGTGTTCAAGGTTGCCCCGAGGAAGGTAATGTTCCTCGTCGGGATCATGCAGGATTTTTCGAGATTGAGAGTCAATCCTAGCCGTTGAAAAAGATTGGTGCAGGCGTTGGAGGATTCGGTCACGCTTGCAGCTGAGGTTGCCTTTACCAGCCAGTCGTCGAGGTAGGGGGAAGACTTGGTGACCCATTTGACGCAGGAATGCTGCCACCGGTGCAAGGCACTTTGTGAAAATCCGCGGAGCGGACTTGAGGCCAAACGGCAGGACCTTGAATTGGTAATGATGTCCTGCGACTTCGAATCTCAGGAACTTTCTGTGACACTTGAGGATGGGGATGTGGTAGTAGGCATCTTGGAGGTCCAAGGACGTCATGAAATCTCCTTTTTCCAGCATGCCTAGTATTTCTTGGATCGTCACCATCCTGAACGATTGGCTTCTTAGGAAAGAGTTGAGTGCTCGGAGGTCCAGAATGGGCCTCCATTTCTTCCCCTTCTTGCGTACAAGAAAGAAGCGGGAATAGAAGCCTTTTCCTCTTAGAGATGATGGAACACATTTGATTGCTCCTTTCTTCAGCATCACGGATATTTCCTGGAGAAGCGGGCGCAGATGTTTGTGTGGCAGTCTGCGGGGAGGTGTTGCAGGAGGGATGGTGGTGAATTCCAGGGAATGGCCGAATCTTATTAATTGAAGAACCCACCGGTCTGTGGTGATGAGCTGCCAATTGGTGAGGAAATGGGTCAATTTTCCTCCAATTTGTAATGAGGGATAGAGTGGCTGGACTGGCTTGAGTAATCGGTCACTGGCGGCCACCAGTGCCTCTTCTCTGATTTTTGCCCCTGAAGCTGGACCTGCCGTAAGAAGACTGACGACTCTGTTGCTGCTTCTGTTGGTATTGATTTTTATTTTGGTAGGAATACGAGGACCTATTTTGATAGGAACCTCTGTAAGCGGATTGTCCCCTAGATCTGTTGCCTCGAAAGGATTGGTTCCGTGCCTGCAAGGTACCCAGTGCTCTGGCCGTATCAGTGTCCTTTTTTTATTGTTTGTAGCGCCTCATCAATTTTGTCGCCAAAAAGGTGTTGGCCGTCGAAGGGCATGTCCAGCACTTTCGTCTGCACCTCCTGTCGGAACGACGTTGCTTTAAGCCATCCTTGACGGCGCAGGACTGCTGCTCCAGCAAGCTGACGAAAGCCGGTCATGGCTGCATCAATGGCACACTCAATGATTTCAGCTGCTGAGGTTTGACCCTCCGTAAGCAGTGCCTTGACTTCTCCCTGCACTGCGTCAGGCAGTTCCGCTAAATAAGGGACTATATCCTCCCAGAGTTGGCGGTTATAACACCCCAACAGAGCTATGGAATTGGCCACTTTTATGGTCATGGCCGACGTGGTCGTAAATGTTTTACCGATCGTGTCCAACTTCCTGCATTCCTTGTCCGGAGGGGCCGACAGAGGAGAGGAAGGGTTGCGGGAGTTCTTTTGGGCCGCCTGTGTAACCACAGAGTCTGGTTTCGGGTGCCCATTGAGGCAAGCTGCCGCTGTAAGTGGGGCTTTGTATTCTTTGTCCAGGCGTGGAACAACCGCAGGTATAGAAGCTGGCGTCAGCATTAGTTTCTTGCCTTGGTCCCATAGAAATTCTATTATCGGAATAGACTTCGTCTTCTGCGTCTGCTCCTTGAAATCGTGTAAGAAGCACTCAGTTTCAGTCGATTCCATAACCATATGGAAACGCTTTGCCGCCCTTTCCACAATTTTATGGAAATCACCAATATCCACAGGTGGTGAATCTGCCTGGCGAGGTTGGGGTGAAGCAGGGAAAGATGCCACATACTCTTCCTCGTCACCATGGTCTGACTGGATTTCCTGGAGTTCTCCCTCTTCCAGTTCATCATCATCATCGTCGTCATCTGATGACACTACTACCTGAGGTTGGACTCTCTCATGGCGGACTTGAGGGAGAGGTCGAGACTGTTTTGGGGCTGACGCTGGATTATTTATGGTAGGCGTCTGGCTCTCACTTTCCGTTGCCGGTGTTTCCGGGAAGCGTTGCTTGTAATCCTGGATAAGGTATTTCAGGTCATTAACAATAGAAACCGGCAGGTATACCATCGGGGTGACCTCCGTGCGAACACTAGTGTGGACAGAGTGTTCATGGTAAGTCATCTCCTCCAGTTCCTCGTCTGTGCTCTGGCATTTGACATGAAGGTCCGAAATGGAAGTAGCTGGATCCAGGAGTTCCTCTTCCTCAGATTCTTCACTCTGGAAGATTTCTGAAGGCAACTGCGTTTGCACTTTACTCGGAGACGTGGTTTCCGGCGTAATTTGCTGCTTGGCAACCTTGCCAGACGCAGAACTTGATGTAGAAGTTCCTGGCGTCGTCGCTGGTGTCGTCGACGGTGGCAGCGTTAGAGACGACATCTCTACGAGCTTGGACTTCTTCCATGGCTCAGAAAGGGCCAGCGTCGACGACGAGTCATCCGTCGACGGTGTCTTCGTCGACGGTAAGGTCTTCGTCGACGGTATCTCCGTAGACGGCATTTTGGTCGTCGACGATGACCTCGACGTCGGTGTGGTCGTCGTCGGTGCACTCTTCGGCGCGTCACTTCTCGTCGACGGCGAGCCTGTCGTCGACGTCTTCGTCGTCAACGTCTTCGTAGTCGACGTCTTCGTAGTCGACGTCTTCGTAGTCGACGTCTTCGTCGTCGATGCCCTCGTCGAAGCCTTCATCGTCAACGTGATCGTCGACGGTGGGCTCTTCATCGACGACGCCGTCGTCGACGGTGGGCTCTTCATCGACGACACCGTCGTCGACGGTGTAATCTTCGTCGTCGACGAGGTTTTCGACGTCGACGACGATTTTAGCAGGATAATAGATGAAATAGGTCTACCTGCTGACGACGATGATGGAGTTGTCGTCGTCGATGGGGAAGCCAACGACGCTGTCGTCATCGACACAGTGGTTGTCGCTGTGGAAATCCTTTGCGCATGCCTGCTAGATGACTGAGCAGGCTTCTTAAAAGTCTGGGTATCTTTGGCAGACACTGATGATGTCTTGCCTCTGAAGACTTCTTTTGTGCCTTCCTAGGAGGAGTGTCTGAGGGGCCAGGGGAAGCTACCCTTGGCCTCTTTAGAGAGACTTCTGAGGTCCTTGAAACGCTACCCTCTGAAGATTCCACGTTGTCTCTCTCCTTGAGCCTGTCAAGCCAGATGAGCAGGCGACCTTCCCTGTCCCTTACGGTCTTCTTAGGGAAAGACCTACATATTCTGCAGTCTGTAGGGACGTGGTCTGGATAAAGGCAATAGAAGCACAGGGCATGCTTATCCTCCACATGTAGCCTTTTCTTCCCACATGAAGAGCAAGCCCTGAAAAGGGCTTTCTTCTGGGATTCAGACATTGTAGAAAGCAGTAGAAAGAAAACACTTACTGCAGAAATAAGTGGACTGAAGTAATCCTTGACGAGATGTAGAATGAAGAAATCACTTTCAAAAGTTAAGTAGATGGTTTTAAAGAAATCCTGAGGAGAACTCAGGCTGGAGACTCCCTAGCACAACGTGCGGTAGAAAATCTGAGGGACTGAGGCTCCTGCCAGGAAGGTTCTAGAGGGAGGTCATAGCTGATTGGCTGGCTCTAAGAGTTTGGTCCTTTTTACATAAGGACAAGGATAGGCTACTAAGGTGAGGCCCTTAGGCCTATTTTCTCTATGTATGTCTATGGTACATTACTTTTCTATGTACCGGAGGCTCCCGTCTCGACGACGGGGAATGATTCAGGCATGTGAATCTATGAAAGACACCCCTAATACTTGATAATTGGCCACCCAGCCAGTGCTGCTTAGCTACTATATATAGAAACTAAGGGCTCACTTCAGATAAGAAGGGATAAGGCAGACAGAAGAAAGCCAGGAGCATGATGGACTGCCCACAGGGAAGGATGACACCACATTCGAAGAAATTTACCACTTTTCTAGACAGGTAAAGACCAATCTGCTGGTTATGCTCAATCGCTAACTTGGAGGTAGAGGTGTGGAGGTTTGGATGAAGAATCATATCCTGTTGATGGGACATCACGTCCTCTGAAAGAGGTCAGTTGAGCGCAAATGTACAGACTACGCAGCTCAGAGTCCCATACCGTCCAAGACTCAACTGGGTCTATAAGGATACCGATGTCCCCCTTACCCTATTTAGAACTCGAGGAAGCAGTAGCAGAGGTGTATATCGATAAAGGAGTTCAGAGTGCTACAGAAAGTAGAATGAGCCTCCAAGCATTACAAGGTAGAAAGTTCAAGGCTCAAAAGAAATGAGGTAAGTGTTCCTAAACACTTAAACATGTCCCAGACACAGATTCCACTTTTGGTTAGCCAGATGGCATCTGCTAAGTTTGTCCACCTTGGCACTAAGGGACCACACCAGGTGCCAGACCATAACGGAATCCCTTGAAGATATAGCCATCACCATAGTCTCAGCACCTCTTGGCACAGCACAGACAAACCCACTCTTCCCTGCTTGTTGCAGTAACACATGTCAGGCATGGTGTTAGAACCTGAAGATAGTTGACCTTGGCAGAAGGCAGGGAAGTCTTAAAGGCCCACCGGATCGCAAACAGCTCTAGAAGTTTGATATGGTGCATCTGTTCCATTGGAGACCAGAGTCCTCTGGTCCCCACCTCACCCAGGCAATATCCTACCCGCAGCCCAGAGATGATGCATTAGTCACCACTGTGAGCTCTGGATGGAAAGGGAAAACGGTCTTCTGCATGTCAGGTTTGCATCCTTCATCCACCTTTGAAGGTCAGAGGATCTTTCATCCCAAATATGGGTGCTGTCTGACAGTCATCCCAGTGTAACGCGCATTGACGACGACGATTCCATTATAGAGGTAGTATGTGCCAATGGGCCTGAGGCATGGGGCACCAGCAGAATGGCAAAGCCTCAGAATCATATGATTGGATCACAAGACCGAGCGCAAAATGATATTCTGACAAAATATTTTTTCAAAAATATTGTGAGGCACAAATATCTTGACAAAATTTCATGATGCCAAAAATAATGTGGAACAGAATGTGGAAGATAAGAATATCGTTGTTTTTTAAAGTCTCTATAGTTTAAAGAAACAAATTACGTTGTACATAATATTATCTTTTAACTATTTAGTTGGGTTTTATTAGGTTTTGTGTCATACATTGTTATTATTTTAATTTTAAATATGTTTAATTATTGTATAGTGTTTTTTTTATTTGATCATATATTTCAAGTTTTTTTATATCATGTCAATATTTTGGAAACGTTGAGTTTGTAGGCGAATAGGATAGGAGGTTTTCAGAACATTTATTTTTTAATTGAATATATTATATTTTTCCAAGTTGAATCTGTTAATTAGCTAATTTAGTACGTATTTGTTTAGTTATAGATAATGTAAAAAAGATGGCATTTCTTTTATTATTAATGGGTTAAAAGAATAATTGATTTTGTTAACTATTTAATAGTTTTAAAAAATTCTAAATCCGTTATAGTCGATGTAAAAGTTTTAGCATAATAATTTTGGTGTTTTAAATAAATATTATGTATGTTATTTTTATAGTATTAATTTAATTTATTTTTGTGGTAGATGGAATTTTAGTGTAGGGTGGGAACTATTTTAGATCTATTACTTTCATTTTTTTATTGGATTAATTTTTAATATAGTTTTAAATATAATTTTATACGGTAATTTGGGTGTTTAGTAGTTAATACACTTCTATAAATTATATACATATATATTTTTTTAAAGGTTTATGGAAAGTTATTATGTGTGTAATTTATTTGCATTCATTTAGGAGAGGAAAAATGAAATCCAAGCCTACTAAAGTGAAACATTTTTTTCTGCTGTTGTTTATGTTAGAGTGATAATAGTAGTTCTGACACCTCCAGAATTCAAAGGTTACCCTACTGTTGGTCATGTTCGAGTGGGAGTGGTGAATGATTATTATTTTTAGTTGTCATTGTTTCTTAATTTATTATTATTTTAAGTAGTTAGTGTATCATTAAAACTTAATATATAGTGTTTCTAACAATAATTAATTTGTATTTGTTTTGCTTTATTACATATATTTAGATTTTTTAAATCATTTTTATTATTTTCTTAAATTGTTTTAAAGTATATATTTTATGTTTAAGTTATACATTTTTGTTATATAGGGCCATATGTAGGTGGGCTAATACCGGTCGGTAACGGCCGAAAATCTGTAAATTTCCCATTACCGACCGGTATTTAGCCCTTTGCGATGTAGGAGCCTGGATTTAAGGATTCGGTAATTTACCGATTCGTTATTTTAAGGAGTCTGCAAAATATCGATTCCTTAATATAAGGAATCAGTAAATTACCGAATCCTTAAATCCTATGTAGGGAGCACTCAAGTGAGTGCATTTTTGGTTTAAGAATATGTTATTTAGCACAAACTACAAGTTGGTGGTAAATACCGAATACTTTCAAAAAAGCAATTTTGTGCTTTTTCAAAAGTGCCATGTGGCAGACATACATGCCCTTAGGGTATGTATGTGCGCCACATGTGCACACATGCACGATTCAGGGGTGCAACAGGGTGTCAATGTGACACCCTGCCACCCTTGAATATGCTCCCCCTATTACCGATTCAGTATTTACCGAATCGGTAATAGTGAATGGCTTCCCATTCATTCATAGGAATGAATGGGAAGGTATTCCTTATTACCGATTCAGTAAATATGGAATCGGTAATAACGAACATTACCGAATCGGTAAAATTTACTGATTTTTTACCTACATTCTATTTACTGATTCTTAAATACTGAATCGGTAAAATTTGGTGTTTAGAAATTACCTACACCTGGCCCTTAGTGTTTAAATTATAAGTATACATTTATTGAAAATGTAATATTTAAAAAAAAAATAATCTCTAAAGTTATTATTGTATATATTGTATATTGTATATATATTGTTAAAATTCAATATACTTACCTTTTTTCATGATATTGTGGTCTTCTATATTTTTGTTTTCCATATTTTTCACTTTATCTACAAAGTAGGTAAAGTCAATATTTGTATCCTTGATATTTTTTGTGATATTTTTGTTGCCAATATTTTGCTATACAACCACTCATCAAGATCATATACTGAATGCCCCAGACTTTCACAATGAAGGAAAGGTTTAAATGCCACTGTATGCGGAACAGCCATTGTAATTGGAATCCTCTGTAATGGCTGAAAATGGGATTTCAGTTGGTTGATGGAGAACCACAGGGAAAACAACAAGAAGGCTGTTGTCTATGGTGGTACGTGACTGACTGCGACAAGTCCACCTTCAAAGGCCAGTTGACAAGATGTTAGAATACATGTACTCCAAAACTGCGAGGATGTGTTGCGACCACTGCTATCACCTGGTCAGGTGAAAATATGAGTCCTGAAAGTCCAAGGATATGATCCAGTCAACAAGGTATAAAGCAGAGAAAACCTGATCCAGTGTTAGCGTCCTGCGCAGTTCACGTAATACGTAGTATGTACAGGAACGCGAGGAGGAGGACGATGGAAGAAGGGAGACACCGCGGCGAGGAGGAGGGCAGGCAGAAGAGAAGGTAAGGGTTTTTTTTTTTTTTAATTGTAAGGGGGCTGGCTCGTACTCCGCTCCGCCAGAGTTTTGCGGCAACTTTGCGTTCCCATTCGAGCGCGGAGTTGGTAAAACTCCGCAAACTTCGCTGGCGGAGCGGAGTACAAAGCCCGGGGTTGCTTAGAAACCAAAGATCATGGGTCGGTCACACCACACCGTCTTTCATGGTCACCAAGAAGTAGGGTAGTAGCACCCCATTCCTTTGTACACATCAGGGACTCTCTTGATTACCGCTTTGGAAACCAAAGTTTGTACATCTTTGGACAGGAAAGAGGAATAATCCTCTGAAGACTGAGCAAAAACAGGAAGAACATGAAGGGGGTGATTACAAAAAGGAAAAGTAAACATTACAATCACACCATATGGGCAGAAAAAAATGAATCCTGCCCCCTATTAGCCATAGATGAACACTGGAGGGGGAATAAGAGTGGCTTGATGGCAGTCGAGGTAGGTGACAAAGAGGAGGAGTCTTGCAGGCCACAAACTCTATTACCACCTCATCCCCATAAGCCACAAAAAAGGATGTGGTGGCTGTTGTAAAGGTTGGGAGGGTTACCTCTGGTGATAGGCAAGGCCCTGAAACTAACCATTCCAGTACTGATGGTGAAATTGCTGAAGAAAAACCCCAAGAAACGAGCTGCAGCCAAGCAATCTTTGAACTGTTTCAAGGTACAATCTGCCTTTTCTACTAAGAGCTTGGAGCCATTAAACAGTATTTCCATCAGGGATACTTGAATGTCTCCACAGAACCCTGTGGTGCGCATCCAAGCATTGCATCAAACCATCACACTAGTCTTCACAGTACAGCCAACACAGTCCTTGGTATGCAGACCAACACGTAAAATGAATGAATATAGGAATTTATCAAGCGCAGCACCTGCTAAAAAAAAACCGTCCTGGTCTTGAAGTATGACTTATTTTGGGCAGATTAAACAGCCAGATTTCTAACAGTTTTTTAAAGTGAGTCTCACTGGTAATATGACAGAGAACAGAGGTCGTATTATTCCAGCCCCTAGACAAACGAAAGGAGATTGGACGGCCTCCACTCTTGGCCAGCCCGATCCTTGATATCTTAAGCAGATGAGCGTCTGATGATCTCCTAGTTCTAGTTGGCCAATAATGTAAAAGCCTCTCATTTAAATATTTAGGTCCAGTATTCTGGAGTGCTCAAGAGCCAGAACCAGGGATTTAAAAAGAATTTGCTTTTGTACTGGCAGCCGGTTGAGCTGTTCAGGATGTTTAGATACTGACTGTCGTCGAGGTATCTCAAAAAGTAAACAAGCCGCCACATTTTGCATGATCTGAAAACGATCAACAAATACTTGGGGAGCCCTAAGTAAAGGATATTAGCTTAGTGTAGCCTAGCTGTCAACAGTGCTTGGAGTATGAGTTGACGGGTTTCAAAAGGTAACAAATCCAATATCTGTCTTAAAGAGATTAGTTGGGAAAGCAAATGCCTGTGACTTAAAATCTGGTTGGCAGAGTAGGGGCTGCTAGTCCAGCAGACCACCATCCATGAAACTAGACGTCATAGGCACTCTTGAAGAGCAGAATTTCTGTTTCATCAGAATTGCACTTTAGGGGGCTTTGTTTCATCCAGTCTACTGCACTACAAAGACATACTTTAAAAATGTATTGTGTGGAGACAGAGTTCTTTCCAGTAGCTAAACCAACAGTGTGCCATCCGCATAAGAGGCAACACTTACACCATAAGACTGAATTAAAGTAGCTAATGGAGCCACATGAAATAATGTTGGACTAAGTGATAAAACCAGAGGGATCCCATACTTGAAAGACTTTCTTCCCGAAAAAGATAGAGACAGACATCAACTGCCCTCTTTCACAAAGAAAAGATTGTAGCCACCCCTAAAAGTTAGTCGACAAAATCCTACATCTACAGAAGGAGTGCCGTGTGGGACATAGTATCTAACAACCCCTGATAGATATGGAAAAATAATGTACTTGGCCATCCTAAAAGAGTTTCGAAACTTGCCATATCCTAAGGGTGCATCTGGTACTGCCTCAAAAAGAAAACAGCATTAAGAGACCGCAGAGCTATGCTGATGAAAGAGAAGACTCTCTTTCTCAGTACCTCAAAGCATTTTGGTTCCCAATACGGCTGAGCCATGGGGAAAGTGGTTTACTTTGCTGGTAGAAACCTGCACAACTAGGTCTTCTGGCACTGGGTGCTGTGTTAGAAAGGGCAGGTCTCCCAGTCAGGACTACGATGCTTAGCAATGGGGCAGTTCACTGGCGGTGCTGGACAAGGTTTGGTCCACACTACCATCAATCTCTTAGTCATTACTGAAAGGCAGCAGAGGTTCAAAAGTTGAAACAACTAGCTAAAATATTTCTGTGAGCAACTCTACCTAGGTCTCCAAAGCAGGCAAGTGCAATTCTAGCACTTCAGGAAGTATGCCAACTACTATTGCAAAAGAGGTCTCTACAATACGGCAAGTCCAATTCGGCCTTACGGACAGTGGCAAGACCACTAGTACTTTGCCGGTATAAATACAGACCAGCATCAGTATAGTGACGGGGAAGGAAATTGTTTGCCTCCACCTCATATTCTTCATTAGGCCATGCCGAATAAACAGTAAAGCATCAGAGTCAGCTTCATAATAATAATGGCATCTGGGCAAGGCAGTTGTACAGGGGGTTTCCCAGACTAGGGCTCAGCCATCGCAATTTGAAAATGTGACATCGACAGAGATCCAGCCAAACTCAGCTCCAGCTCTAAAACGGAAGTTTAAGTCAGATCCTAAAATGGTGCTTTTGGAGCTGAGGGTGGTGCCAAAGTGGCTGGAACTGGAGTGGATCACAGCAAAGGTGTGAGGGTGCAGCCAGACTGGATACAGCAAAGAGACAGGACAGGGTCTAAGAGGGTCAGAGAGCACTGGGTGGGTTTTGCTGGCAGAAGTGTGGCTGAAGACTCTGATGGATCTTTGGGCCTGAAGATGCTCTAGGAAACCCCCGGATCATAAAAGCTGCAGCATCATCTCTTTTAAGGTCTCAATCTGGTACGAAATGGATAATGGCCCAGGGAACTTAGGGCACATATACTCAGACTTAGGGACAAGGATCAGAATAGATTGTGATAGGGTTCGGTCCTTGGAACATCAACTGCTTATCTTCTCCTTATAGCAAGAGTGATGGGGAGGTGCTTACTCCAGCCTAGATGTTTTTCTGATTATGCCAAGAGTTGACTTTCAACTTTGTAATTGACTTATCAGAGGGTTGTGACCTGAATCAGGATTGAGACCTGGATCTGGAACAGGCTCTGTGCTTCGAACGTGACCAACCTTGTTTCTTGTGTTCAGCAATGTACAATTTTGCACTTCCTGATACCTTCTGATGCCTAAGGGTGCCCTTGTTGCAGGACTTAGGGTCATACATGCACTAACTCTGATGTCAAATGTATCTGGGGCCATCATCTGGTTCCTGCAGGAGAGGCAAGGTTAAAGCCTGTAGTTTTATGCAGGGAAATTTTCCCTATCACCCTGCTGTTCGTTTTTGAAAAGCACAGGCGTGGAGCTCTGGATCCGGGTCGAAGAGGGTGGAAAAAAGGAAACTATGCCAGAGCGCAGTGTCATCATTTCCTGAGGTGGGGCAAAACCGCCATGCAGTCTGAAGGCTCCACCCAATGGCACGTGTGCGCTATTACAGAACAACTTCCAGATCCTGTCTGGCATCTGGGGGATTTCTGAACATCCCGGTGGCAGCATCACACAGAAATAAACAGGTGATGGTATGAGCATAACTCCCAAAAGGCCTCAGCCACTGCAGTTTGCTAGGCTGCACAACGTGCTTGTGTTAGGCTACACAAGTAAAAATGCTGCAGGCTAAACAAGGATCATAATGCCATGATTCAATAGCCACATTCTATCATACTTCTTAAAGATGTGCAAAGTCAAAAAAGCTTTCATGTGTTATTTTCAGTGTTCATTCATTACTTTGAGCTCAATCTTTGGTGATTAAGCTCAAAGGGACACCAGCATCATTTAAAAAAAAATGCAAATTGCGATTCCCTAAATGCAATGCACTGACCCAATTTTTTTTTGCGATTTCGCAATTTAGTAATGCAAATTACCATCAATTCAAAGTTGATAGTAATTTGCGAGAACTTTGAAAAATGTACAAAAGTGTATTTTTCAAACCTTCATGTTGCACACATATATGCCCTTGGGGCATGTGTGTGTGCAACATGTGGTAACATGGCAATTTCAGGAGTGCATCAGGGTGTCCTTTTGGCACCCTTGAAATTGCATGCACAATTTGCGAGTAACTACTTGGTACTCGCAAATTGCGGATGCAATTCCCATTCATTCCTATTGACCTGTAGGCCCATAGGAATGAATGAGAAGCAATTACTTAATTGTGATTTGCAATTTGCGAGTCGCAATTAAGGAATGTGTAGGAACTGCAATTTATTTTGCGATTCCTACATGAATATTACAAAGTTTGATGCATGTGGCCCGAAACTTTTGGGTGCCTACTCTTTCAATATTTTTGCCAAAAAAAGCTCTGGTATTGTGAGGGCAACATGGAATTTCCTATGTTTAACAATAAATTACAAGAGAGAGCTCATCTCTCCCTCTCCTAAAAAATGACCCTTTATCCTCAACACCATTGCACCTTACTAAATAATAGTTATCCTTGCTTCTATCCCCTAATATCTACCTACATGTTTCCAATGTTTATGTATTTTCAAGTTTATTACTCTGCGATTTATTTATCTTGAGGTAATAATTGCACAAGTCTCCTTGTCAGACCATGTTTGGGGCCCACAGGGCAGACAATCTCCTAGGCCATAACTATGCCACTGGCATCCTGGGACGCCTCCTACAATTAATCTGCAAAGTGGGCCAAGTACAACCCTTTCTACGCTTAACTCTCAGGAAAGGGAGGTGGGACAGTCACAGGCTTCTCAGGGAGGTAGAGTGGAGGTCAAGAGGTCAGAACTCAAAAGCCAAAAAACACAATAAAGAACTGTCCAGCCCAGAGCTAGTCTTTAAAGTAAAAGCAAGAGTCTTAAATGCCCCAGAGTTAATAAATACGACACATTCCAAAAGTTGTTCAGTTACCGGAATGTAGGCAATACACTTCAACCTCCAGGTTATGCCATGCTAAAAC
Source organism: Lissotriton vulgaris (assembly GCF_964263255.1). Lineage (NCBI taxonomy): Eukaryota > Metazoa > Chordata > Amphibia > Caudata > Salamandridae > Lissotriton > Lissotriton vulgaris. The sequence continues at coordinate 454,187,812 of NC_141685.1, read as the reverse complement.
AGAGGCATTCAAAATGTATCCTAGTATCCGCTGAACTCAGACTCATCAACATGCAGAGTCCAAATACCATACATGAGCTGTACGTGCTGCACATAAAGTCACACTCAATATAGGCGTGGAAATTCAAGCAAAGTACTCGATTTCACAAAAAACTAAACTCTACACAAGAGGGGTCAGTAGACTGCAGTCTTACTGACACAGAGAAAAAAGGTTTGGTTACACTATAAATTAACAAAAAAACTATGTTTTCACCACCACTTTGAATGACATATCCAGAGAAAGGGCACTAGTTTTCTGTCTGATATGAGAGCACGTTTAGTGTGTCCCTCAGGGTTGGAGTGTGGGGAATGGGCCTTGCATTGTTAGGTGCAGGCCAAGGCCTCTACATACACACACTAGATTAGAACTATGCCTGGGCCAAAATAAAATTCAGGTTACCAGTTGCATATGCAGCTGGGCACTCATAGCAGGTGTGCAACAACAGCTTCCCCTGCAGGGGGCATTCCTGCCCCAGCAGAAGTCCCTCCAGGATGAGAACTGAGAACCCTACTCCACTGTTAAAAGAAAGCTAGTCATTGTATTGGCACAACCGGTGGGAAAGTTCAACTGCATTCCCATGATTATTTGCAGCTTGGTGCTTGTAAGTCATTCCATACCAGCAATTCGAAACTCTCACCTTCATTGTCATCAGTCACTTGAGTGGTTTGTGATCCAGCTAGACACTAAACTTTGCACTAAACAGTTACGGTCAGAACTTCCCCAAAATCCAGATTATCGCAAAAGATGTTTTTCTTCAATGGCCCTCCAGTTCTGATGTTTAGGAAGTAGTCTGTGAATAATAAAAGTCACTGAACACTCTCCAACCTTGTCATTAAGTTGAACCTCTACAGCTCCAACACTTATCTGAGACATCAATATGTACAATGAATGGCTGACAGTAGGCAGGTGCCTTCAACTCAGGTGCCTTAGGTAGTGCTATGTTCCGGTCCTCAATAGCCTTTGTATGCTCCCCAGTCCAAACGCCTTCCTTAAGCTAATTCTTGGATGTCCAGGGTGCATTTATTGTCCTATAGTTGGTTAAAAGTTTATGACACAGTCAGTGAGTGGAGAAGTGTGGCTCACTGGTTAGAGCAGGCAGACCCTGAAGCAGAGGTCAGACCCGGACCAGGGTTCAATTCCCGACGCGGCAGGGTCTTGAGCTCAAATGTCCACGGACTCGATAATTCTCGCTTCGGTGCCTGACCTAATCATGGGTTCACACTCTGCAACTCTGGGCATTAAGCTTGCTTAATCTCCACAACGGCCCCCCATGGCTGGATGCCTGGCTTTCACCTTGGGGATTCCCTGTAGGGGCTATCTCACAGGGAAAAGCCAGGACGGGTTCCCAAGGCAAGCGCTTAGAGACCCCTGGGTGATAAGCGCCATATAAATCCAATATACAATACAATACAATACAAGTTATTGAAAGGCACTTGCTTGAATATGGGTAGCAGGAACCCCCTCACTGACACAGCCAGCACCTTGGCATCCCATGAGTGGACCCTTCCATTGCTCACCTGATGCTCACGGTAAACTACACAAGTTTATCTCCCAGGGTACCTGGTTGTGTTAATGGTCAATTTGGCTGTCTATCTTGATCAACACCTGTTCTAGGTGTATCAAGTGGTACTCCCATAAAATACTAAAGATGGCAATGTCAACAAAGTAGACCACACAGAACTCTTCCAGCCCTAAGATGCATGGTTCACCAAGCGCTGAAAAGTGGCAGGAAACTTTTTGAGCATTAAGCACATCACCCTAAAAACTTTGGTGTACAGAATTCGGATTTCTAATTGTCAAGAGGAGCTAATATATTCAGTCAATAACCACTGGTCAGAGAGAAGATGCTCAAGTAGCAAGCATCATCTGGCTAGTTCATCACCACATCAGCCCTGGAAATCAGGAGTGCATCGGTTTTCATCATCTCATTGAGAGATATGTGGCACACAGAAAAGTCCAAGTCTGTGGATCCTTGTTCGGGTAGCAATACTAATGGACTGTTCAACAGAGAATGGGAATGATCAGACACCCTAAAGTATAACATCTTGGCAAATTCTGCCTTGATGAACTCCTGCAAACTTGCTATTTTGAAGCTCACATGTTAGTTCAGGGGCCAGTTGTACAGAGAACCATCCTGCTCATCCTTGTGCAGTAGGTGAGAAAGTGGTTCACAACCTTTCTCAACCTCCTTTGTCAGTGTGAGGACGCTTATTGAGAAATATCTCCTGAAGTATTGTTTAAGCGGGTTCACGTGGAAAAAACTCTTTTACTCCCTAGCAGCACCTATGAACTTCACCTCAGAACCCCCCTGTACTACCTTGTGGGGTCCAAACCACTTATGAGCCAAATATCTTGAGCAAACTGAAGTAAGCACCAACAACTCCTTTCAACCAGCATCACTTTCTTGTCATGCCACTCCTTCATCAGGTTCCTCAAGGGTGAGCTAGACCCCTAAGATTCAGAAGGCGCCTGAAGAACCTGGATTTTTCCTGGTACTTAACAATGATTATCAGCAATTAAAGAACAAGTCCGCATTAGGCCTGATTTTAGCGCCAAGATACCCTAGTGGGGCTATAGTTGCGCTCTACAAACTATATATATCTATGTATATAAACAAACATAAATATGATGAGATAAAGTTTGTGCCCCAGTCAGAAATCACTGTCTTAGAAACTCTAACAGATCCCTAGGAGTGTCATAGCTACTACACTGCCAGTCATGCTCTTCAGGGGGACCCACTTGGCATAATCCACCTCAACCAAGCTTTATGTTTTGCCTGATGCTGAGAGAGTTATAGTGAAAACAACCCCAAACAGGAAGCTGCAAAAATGTTTCTCAAATATTTCAAACAAAAAGAAATTCGAAGTAAGTATGTGGTTCATTATATCCACTCCTCTAGTTTGCAATCTATTGATACAAAAACTTTGTTTTTGCATATATTATGTGGTGCAGCTAATGGTGAGTATAGTCCCCAATCTTATACCCGAAGTATGGATAATATGGATGAGACAACTCACAGGACCATCCAAATGGAGACAGTAATATAGTATCTAATGTGTTTTGGGCTTTTCATCATTGGTGTCAAGCTCCTTAATGTGTGCAGGAGTGGGCTGTAATCCAAAGCATGATATAGCAGTTGCCTGTTGGTGTCCATAAACGTAGAATTGTACTATGATGTGGAAAAATTCTATACAGATATCTCACCCTGAGCTAGTTCGGAGAGGAAAGGTGGGAAAGTTATAGATCTATATGCACAAAATGAGTGAAGACAGTGCTAAAATAGACGGGAGTATGTAGCTCACAAAAAAATGTAGCCGGTGAGTGTACAGGCTTTAATAGGTTCACTCACTATACAAGTTAAAAATGCACATGGACTTGTCGAGTCCAGGGAGGGTCAAATGGCCCAACAACAGCAATTCCCAGTCACCCGAAGGGAACACCAACTATTGGCAGTGGTCCTTGACCTTACCACTGAATTGGTAAGTCGAACGGGGTCTACGAAAACTCTATGGGTCTCTGTGCATTCCTTGCCAGAAGACCAAGGAGTACAACCTATCTGTTTTTATTCTATTTTTTATTGCCAAGACCGCCATGACAACAGCTGACTGCTCTGACATCCTTAGGGATTTGTCCCTTCAAGGGCTAGCTGCCCTTGGACTGTGAGGCCTTGGAGACGGACCTGACAGTGGACGAACTGACTCAGGTGTTGCGGGTCACAAAGGCCTGCCCTTTGAATTATATTAAGGCTTGGCAGATATGGTAACTAAACCCATGCTTGAGATGCTTAGGGAGGCTACGAGAGGACCAAAGGATGGCAACTATAGTTGTTATACACAAAGTAGGCAAGCCTACAACTGAGTGTGGGTCCGATAGACTGATATCCCTGTTAAATGTTGATGTCAAACTACTGGGGAAGGCCCTGGTGACCAGATTGATGGGGGTCATATGTTGTGCATCCCGACCAGTCAGGATTCATGTCCAAGAGGAGCATTAGGCTCAACCTTCAACACCTATATGGGCTGCTTCATCTGGTGGAGTCCCAAGCACAAGACCCAACTGTCCTCATGGCCCTTGATGTCAGAATGGCTTTTGACTCGGTTGAGTGGACTTATTTGTTTGCAGTATTAGAGAGGTTGGGTTTTGGACAGAGTTTTTGTGCCTGGGTCAGGCTATTATACTGTTCACTTATGGCCAGAGTAAGGGTGAACGGCGCAACGTCCTGCAGTTTTGAATTATGGAGGGGTACCCATCAGGGTGTCCTTTCTCCCCCATGTTGTTTGCGTTGGCGATGGAGCCACTGGCGGCATGGTTTCGGCAGGACCCCTTATTCTGGCATCTGGGGGTTGGGAGGAACGAATCTCCCTATACACAGACAATGCCTTCCTCTATGTTTCACAACCCCCTTACTCTCTAGATCAGATCATGCAGGTGTTCCGTATCTTTTGGGACTATTCGGGTTACAGAATCAATCGGTCCAAACTGTGATCTATCCACTCTCGGGAGCACCACCATTACTGCCATGCAATTGTCCGGCTCCGATTTCTTTGGAGGCATTCCACTATTTGGGGATATATGTAACACAAGACCCCAGGAGTCCCTCTGAAGAAATATCTTCCCCCAACTGGAAAGGCTTAAGGGGGACGTGATGCACTGGGGTGGCTTACTGCTGGTGCTTATGGGACAAGCAGTCCTATACAAAATGATGAGCCTCCCACAGTTCTTGTATGATATGCAAAACACACCATACAAAATTACATGAGAGGTGTTCATAAAGATAAATCAGGAGGTTCAACAGTTATTGTGAAAGGGGTGAACCCCTAGAATAGTGTTGGTCAAATTGTAAAGAGGATTCTATGAGGGGGGGGCTAGCGATATTAGATATTTTGAAATACTACTGGGCCTCACTGCTCCTAGTGATTAACGAATCAGTCTTTGCTGACCTCCAGAACTCTGCATATAGAGCGGAGAGGGAAGTGATGGGCCTTGGGGGGCACAAAGATATCCTCCATGGGGTGAAGAGAGATAATGACATGCCACAGCACACAAGGATGGTAGTTAGGGCCTGGAAGGATGACACAAGATTTGTGGGCTAGACATCAAGACTCACTGGTATTACACCACTTTAGCACAGTTGTTTGTTGTGTGAGGTGGGACTTGGGGGTTTTAGAGAATGGGAATTACTGGGCATTGGAATTACATGGGCGGTGTCGCCCGAACCACCGGCCGCGTCGCGCGAGCGTCGGGGGGGGGGGGGGGGGAGTCAGAAGAGCGATGGTGCCTCTTCGACTTCTTGTACCTCTTACCTGAGGACTTCGAGCCTGAAGACCGATGACGACTCCCGGAACTGTGGGGGCTCTGGCCCCGCGATCGGTCCCTCGACCTCCTTTCGGACCGGGACCTCGAGCGGCGCGGGGCAGACTGCCGAAGCTCGAGTCGCTTGCGGGACCGCTCCCGTCTAGCCTTAGTCGTCAGGGCCCGGCAGTCGGAGCAGGCCTTGTCGTCGTGGTCCAGGCCAAAACAGTGCAGGCACCGGTGATGGGGGTTGGTAACCGACATCAGTCGCTTGCAGTCGGCGCCGGGCTTGAACCCGGGCATCCCTACCGGCAACGTCGGAGTCGATAGACTTCGAAAAATGGATCAAAAATGATCTCAAAAGGTTAGTCAAAAAGTGACTTGGGTACAACTTTTTCCAGATCTGCGCTAGCTGGAGAGGAAAAAAGAAGAACGGACGTCAGCACGCGGAGGCGGCGTCTAAATACTCCGACAACGTCATCACGGCGCCCACGACGCCGATGACGGACGCGGAGCCGCAGACGACGCCTACCGACGCGCAAGGGTACTGCTACGCAAAAAATTTCGGATCCAGTCTGACGCCTGGTGATATTCTAAGGTAAGGAATCTATCACTAACGTGTCTCTTTCAGATAGTGATCTATCAGAAATCGATTAACAATGCTCCTGACCCACTCGAGTCACTGAGAAGGGCATGGGAGGAAGATGAGGGTCACCTAGACAATGAAGATGTGGCGAAGGTTCTTCAGTGCCCACAAGAGACGCCCATCTGTGCTCACTTCAAACTGGTCCAACTGAAAATACTACATAGGCCCTACTATTCACTGACGCTACTGCATAGAATTGGCAGGGTAGCGTCCTCACACTCTAGGAGGGCATGTAGAGAAGTGTTCACCTTTTTTCATATCCTCTGGGAACGCCCACGCATACAAAGTTTCTGGGCTAAAATTACAGAGATAATGTTGTTGTGCTGGAGGAGGTGCCCTTGGAGGAAAAATGGCTGATTCTGGGAATTACGGGAGAGACAAAGTAGTCTAGATACACAGAGATTTGGATGTATGACATTACAACGCATGCTTTTACCACACATGCTGTTACAACGCAGTTTTTACAACGCATGCTGTTACAACTCATAGTGCTTTGGGGTGCTGGATAGTGAATAGTTTAATTTACTATTCAAACTCCAGTCCCCGTGGATAGTAGGGAAGGTGTTGGATAGTAAATTAAAACTATTCCCTATCCTAGAGTGCCCCCCAGTGCAATGCGTTGTAATGGTTTTCGTTGTAAAACCTGCGTTGTAAAAGCACTGAGTTGTAAAAGTTTCGTTGTAAAGGATGTTTCCCCAGAGATCTGGTTGTGATTGGCAGCAGTCACAAGAATATCTCAAGGGCCTGGGTGCCACAACTCCCCCGCTCGCCCCCCCCCTCCCCCCCCCTCCTACAGATGTGGTAGTTTGGAAAGAGGACCAGGACTGGTGTCAGGGGGCTGAACAAATGATCTATAAAGCCAGAGGCTGTCCTAAGTGGGAGAAAGTGTGGGGAGCCTATCGAGAATACAGGGGATATCAATGACTTGGGAGCTGGATGAGTACGGGGAGGCAGTGGCCTAACAAAGACCCCCACAGCGAGGGGGATCCAGGCCTCAGAGGGTCCCCTAAGGGCAATACCCTGGCCTGAGAGCTCCTGAGTAAGTACATTTCGGGGTGGGGGGGCTGGCACTCAAGTTTTATTACGTCACTGCTGGAAGGGGAGATGGGAGGATAACCGCGGGAGGAATGAGCACTTTTCATATGTTAAAAGGCCATACACGTGACATTTTTGAATTAGTGGAAATTATTCCTCTGCATTAGTCACACTATAACTTCTGTAAGAATAATATCTGTCAACCTACTTTCTGCTGTATGCTGTATTAAGTGTTGTTCAATAAAAAGAATTTAAAAAAAGAAGAAGGGAACCACTAGCTTCTTGCAGTTCCTGGCTCAGGATTCAATGACCCACTTAAAAAACAGTCCATCCTCCTAGCCAACGTAGTACGTTTCAACAGCTCCCTTCCTAACCTTTTCCTGGGCTTTCTTTCGAATTCCCGGAATGGTAGGGCACTCACTGTGTGCCTGGCAGAATTTTTCCCGGATATGAACAACCAGTGGCTAACAAACTGCCAGCTAACAAACTATGCAGCTCTGGAAGTGACCCAGACTCATGGTCGGCTTCAGGAGCCTCATCCTCCTCTCATTCTGGAGCTGGGCTGATAGACACCATTCCCTGTGCCTTCTCAGAGTTTGCCCTGATCAGCTCACTACCTTCCCATGGTCGTTGCAAATCTGGGATGACCCTAATCTATTCTTGATACGGACATGTAGCCTGTGCTCTGATCAACACAGCTCACATGGCCCAATCTATGTAGGCTGTCCTCCCTTGGGCCACTGGGAATTGTCCTGGCCCTTAATGTCTGGTGCGAAACCAGGTAATGAGAATTCCTATCTTGCTTTGACTTAGATCTATGCTGCTATGCGGCTGCAGCCTTAGATGATCCTTTTTGCTAACCACTTGGCTGCTAATTCTGGCAAGTCTGTCAGGTATTGACTCAGAGAGGGAGAGAAACTTCTTTTAGAGTCGATTTTTAACCATCAGCAGGTTCAGAGCATGAATAGTTTGCCCTCCATCCATCACACCAATTAATTTCAATTAATACACAATTATTTAGACAGCCTGTGTCCCTAAGTTCCTAACATGGTACCCTCACCATAGTCCATCACAGTTTCCTCCCTACTGCTTAGTTTCTTTCCAACTGCCCAGTTTCTCTAAAACATCATTAACAAAACCAGCAAGGATCTCCCTTGTCCTTGTTTCTGGGAGCCCTCCACCCTTCCTCCAAACACAGCTATTGGGGTCTGTCCTACTACGGATATGCAGACTCGGTCGAGTTCCACCCTTTCCACCCTTGACTCTCAGGGTAGCGAGGTCAAGCAGTTACAGCTTCTAAAGGAGGTAGAATGTGGGGGCAAGAGACTTAAAATCAACAGCATACCAACAGACTCAACAAATGTCTTGTTCAGCCGAGTGCAAGTCCTTTAATTAAAAGAAAGTACTTTTAAGGCACAGCATTACTAAATACTGCACATTCCAAAGGTGGTTCATTTACAGGGTTGTGTGCACCCTAGAGGATCTAATGAAATACACATATCTCTATCTCATGTGGCTAACTCAAAGTAATTGGTACACGTATGGGGTTGTTGGCAATCTTGCTCCTCGGTCAGCACAGGCGGGCATTCATCTTTGGGGGTTGAGGCCCTTATGACCATTGCATGTAGATGGTAGTCTTCAGCAGTTTCGGCCCTGGAGGTCGATACAGCAGCTCCTCTCAAGTGGGCAATTCGAGTGGCAGTGACAGCTCTAGGCTCTCTGGATTGAAGGCAGGAACACTAGGCCACCTGAAAACGACTTAGTGATTACTAATTTATGTATTCAATGATCAGAGCTGCAACAGGACCATGCGAATTCGGGTCATTACTGGTTTTGCTCCTTCTCAGCCGTCAGCTAATTCTCCCACACCCTGGGAACACGCTGTCTTTTCCTCCAGGACAGTCTCTTCTCCTGCAGGGCCAGGCACTTTCATTCCCTTTTTGGGTACTTAGCTGATCCTCAGTTGCTCCAGCAAGTTGCAGATCTCAGGGATTACCTCTGCTAGACTGGCTGTCATGCAAACACCATCCCTGATCACACAGCTGTCCTCCATGTACTTGGTGAAGTGCTCTCTTCCTTGGTCTCAAAGGACTTGGAACTGGAGCCAAGTGGGGTGATTCGGATCCCACTTTTATATACGGATGATGAAGATCCACTGTCTCAGAACTGGTTTGAGATAGTTCTCTTACAATTGTTCACTGGCTGGTCTTGTACCTGGTTGCCATTACATTCTTGAAGCAGTAATCAGAAACAGACAAATAGACAGAGATAGAAATTCCCTCACCCTTGACAAAAGAAACTGCAGTCCCACCCCTCAAGCGTACCATCTACTAAATGTCAGTGCTAAAAAAATAACAGAATCAGCAGACATTTGCTAACAACAAACAACAGGTAGCCATGTCGCTATCCTCTTCTCTCCAGTGTCTGGGTCTCTGCCCTCTACCAGCACTGCAAGCAATATATAGCCACTGTCGGGGACAGCTATCCTAAGCCTCCATCTTGTGCAATCCTAAACGAGAGGCATTTAAAATAAATGGATCCCACTGGCCCCAGGACTCAGACAACACACAGAGTCCTATTACCGGACATATGCTGCACATGAAGTGCCCATATGCACACACTCGGCATACACACCAACCGTCAGCGCAAGGTTCTGGGTTTCACGTAACAGTGGAACTTTACAGAGGGGTCAGTAGACCATGATCTCACGGACACACAGAAAAATATTTGATCAAACTATAAATTCACGAAACATCGTACGATGCCACTAATACTTTACGTCATGCAACTGTGGGCACGCTGGGGCTTAGGAAATCTGCATAACAGTTGCACGTCCAAACTTTGGGTAGATCTTGGACGATGTAAACATTAAAATCTATTAGGCAATGTGTCCCTAGAGCCAAGACTGAAAACAACAGTTTAAAATACAGTCAATAAAAAGGACTGACTGAAAAAAAGAGAGCTCAAGATTACAAATGAGAGAACCATGAAGGTTTATTACACAATGTAAATGTATAATACAGAAATAATAAAATGTAGATGCAGCGGTAAACTCATTTAATTACATAAAAGTAATTTGCAATGAAGGCAATCAAATTCCAAATAATATAATAATGGGCAAAAAACTGCGAAATGCTAAGTCTCAAGTGTGCAGCAAAATCAGTAAGAAATTGGACAGCATCCCTAGGCTCAGTAAAGGTGTTTGTGGCTCACCCCCAAATTCAAGAGTTTATTTACAGTTTACTTGCATAGAATATGACAGGAACCGCAAAGTCAGCATGGTATGATCATTGCTCCAATAACTCAAATTTTCGAGGTGTAAAACATGGCATACCCCTATCACTTTAGCACTAATCCACTACATGAATATTGATATGCCCCGTCTGGCCTTCTATCATTTGGAGGTGTTAGAACAAACTAGTTACATAAACAACAGAGACCCGTTGAGAATGTATAGAATACATTGTGCAAGCAGGAAACACCTCGGAGAATGTAGCAATAGGGTTTCCTCTAGCGAGCTCTTTGAGAACAGTGTCATACAGAAATAATCCACATCCTGCTGATGTAGTCTCAGGCGAGAAATATAAACACAGGATGAATATAATGATACAGCATTCATTTTGAACAACATGTCGTGGAGGCCTAACTAAGGCATCATTAACCTAAGCCTGGAAAAACACACTTTAACGAATTTATTTCAATTGGAATAGCTTCGTGTAAGTATGCCTGTATGAATTCAAGTGCAGAGCAACTGATATCAACGCACATTTTAGGTTAAATGCACAGAAGCTCTCTCATGCACGAGGTAAGTAGTCTACTGCCTAATATGAGGGCACCTTGTTGTTCCCCTCCAAATCACAGGACAGATTCGGCACCTCACATTGTCAGGGAGAGTCCTAGGCTCAAGTGCAAACAGTAGATTAATGTGAAACCAGGTCAAAAATAAAAGCCAGGAACACAGGAAGTAGGGCACTCAGGGCAGTAGGATCACACACCCGTTTGCTATGCAGGGGACATTCTCATTAAGCATGGGCGCAAAATCCATTCGGCTCGCGGATTTTCGGCAAATTCGCAATCCGCGAATTCCCGCGAATTTGCCGAAAATCCGCGAATCCGCGAGCAGAACGGATCCGGGGGGCAAAAGTTCAAGCTTGTAACTATTTTAAAATGGCGCCGGCAAGCTGCCAGCGCCATTCTAAAATAGTTACTAAGTTAGCTTCAACAGGAAGCACTAATAGAAGCAGGTGCTCGAGTTTAACTGAATTCGAGCACCTGCTTTATTTTATCTATTAGTGCTTCCTGATGAAGCTAACTTAGTAACTATTTTAGAATGGCGCTGGAAGCTTGCCGGCGCCATTCTAAAATAAAACAGGAGAGGGGCAGAGGGCAGAAGGGCACAACAACGAGTGTGGCAGAGGGCAGAAGGGCACAACAACGAGTGGGGCAGAAGGGCACAACAACGAGTGGGGCAGAGGGCAGAATGGCACAACAACGAGTGGGGCAGAAGGGCACAACAACGAGTGGGGCAGAGGGCAGAATGGCACAACAACGAGTGGGGCAGAGGGCAGAATGGCACAAAAACGAGTGGGGCAGAGGGCAGAAGGGCACAAAAACGAGTGGGGCAGAGGGCAGAATGGCACAAAAACCCGCGAACACGCAAAGCGCCCCGCAAACACGCAAATCGTCCCGCGAACATGCAAATCGCCCCGCGAACACGCAAAAAAATCCACAAATTCGTGAGTTTTGCGGATCGCGAATTCGCAAATCCGCGAGTCGCAAATTCGCAAAATTCGCCCATACTCAATTCTCATCCCAACATACCTTTGGCTCTCCCTCCTCTCACAGCGCATACTCCCAAGCATGACTGCCAAAGTAGCGCCTTGACTGACTCTTAATAAGCTATAGAGTCAATCCAGTTGGTCATGAGGTACTGAATGAACTTCTGAGGCCCAAACGTTCTCTGTTTACAAAGTCAACACAAGACGGAATGAGGTAGATGGTAATCTGGAATCTCTTTAAAAAAAAATATTTGTATTTATTTTTGATGCAATAAAACATATGACAACAATATTAATCATTACATTGAAAATGAGTTAAGTTGCAAACATAAAGAAACCATATTTATTTGGCATTAAGGTCATACAGCCAACAAAAGCACACCATACATTTCAATATAAATTCCCATATAAGATATCCATGCTTCCCATATTTTGTGTTTTTCACGTCGACAACTTCTCAAACCATTAGTTGGTTTCTGTATATGGCGCATCGGTCTGTTCCCACCTGCCATTCTTGTACAGTAGGCGCAGTTGACATGAGCCAATTCCTAGAGCTATCCCTCCTGGCAATTAGGCAACCTAACCCAATTTGAATTCCCAATAGAATTAGTCTCAGGGATGTAGTCACAGGCAATTGTGTTATTTCATCCATAGTTAGCACTATAGGAGTCCAACATCTTTGTTTCACTGTGCAAGTTCAAATTACATAATAAAGGTCTCATTTGTGGGCCCAACATCCAGGACATGCTGACGAAGAGCCACTGTCCATCCTCCAAAGCCTATCACGTGTATCATTTACCCGGACCATATATTTCAATTGAATGAGTAAGAGTTTATCAGACATTGCTAACACTCAGCCCACTATTTTAGTAACCCTCCCGCAGTCTTCCCCATCTCCGCTCTCTATGTTTGCTGATAATTTAAAAGCTGCAAGCTTATTTATTTATTTTTGTTTCTTATAAAGCGCTAACAATCATCCAGAATAGGATATCACGGCGCTGTAGAAATTATTGTGCATGGTGGGTAGACATAAATCGTGTTTGATTAGTCTGGATTAGGGAAGAGAAAGGTTTTCAGATGCTTCCTAAAAGTCAAGTGGCAGTCCGTGAGTCGAAGGGCCACGGGGAGTTCATTCCACTTAGTTGCGGCTATGTGAGAGAAGGCTTGCTCTCCCATCCTGGCTCTCTTCACCCGAGTGGTTCTTGTTCTTGCCATAAATTGTGAGCGAAGGTTTCTAGTTGGAGCATAGAACTGGACCCTGTTGCGTAGAAAAAGTGGGCCATTGTTATGCAGTGCTCTGTGCGCTATACACATCATTTTGAAGGTTGCTCTTTGCTTCATTGGTAACCAGTGCAGCTGATGCAGGCAGCTCTTGGCTGAGTCAAACTTTCTTTTCATACACACGGCCTTCGCTGCTGCGTTCTGCACCATTTGAAGTTTAGTGAAGAGGTAGTCTGCCATGCCTATGAACAGGGAGTTCCCATAGTCCAGCCTGCTCATCAGCAGAGTCTGAACCAGGATCTTTCTACATTCTATGGGAATCCAGGGGAAGACTCTTCTGAGCATCTTTAGCACAGCAAAGCCTTTGCCGCATATAGTGGATACATGGGATTTCATAGATATGGAGGTGTCCAGCATTACTCCCAAGTTTTTTGCTGTTAGTGTCGGCGTTGGTGGAGTACCCAGGGATTCTGGCCACCAGCTGTCGTTCCACAGTTGGGTGTGTCCCCCGAACAGCAATATCTCCGATTTGTCTGCATTTAATTTGAGACAATGGTTGTGCATCCAATCGGACAGTTCTGAGAGACAATTTAATAGCCGGTCCCTGGGGTTGTTTCTCTCATCCAGAATTACAGTTAGTTGGGTGTCGTCTGCGTAGGAACAGATTTTGACACCCCACTTTCTGCCTATTGCTGCCAGAGAGGACACAAAAACGTTAAACAATGTTGGGCTTAGTGAGGCCCCCTGTGGGACCCCATATTTGATGTTCCGGCGCGGGGATGAAAAATTGCCCATGTGCACTGATTGCGTTCTCTCTCTCTCTAGAAATGATTGCAACCACCCCAATGCTCTGTCTCCGATACCTTTAGATTCCAAAGTTCTTAATAGCAGGTTGTGTGGTACGGTATCAAACGCCGCTGAGAGATCCAGTAATATCAAGGCGACTGTTTTCCCCTGATCCACGTGCATTCTGATGTCGTCCAGCACGGAAAGGAGTGTGGTTTCCGTGCTGTTGTTGGCCCTGAATCCCGTTTGTGAGATATCTAGTAAGTTGTTTGTTTCAAGAAAGCTGGTCAGCTGCCTATTCACCAGCTTTTCTAGTACTTTAGATAAGTAGGGTAGCTGAGATATGGGTCTAAAGTTGGCTGGGTTATTAATGTCTAAACCTGCTTTTTTCAGCAGGGGGGTAACTTATCTGGATCATTATTGAGAAGGGAAGAATACAGTGGAGAAATATGTGTCCTACCATTGATGGGATTTTTGCCTTCAGGCTTGATGTGGCAGGTCAGCTCATGTCTCAGGTCGAGGTATTTATGAAATTGTGTTTAGTTTAGTTTAAATTCCTCAGCATAGGTTTTCTTTGATTTATGTTCCTGACAGCAAAGAGTTTCTGAGTGATTTAAACTAAGGTCAACAGGAGCCCTCACACAGGAACAAATATTGACCTTGGTTTGATCTGTTTCTGTTGAAGGCATTAGGCCCAGCCACACAAGTGGGGCAGAGTTTTTATTGGGATAAAAGGAGGAATGCTGGATGGTTGGAATTTTGTGGGGTTTTGCTGATTCCGGACGTTTACATCACAGAAATGCACGGAAAATACCCAATTTTAAGCTACGTTTCAGGTTTGCAGGGCATTGTAGGTAAGAAAACTTTGTGGCACCCATGCGAAACACACCACCCTGGACTCCCTTGGGAGTCTAGTTTTTAGAAATGCATGTATTTGGTAGGCTTTCCAGGGTTGCCATTGATCCCAGGCCCAAAACCAACAAGTACTCCCATTGCCAAATTCGATCATTTTTGGGACAAGAAATATTAATGTAACCACATTGCGTTTTGGGCACCTGCCTTTTACAAGCACTACGCTTGCCAACACAAGTGAGGTAAAAATTTGATCAGGAGTCTTAGGGTAATGCTAGGCGGTAGAAAATATGTGGCTCACCACAGATTGCAGAACTTTCCATCACAGAAATGTGAGAAATATGTGTTTTAGTCAAGGTATCCAGGTTTGCAAGGGCTTCTGAGTAAGAAAACCTGGTGCGAGTTATGCAAGTTATCCCACCCCGGATTCCTCCAGCTGAGTAGTTTTAAAAAATTTGCAGGTTTTCTATGTTTCCCTAGGTGCCGTCTGAGCTGGAGCCCAAAACCCACAGCCAATCACATTACAAAAAGAGAGTCAGTTTTCAGTGGAAAAATGTGATGTGTTCATGTTGTGTTTTAGGGCCTTTCCTGTTGGGGGCACTAGGACTAACCACATAAGTAAGGTATCATCTTTTTGTGACCCATGGGGGAATGCTAGGCAGTAGGCTCCCCAAAGATTACAGAACCTTCCATCACAGAAAAGTGAGGAAAATTTGTTTTTTAGTCAGTTTGAGGTTTGGAAGAGCCTCTGGGTAAGACAACCTGGTGAGAGCCACAGAAGTCTCTCCACCCTTGATTCCCCCAGACGTCTAGTTGTCAAACAAGTGCATGTTTGCTAGGTTCTAGCTGAAATAAGGATCAAAATCCACAGCTATTCATATTGCAAAAAAAATGTCAGTTTTCAGGGGAAAATGTCATCTGTCCATGATGGGTTTTAAGGCCTTCCATTAGCTGGCACAAGGCCTACCTATAGTAGTGAGTTACCATTTTTGTCAGGAGACTTGGGGAAAGGCGGGGTGGAGTTCCAAAATTATTTTACTTTTGGAGCTCAGGCTTACATATATTGACGTACTGGCGAAATTGGCACCACTTTTATTTTGGGTGAGGGTGTGGTCTAATCCTGAGGCAAATGTGAACAGGGAAATCATCACTGACTGCCTACATTTAGATAAGGGGCTTTCCATCCCATAGTTTGCTTATACGTAAAGCCTGCGATGCACTGAACCTTTGAGCTCTGTTTGAATCACCACTCACAATCAGGAAATCTGATAAAACGAAGGTAAAATCTCTGCCTATTGCAACTTACATGAATTTGAAGATCCAATGTTGTACCTCAGTACACCTTTGTTGTGGTGGGAGCGGTCTCTGCTCTTTCGCTTTAGGGCAGATATCATAGCTAGGTTTCTGAGTTTCCCCGAGTATCAATGCCCAGGGGGATAGTGTCAGAGGCTACCTGCCCTTGTGATGGTCATTCAGCTCAATCTATGATGCAGTCACACACAGCCTTGACCAGGGGTCGCCAAACCGGTCCTGGAGGGCCGGATCCATACCAGATTTTTTGGATATCCCCATTGAGATGCATGTAGTTATTTTAAAAATCTGGCATTGATCCGGCTCTCCAGGACCGGTTTGGGGACCCCTGGCCTTGACCATGACACATTGGAGCATCAGTCCTGGCTAACCTCAGCTTTTAGTCAGCTGGTAAGTAATAGGAGACTGTCCCACTCTCAGCCTTGGTTCTCGGAGAAAACTCAGAGAGCTGAAACAGCTCTGCCAACGACAAGAGCATAGTTAGAAAAAAAACTATGACCCAAGGGAAAAAGGTGTCTACAAAATCTCAAAATACAAAGCTTTGATCTTCACAGAAAAACCAGCTTATTTTTCAGAGAAGATAACATCAAACAAATCTTCCAAAGAAGTACTACAGTACAAAAGCTTGCTAAGATTGAAATTCTCAATAAGACTTGTAGCAGTTAAGCTTTACGGAACAGTATTGTGTCCGCCTTTAAGGCAAAGGTGGTAGATTTTTATAATATCTTTACCACTAATTTGGCATAAGATTCTTCGAAATCTATGGATGTTAATGTGGAAAGTTTCTGCACTGTGGGTTCCCCATGTCACACAGAGATACTCTCTCTCCCTGGCTCAATAGCTCTTTCTTCTTTTTCCACCTTAACTGCAGATCAAGTTAAGGATTTACTATTATCTATTAGATCCGGCACACCTTTGGGCCCCTGTCCTCCCAAGATCTTTCAATTGATCCCCAAGACAATAGCCTATCATTAAACGAACATCTTTAAGAAAATGTTTAGTCAAGATTCCTCTCCAAAATTCTGGAAAGTTGCCTCTATCCTACCTCTGTTAAAAAAAATTAACCTTAGTTCTTTGGACCCAAATAACTACAGGCTCATCTTTCTCTTTCCCTTCCCTGCCAAGATTGTGGAGAAGGCAATTAACAAAGAAATTACTCTCTTTCACGAAACAAATAAACTTCTAGGTCATGCAAAATTTGGTTTCTGGGATCAACACAGTACTGAATCTGCTTTGATAGTGTTCTCAGAGAAACAGAGCTATTTTGGACAGAGGCAGTAGTGCAGCATTGATTTTGATAGACCTCTCGCCCACGTTTGATATAGTCAATCATGGAGTATGGATTGACCGTCTCAACTATTGAAGACGATGCCAAATAAAGCGGATCGAAACGTCGTCGACAACACAACGCAATCAATGGCGCGACTCCCCTCAGTGGCTCACTTTAACTGTTATCTGTAAATTGTACCTAATCTGACTGAATTTTAATTTAGAGCCACTGTTCTTGATCATCACACTGTATATATTATTTCACTCACACCACTTGCGCCGTTTTTGCTGTGCACCATTGTCACTTGCAATGCCACCTTGTGTCACATGTGCACACTGAGCACCAAGTGCAATTTGGGTTGCTTCTTGATTTACTTCTGTACAGTGCTGCCATCACTGTATATCTTGTTTATACTTTAAATATATGATGCTATGAGCACGTTCTAAAAACCAATTGAGTTTCCTTTTTCCTTGCTAGTAATGCTTTTGGCATACATACCTAACTGTCTACACATTAATACCTTGTGGGATATTGTTTGTTTATCCTATTTTTGATGGGGATCCCAAGGCATAAATCTGCTTTTCAGGGTCATGTACAACTTCATTGGATTTCGGTTCACAAACGCATTGACTTAGAGGTCTTCAAACTTTTTTACTCTGAGCTACCCCCCTCCCCCCCCTCCAAAACTTTATGGAAAGACTTGAGACGAGAAGAGCAGGGCTGAGCAGAGGGGGCGGTGTGTATAAGATCATTTCATGGGCATTTTTTAAGTTATCTCATAAGTCACACTAAATCTGAGACTTGTAAATGAGAAAATACATTAAAAAACCTAAAATAGACAACACTCACTACTCCTGTTATTTGGGATTTGTGAAACCCTCCCATTCCTTGGCCCCAATGCAACTGCACCTTCTGCACTAATGATAGCTGCAGCCCTGAGTAGAATGGTATCCCCTCTGCCTCTTTCACCCTTTCCCCACAAAGGCAAGCCATCACTCTAATTTTAAAACAAACTCTTTCCCTTTCAGAAAAAAATTAGCTCCCATGTGTTTCACGTCTCTTTGCAGCAAGGATGCCCTCAGCCCTAATGCTATCCAGCATGCTTCTATTCTTATTTAAGACTATCTTAATTATGGTGCAGGGGGCCTGTCACACTCCTGTGCAGGTCACCACTGCACCTGCCTCACTAATAAGAGCTAATGCCTTCTGAAGCAGAAAGTCCCATATGCCCCTTGTTAACCCACCATCCTTCTTTCTGCTATCTGGCAGAGGCCTTAGTTAAGATATCTCCTCTGCTTCAAAATTATCCTCTCTGGTGCCACTGGTTCAATGTCAGCCACACTGGCACAACAAGGGAGCATTGAGCCATAATATAAGAAAGGAATAATGGTAAAACAGCCATAATAGGCTTTAGTTGGTACCTCACACCCTTGGGACCCAGTGACACAGCACCAGCAGTCGCAATTAAATCTACTCCTCTGCCCAACTACTGGACCATTACTGTTCAGGCTGAGGCCTAAAGCAGGCTGTCTGCTCCTTTCTCTAAAAAACAAAAAAAAAACAGGAAAGTCCCACATTTTGCCCCTTTGTTGCTTGAGACATGTTCCCTGAGCAGCAAGGGGGACTTGGGCCCCAATAACAACCAGGAAAATGGCTCCCCTCTCCCCCGTTTTTTTGCTAGTGGCATCCTTAATTGGGGTGTAGCTACTCCTCACACCATTGCCCCAGTGCCAATGCACCTGCTGCACTAAAGGCTGTGACTGTACTAAAAATCAAAAATAAATGAATTTGCATTTCTCAAAACCTTCAGAGCATGAAATGAAATGAAATGAAAAGAGTTTTATAATGCGCAACTAAGCCAGAGGGTGTCAAGGCGCCTAACAGAAAACAATATAAACAAATGAAAAGTTTCTACGGGTACGCCTTTGCGAACAACCAGGTTTTCAATGCTTTACGAAAAGCGGGAACGGAAGCCTGAGATTTGATTTCGCATGGAAGAGTATTCCATAGCTTAGGGGCAATTGAAGAGAAAGCCCTCCCGCCCCATCTACTCTTACGGAAACGAGGGACCACTAGCAGGTTCATAGAGGAGGAACGTAGAGGTCTGCTTGAAACATATGGTAGCAACAGTTTCTTGACCCCACCCGCACCCTTCCCAGAGAGTGCACTGTGGGTCAGTCAGAGCGTTTTGAAAGTTTTCCTCGCTTCAATGGGAAGCCAGTGAAAAGCCTTTCTGGCTGCCGTTGATGACGTCAATCTAGGAGCGTCAAGAACGAATTTGGCTGCCGCATTTTGAGCAGTCTGAAGACGTTGGATTAAGCTCTTATTCATGCCCATGTAGAGGGCGTTACAATAATCTAGTCGCGAAGCGACAAGTGCTACCACCACTTGCTTCCGCGCCTGAGGGGACAGGTAATGTTTTATTTTACAGAGTATTTTAAGAATGCCCCAACAGGTAACAACAGTTCTATTAACCTGCAGGGTCATGGAAAGGGCAGGTTCAATCAGTACCCCTAAGTTCCGCGCTGACCCCGAAGGAGTGGGACAGGACCCCAACGAGGGCGGCCACCATGCAGGTGACCAGATGTTGTTGTTAGAGCCAAACACCAAGATCTAAGTCTTTTAACCGTTCAACTTTAGAGAATTGTAAATCATCTACTGGGACACTGCTTGCATGCAGTTCCTAAAGTTGGCCGGGGACGGGTCACCAGAGTGGGAGAGGGACACCAAGATCTGTGTGTCGTCCGTGTAGGAGACTACCTCCATCCCTAAATATCTAATTAACCTGGCAAGCGGAGTCACGTAGATGTTAAACAGGGTCGGACTGAATGCCGACCCCTGTGGGACTCCACATTGCACAAGTAGGGATGGAGATAGAAACTCTCCCAGCTTGACCCTCTGTACCCTCTGGTCTAAGAAGGAGGCCAACAGATTCAGAGCCGCCCCTTCGACCCCTAGCTCCCTCAGGCGAGATGTTAAAACCGAGGGAGATAGGGTATCGAAGGCGGCTGTAAGGTCCAGAAGGACCAGGCCTGTGGAATGTCCCTGGTCTACCTCCATACGGACGTTATTCAGTACGACCGTGAGGACTGACTCGGTGATATGATGTCTCCTGAAGCCATGTTGGGATTGGTCTAAGAGTCCCGAGGAGTCTAGAAATGCCGCCAGATGTTGATTCAGGTGCGTCTCCAGCATCTTTGCCGGTGCAGGAAGCAAAGAAATAGGGCGGTAATTCTTAAACACCACCAGAGCATCACATTCAGAAAGTGGGACAGCTGTCTCTGTCCATTTGTGAGTGAAAAAAATTAGACATCACATAGCGCCATCTATTCAGGGTCTTCTCTTTGACCCTATCCATGGATTTGGCTCTGTTCTGCTTTTTTCTGAGCCAATTTTCTGCGGTCCAAGAGGTCAGGATGATAAGGGGTCTGAATATGACCCTTTTGGACTCATTAATACCAACTACTCTACTCACCTGAGAGGACATCTGCATTTAAACAGAGGTTGAAATTGGCTAGGTGTGTGGGGACCAAGGTGTTCTTAATTTTGCAAAACAGTTCCCATATATTGTGCTAAAATCAACAATCCCTGAATTGTTAATGGGGACCTGGAGTACTTGGAGGGTGCTGAATGTGGGAGGTCAGGGGAGAGGACTCTAAAGTGCTTTAATTTAAGCAGTCACTTAAAGTTTCAAGAGGAAAATTATTTATAACTTTTTTGAAAGATAATGTAAGGATGCAGAGTTTTGAAACGTGCCCTTTAATGAACTTATAAAAATGTCTACACTAGGTTAGATATAATAAATATGTGGAAAGTACTTGTTTTAATCATATGCACCAAATTATTGTGTGGCATCCTATCTTTTACTATTACAATTTTAAAATAATTTAAAATAATGACCAATATTTTCAGTGCTTTCTGTTACTTGTTGGGACCTCAGACCTCTATAAATACATTCCGGTATTCTGCACTGCGCCAAGTTGAATTCAGTTCTGTGACTCTGGTCTGACAAAAAGACATCTGCAGTGACTGTATTAACCAATTAATGTTTCCAAACTGGAAGAGTGCATTCTCCACCAATTAATTTAATGTGCATTGCTTTTTTATGTAAGGTGTCATTTAAGGCGTGTGCAGTATTTTATATGCATTTGCTGTTAATGTGAAAGTATCAAAATGTTGTTTATTGCCATGTTTTTACATTGCAACCACAGTACTCGGGAACACAGTTGCTGCATTGACTATTAAGTTAATGTTGATACGAATGTTATGAAAATCACAGTCAGAAGTAATTTCTTCCTGTTATTAACACACACTTTAAATAGAAAATAAAGACTTTAAAATGTGTTCTACTGCCACCCTAATGACCTCTGAATGATAAATAAAGTACACAATGACAAAAAAGCCATGTTAAGAATACATACAGATGCCAGGGCCTTTGCGGAATCTTAACACTTGAACAGATGGCAGGTATTTTTCAATGTGAAAGTGGGCACGCGTAAACTCATTCCCTTCATATAAGTGAAGACGGCCTGGATACAGAAAAACAAAGATAGTTGCTCTTTCAGGCCAATATTATTTACGAGTACTTAGTGAAGCATTTGCGCCCCCCTGGGAATGCCTCCACGGACCCCAAGGGGGGCACGCCCCACAGTTTGACAAACTCTGCTTTAAGGCCTTGTGTCTTGCTTTTAAAGCCCTGCAGGTTCAAAAAAGGGGGGTATGCCCAAATCTTCCTCCTATACCTGGGCATATAACATCAATGATGTGTATAAAATATAAAAAGGTACAGAGGGACCAATGAATCATTTATTTTCATCCAAGGTACCATTAATTACCCTGCCGCTTCAATTGTTTTTTAGAAAATCTACATATCCATGATTTCAACAAATACACGTGTCATGTGACTGGGCTGAGTACAAACAAATCAAATCAACATTTCCTTATATATAAACATAATATGTACAGGACATGAACAATAACTAAAGATCACATATAAATCACATTCATATACACAATATATACAACATATACAAAAAAATATACCAAAAAAACCTTACTGAGAGCAAAACAATCGGAATGTACACTCCTTACTCCGAGTAGTACACTCTGAGGAAGTCCCTATTGTGCCAGAGGTATCACACCTCTAATCTAATTATTCCCTAGGCTCTCCCACTAAGCAAAAATCAAAGTAATGGGACTCCTCGTAAATATGTCGACGCAGTCGCGGTCGCGTTTCAGACAATGATTCCTTTCGGCGTTATCAGGACAAGGGGTATCAACATATCTAGGGTGAGAATTTGACTCTCCAACTCACGGGCTGTATGGTTATTCCAGGGAACTAATACCCGCAAACACCCGGATCGTAAGACCACTCGAATCCTGTATTGTCACGTTGGTCCAACGGGTCAGCACACCCACAAACTCTCACACCCACTGCAGGCAGAGATCTCGTCTACTGCACCTCGGGTCCCAGTCATCAGAAAGCAGTTCCTCAGTCGTCCATCCTACTCGCCAAGTCCTGCAGGGCATAGGTCTGGATTATCCAAAGAAAAGGTTTATCTGGTATGTCCCATCTAGATCCCTACAACCATCTTCATGTCTTCATTTAGCCGTTCCAAAACTCAAAAGAGCCCATTGGCGTGGAAGACGTTTTGTCTATGGCACTGCTAGGCAGTGGGACTCCCTGCCTTTACAACTGAAGAAATGCACCTCTCTATCATCCTTTAGGAAAAACCTTAAGAGTTGGCTTTTTAATCTTTAGGACAGTTTTCTATTTCTTCTTTCTCTCTCTCTTCCCCTTCTGGTTAAATTGGCAGCGCCATGATGCCCACGGGCATATGCATGCTTTATAAAAATGTCTTTAAATGTTATTTATCTTTTTTCTTTTGTATGAATTTTAGACCATATTTTAAACTATTTATTAAAATAATTTTATAATCCCGAGGTTTTAGGAAGTGCGCGTTTGCATTGTTTTACCTCCTGATGAGGAAGAAAATAAAGGGACAGAGGCTACTGCGGGAAAAAGGGGCAATATTGAGTGTGAAAAAAAAATATTTATATTATCATCACAAATAAAAAGCCACTTCCGTCAGTCCACATAAGCAATGGTAGTATCAGGTACCCGTGAAGAGCACTTCTATTTTGAATGCAATACTGCGGGAAACTCTAACCGCCTTCCCATCAGTGACCAATTCCAGTCCAAAAAACACAAACTGCAAGCTAATGAAATGTTCTCTGAAGGTAGCAAACTACTGACAACAGCAGCAACTACAAATAGAGGGAAAGAAAAGAACACGAAGACGGAGTGAAAGTTAAAGAAACGAAGGAGACAAATGTAAAAAAAGTTAGCTTTCATTTTATATATGAGGTGTGTGAAGCATGCATAGGCGTGGAGGGGATAATGTCTTCCTGTGATATATTCCCCAATTCTGTTGAATGAAAGTGTCCGTGGTTCTATGTTAAATAACTAAGTTATTACTTAGAAGTATGAAAAGCTGATAGAGGCAAGCAAGATACAGGGGGCTCGAGCAAAATGGCCGAATTGGCCTCTTGTGTAGTTGGAACTAAGCCATATATTATTCCATAACGAGGGATGCGAGGGGTTGGATGGTCGGACTCGTGCATCCGTGATTTATTGTAGAACTCCTGCTATGTTTTGTTTCAATGCTTCTGTTGTATGTTTTAAAGGATAAGTGGTTAGCTGACTTGGCTCACGCTTTTGTTGTTGGAAGCAACCCAAACCTCTTGCTAGGCTCTGCCTCAGAGGTTTGTCTCGCTCCCTTCTGCAAGTTAAACAGGAAATGCACTAACTCGGCCCCGTTAGCCCACTAGAAAGAGACCGAGGGCTTGATTTAGAGTTTGGGGGATGCGGTACGTCCGCCATAAAGTGGCAGGTGTCCCATCCACCGCATTTAGGCCCAGATTCAGAGTTGGTCGGAGCTTTCCAAATCCCTGTTGGTGCAAGGTTCGAATTCCGAGTTGGGTGGTATTTTACCGCACAGTACCTCACACTTTGGTAAATTATGCCAGGTCAACCCAGCTAGAATTTAACAAGGGAAAACAATACAGTTTGTACCGGAACATGTAGATTTTTGGGGGAAAGCAGACATTTTGCTTCTCCGACATTTCCGCTTTCATATATGAAATGAAAATACTGAGAAGTAAGTTATTGGAAAGATGCTAGCAAAGAGTGAGATTCCTGAGAAATGCTTCACCTTCTTGAAAGTCAGGACTACTCAGTGGCAAACAAATAACGCAAACAATCTTCATGTAGATGTGCAACCATTTTGCTCCTGTTTACCTACTGTCTTACACAGTGTGCCCACATTGTGTCTTGGAAACTGACAGTTTGCTTTCAGGCAGAATCATTTCACAGTGTGCATTTCACCTAATGGTGATGTGCTTGGAATGAACAATTCCTTTGGAACTGAACCATAAGCTGATTAAACTGTCCAGCATATTCACAGTCTTGAGCTGCAATGAAAAAGTAAACTGGCAGGCACTGCACAGTGCAGAGAATCTCCAGTGGTTTGATAGTTTATGAAGAATGCTGGCAGGAATTAAATAATAAAATCTTTGCAAACAGTTTTAGCAGAATCTCTGGAAAGGGGCCGGTAATAAGCATACTGCATAAAATAAGCTGAGCTCAAGTTTAACTGCCCTTCTAAAATGTATAGACGAGAACACTTAAGCAGTTCTACTACTTCGTGATCTGTGCCTGGCCTATGGTCCACCATAACTGGTCGGTGTCCGAACTCAAAAGGAAAAATGTCTGTGGGCAAATCTACGCGCGCAAATTTAGGAAAGACGGAGACCTCCGCACATAGGTGTATGAATAGCATTTTGTAGTACATGAGTAGTACTTCCGTAGTTTTACTAAACATACTACAAGAATCAAGTTTGTAAACACCCTGAACCATTTTACATGGGGCAACCTTAGGCATGTGCAAGCTGTGCACCTGCACAGGGCCACCAAACCCCTAGGGGCCACCACACCAATATATATCCTTAATATAATAATCCTCTGAGGATGGATACATATTTGCGTGGCGGCCCCTGGCAGGGCAGTGGAACTCTGTTCCACTTCCAAACAACCTGACCCCCCCTCTTCTCTGGCCTTCGCGCTCTGCCCCGCCCGGACCCCCTCTTCCGGGGCCCCCTACCTACACTCACTGCCCAGGGCCGCCATGAGCCTAGAGCCGCCCCTGATTTTACTAAATTTGTCAGGTATTCTAGTTGAAGACTTGGCGACTTTCTAATTTCTTTTGTACAATTCAACTGGTAAGGGCTGACCAGCCAGTCAGTGAATTTCACAGATCCGTGATTGAGATGGAACAATATCCATTGGTTCGGGGATGCTGATTGCAGAGCTTCCTTAAACACTTTACATTATTACACTCAGGATACTGGTGCATATCAACACATCTGAAAGTATCCAAACCTGCATCTTTTTAGGTTATAAAAATAGAAAAGGGTAACACCAAATATCTTTGATGTATAATGAATAACTACTTATACAAAATGACCATTGATTTTGGACTTAGCAAGGATGCATGCTACTGGACTGATGTACCTGAGAAATGGGAAGCTCAGTTCAGTACCTTCGCACAGATTAAATAAAGAATAAGAGGTACCGTGAAACAACATAGTTTATTGTAGACAAAATCAACGTGAGGGAACCTCTGGAAGGTGCTTTACAGCTGTGCTATTGAAAAGTAAATGGCAGTTGAGCAAGATTTATTCCTCATAAATACATGTTCATGTCCTTTAAACTAGGCCTGTTTCTGGATTGGCACCTCCAGGGCCTCCTTGAAAGTACCTAAAGATCCAATAAACTACAGGCATCATGGAATAAGATTGAAACTTGTGCCTTGCATTATACTCTCTTATTAAAGAATATTAAAAACTATGGTTGTCCTCAGAGTTCAGGCTGCAAAGAGGCATTTTCCATGTGTAGCCTGCAAATGTAATCACATTATTACAAAGTAACATTTGAATACTAATTTTGCCAGTGATATTGAGGTGTGGACAGTGCCAATCACACAATGTGTTGGACCTATCAGCTTTAGGTTGGTCTTCCCCCAAATGGTTTGCTTACTTACCTCCATTTTCAGTGCTAACATTTGTTTTTGTTGGCCTTCGGACTCTGTGCACTTTATAATTGCTAATCAGTGCTAAAGAGCTTGTGCTAACTCCCCTAAATATGATTTGATAGGCTTACACCTGACTAGCATATTTAATTTACTTATAAGTCCCTTGTGAAGTGGAATACCATATATCCAAAGCCTGTAAATTAAATGCTACCAGCGGACCTGCACCACTTATTGTGCCACCCACTTAAGTAGCACCTTCAAACACGTCCCCAGGCCTGCCACTGCAGCCTGAGTGCGTTTTAAACTGCCTTGTCAACTGGGCATTTGTGCCCTCTTGCCAAGCCTTAAACTCTACTTTTATTACATATAAGTCACCACTAAGGTAGGACCTAGGTAGCACATAAGGGCATGGTGCTGTGTAATCAAAAGGTTGGACATTCACTTTTAAGTTTTACATGTCGTAATAATGAAAAACTCCTAAACTTGTTTTTTTACTATTCGGAGGCCTACCCTTCCCTTAGGATAACATTTGGGATTCCTTATTACATTCAATAAGCTGTAATTCCTGGGAGCAGGGATCTATATAATGCTTCTCTGTTTTCCCTAACACCGGGGCTTACACATCTGTGTACCCATGATATTGACACTGAAGACAGCCCACCTGTCGAAAACAAATTATACAGGCCGTCTGAAAAAGTGAGAGCCAGCATCAAAGGGGAGGTCTCTAGGATGTTGTAATTAGGGGTGATTAAGCACTCCAGTAGCCCCTGGTCCAACCCAGTGATGCTGGTACGAAAAGCTGCTCCAAGGACGCCGCCCCAGAACTCCGGTTCTGTGTGGACTACAGGGGGCTCAACTCAGTCACAAAGACCGATCCTCACCCCATCTCCGGAGCAGATAAACTCATTAACAGATTAGGGGCTGCCAACCTCCTGAGTACTTTGACTTAACGTCATGGTAATGAGATATTGAATTAACTGAAGGGGCTACAGAAAGGTCAGCCTTTTCCATACCAGAGGGCCACTTTCAGCTTAAAGTGATGTCCTCTGGGCTGAAAAATGCCCTGCCACCTTCCAGAGATAGGTGAACCAGGTTTCGGCTGGGATGGAGGCTTACAGTACTGCTTACTTGGAAGACATACCTGTCTTCAGTAGCAGCTGGAAGAACAACCTCTTTCACCTGCAGGAAGTGCATCAGGCCCTGCAACACAGAGGTCTGGCTATCAAGGCCAGTAAGTGCCAGATAGGGCAGGGGTATGTGGTGTACATGGGATACCTGGGGGCGGCAGCACCTCCAGGCCAAGATACAAATTATTCCGGCCTGGGAGTCCCCAAGAACTAATACTGAAGTGAACCTTCCTGTGCCTCACATGATACTAGAGGAGGTTTGTCATGGGATATGGCACCATTGTTGCCCGCTTGACTGAGAGGACTGCAGAAAGCAGCCCAAGAAGGTGATCTGGAAGGAGGCTTGCCAGAAAGCCTTTGACTCCTTCATACATGCCATGTTCACAGCCCCTGTGCTCAAGGCCCCTGATTTTTCTAAGGAATTCATTGTCCAAACAGAAGCCTCTCAGAATAGCATAGAGCCAGGTCTATCACAGCTCAATGAAGAGAGCCTAGAACAATTTGTAGCTTTCTTCTCTAGTTTACTACCACTATCAGCTGGGGTAGGGGGGGGACATGTGTTAGACCGGTCAGATTTAAGGCGGTCTTCCCCCAAACTCTTTGCCTACTTACCTTCCTTTTTGGTGCTGAAATTTGCTTTAGTTGGCCTTATGATTCTGTGCACTTTACCACTGTTAATCAGTGTAAAAGTGCTTATGCCCGCTCCTCTAAACATGGTATATTTAATTTACTTAGAAATCCCGTGTAGAGTAGTATAGCATATACCCAGAGCCTGTAAATGAAATGCTACACATAAGCCATGTCGATTTTGCATTTAAGCTGCCTTGCTAAGCCTTAACCTCCCTTTTTATTACATATAAGTCACCCCAAGGTAGGCCCTAGGTAGCCCATAGGGCAGGGTAATGTCTAATTAAAAAGTCTGACATGAACCTTTAGATTTTACGTGCCCTGGTAATGAAAAACTCCTACATTTGTTTTTCACTACTGTGAGGCCTACCTCTCCCATAGGATAACATTGGGTATTCCTTATTACCTTCAATAATAGTTCCTATTAGGAGCAGGTGTCTATTTTATGTTTAACAAGTATAACATTGAAATGCTAACCCCTCTTTAATGGTAAATGGATTTTTAATTTCAAGTTGAAAATTGCCACTTTCATAAAGTAAGCATTATCCTGCCTTTAGCCCTTATTTCCGGCAGCCAGTCATGAGTCACATAACTAAGTGTAGCTGACAGATAGTCTTTGTGAATTCCTCCCAGACAGTCACACAACAGAATTAGGTGTGCCTAAATGGGCCATCTGCTGGCAAGATGGGGCGGCGCTGAGCACAGCCCCATTTGCAATTGACTAGCCTGTGCTCTGCCTTCACACACAGGGCCTAAAGACCCCACATTGTTGCTACGGCCAACTTCGAGCCAGGGAAGGGGAGTCTAGAAATTCCATTCACTTCACAGAACCTTTCCAGAAGCTTCTCTCACCTTCCAGAAGAAGAACACCAGGATATGTAAATAGGACCTTCAGACCAACTCGTCAATTCACTACTGGACCTGTGGAAGGACTCTCACAGGACAGCCGGCTGCTTTGTCCTGCTGCACACTCTGAGAAACTGCTGCTGTACCTGAAAGAACTGCTTTGTTGTTTGGAGCCAGCCTTGAACCCTCAGAGGTCAGCCCTGCATCTTTACCTGAAGTCAGGGCTTCCAGAGTAACTCCAATGGCTAGTTTGCTGGCCTCCTGTTCAGAACCACAGGGACACAAAAAGCTCCCGCCATCTAGAACCTGCATCTGGACCCAGCCTGAGAGAATCCTGAACCCCCTTTTGTTTCTATTTTGCAGTTTTTATATAGCGCTTGGCTACCTGGAGACCTCCCAACACTGCAGCAGATACAGTAGAACATCAGGGACTGAGAAAGAATTATTCCCTGAACAGCCATGTCTTCAATGCTTTGAAAAAGGGAAGTTCATGCTCCAGAAGGCACAGTTCAAGAGCTGGGGAATTCCAAAGTTTAGTCGCCAAGATAGCAGTGGACTGCCCACCCCAGATCAATCTATGGATCCTAGGGACCTTCAGTAAGTCAGTGGAGGCCGATCCGAGAATTCTACCAGGGAAACATGGGGAGGCTAATGATCCTAGCAGAGAGGGGCTCTATTACAGATCACCCTATGCATAATGCAGAGAGATTTAAACTGGACAACCATAGGGTTCCCCACTAGTCCTAGACCCTTGGTTGTGGTGCTAAACTTGCCCATGCGGTCAAATCCAAAACTTAGGACACATTTACTCAGAATTTCTCCTAAGTCCAAAGGTAAGCGCTGCCTGGGCCAATCCATTTGTTGTATCTGAAACGTGCTCATTTGCAGTCAGCCATATTTTTCGACTTTGACCCGGTCTCGAGAGACTATATGTTCGCGGTTGGTGCTGTGCTCTTTTAGGCACTAGATTTTGCTAAGAACTTTTTATATTTATACCTATGGTTCTACTGATGGGATCTTTGTCGTTTTGGTGTCAAATAATGTATTAAAATGTACATTTGTTTTCAAAATTGGTTTGGGATTTTTCTTCGGTTGTGTTTTCACTTTCATATATGCTTACACAACAACAGACAGACTTATACAGACATTCACACAGTTTAGTCACTAACCCATATATTCAATAAGACACGTTTAATCAGTCATTTCCAAAATCAGTCACACAGCTCCTAAATCCAACATCCAGATACTTATACACCTACTAATTTTTCAATACATCTTGGAATATATATATATATAAAACATATTTAAACTTTACGGAAACACACAGTCACTGGATGATGTCATCAGTGATGTCACTGACCTTGCCAAGAATAATGTAATATGTGATGTCATGAGCAGTGCATTGCGGGGCGCGATTTAATGTTAGCTGAACTAACTAGAATCGTGGAATTTCTATAGTTTCGTAAGAGTGAAATGTCCCGCTAACTAAAAACGTCCCTGAAACCGGTGTTTTTTCAGTGAATATATATATATATACATCATTTATCAAACAGTCCGAAAAGACAAGCGCTCTTTTCACAGAGGGTGCAGGTGTCGAGGGAGGACTGCCCTAGCAATTCAATGTTGCTACCAAAGTATTTCCACCACAGAAATCACCGCACTCCGAGAGAACAATAAATTGAAATCTTTTTATTGCAAATGTGCAATTATTCACCCTTAAAGCCACCACCAATGTGTTTCAACCCATAAGGGTCTTGCTCACAGTCATGTGATTTCTTTTTCCATTTCTCTATTTATAGTATTTCCAAGCACAGCCCATTAAGAGGCATTCTGGGATACGTAGTTTCTGCATGTTTCTCATAATGTCTGTTGCATATCTATTGTCTATCATTGTTCATTATATATACAACACATGTATTTATTGTTGTATGTCCCATTACAGTGGCTAAAGCTCTCATCAATTTCACACTGGATTATGATGGTCACGTTTCCCGATTTTTTCAAAAAACTTTATTGACACAATACTTTTAAATGTCTTTACAACCTCCATTGCTTTCCTTTTTAGTTTTATTTGAATGACTTCCATTTTTTCCTTGTTTATTGATAGATTCGTCAAGATTAGTATCTTTACTCATGCACCAATATGAAACTATTGTTCATCATCTCTCTGAAATAGATGAATGCACAGTGCTAATTTTTAGATTAGCATCTTGTTTTTATTAGTTAATTATTTTGGACAGAACTTTATTAACTAGCTCGCCTAGATGGTTGTATTTGAGTTCATTGGTTAGTGCTCCATTATTCTTAATGTGTCTTTCATATACAAATCATTTTATTCAGCATATTTTGGTTCTATGTCTACCATTAATACGCAGCTAAGGGCTGCTTGTTTCTGTTGCTTAGTGCCATATTTTTTCTTTGATGACGAGTTGTTATTTACTTCTTTCCTGAATTTTCGTACATGGATGTACAGTTCCTCATCTCCATTCAGGCCATGAGGGATCTTCGTTCTGAATCTTTTCATTCTGGACTCTATTTGTTTCAACTTTAATGTTCAGTTCCTACCTCTCTCATTGTGAGGTACAGTTACTAGACCAAAATACTTGATGTCTTGCTTTGTCTTGCTTGAATGCAGCTTCAGATGCTTGACAATGGCATAATTTGTATCTCCATTTTGGATTGCCCTCAGATGTTCTAAAATTATTTTCTTTAAGGAACATACAGTGCTTTCTATATAACAGAGTCAGCAATAGCATTCAATTACATACACAACATATGTTGAGTCACACATGATTTTTCTGTGATTGTGAATGTTTTTCCCATGAAGTCTGTTACTTTCTTCACATTCTTGCCAATCTTGCATGCTTTGCATTTCGTACATTGTGCAAAGCCTTCTTGATGTTCAGTGCGCCAATTACTTTTTGTCCTAGTTGTCATATGGCTTCTCACTAATTTGTCCCTCAAAGACGGTGTCTTTCGATATGATACATTGGGCCTCTCGCCAATTATGTTGCCAATGTCCGGATCCTTTTTAACGATAACTCAATACTTGTTGAGAATATTGACAATTTGGTAGTTTTCTTTACTGTAAGTCATTATAACATGTATTATGTTATCCTCCTCTTTTTTCTCTTTTCTAACGAATGTGTTCACTCATGTTAGAGCCCTTGCTCTTTCTTGACCTGCCTTTACATCCTCAGTTTTGTAGCTTCTCCATAGAAAACTCATTCCTGTGTCCTGGAATGTTCTTTCTATTTCCGCTTCATCTGATCAATTCCGTTTCATCCGTATGAATTAATCATACGGAATGATATGTTTCAATTGACGAGGGTGATAGCTACTACCATGCAGTATACTATTGGTAGATGTTGGTTTCCTAAAGACTTTAGTCTTCAATTGATTGCTGTGAACATCTACTGTCACATCTAGAAATTGGATTTCCTTGCTGCTAGTGTTGTGGGTGAATTGCAGGCCCACATAGTTGTCATTCAAGATCTTCATGTATTCTGTTTATTCCTCCTGACTTCCAATCCAAATCAGGATGAGGTCATCTATGAAGTGTACTGTAGCCAAAGTTCTGTTTTGGTTGTATACTCTTCATTCTCATCTCTCCAAGCTATTAGTTTTTCCTACCAACCCATGGTGAGGTTGGCATAGCTTGGTGATAAATCCCATTGCGGTCCCGCAGGTGTGGGTGTACCATTGACTATTGTAGTTGAAGATATTGTTCTTCAGGCTTATTTCTATAATCTCCACTAGCATTCTTGAGTGTTTCAATTGTTGAACATTTCGTTGTTTTAGAAAGTAGTTTGTGGCCCTCATTCCTCCTTCGTGGCTAATTGAGGTATATAATGATACCACACCAATTGTTGTGATATTTGCCAAGATTCTCAAAAAATCTCCAGTGTCTTTTATATAAAAACTCAAGTTCATAACAATTGGAGCTAGAAAGAAGTCCACATATTGTGTCTTGTGTACCTTTGGTAAAAAGTACATTGTGGTGTGACTGGACTATCATTCTTGAGAAATGGAGCCTCCTCTTCCGTGAGTAATCCTTCACAATACCAATTTTTGATTTTGAATTCTAGGTCCAGCGTCAGGTCATTGATTAGATTGATACTTAGTTTTGCATTGTTTTTTTCTTCATTTAGTTGTCGTAGGGCCTCCTCAATATAGTCACTTTTATTAAGAATGACTATATTGCCCCCTTTGTCTGAGGCTTTATGATAAGATTTTCATTTTTAATTAGGCCTTCTAATGCTTCTCTCTCATGTTTTGTGAGATTTTCTTTTTTGTTCTTGTTGTTGTTGACTATGTTCATTAACGCCAGGTCATTAATCACCAAATCATGAAATGTATCAATTCTATTCCCTGGACTTAGCATTGGACAAAATTTGAATTTTGGTTTGAAGCCACTATTTTGATTGATATTTGTGGGAATATTCAGATCCTCTCATATTTGGGAGTCAGTCATGTTACTCTCCTCCTTATTTAGCATAAGATCATAAGTCAACCTCACTGTTGGTAAGTCATCAATCGTGAGATTAGTACTCAATGATGAATTGGACTTTTTTGTGGATTCATTCCCTCCTTTTTGCTAAAGAATTTAGCGAATTCTAATTTACTCACAAATTTGTATATATTGATTTGGGTATCTACATGATCATAATTTTTTTCGGGGCAGAATGTCAATCCTTTATTTAGGACAGTTCGTTCATGATTGTTTAACTGGTAGTCTGAGAGATTGATAATGACATTTGTTTTTTGTTTTCTCAGTTCTTTCATGTTTACTTTTTGAGACGATTGCGTAGAGGGTACCCCTTTGCTTTTTTCGCTCCCTCTTCGGATTTTTCTCCATCTCTTGAACTGATAGTCTCTGCCCCTCCCACGCCCTTGTCGGCGCCCTCTATCTTGGGCTCTCATTTCCTGTTTGTGTGGTTCTCTCTTCCTCACTTAAATCTGACTCTGATTCACTTGTAACAAGATTGACAGTTTCAGTTTTTAATGTTTTAACTAGTTGCCGTTTAAGTACTTCAAATCTCTTTACAAACGTCAAGACTGTTCCAGTCTCATAATCTTGTTCATCCTTCCTAAATTTCCTTTGTTTCCGCTGTTCCACCTCTGTTTCATGTCTGTCAAGATTTTTTTCCATGTGTTTTCTTATGTGTTGCTTTAATCTTCCTGTTTTCATGCCGCACTTTGAGGTTCAATTTCAGAAATTGATTTGTGCAGTTCTTCCATATCTTTTTTGGCATATTTGATTATTATTAATACCATATTTTTAGAGCACTGCATGCTCTTTTTACCCCACTCTTCTAGCATTTCAGGCTTTGTGTCAGGATGGTTAGGTGAGGTAAATATTCTCAGGCCTCTCGGGATACGATCACACTCTATGTACTTTTCTAAGGTAATCACTTCCCAACTTTTTGTTATTTCCTTCTTTAACAATTTTTGCAACTATCCAAATAATTATTTCAGATTTTTGGTACCTGTTTGAACGGTACCCCTTTCCTCATTCCTCTTATTTCCTTCTGTTCCTTTCTGGAACATCGTTTCCGGTCGTTGTAGCCGTTTGGCTGCTCTCACCTCCAAAATTATAATCTGTTGTTAATTTTTTTTCATTAACAAAGCCAGTAGAAGTGCAACAGATCTACCAAATCCGATTGCAACTCACAATCAGTGGTTCGAATTCGCTATACAGGGTGTGCACAACAATATTGGTTCTCTCTAGCGGTCTTTAAATTCAAATGCTGGATTGCATTAATGCCGCTATGCTGCCATATCGACAGTTGTAGTGTTAGTCATCAAATAGGGAAACGTGACCATCATAATCCAGTGTGAAATTGATGAGAATGAAACATAGAAAATAATGAGCCTCGCCACTGTAATGGGACATACAACAACAAATACAAGTGTTGTAAATAATAATGAACAAAGATAGACATAGATGTGCAACAGACATTATGAGAAACATGCAGAATCTTTGTATCCCAGAATGCCTCTTAATAAGCTGTGCTGGGAAATACTATAAATAGAGAAATGGTAAAAGGACTCACATGACCATGCACAAGAGCTGTGTCGGTTGAAACGCGTCGGTGGTGGCTTTAAGTGTGAATAATTGCACGTTTGCAGTAAAAAAAGATTTCAATTTATTGTTCTCTCGGAGTGCGGTGATTTCTGTGGTGGAAATACTTTGGTGGCAACATATATATATATATATTATATACATATATTTATATATAAAATAAAAATATGAGGGTTTAATACACTGAATAGATATACAGAATGTAAAGTAAATTAAAATAAAAGTAAAGTAACATTAAATAGCAATTTATTTTAATAAGAATTATTTTGAAAAAAGGTCTTGTTGTACAACGTTTGGCGCATTTCTTATTTCAGTGCCCATAACTGCTGTTTCTAGGTCTTGTTTTACTTACTTTAGCATATACATGTAGTCAGCGCAGGTACCGCCCAAACTAATACTTCTCTCTCACCTCATGCTATTGGCTGTTTGGATGTATCCTTCTGTCGCAATAATGAAATAACTTTTTTCTGTCTGCAATGTGCACTGAATCATCAAACACTGAAATATATATCTCTCACATGCAACACACAAAATATTTTCTTTTGTTTCTTACTGCATTTTTTTCTGAGCTCTCGAGGGCCAGTTTCACCCTAAAATGGTCACCAAGTGCCTTTAAAATGACGATGGAATGATTCCCTAGATGAGCATTCAGAATAACCACTCTTGCAAGACTTCAGACGGCCATTTACCATTCAGTGCGCCCAGCAGCCCCCTCTCCTACTGTGCTTTTCAGCACATCCAGTGGTTCCTTGTCATTTTGCTGCTATGCTGCTGCTACTTTTGAGCATGCCTAGAGTCTCCCTTCATCCTGTCCCTGGGCCACTGCCTAATGGCGCCATTCCAAGATGGCCACCTTGAAGCCTCGAACTATCTTTCAGCACACCTAGAGATTCTATGTCTACCTGCGGCCGGGCCACTGCTGCTGTTCAGCACGTTTGTAGGTCACTTGACTTACTGATGACAACTACTGGCAAAGCCAACAGGTCTGCTTTGCTGTAACTCAAACTGCAAGTTAGACCTCTTGGCTTTGCTAAAGTGGCCAACGCCAGTTATGTTCTCCCAGGTTTTCCAATTAACTCGATACCTGCATCTTTCTTTAACCCGTTAACCGCGGCGTTAATTTCGCCGCGGTGCGGGCGTTTCTGTGCGCGGGTGGAATGCCGTCGGCCAATGGCTGACGGCAGCACTGGGGAGGTAGCGCTTAATGGGGTTAAATCATGCCTTACATGGAAACAAGTCAAAAACAAAGAAAACTTAGTTGCAAATTTTTTTTTTATCCTCTTTTGGAAACCTCAAAATAAACACAGAAATGTGTACTATCCTTTGGCATGATATACAAAAGCACAACATTTTTACCACAACAGACAGATCCGTATAGCACTGAAGCCACAGAGGCTTTATGAATGCATTCACATTCACCCACTGCCTCTAGACTTTATTCCCGGAGGTATAATTTTAGCTATTTTCATTAACGTTGAAAA
Source organism: Lissotriton vulgaris (assembly GCF_964263255.1). Taxonomy (NCBI): domain Eukaryota; kingdom Metazoa; phylum Chordata; class Amphibia; order Caudata; family Salamandridae; genus Lissotriton; species Lissotriton vulgaris. The sequence goes on along the minus strand of NC_141685.1, from coordinate 454,151,324 downwards.
TGTTTTTAATTCGAACCATAAATGATGAAATGGTATTGTCAAAAACATATTTATTATTATATAATATATTTTATATTATTATATTCTGCAGCCATACCTGAATTGTCAGCAAAATCCTGGTCATAGTATTCCGAGTATCCCATTCCTCTGGATTGTCCAAAAAATTGATACAAGGCTTGCCAGAGGAGACACTAACTGGAAAAAGAAGACTAAGGTCAACAATGACAAAATGAATGTTGAGCAATACCTATACAAATTGTAAAAGTTCATGTTTCCTTGGCAACATTTTCCTAAATGACAGTATGAAAAATGAAGTGATAACTAAGTACAATTAGGAATTTGTAATAATTGTTTATAACCTTTGGCCACATGAAATATGGTTGCTTACTGGTGCTTATGGAACTACAGGCATGTCTGGTGTTTGGCCTCACCTAGAGACAACTCAGCAACCATATACTATGTGCAGTGGCAAATTCACCCACTCACAAATATCGCTCTAGATTCAATGGCCCAATTCACAAAGGTAAATTTGGTCACCTGAACAAATATACAACCTTATTTACTTTTTTTACCCTGGCAGCATTCCTCAAAGAAATTTGTAGTGGGTGTAAGTGGTTTTACAAGTGTGGATTCAAACCTGCACTCTTAAAACCCCTCAACAAGTGGAAAATGGGTGGTCCAAGGCTACGGTCACCCTCTGTGGACTTCTCTGCAATGAAGAACTCAACAAAGCAGGAAAAGGAGCCTGTGGGAACATTCACCTGACATTCCTTTAGATTCCATTACGAATGGTGAATATGAAAAGGCAGTAAATCTGCACCCCAACGTAGATGTAAATCTATGGGTGCAGCTGTACTCCTTGTGTGCATCTGGCCCAATATCTGGATACATGACAGAGCTCCAGGCATGCCAAGCCATTCAGAGGTGATGAGGGCCAGGATGAAGACAATAAAGTTTAAAAATCAAATGCAAGTGGCAAAAATAAAAGTAACAAGAACATTTTACAGTTAAGTAAGAAAACAATAGTTGCGTTACTCAAAGCGACTTTCGTGTGGATACTTTTTATTCCCTCTTCAACAAGACTTATGGAATTTCTTGGCTTTACGACAATTAACCTCTTTATGCAGCAGCATAACTGGCTCGCTTGAGGGGCCAGTAGTCCCACCTCTATGAGCCTGCCAGCTCTCCTCACCTCAATCAGCTTCCCCTCTATTTATATATGTATTTTAGTTTCATAGCACGATCATGACCCACAGGTTGGCTGAGCACTTTACAGCACCACCTGTTTGTACAAGTCTGGAACAATTTAGGATAACTGGAGAGAATAAAGAAACATGTTAATTCCACTAAGCGCTGGCTTTTCAGCGACAGAAACGACCCTGTAGTCAGAATTGAATTAGATCTCTTGGAAATGCATGACCTGTACTGAATACTGGGCGGATAAACAATCCCCCACACTTCCACACCTAACAAAAACACAGCTGATGTGCTGACAAGATGCCCGGCAACACATTAGGTGACAGACAGCACTGATTAAAGAGACTCTTTATGGCATGGCTCCTCGAGGTACAAGGGTTGACGGATTCCAAGCCTAGCACCTCATAGTATTTCTAAGCTAGGTGACATCTGGGCTTCCAGCCACGTACAAATGTTAGCCGTCGAATTTACATTATGCAAAATCCAGTTTTTTGTTATTTGCAAATCCGTCATCCTTTAGAGGCATTTAAAGGCAAGTTGACAAACGTGCCAGAGATTAGAGTCTTGGAGTCTAAAGTAACAATGGGATGGTTGGGAAGAAAAGACATTTAAAGGATTAATGGTTAACTGGTACTTAATACACCCAGGCTCTAAGTAAATTACGAGAAAAATGGGAGTGTGACATTAGCGAATTGGACGAAGGAGAAAGGACAGGAGCAAAGATTGCTTCTCGTACCCATGCCATATCTGCACGCCTCCGGCTGATACAATTTAAATATTTTCCCAGAATCTCCTTCCACCTAGACCATGCTGCGGAAGATGGGTAGGAGGCCTAATCCCTGTTTTCGTTGCCAATTCCCGAACAGCACCTCCCTGTATACTATATGAGACCGCCCAGTCATTGCTCACAGTACCGGAAGTGAATTTGCCAAACCCTTGGGGAGATAGTGGGAAAAACCTGTCAATTCTGATCCCAAAGTGTCCCAATGGGTATAATTGACGAATGGGAGGGGCAAGTAAGTGCCTGTCCGTTGAATGGTGTGGGTGTGGGGCTTTTGGTAGCCAAAACGGACATAGCTCAGAGATGGTAGGCCCCAACACTGGGAGAAAGGTGCAGAAGGGATTACTGCTCGAAATCAGAGGAACCAATAAAAAGCATGGGGCTGTGCTAAAAAACATCAGAAGATCTGGTGGCCTGGTGGATCTACTATTCGAGATTGCGACATAGGAAGCGATTGATGTTGTGATCCTATTGCTAAATATTGGAAATGGTAGCCGCTTAAACGAATGTGGGTAGATATGGAGAGACATTTTGATAATGCATGAATGATTTGACACATATCTGAAACATATCTTATTAAAACAACAAAAAGATTTTTTAAAAATTGATAGAACAAGTAACATATTAAAGGTGAAGAGTATAGAAGATATAAGTATTGGTGGGATGTATGTTACAGTGTGCAATAAAAGAGGTTTTTACACATATATGTTCTATATTAATGAACAGTCACAAAAAAGTGATTTCAGTAATAGGACAAGGAGCTATGTTATAAAGTCTGAGTATTTTCATTCACAGAGTTTGTTTCAGAGTTTCAGTTAGGTAAAACCCTTCTTGCAATGGGCATTGCTGTTCAAAAAGCAGTTTCAAAACATTTATTAGTGTCATATGGAGCAACTGACCTAATGACCAATGCAATGAAGTACCACAACCTCGCAGTGTTTCCTGACAAAGATGATTTATTGGTATTTTCCTTATACAATCTTTGTATTTGAGAGAGTAAACTGCCTTTCCTCCTAAGAAACTGCTGAACACTTGAAATCTTAGTATTTATGCAGGGTATGTGGTGGTTCCCAGAAAAACTGCTTTATGTGTGATGCATGATAGTCTGTAGATGGTTTGTGATTTTATTTGTAGCCACCTCAGAGTGAGCAAGACTGGTGAGATGTGGTAAAACTGTAAGGTTCCAGTGGTCAGCTTGCAGTGGAATGCAAAGTTGCTTTGTTAGGAGCAGAGTGCAGTTTAGGAATACTTGTGAGTAGAGTTGCAGTAGTCAAGTTTTGAGATAGCGAGCTGGACTTGGGCTCCTTTTGCCGTGGCATTGACTTTCATGTTAAGTTTCACATCTAGAGTGACGCAGAGAGATTTAGTAGACATATTTACTTCAGCTTCATTAGACAGTAAATGCTTGTCCAACTCTAAAGACAACACTTTTGGATGTTGTGTGGAATATAGCACAGCATTTGATCAGGTAGATATATTGAGATTGCAGACCAAACTATAAAACTGGGACATTGATAGTGCTTTACTGATACTAGTTATATAGTTCCACATTCAAACGAGGACAGGGGTGAGTTATCAACTAATTGAAGTATGCCGACAAAGATTCCAACGTCTGACACACTAAAGCAGGTGTGCATTGTCATACCTATACATTACTGTCTATGCCTCACTGACTTACCATATTTGAGAAAAAACTATTTCTACCAAAATTAGGCTTGTGATCCATTTCACGCCTAACCTATGCAGATGACATAGTGTTTCTAGTCATTGCAGTTATTGGGCTACTGAGACTATTAACTAACTGAGGTGAATATAACAATGACATATACCTTAAAATAGGACACACAATATTGAAAACATGATATTCTCAAACTAAAAGGTCACCTATGCACGGAGTCAAAAATATTAAAATCTATAGAGTAAAACAGTTCAACTATCTACGCATGGTGATCAATTACAGATTAAAAGTACTTGCCTGTAAGAAATTAAAGTATTATTTGGAGTGGACAGCTGCCAATTTCAAGGAATATTCACAGCCCTTCTCAGGGTGAACCCTCCAAGTCATTAAATTAACCTGAGCTCAACCCACTGGTAGCTAAGGCACAGAGCAGACAGACTAAATTTAGGGCAAATTATTTATGCAGTACCAAAACAGTAATTAAGTCAAAATGCCAAACAAAAAAGATCCCCAAATGAAGTAGAAAAATAGAGTAAAATTCAATAAACAAAATGACACTAAACTGACAAAAATTCCAATAAGGGGAAACACAGGTACGAATTTAAAAATGTTCAAGTAGAAAGTGCCCAAAAAGTGTTAGGCGCTAATAAAACACTATGGTCGACACATACCCGGACCTAGATGCAATGTTAGGCTGATTAATATGGAGAGAGGATCAGATACACCAATCAGGTTCATTTTTGTCAAATAATTTACCTTCTGAGTTTGGCCCTGTTGGACCTAGGGTATCCAAGTCTACATATGGTAGCCTGGCACAGTAGTGGTTACAGCTAAACTCAAGGCGTTGGTTAAGTGCTTACAAAACCCACTCACAGTAACTCAGTGAATAACCACTAAAACAAAAGACACAACACCGATTTTTGGAAAAATACCATTACCTTTTATAAAAATAATATGACTCTTCTTTTTATGCAAAATGGGTTTACAATTAGTTTAGCAATAATGCACCTGTGTTACACCAACCTCAGTATTTTTCCCACTCTAGGAATGCTAATTCATAGGTACATTTCCTTTGTAGAAACTGTTATCAATCCCACAAAATTACTTTATCAATCAGTCATCACAGTCAGTAATATTCACTATACAGGTTACACATTTACATTACAGACCTGGCATGTACATTTCATTACCCTTCTTGTTCTCAGCGCTCTTGTTCAAGCACAACAACCTCCTACCCCCAGCAGTGCTGTCCTCAGAGCTCACAGCCACTAGAAGCTAAATTGGAGACAAGAGGAGTTAATAAGGCTTCCCCCCCTTGTTTATTGAATGGTTACACCTCTCTGTTAAGGGTTCCAACTCCAGGGGTGTGATGATTGAGAACCTGACAGAACGTGCCTGGAGTTAATGATCTAAAGTCAAGTTTCCCCAAGGTCTTCTGGGAAGGCCTCCACACTCCTTAACCGTGTTTGCTGCCCAGTCACAGGGTTTATTTAATACCGGCACAGCTGCCTCCCACTCCCTCACTCCCCAGCTTACTTCTGGCGTTGTAGTCGATTCAGCTGGTGTTGCCCGTGTCACGCGGTGTCAGGGAAGCCTCCCCGCCGATGACGAGGCGTGTCAGAGAAGCCTACCCCAGCCCTAGGTGCTCCACCGAGGCGTCCGATGTGGCGCTTCTGCCCCCCTGTCCGCGTCTCTTCACGCGATCACCGACGAGCGCGCTGTTCTCCCGGGCATGCGCGTAGCTCTCCTGCAACTCCGCCTCCGCCCTCTTGATTCGCGCTGCTCCTCGGCGCCTGCGCGATCCTCGCCGGTCACCTCGCCTCTCAGGATAAACGCTGCACTCCAGGGCCTGCCCGAACCTAGGCCCCTCCTGCTTTCAATAGCGGACGCGCTGAGGACATGCGCGGAAGCGCTTCCTGACTTCCACTGACGCGACCGGTGCCCCCGGGGTCCTGCAGTCAGCCAATACAGCGCCGCTCTCCACACGCAGTCACTTCCCTCACCTGGCTCCAGGGAAAGTATACTCCTGATCGGTGCACTCGCTCTCCAGGTCGATATGGTGCCACAGACACCCGCCTTCACCACAGCACATCCAGTGGACTCCAGCCACGACACAGGGCTCACAGCTACTCTACAACACTGGTATGTGCAGCGCTGGGTATGGGAAGTCAGGGATACCCTCTGTTAAGAGCGTTCTGAGAGGGTTCACTGGGGCTCAGATTTAGAAGGGTCTTCCTTCTCAAGTAGCTTAATTTCCTTATCAGCAGTTGATGTTTGGGGAGGGATTGGTCAGAGGCTGAAGGGGGAACGTCTCTCTGTAGTGACTGTCTGCCTCAAAGACAAACTAGCTGCTCCCAGTGCGTCCACCTCCTCTCACCACTGCCTCACTCCTCCACTCTTGGGTCAGCACAAAATGGCTGCTGGTCACTGGCCTTTTATAGGGTGGCCTGAGACCTGCAGAAGTCACTAGATGATTCCGGAAAGTTCCTCATGTAAGCCTATGGGCCTGTCCTCCAGTAGTGTCCGTTATGGCAGTTGGTGGACACCATTTTAGGTTTCTGGATGTCCCTAGATTTTCAAGGGGCCTGACTAGGCCTCACAGGTTATGAGGGAAAAATGGCGTCATAGCCAAGGAACACCTAGCCCCCTGACAGCACTGAAAAATCCTGATGGACATATATATAAAAATAAAAATAGAAACTCTGGGAGGCTAAGGGGGACAAAAATAAATAATAATGGTTAGAACATCCCCAGAAGCAGACATGTCTAACACGCGTCCCCCCCAGCTGAAAGTGGGGAGAACTACCCAACCCCTTGGGAGTCCTCATCACTAAGGCGGAAATACCTGGATAGACCGTCTGCATTGGCATGGTCCGTCCCAGGTCGGTGTTCCACCCTAAAGTCCATTCCCTGTAGGGAGATGGACCACCTTAGCAACTTGGGATTCTCCCCCTTCATTTGCATCAGCCAACGAAGGGGGCGGTGGTCAGTCTGAACTAGGAAGTGCGAGCCAAACAAGTATGGCCGCAGCTTCTTCAGAGCCCAAACCACCGCAAAGGCTTCTCTCTCAAATGTACTCCATCTCCTTTCCCTGGGGAGTAGTCTCCTGGACAGGAAGACCACGGGTTGATCCAAGCCCTCATCATTTAGCTGCGATAACACTGCCCCAATGCCATGTTCTGACGCATCTGTTTGGACAATGAATTCTCTAGCAAAATCAGGGGCCTTGAGAATGGGAGCGGAACACAATGCTTGTTTCAAGGTCATGAAGGCTCGCTGGCAAGCCTCCGTCCAGACTACCCGTCGGGGTTGTTTCTTGGAAGTAAGTTCAGTGAGGGGTGCCACAAGGGTGCCATACCCCTTCACGAAGCGACGGCAGTATCCAGTGAGGCCCAGGAAGGCTCGGACCTCAGTTTGAGTCTTGGGGGGCTCCCAGGCGATGATAGCCTCAATCTTTGCCTGGAGGGGCTGCACCGTCCCTCTGCCCACCAAGTGACCTAGGTACACCACCGACCCCTGTCCGATCTGGCACTTGCTGGCCTTGATTGTCAAGCCAACCTGTTGCAGGGCATGGAGAACAGCTTGCAGGTGCTGCAAATGGTCCTCCCAGCTGCTACTGAAGACAGCAATGTCGTCCAGGTAAGCAGCAGAAAAAGCTTCCATTCCAGAAAGGACCCTGTTCACCAGCCGCTGAAAAGTGGCAGGGGCGTTCTTGAGCCCAAAGGGCATCACACGAAATTGGTAGTGTCCCTGAGGTGTAGAGAAGGCTGACCTTTCCTTCGCCTCCTCGGTAAGGGAAATCTGCCAGTACCCTGAAGTTAGGTCAAAGGTACTTAAGTATTGGGCAGCTCCCAGCCGGTCAATAAGCTCATCCTCCCGTGGGATGGGATGTGCGTCAGTTTTGGTTACTGAATTTAAGCCTCGGTAGTCCACACAGAATCTCAATTCAGGTGTGGTGCCTGGTGGCGCAGCTTTTGGTACCAAAACCACCGGGCTAGACCAAGGGCTTCCAGAAGGTTCAATCACTCCTAGCTCCAGCATCTTGGCGACTTCACTTTTGATGCTGGCCTTCACCTTGCCCGACAGCCGGTAGATTTTAGACTTCACAGGTGGGCTGTCTCCTGTGTCCACGTCATGGGTACACAGGTGGGTCCTACCCGGGACAAGGGAGAACAGAGAAGAAAATTGCTCCAGGATCTGGCGGCAATCACTCTGCTGTTCAGGAGTCAGGGATGGCGAGAGAATCACTCCCTCCACCGACCCATCCTTTTCTTGGGACGAGAGAAGATCAGGAAGAGGTTCGCTTCCCTCCTCTTCTGCTCCATCGGTCACCATCATTAAGACAACCTCGGGCCTCTCATGATGTGGCTTGAGGCGATTGGCATGCAGCACCCTGTGGGGATGCCTCGGGGTCTTAAGATCCACCAAGTAGGTGGACTTACCCTTTTTCTCCAAAACCTCAAAGGGGCCTGTCTAACGGTCCTGGAGGGCATTTAGCTCTCCAGGTTCCATTACCCACACTTTCTGTCCAGGCTCCAGTTCCACTGGGTGAGCGTTGTGGTCATACCACTCTTTCATAACTGCTTGGCTGGCCTCCAAGTTGTCTGAAGCTTGCTTCCACAACTTAGCCATTTGGCTCCGGAAGGCCAGCATGTAGCTCACCACGTCCTGGGGAAGCTTCCTGGGAGTCTGTTCCCATCCGTCTTTCACCAGGCTGAGAGGTCCCCTTACAGGGTGCCCGTACAAAAGTTCGAAGGGGCTGAAGCCCACTCCCTTCTGTGGCACTTCCCTGTAGGAAAACAAGAGACAGGGTAGGAGGACGTCCCATTTCCTCCGCAGGCTCTCAGGTAGACTCCGTATCATACCTTTCAAGGTTTTGTTAAACCTTTCCACAAGACCATTGGTTTGTGGGTGATAAGGAGTGGTAAACCGATAGGTAACGCCGCACTCCTTCCACATAGCCCGCATGTATGCTGAAAGGAAGTTAGTCCCCCTGTCGGACACAGCCTCCTTGGGGAAACCCACTCGGGTGAAGATCCCCATCAGGGCCCTTGCCACTGCAGGTGCAGTGATGGTCCTCAGAGGTATTGCCTCTGGGTACCGGGTGGCATGATCCACCAAAACCAGTATGAACCGGTGACCAGCTGAAGTTGGTGGATCCAATGGCCCTACAATGTCGATGCCCACCCTCTCAAAGGGGGTGCTAACGACAGGTAGTGGTTCCAGGGGAGCTTTTAGCTTCACCCCTGTTTTCCCACTGGCTTGGCAAGACACGCACGTCCGACAATATGTATCAGACGCCACTTTCATTCAAGGCCAGTAGAAGTGGGGGACAAGCCGGGCAAAGGTCTTGTCCTGTCCTAGGTGTCCTGCCAATGGTATCTCATGAGCCAGTTCCAAAAGAAAGGCTCTAAAGCATTGAGGGACCACCAAGGCCCTGGATGATCCATGTCCAGGTGCCTTGGGCTCACTGTAGAGGAGTCCATCCTCCCAGTAAATCTGGTAGCTCCCTACAATGTTCCCTGCTGCCTGGGCTTTGGCCTGTTGCCGCAGCCCCTCGAGAGTAGGACACTCCTTCTGAGCTTTGCAGAACTCTTCCCGGGAAGGACCTCCCTCCACATGCCATTCAGTAGGGATGGGTAGGTTCTCCAGGGAAGCAACATTCTCCCCTGTGGACTCCAGATCCACCTCCGCAGGTGACCCGTCTGTCTCACGAGGTGGAGATGTCGAGGCAGGGTCCTCCGGCCTCCTGTCCTTCTCCTCTCTGGCAGCCGGCTGGGCCATTGTTCCAGGCTCCAGCGTAAGTGAACTCCCCCTTCAAGCAGTCGCGGACCTTGTGCTGACACAAGTCCAGTCAGGGGGTCCCAGCATCTCAGAGTGAGTCTGGTACTCCACCCTCCTCCAAGCATTGTGCTCCATATCATTCCCTAACAGGCAGTCAACAGGCACGGCAGGGCTTACGGCAACTCGAAGTTGACCTGCAACCCCTCCCCACTCAAAGGGAACCTCAGCCACAGGGTAGTGGCCCAATCTGCCGTCAGCCATTACGGCGGGATGGAGTACATCTGGGATGACCTGCTCTGGAGACACCAGCTGACTCCTTACCATAGTCATGCTGGCTCCTGTATCTCTCAGAGCCTCCCCTCTACGGCCATTGATGGTGACCCACTGCTCATACTTAGTAGTATTAGAGGGCAGTTGGGTCTTTGGAACCATCTCCTTATCTCCCAGGGACACTAAAGTGACACCCGCCCGCTCCCCTCCGTTACCCAAAGGCATCTCCTCCCCGAGCACTACACTAGTTATTCCCGGGGCTTTTCCTCCAGTGGGAGGGGGTGGTCTTTTTGGGCATCTCACATCTCCCTTATATTGTCCCACACCACCACACTCAAAACAATGAACAACCCTTGGCTGCTGGCTTTGGCCAGGGGTAGGGTTGCGAGGGGGGTTACTCTTAGGGATGAATCCTCTGCCCCTTCCTTGCGAAGTATTTTGTGGACCTTTTGAGAACTCCCTCTTATTTTCCCCTCCCTCTTTCTTCTGGGGGGCGCCCTGTCCATGCTTCTGGGAATCCCCTCCAGTCCCCTTAGTCGACACCCGGGTACTAACCCAGATGTCCGCCTCCTCAGCAAGCTTCCTGGGGCTGGTCAGCTTGCTGTCCACCAGATGCTGTCGTAGTTCGGGAAGACATTTCTCGAGTAGGTGTTCCTTGAGTATGAGGTCATATAGACCCTCATAGTCCCCTACCTCGCTGCCTCTCACCCAACCCTCCAGGGTCTTCCTAGAGTAATCCAAAAAGTCTACCCAGTTCTGCGTGCCTAGTTTGTGGCTGCCCCGGAACTTTTGCCTATACTTCTCAGGGGTCAACCCAAACTTTCTTAACAGCGCTGACTTCATAGCCGGGTAGTAGGTCTGTTCACTTTGATCTAGGGCCAACAAAGTATCCCTGCCAGTGGGGGGCATGTATTTATATAACCCACCCCCCCAGTGGGCTTCCAAGATCCCATGGGCCCTCAGTGAAACCTCGTAGGCGGCTAGCCATTTTGCAATGTCATCACTGGGTACATAGCATGCCATAATATCTTTTGGTAGGTAAGGTCTGGGTTCCCTGATGTTGGTCTGGGTATCGCTGCCACCATTCTCTGATTTGGGGGTTCTTAGGCTTAGGGCTTGTAGGTCCATCTCTTTGATGGTCCGCTCATGCGCCAACCTCTTGTCCTCCCTTTCCATGTCCATCCTGGCTAGTTCTATTCTCATCCTCCTCTCCTCCCTCCTATCCTCTAACTCGGCGTCGGTCAAACCCCTCTCCGAGACACTACTGCCCACTCTGGAAGGTGTCCTAGGGCCTGTTAAAAGGTTCCCCCCTCCCGCCTGGTACAGTGTTGCGGTCTCCAGGACAGTGTCCCTGTCACTCCCCTCAGGATCTACTTCCTCCCCGGAATGAGCCTCCACCCATGCCCGGATACTGGTCAGCAGCTCAACTTTCCTGGCGCCTTTCTTAAAAAACACCCCCTGCTGCTGACACCATTCCTTCAATTGGGTCACGGTATAATTCTCCAGCTCTTCCACATTTATCTCCATTTCTATTTAGAGTATAAACTTTTACACAGGAGGAATCCAAAAAGTGACCTGGGGTCAACCTCCACCCACCACCAGTAGTTAATTTAGAAAAAGCAAAATTTAGATTAGGAGGGCCGCAGGGAGAAAACTCCAGGTGAGGTCCCGTGGTAGGCACTGCGTTACTACTAAGTGAGTGTAAGCACAAATCCGTAATCCCACCGCTGAAACACCAATTATGTTGGACCTAGGGTATCCAAGTCTACATATGGTAGCCTGGCACAGTAGTGGTTACAGCTAAACTCAAGGCGTTGGTTAAGTGCTTACAAAACCCACTCACAGTAACTCAGTGAATAACCACTAAAACAAAAGACACAACACCCATTTTTGGAAAAATACCATTACCTTTTATAAAAATAATATGACTCTTCTTTTTATGCAAAATGGGTTTACAATTAGTTTAGCAATAATGCACCTGTGTTACACCAACCTCAGTATTTTTCCCACTCTAGGAATGCTAATTCATAGGTACATTTCCTTTGTAGAAACTGTTATCAATCTCACAAAATTACTTTATCAATCAGTCATCACAGTCAGTAATATTCACTATACAGGTTACACATTTACATTACAGACCTGGCATGTACATTTCATTACCCTTCTTGTTCTCAGCGCTCTTGTTCAAGCACGACAACCTCCTACCCCCAGCAGTGCTGTCCTCAGAGCTCACAGCCACTAGAAGCTAAATTGGAGACAAGAGGAGTTAATAAGGCTCCCCACCCTTGTTTATTGAATGGTTACACCTCTCTGTTAAGGGTTCCAACTCCAGGGGTGTGATGATTGAGAACCTGACAGAACGTGCCTGGAGTTAATGATCTAAAGTCAAGTTTCCCCAAGGTCTTCTGGGAAGGCCTCCACACTCCTTAACCGTGTTTGCTGCCCAGTCACAGGGTTTATTTAATACCGGCACAGCTGCCTCCCACTCCCTCACTCCCCAGCTTACTTCTGGCGTTGTAGTCGATTCAGCTGGTGTTGCCCGTGTCACGCGGTGTCAGGGAAGCCTCCCCGCCGATGACGAGGCGTGTCAGAGAAGCCTACCCCAGCCCTAGGTGCTCCACCGAGGCGTCCGATGCGGCGCTTCTGCCCCCCTGTCCGCGTCTCTTCACGCGATCACCGACGAGCGCGCTGTTCTCCCGGGCATGCGCGTAGCTCTCCTGCAACTCCGCCTCCGCCCTCTTGATTCGCGCTGCTCCTCGGCGCCTGCGCGATCCTCGCCGGTCACCTCGCCTCTCAGGATAAACGCTGCACTCCTGGGCCTGCCCGAACCTAGGCCCCTCCTGCTTTCAATAGCGGACGTGCTGAGGACATGCGCGGAAGTGCTTCCTGACTTCCACTGACGCGACCGGTGCCCCCGGGGTCCTGCAGTCAGCCAATACAGCGCCGCTCTCCACACGCAGTCACTTCCCTCACCTGGCTCCAGGGAAAGTATACTCCTGATCGGTGCACTCGCTCTCCAGGTCGATATGGTGCCACAGACACCCGCCTTCACCACAGCACATCCAGTGGACTCCAGCCACGACACGGGGCTCACAGCTGCTCTACAACACTGGTAACTGCAGCGCTGGGTATGGGAAGTCAGGGATACCCTCTGTTAAGAGTGTTCTGAGAGGGTTCACTGGGGCTCAGATTTAGAAGGGTCTTCCTTCTCAAGTAGCTTAATTTCCTTATCAGCAGTTGATGTTTGGGGAGGGATTGGTCAGAGGCTGAAGGGGGAACGTCTCTCTGTAGTGACTGTCTGCCTCAAAGACAAACTAGCTGCTCCCAGTGCGTCCACCTCCTCTCACCACTGCCTCACTCCTCCACTCTTGGGTCAGCACAAAATGGCTGCTGGTCACTGGCCTTTTATAGGGTGGCCTGAGACCTGCAGAAGTCACTAGATGATTCCGGAAAGTTCCTCATGTAAGCCTATGGGCCTGTCCTCCAGTAGTGTCCGTTATGGCAGTTGGTGGACACCATTTTAGGTTTCTGGATGTCCCTAGATTTTCAAGGGGCCTGACTAGGCATCACAGGTTATGAGGGAAAAATGGCGTCATAGCCAAGGAACACCTAGCCCCCTGACAGCACTGAAAAATCCTGATGGACATATATATAAAAATAAAAATAGAAACTCTGGGAGGCTAAGGGGGACAAAAATAAATAATAATGGTTAGAACATCCCCAGAAGCAGACATGTCTAACACGCGTCCCCCCCAGCTGAAAGTGGGGAGAACTACCCAACCCCTTGGGAGTCCTCATCACTAAGGCGGAAATACCTGGATAGACCGTCTGCATTGGCATGGTCCGTCCCAGGTCGGTGTTCCACCCTAAAGTCCATTCCCTGTAGGGAGATGGACCACCTTAGCAACTTGGGATTCTCCCCCTTCATTTGCATCAGCCAACGAAGGGGGCGGTGGTCAGTCTGAACTAGGAAGTGCGAGCCAAACAAGTATGGCCGCAGCTTCTTCAGAGCCCAAACCACCGCAAAGGCTTCTCTCTCAATTGTACTCCATCTCCTTTCCCTGGGGAGTAGTCTCCTGGACAGGAAGACCACGGGTTGATCCAAGCCCTCATCATTTAGCTGCGATAACACTGCCCCAATGCCATGTTCTGACGCATCTGTTTGGACAATGAATTCTCTAGCAAAATCAGGGGCCTTGAGAATGGGAGCGGAACACACTGCTTGTTTCAAGGTCATGAAGGCTCGCTGGCAAGCCTCCGTCCAGACTACCCGTCGGGGTTGTTTCTTGGAAGTAAGTTCAGTGAGGGGTGCCACAAGGGTGCCATACCCCTTCACGAAGCGACGGTAGTATCCAGTGAGGCCCAGGAAGGCTCGGACCTCAGTTTGAGTCTTGGGGGGCTCCCAGGCGATGATAGCCTCAATCTTTGCCTGGAGGGGCTGCACCGTCCCTCTGCCCACCAAGTGACCTAGGTACACCACTGACCCCTGTCCGATCTGGCACTTGCTGGCCTTGATTGTCAAGCCAGCCTGTTGCAGGGCATGGAGAACAGCTTGCAGGTGCTGCAAATGGTCCTCCCAGCTGCTACTGAAGACAGCAATGTCGTCCAGGTAAGCAGCAGAAAAAGCTTCCATTCCAGAAAGGACCCTGTTCACCAGCCGCTGAAAAGTGGCAGGGGCGTTCTTGAGCCCAAAGGGCATCACACGAAATTGGTAGTGTCCCTGAGGTGTAGAGAAGGCTGACCTTTCCTTCGCCTCCTCGGTAAGGGAAATCTGCCAGTACCCTGAAGTTAGGTCAAAGGTACTTAAGTATTGGGCAGCTCCCAGCCGGTCAATAAGCTCATCCGCCCGTGGGATGGGATGTGCGTCAGTTTTGGTTACTGAATCTAAGCCTCGGTAGTCCACACAGAATCTCAATTCAGGTGTGGTGCCTGGTGGGGCAGCTTTTGGTACCAAGACCACCGGGCTAGACCAAGGGCTTCCAGAAGGTTCAATCACTCCTAGCTCCAGCATCTTGGCGACTTCACTTTTGATGCTGGCCTTCACCTTGTCCGACAGCCGGTAGATTTTAGACTTCACAGGTGGGCTGTCTCCTGTGTCCACGTCATGGGTACACAGGTGGGTCCTACCCGGGACAAGGGAGAACAGAGAAGAAAATTGCTCCAGGATCTGGCGGCAATCACTCTGCTGTTCAGGAGTCAGGGATGGCGAGAGAATCACTCCCTCCACCGACCCATCCTTTTCTTGGGACGAGAGAAGATCAGGAAGAGGTTCGCTTCCCTCCTCTTCTGCTCCATCGGTCACCATCATTAAGACAACCTCGGGCCTCTCATTTTTTTTTTTTTTTTTAACATAATTTTTATTGCATCACCAATATAAATGTACAGACAAGATATTCAGCAAAATTAGTACGACATGAGCCAGTTCAATTGAAAACATTCAGTCTTCGTCCGGGGGGATCTCCCCTCTCCTGACGCGGGCGGCTTCATCTCCGTCTTGGACTCGTACTTCTTACATTGTCTGCCCGCTTCATTTTGCACATAACCCTGGAATGCTTTTGTGATTTACGCCCCTCCCCCTCCCCAAATTTCGGTACCCCAACATCCCTCCAAACCAGCTTCCTACCCGCCCTCCCCCGTGGTCGCGCTGCGCCTGAGTAACCATGTATCAGTGCCTGGTGTGTTGTAAGAGAAAGCAAACAATCGCTAAGGTGTGTTCTCCTGTATAGTGTTAGGGTCTGATCCAGCTAGTTCGCTCTCGTCTTCCTGCCCCTCATCGTCCACATCCCTGAGCGCCTGCACCATCACCTCCCATGCAGTCGCCCTTTCCAGTGCTTTCTCGTCATTCGACCTCCAGGCCATCTGGTATCGTAGGGTACTATCACACGCGGCCCATCTCAGACACTCCCCATACCATCTTTTATACGAGGGTCCCACTCTGGACTTCCAATTTCGTGTGATCTCCCGCTTGGCCAAGATAAGCCCTAAGTCTATAAATTTACTTGACATCGTATTTCTAGGTGTGTGTGGGAACCAGTGAAGGATGCCAACTGCTTTAGTATACTGGATATCCCTGTCCGTCGCACCGTTAAGGGCCCGCCCAACTTCCTGCCAATAGTCGCCTAAAGAGGGGCAATCCCACAGCATATGACATAGATCCTCCCCCGCTGTATTACATCTGGGGCAAGCAGCGTCGGTCGCCCCAAAGTACTGTTGGATTTTCCCGGGCGTGAGGTATGCCCTGTGGATAACGTAAAAGTGGATCAATTGGAACCTGGCATTCCTCGAGCTCTTCCGCGCCCTCCTCATCAGTTGGCCCCAGGTCGTGTCTGGTATCTCCACCTGGAGGTCTAGCTCCCACTTGGCCTTCAGGGCTGCCAAAGGTTTCAAGGCCTCCCGCTGCATCCTCGAGTACAGGCACGTGACGGCCTTAAAGGTTCCCGCCGCCATCATGGCGTACTGGCAGGCCATCGAGGTACCTGGTTCCTGCAGCCCTTCCCCCCAGTGGGCCCGCATGGCGCCTGTGACTGCCGCGTGCAGCAGGTAGTCACCCCTCGGTAGGTCAAATCTCTCTTGCAGGTCCCTAAACGACAGCAACATCCCATCTTCGTAGAGGTCACCCAGCACGTGTACTCCCGCTTCCTCCCATCCTAGCAAGCGTGACCAGTCACCTCCATGTGGGAGGGCAGTGACCATTCCCAGCGGTATTTCGGGGGCATACATAAGGCGGACACCCGCCCGCTTACGGGCCCGGTCCCAACATAGCCGGAAAGTCTGCTCCTCGACCGTCAGGTCTCCCACTCGGAGTCTCTGGTGCAGCGTAATATAAGCCAGAACGTGTCGCGGGGTGCCTTCGACTCTCGCGTCCTCGGGACCTCTATATACTCTCGCCACCTCCTGAGTAAAAGTCTGCAGCTGGGCAGCAAGGTAATATCCTTCGAAGTCCGGCACTGCCATACCTCCCTCATCTTTGGGGCGTAACAGCGTGTCGAGCGCTATGCGTCTCCTACCCGTGCCCCACAGGAACGCTATGATCAGTGACCTCAGGCGTTTGAAAAACGAACTCGGGATCCATACCGGCAGTGTCCTAAAATAATACAAAAGCCTGGGCAGGGCTATCATTTTAAGCAGGGAAATTCTACCAGCCAGAGAGAGCGGTAGAGTCGCCCAGAATTCCATAGATCCACGCAGGGCGTTAATACAGCGAGTTACGTTTCCATCCAACAGGTCGGACGGGGTGTGGTAAACATAAACCCCTAGATAATGTAGGCAGCGCGGCTCCCACCGGAGTTCCTGAGCAGTGAGTGGGCACGGCTCTCCCGGCTTCAGGGGAAACAGACAGGATTTAGGCCAGTTGACCCTCAGGCCCGATAACCTACCGAACTGCTCCAGTAGCCTCCGCACCCCCTGAAGTTCGGCGCCGGCATCGGCCAAAAACATCAACAAGTCATCCGCATAAAGGGAGATGAGGTGCGGCCTCCCCCTAAAAGGCAAACCTGCGTAGTGGCGGCCCAGTCTGGCTACCGCAGCGAAGGGTTCCATTGCCAGTGCAAACAGTAGCGGGGATAGGGAACAACCCTGTCTAGTGCCACGCCTGATCGGGTATTGTCTCGAGATCAGCGCACCCACCCGGACCCTCGCTACCGCCTCAGTATAGAGGACCTTGGTCCACTGTATATATCCGTCTCCCAACCCGAAGCGACGCATCACCTCATACAGGTATCCCCATTCAAGGCTGTCAAATGCTTTCTCAATGTCGATGGACAGGACAAATGGGGAGACGGTGTCTGGCCAGTCCGCACCCATCAGTCTCGTGAGTCTGCGGATGTTATGAGTGGTATTGCGTGTCGGTATGAAACCGCACTGGTCACCATGAACCAGGCTCGTCATGTGCACTAGTAATCTGTTGGCCAGAATTTTACTGAGGATTTTGTAATCCGTCGTCAACATAGATAACGGACGGTACGAGGACAGCGCCGCACCCTCTCTGCCCGGCTTCAAGAGTGGGATCATAAGGGCCTCGCACATAGAGCCCGGGAGTCGGCCCTTCCCCTGCGCCTCGTTGTATACCTCGCGCAGCCGCGGAGCAAGATGCTCTAGGTATTTGCCATAAAATTCGATCGGTAGACCGTCAAGGCCTGGGGTCTTGTTTCTAGCCATCTGTTTCACAGCACAACCTATTTCTCAGAGGGAGATGGGCCGCCCTAACTCTTCTGCCTCCGAGTCCTCCACTCGTGGCAACTCTAGCCCGTCCAAGAACTCCTCAAGCTCCTCCGTCCCTCCCGTATCACCACTCAGATAGAGCCCTTCATAATAGGCTCGGAACTTGTTCAGGATCCCGGGTTGGGAGTGGCAAGGCTCCTCCCCTGGCTCCTGGATCCTCATGATCGGCCCTCCCCCCCGGATAGGGTTAGCAAGCCAAGCCAACATCGCCCCCGCCTTATCACCTTCCGCATGCGCCCTCGTCACGTACGCCTTGTGGTCGAAACTACGCAGCCGCTCTAGCTCTACCGCCAGCCCCTCCCGCGCCCCGCTAAGCCCCTCCTGCAGTTCAGGGTGATTCGGGCGCCTCTTCTCAAAATCCCTCAGCCGTGTCTCAGCCTTATCTAAGTCATCCAACAAAGTCTTCCGTGCCCCTGCCGTGTGCCCAATACAGTGTCCCCGCACCACCACCTTGAAAGCATCCCATTCAACCGCCCTCGTGGAAGCCGAGCCACTGTTCTCCTCAAAATACCTCTCGATACATTCACTCAGGGCCTCCCTGAACAACAAGTCGTCCAGGGTGTCAGGTTGCAGGCGCCATGTTGGCACGCAGTTAACAGTCACCATCCATTCCAGAGACATCAACAAGGGGTTGTGGTCCGATATCGTCCTGGCCAAGTATTCCGCCCCTCCCACCGCAGGGAGCACACATTCCGAACAAAGAAACGCATCCAGCCTCACATGCAAATCATGCAGGTGCGAGTGAAAGGAGTAGTCCCTAGTGGTGGGGTGCAACGCCCTCCATGCATCCGTGAGGGCCCAGCTCTCCTGCCATTCTAATCTACGCTTGGCGATCCTATGTGCTGGGGACGCGCGTAGCGGGGGATGGGACCTATCTAGAAGCACATCCTCAACCGAGTTGAAGTCCCCCCCCAAGAGGACCGGTCCTGCCAAGTAACCCGCCAATTTGCCCGAGATGTTAGACAAGAAAGCGGGCAGGTCTACATTAGGAGCATACACATTACAGAGCGATATCATCCTGCCTCTCAGCCTTCCTTCCACCGCCACATATCTGCCCTCTGGGTCTATCGACGATTTCGAGACTTGGAAGGGGACCCCCGCCCGTATCCAAATCAATGTCCCCCTCGCAAATGCTGAAAATGTCGTGTAGAATAACTGCCCCCTCCAGCGCTTTTGTAGAGCCGCCCCTTCCTGCTTATTTAGGTGCGTCTCCTGCAGGAACGCTATGTGAACCCCCCTACGCTTGAGGTACGCCTGAACCTTATGTCTGCGCGTCATGGACTGCATACCCCGCACATTCCAGGTCACACATTTCAACGCTCCAGTACTAGCCATTCCCCCCTACACAACCGGACCATACAGCAAAGAACAGTGTTCGCCTAAGTCCCGCGACCACGGGCCCTCCCCCCCACCCTCTCCAAACAGGAAGCCAAACCCCTCCAACAACTACAACCCCCTGAGCAACCCCAACTGCTCGCAACTCCCACCCCCCCAGGACAGGTCCCCCCGCAACTGGAAGTACCCCCATCCAAACCAACACTCCCGACCACCTCTCAATGAAAGGTGGTAATATTCGCAGTCCCCACTGCGATGACCTTAGGGGCCAGTAAGGCGCGGCTCAATGCTATAAGACCTCCAACAAATCAGCCCGCGCGCTCAACCCCACAATCCCCACATTACAGATCCCCAAAACCTCAATCAATGTCTTTCCACTGCTGCGGGTCCATCGCCCCGGTGTCCAACCAGCGAGTCCATTCCGCCAAACCAGTTCAGCACGCCTCCAGTATCTCTCCCGAGGTCTGCGGCGTCACAATAGGGCCCCGGGCTCCACCAAATTCCGATTGTCCTGTCTCTGAGCCCGTTCCCGGGGCCTCCGAATCCGTGCCCTTCCCAGACTGAGTCCTGGCGGCTCTAGATAAGTCCACCACCGCCTGTAGGGCCGCCTGCCTCTCCGCCTCAGTCTGCGACATCGATGGTTTCCCGGTCCTCTTGCGATTCCTTCTGATCCGTTGGGACTGCCTGATCGGCTTTTCCACCTTGGCCTCTTCCTCCCTGGCCTTAGCACCGTCCGTTCCCGCCTTATAAGTGTCCCACCAGTCCCATGCATCCGCGGAAGTCGTGAAGAATAAAGCCTTCTCGTCCACCACCACTCTTAGCTTGGCAGGAAACAACAGGGAGTACTTGATACCTTCCTGGCGGAGCTCTCGCTTGAGGGACAGGAAGTTTGCCCGAAGTCGCTGAGTCTCAAACGTGTAGTCCGGGAACATGGTGACTCTGTTGTTTTCCACTTGAAAGGGCCCTGCCTCTCTCGCCCTCTGCAAAAGCCAGTCTCTGTCCCGGTAATGGAGCAACTTGAACACCACCGGGCGAGGAGGAAGGCCCAAGGCTGGCGGACGCGCCGGAACTCTATGTGCCCGCTCCAGGGAGAAGAAGGGGGACAGACCTTCAGGTGCCACCTCCGTCCGCAGCCAGTTATCCAAGTAGCCCACCATGTCGTCGCCTTCAATTTTCTCCGGCAGGCCCACTAGGCGTACGTTGTTGCGCCTGTTCCTGTTTTCTGCATCCTCAGCCCTCCTTTCCAGTACCTTCAGACGGTCCATCACGTCGGCCATCTGGGCCTTCACCGTTGCCTGGGCCGGGGCTAAGTCCTTAACCGTGGTCTCCACGGATTTCACCCTGTCCTTAAGTTTGTCGTGGTCGGCCTTCAGGAGGCCCAAGCCCGTTGCCACCTGAGCTATATCTTGCTGCAGGGCATCCTTTGTGGTGGCGATGGCTTCCAGGATACGATCCTGCATCCGCTGTAACGCCGCTTGGTCTCTCTCCGCTCCTTCCGCCGCCTCAGTGTCGGTCGCGCCATCTCCCTTCCCCTTCGGCTTCCCCATCTGGGCCGGGATGGGCGGTGGTCCTCAAATGTGTTCCTGGTCGCCCTCCGAGCGTCGCCGGGCACCGTCCTCCGGCCGGGTTTTCAGGTCCAGAAATGTCACCAAGAGGCAGGAAGCACCGAGCGGTCGTGGCCCGGCCAGCGCCAGTTGCGCCAGAGGTCCGGGGTTCTCGTCTCCGGGTCACTGTCGCACCGTTGTCACCCCAATCAGGAGACGGTCCTCAACCACCGCCCAAGGGCGCGCCCAAAGTCCTTCTGGCACCTGGGGAGAGGCGCGACGCGGCCGCCAGCACCTCTAGCGTGTCCGGGAGCGGTCTTCAGTGGGTCTCCGGGCAGATGTCTCCGTCACAAGCGATCTCATGCCACCGCCGCCATTTTGGGGTCCGCGACTTCTCGGCCGAGTTCAGCTTTCAAAGTTAAGATACTGCTGTGGGAAGGCTCACTGTCGTCCTCCGCGGGTCCCGGACCCTCCGCAGTACCGTCCAGTACCGGATAGTGTCCTTTATCTCGGGGTTCGAATGAATTTTCAGGATATTTTCCGGGATCGGGCACGGAGCTCCGAGCTCACGCTGCCTACCTCCTCGGCATCCAAGCCACGCCAACCTCGGGCCTCTCATGATGTGGCTTGAGGCGATTGGCATGCAGCACCCTGTGGGGATGCCTCGGGGTCTTAAGATCCACCAAGTAGGTGGACTTACCCTTTTTCTCCAAAACCTCAAAGGGGCCTGTCCAACGGTCCTGGAGGGCATTTAGCTCTCCAGGTTCCATTACCCACACTTTCTGTCCAGGCTCCAGTTCCACTGGGTGAGCGTTGTGGTCATACCACTCTTTCATAACTGCTTGGCTGGCCTCCAAGTTGTCTGAAGCTTGCTTCCACAACTTAGCCATTTGGCTCCGGAAGGCCAGCATGTAGCTCACCACGTCCTGGGGAAGCTTTCTGGGAGTCTGTTCCCATCCGTCTTTCACCAGGCTGAGAGGTCCCCTTACAGGGTACCCGTACAAAAGTTCGAAGGGGCTGAAGCCCACTCCCTTCTGTGGCACTTCCCTGTAGGAAAACAAGAGACAGGGTAGGAGGACGTCCCATTTCCTCCGCAGGCTCTCAGGTAGACTCCGTATCATACCTTTCAAGGTTTTGTTAAACCTTTCCACAAGACCATTGGTTTGTGGGTGATAAGGAGTGGTAAACCGATAGGTAACGCCGCACTCCTTCCACATAGCCCGCATGTATGCTGAAAGGAAGTTAGTCCCCCTGTCGGACACAACCTCCTTGGGGAAACCCACTCGGGTGAAGATCCCCATCAGGGCCCTTGCCACTGCAGGTGCAGTGATGGTCCTCAGAGGTATTGCCTCTGGGTACCGGGTGGCATGATCCACCAAAACCAGTATGAACCGGTGACCAGCTGAAGTTGGTGGATCCAATGGCCCTACAATGTCGATGCCCACCCTCTCAAAGGGGGTGCTAACGACAGGTAGTGGTTCCAGGGGAGCTTTTAGCTTCACCCCTGTTTTCCCACTGGCTTGGCAAGACACGCACGTCCGACAATATGTATCAGACGCCACTTTCATTCAAGGCCAGTAGAAGTGGGGGACAAGCCGGGCAAAGGTCTTGTCCTGTCCTAGGTGTCCTGCCAATGGTATCTCATGAGCCAGTTCCAAAAGAAAGGCTCTAAAGCATTGAGGGACCACCAAGGCCCTGGATGATCCATGTCCAGGTGCCTTGGGCTCACTGTAGAGGAGTCCATCCTCCCAGTAAATCTGGTAGCTCCCTACAATGTTCCCTGCTGCCTGGGCTTTGGCCTGTTGCCGCAGCCCCTCGAGAGTAGGACACTCCTTCTGAGCTTTGCAGAACTCTTCCCGGGAAGGACCTCCCTCCACATGCCATTCAGTAGGGATGGGTAGGTTCTCCAGGGAAGCAACATTCTCCCCTGTGGACTCCAGATCCACCTCCGCAGGTGACCAATCTGTCTCACGAGGTGGAGATGTCGAGGCAGGGTCCTCCGGCCTCCTGTCCTTCTCCTCTCTGGCAGCCGGCTGGGCCATTGTTCCAGGCTCCAGCGTAAGTGAACTCCCCCTTCGAGCAGTCGCGGACCTTGTGCTGACACAAGTCCAGTCAGGGGGTCCCAGCATCTCAGAGTGAGTCTGGTACTCCACCCTCCTCCAAGCATTGTGCTCCATATCATTCCCTAACAGGCAGTCAACAGGCACGGCAGGGCTTACGGTAACTCGAAGTGGACCTGCAACCCCTCCCCACACAAAGGGAACCTCAGCCACAGGGTAGTGGCCCAATCTGCCGTCAGCCATTACGGCGGGATGGAGTACATCTGGGATGACCTGCTCTGGAGACACCAGCTGACTCCTTACCATAGTCATGCTGGCTCCTGTATCTCTCAGAGCCTCCCCTCTACGGCCATTGATGGTGACCCACTGCTCATACTTAGTAGTATTAGAGGGCAGTTGGGTCTTTGGAACCATCTCCTTATCTCCCAGGGACACTAAAGTGACACCCGCCCGCTCCCCTCCGTTACCCAAAGGCATCTCCTCCCCGAGCACTACACTAGTTATTCCCGGGGCTTTTCCTCCAGTGGGAGGGGGTGGTCTTTTTGGGCATCTCACATCTCCCTTATAGTGTCCCACACCACCACACTCAAAACAATGAACAACCCTTGGCTGCTGGCTTTGGCCAGGGGTAGGGTTGCGAGGGGGGTTACTCTTAGGGATGAATCCTCTGCCCCTTCCTTGCGAAGTATTTTGTGGACCTTTTGAGAACTCCCTCTTATTTTCCCCTCCCTCTTTCTTCTGGGGGGCGCCCTGTCCATGCTTCTGGGAATCCCCTCCAGTCCCCTTAGTCGACACCCGGGTACTAACCCAGATGTCCGCCTCCTCAGCAAGCTTCCTGGGGCTGGTCAGCTTGCTGTCCACCAGATGCTGTCGTAGTTCGGGAAGACATTTCTCGAGTAGGTGTTCCTTGAGTATGAGGTCATATAGACCCTCATAGTCCCCTACCTCGCTGCCTCTCACCCAACCCTCCAGGGCCTTCCTAGAGTAATCCAAAAAGTCTACCCAGTTCTGCGTGCCTAGTTTGTGGCTGCCCCGGAACTTTTGCCTATACTTCTCAGGGGTCAACCCAAACTTTCTTAACAGCGCTGACTTCATAGCCGGGTAGTAGGTCTGTTCACTTTGATCTAGGGCCAACAAAGTATCCCTGCCAGTGGGGGGCATGTATTTATATAACCCACCCCCCCAGTGGGCTTCCAAGATCCCATGGGCCCTCAGTGAAACCTCGTAGGTGGCTAGCCATTTTGCAATGTCATCACTGGGTACATAGCATGCCATAATATCTTTTGGTAGGTAAGGTCTGGGTTCCCTGATGTTGGTCTGGGTATCGCTGCCACCATTCTCTGATTTGGGGGTTCTTAGGCTTAGGGCTTGTAGGTCCATCTCTTTGATGGTCCGCTCATGCGCCAACCTCTTGTCCTCCCTTTCCATGTCCATCCTGGCTAGTTCTATTCTCATCCTCCTCTCCTCCCTCCTATCCTCTAACTCGGCGTCGGTCAAACCCCTCTCCGAGACACTACTGCCCACTCTGGAAGGTGTCCTAGGGCCTGTTAAAAGGTTCCCCCCTCCCGCCTGGTACAGTGTTGCGGTCTCCAGGACAGTGTCCCTGTCACTCCCCTCAGGATCTACTTCCTCCCCGGAATGAGCCTCCACCCATGCCCGGATACTGGTCAGCAGCTCAACTTTCCTGGCGCCTTTCTTAAAAAACACCCCCTGCTGCTGACACCATTCCTTCAATTGGGTCACGGTATAATTCTCCAGCTCTTCCACATTTATCTCCATTTCTATTTAGAGTATAAACTTTTACACAGGAGGAATCCAAAAAGTGACCTGGGGTCAACCTCCACCCACCACCAGTAGTTAATTTAGAAAAAGCAAAATTTAGATTAGGAGGGCCGCAGGGAGAAAACTCCAGGTGAGGTCCCGTGGTAGGCACTGCGTTACTACTAAGTGAGTGTAAGCACAAATCCGTAATCCCACCGCTGAAACACCAATTATGTTGGACCTAGGGTATCCAAGTCTACATATGGTAGCCTGGCACAGTAGTGGTTACAGCTAAACTCAAGGCGTTGGTTAAGTGCTTACAAAACCCACTCACAGTAACTCAGTGAATAACCACTAAAACAAAAGACACAACACCGATTTTTGGAAAAATACCATTACCTTTTATAAAAATAATATGACTCTTCTTTTTATGCAAAATGGGTTTACAATTAGTTTAGCAATAATGCACCTGTGTTACACCAACCTCAGTATTTTTCCCACTCTAGGAATGCTAATTCATAGGTACATTTCCTTTGTAGAAACTGTTATCAATCCCACAAAATTACTTTATCAATCAGTCATCACAGTCAGTAATATTCACTATACAGGTTACACATTTACATTACAGACCAGGTAAGGTCTGGGTTCCCTGATGTTGGTCTGGGTATCGCTGCCACCATTCTCTGATTTGGGGGTTCTTAGGCTTAGGGCTTGTAGGTCCATCTCTTTGATGGTCCGCTCATGCGCCAACCTCTTGTCCTCCCTTTCCATGTCCATCCTGGCTAGTTCTATTCTCATCCTCCTCTCCTCCCTCCTATCCTCTAACTCGGCATCGGTCAAACCCCTCTCCGAGACACTACTGCCCACTCTGGAAGGTGTCCTAAGGCCTGTTAAAAGGTTCCCCCCTCCCGCCTGGTACAGTGTTGCGGTCTCCAGGACAGTGTCCCTGTCACTCCCCTCAGGATCTACTTCCTCCCCGGAATGAGCCTCCACCCATGCCCGGATACTGGTCAGCAGCTCAACTTTCCTGGCGCCTTTCTTAAAAAACACCCCCTGATGCTGACACCATTCCTTCAATTGGGTCACGGTATAATTCTCCAGCTCTTCCACATTTATCTCCATTTCTATTTAGAGTATAAACTTTTACACAGGAGGAATCCAAAAAGTGACCTGGGGTCAACCTCCACCCACCACCAGTAGTTAATTTAGAAAAAGCAAAATTTAGATTAGGAGGGCCGCAGGGAGAAAACTCCAGGTGAGGTCCCGTGGTAGGCACTGCGTTACTACTAAGTGAGTGTAAGCACAAATCCGTAATCCCACCGCTGAAACACCAATTATGTTGGACCTAGGGTATCCAAGTCTACATATGGTAGCCTGGCACAGTAGTGGTTACAGCTAAACTCAAGGCGTTGGTTAAGTGCTTACAAAACCCACTCACAGTAACTCAGTGAATAACCACTAAAACAAAAGACACAACACCGATTTTTGGAAAAATACCATTACCTTTTATAAAAATAATATGACTCTTCTTTTCATGCAAAATGGGTTTACAATTAGTTTAGCAATAATGCACCTGTGTTACACCAACCTCAGTATTTTTCCCACTCTAGGAATGCTAATTCATAGGTACATTTCCTTTGTAGAAACTGTTATCAATCCCACAAAATTACTTTATCAATCTGTCATCACAGTCAGTAATATTCACTATACAGGTTACACATTTACATTACAGACCTGGCATGTACATTTCATTACCCTTCTTGTTCTCAGCGCTCTTGTTCAAGCACGACAACCTCCTACCCCCAGCAGTGCTGTCCTCAGAGCTCACAGCCACTAGAAGCTAAATTGGAGACAAGAGGAGTTAATAAGGCTTCCCCCCCTTGTTTATTGAATGGTTACACCTCTCTGTTAAGGGTTCCAACTCCAGGGGTGTGATGATTGAGAACCTGACAGAACGTGCCTGGAGTTAATGATCTAAAGTCAAGTTTCCCCAAGGTCTTCTGGGAAGGCCTCCACACTCCTTAACCGTGTTTGCTGCCCAGTCACAGGGTTTATTTAATACCGGCACAGCTGCCTCCCACTCCCTCACTCCCCAGCTTACTTCTGGCGTTGTAGTCGATTCAGCTGGTGTTGCCCGTGTCACGCGGTGTCAGGGAAGCCTCCCCGCCGATGACGAGGCGTGTCAGAGAAGCCTACCCCAGCCCTAGGTGCTCCACCGAGGCGTCCGATGTGGCGCTTCTGCCCCTCTGTCCGCGTCTCTTCACGCGATCACCGACGAGCGCGCTGTTCTCCCGGGCATGCGCGTAGCTCTCCTGCAACTCCGCCTCCGCCCTCTTGATTCGCGCTGCTCCTCGGCGCCTGCGCGATCCTCGCCGGTCACCTCGCCTCTCAGGATAAACGCTGCACTCCTGGGCCTGCCCGAACCTAGGCCCCTCCTGCTTTCAATAGCGGACGCGCTGAGGACATGCGCGGAAGCGCTTCCTGACTTCCACTGACGCGACCGGTGCCCCCGGGGTCCTGCAGTCAGCCAATACAGCGCCGCTCTCCACACGCAGTCACTTCCCTCACCTGGCTCCAGGGAAAGTATACTCCTGATCGGTGCACTCGCTCTCCAGGTCGATATGGTGCCACAGACACCCGCCTTCACCACAGCACATCCAGTGGACTCCAGCCACGACACGGGGCTCACAGCTGCTCTACAACACTGGTATGTGCAGCGCTGGGTATGGGAAGTCAGGGATACCCTCTGTTAAGAGCGTTCTGAGAGGGTTCACTGGGGCTCAGATTTAGAAGGGTCTTCCTTCTCAAGTAGCTTAATTTCCTTATCAGCAGTTGATGTTTGGGGAGGGATTGGTCAGAGGCTGAAGGGGGAACGTCTCTCTGTAGTGACTGTCTGCCTCAAAGACAAACTAGCTGCTCCCAGTGCGTCCACCTCCTCTCACCACTGCCTCACTCCTCCACTCTTGGGTCAGCACAAAATGGCTGCTGGTCACTGGCCTTTTATAGGGTGGCCTGAGACCTGCAGAAGTCACTAGATGATTCCGGAAAGTTCCTCATGTAAGCCTATGGGCCTGTCCTCCAGTAGTGTCCGTTATGGCAGTTGGTGGACACCATTTTAGGTTTCTGGATGTCCCTAGATTTTCAAGGGGACTGACTAGGCCCCACAGGTTATGAGGCAAAAATGGCGTCATAGCCAAGGAACACCTAGCCCCCTGACAGCACTGAAAAATCCTGATGGACATATATATAAAAATAAAAATAGAAACTCTGGGAGGCTAAGGGGGACAAAAATAAATAATAATGGTTAGAACATCCCCAGAAGCAGACAGGTCTAACAGGCCCTAATTACGATGTCGGGCGGACTTGAGTCCGGCCGAGACCATTTCGGTGTGGGAACCGACAGACCGTAGGTCGGCGGTTCCGAACACCGCATTATGATGCGACCACACATTGTGTGTTCATAAACTCCCATTTCTCTATGGAAGCTTGTGCTGTGGGCGGTTTCCGCCCACAGCACAAGCTCCCATAGAGAAATGGGAGTTTGTGTAAATCCCTGCAAGGATTTACAGTGGGGCCCCAGGCACCTAGTCGGAGGCCGTTGAGGAAAGGGGGCCTCGCTAAGGCCCCCCTCAGTCGATTTCCGACAGGCTTTCCATGTCTGAAAGCCTGACATGGAAAGTCTGTCGGACACCGACATCATAATCCCTATGGCAGAAACGCTGTATGTAAGAGATTATGTGGAGGTTTCCGATTGGCCAATGCGCTCCTTGAGCCCTTCGGAAGCAAGCCGGAATGCCTGACCAGTTTAAACTCCGACCACCTACATTGTAATTAGGCGGTTGACTTTAAACCATGGATGTTGGTCGGAAAGCCTCTGACCTGCAGTTGGAGGCTTTACTACCGACATCCTAATGAGTCACTTACTCTTTTAAGTCTCAATCAATCATAGGAATAGACTTCTAAAGCCCTCTGCCCCTGGGACCTCAGGGGAGGCACTTAGAGACCCACAAGGTGTCAGGCAGACGCCAACAGCAGGGTCCAGTCCAGGTCGAGCAGCCACTGGTCAAATGTGTACTTCCAGAAAAAGACCTCTTGCAGCCTATTGTCTTCCTACAGTCACAAAGGAGACCAGCCAACTGACCCTGGTGAAGTAGTGTGGCTCACTGGTTAGAGGCGGCAGACCCGAGAGCAGAGGACGGCCCGGGACCAGGGTTCGATTCCCGGCGCGGCAGGTTTCTGGACCAGGGTCAGCGGACTCGATAATTCTCTCGCCTCGGTGCCCACTCTGATCAGCGATCACACTCAGCAACTCTGGGCATTAGCTTGCCTCATCTTCACTAACGGCCCCACCAGACCGCCGGGGATGCCAGGTCTCACCCTGGAGATACCCATTAAGGGACCATCTCTCAGGGAAGCCAGGAAGGGTTTCGCAGCGGTCGAAGCGCCTTGGGACCCTCCGGGTAAGTAGTGCGCTATATAAATGCCTATACATTACATTACATTACCCTTGGAGTCCACTTCTTTGTCCTTGGTACTAAAGGTCCAGTGCTTCATGGCTCCTTTGCAGGTCACAAACAGGAGATCCAGCACTCTTCTGATCTTCTGCAGGTCCAGAAAGTGTTCTGAAGAGGGTACTTGGAGGTGCCACAAGTATTCCTTGCACCAGCTAGTGGGTGGGGGCGCCTGATGGCTTCTTGTTAACCAATGGGCAAAAATTCCCAGGAGTAATTCTAACTCCTTTTGCTGGCCTTACTGCAAACAGACCCAAAATGTCATGTGCCAAAGCACTTTCTGGATGGCAAAAGTCTTTACCCACACTAAACTTGGGCTCTGAGGGCTGGGTACATACTGAGGTAATTCTATTGCACTCCCACATATAACACTAATACCTGGTTTAAAGCAGGTACTGTACTCACAAAAAAACCCAGAGACAGAAATCTAGTAGGGCAGGAGCAGGGTCTTCAGCAACCAGACAGAGAATCTACAAGAATTGGCTTGGTATTCTGTTTTCGCCTTTCAGGTGCACCCTAAGAATCACAGGTAGGGCCGGAGAGGCCGTAGCGGGCACCAGGCAATCCCCCGGTGCGCTGCACGGGTGGAGGCCGGTTTTGGGCCCCTGGGGGACGATTTTGTTACACGGGCGTGTTTGCAGCAAAGCTGCAAAATCGGATCGGCCCTGTAACAAAATCGTCGAAAACCGGTCCTGGCAACGAGCTCAGTGGCACACCCAACACCCTGGGAGGAGGGGGGGGGGGGTGGATTGGCTGAGCACTTTGCCAGGGCTGGTTTTTGTTACCAGTCCGGCCCTGGTCACAGGTGGCTCAACATATCTGACATGAAGGAACTGACACAGTGCTTCCAAAAGGAAGCCTCCATGCTGCATATTCTGATAAGCTCACCTATTGTTTGCTCCTGGGAGGCACTTCACACCACTCGAGGCTTGAGCACATGCTGAGAGGTGGCAGAGGCTTATACTAATTAGCCTTCTGACAGTTTAGGCAGGTAATGGATAACTTTCTAAGAGTTACTTTTCCTTACTATTTATTACAAATCTGATTTAACAATTACATTTTATTTTTTACTAACTACTAAAATTATTAATTGATTAATAATGTTTATGAGGTTCCTATATTCAGATTCGCGTTTTAATCTGTACTCTGTTTTTTACATAAGACAGCTAGACCAAGATGTAAGACTGATTTGCGAGTCGCAACTTGGTCACAAATCCATTAGCAAATGCAAAATGGGCTGTACACTATGTATGAAACCCATTCCTTAACCAAAAATTGCGATGCGACTGAATTGTGACTTGCAAAAATATGCGACTCAAAATAGTGAGTCAGTATTAGTGAATCGCTAATACCGACTCGCTAGCTGTATGTATTAGGCAGTTGCAAATAGTCGCTGTTTCTCCCATTTGGGCATTCAATTTACCACTAATTCAAACCAGGTGGTAAATGTGTGCAAACTTTAAAAGCAGGCCAAGAATGCATCATGGTTTTCCATAATGGCTGCCCTGTACCTGATAACAAGGAGGATGCACATACTGGCTTTGTAGCATAGGAGGCGGCAGAGACAAGAAATTCTTTTTTACCCCAGGCTGACCCTTTTCCAAAATAAATAGGAGGAAATATATGACCAGTACAGACCAAGTAGCACAGTCATCCTGGATACAATTGAGCTGTTAAGGCCACATTTAAAAAGCAGTACTCTGCGCAGCGATTCCATCCCCACCCATGTGAGGTGTGTTCAATACACTTATTAGCCAGTGGAAGTTACCAGGATGTGATAGGTGTTGCAAGATGGTGTGTCAAAGTGAGCTTTTGTGTTTCTTTAGGAGATTCCTAATGCCATGCCCAACAACATTAACCACTACATATATCTGCCCAGGAATGTGCCAGAAATACAAAGTACTAAAATTAATTTTTACAAGATAGCCAATTTACCCCATGTCATAGGGTGTATAGATGGGAAACATGTAGCCATATGTTCACCATCTCATACTGAATATCTGTTTAGGAACCAAAAAAATAAACATTCCCTGAACATTCAGGTTGTAAGCAAAGCCCAAAATATAATCACTGGTATCATGGCAAAGTTTCCTGGTAGCAGCCATGATTCCTACATGTTTAGGTACAGCAGCATTTACAGACAACTTGAAACTGGGGAGTTTGAAGATGGAGGTATATTAGGTATTGAAAACACATGTTCAAAAGATTATGTAGTTGCAAAATACACACAACAAGTATGTTGCTTCAGACAAATATATATCTTTCGGGTGACAGTGCGTACGCCCTATGCCAATGGAACTTCACACCCTTCTTTTCTGCCAACAACCAGAATGAGAGGAGATACAACACAGCACATAGTTGAACGAGAACTGTGATAGAGCGTACATTTGGCCTGCTGGAATTCAGGTTTCGCTGCCTGCACAAAAGTGGGGGTGCCCTGAATTATTCACCAGAGATTGCTGTAAGATGTTAGCAACATGTGCCCTACTACAAAACATTGCCTGCAGCACAGGCACATTGCCAGGTCTCATTCTGAGGATGAGCAACCCCTCCCAGTGTTTGACTGCTGAAGTGCATAGTTGCACTTTGGAGCTTGTCAGCACCCCCGGCCATGCCCCTTGATGCCGGCCATCTTAAAGGACCATTAAGTGCAGCTGCGCAGCATCTGCATCACAGTCAGCTGAAACGGCGGAGTTTTGTTTCCCTGTAGGCACTTCCATGACATCTTAGGAGGTGCCTGGCTCCTAGTTGTACCGCAATATTTAAAAGGCTACTCGCCTCTTTATACTTGTTTTATTTTTTTTAACCTTTCACACTTTACCATTTGTCTCCAGGACTCTTACCTCACAGGGGAGCGTGTGTAATAAACAGGGGTTTTGGACCCCATTTTGTGCATTTTAGTTTGCCCCCCTTGCCCCATTTGACTTCTGAAACGCAGTCACGATTTGAAGCTTGACCATGTCCCAGCCACACCCCTTGATACCGGCCTCTAAAAAGGACTGTGAATCGCTTTTGCGCAGTGGACACAGGCAGATGGTGCTCAACTGGCACGTCAAAGTCAAGCCCATCTGCACCCCTCCGCAGCCGGACTGCGTCTGTGCCCAGAACCCCTGCCCATTTTTCTCCCCATCAATACTCAAGGTAAAGGCTCTACAAGCTCTGCAACCAAGGTAGGAACAATCTTTGTGACTCTTTTAAATTTGATACTATGCCCTATTGTTTAAACTGGAAAAATTGGAGTTTTGCATTTAAGTTAGATACTGTCGCAGAGGCGCAAACCCCCCCTTTCTCAATCCTCGAGACTACCATGAAATTAGAATTACTTACCTGTACACTCTTAAACACATGATCATTGATCAAAAATAAATATGAATTCTCAGAGTTTGTAGATCACTACTCGCCTGATATAATTTTTGTGACTGAAAACTAGGCAGATTCTACATCGGACCCAGATCTAAGAATTGCCTTTCCAGAGGGTTACGCCATTTCCAGACTGGACCGGCTAGCCAAAAGCAGAGGTGGCTTTGCAATCATTTTTCGTGTTTTTCTGGTGGCCTCATTCCAGCCCATCACTCACTTTGACTGTGAAGCCCTTGCATTCAATGTTAAACTAAATAATATGCGTGCCTTCAACAGCATTTTAATTTACTGTCATCTTGGGAGAAGAGCACAGTTCATTAAAAATGTAATTGGTTTCACTGAATCGTGTATGGATATTTTAAACTTCACAATCATTGGGATTTAAATTTCCATTTAGAAACCTTGGAGAACAAAGATATAGAATCTCTAACTGACAGTCTACTTCGCTTTAATCATATACAGATAGTAAATACGGCAACTCATCGAGCAAACCATACCCTTGATGAAGTCTTCACTAGCAATCCTGATCTAAGCTCTGAGAAAGTCCTACCTCAAACCTGGACAGAGCACAAATTATAGCCCCATTTGCCAACTACGATTACATTTATCTCCTGGCATACAATTTATAAGACTAAACTGCACAACATCCTCTCAAATTCTTAACCTGTACTAATGTTGACTTGGCTACCTCCAATTTTACTGATTGGATTGACTTTACAGCCACCCAGCTTGCCCCTAAAAAAAACATTAAAAACCACAGAAGGAAGCCATCTGCGCTATGCTAGTCACAGGATTTGAAAACATTAACATATGAAATATGAAATTGCTCCCGCAAAGCAAGAGTAAACACAGGTTTCCCTGCCTGCAGCAGTGCAAGCAGGGAAACTGCTATGTCCAGGGAGTGGGCATTCAGCTGGAGCTGGCCATAGGGGATGGGGTCCCCAGGGCCATATGGTGCCTGAAGGGGGATGAACGACCCTCTACCTTTTGATTTTGCAGCCAGGCCTAGGGGGTGAGCATATTCCTACCCATCCCTTATGTTTTTTTAAAGATTTTTCTAGGAACTTGTGCGAGTCCCAAAATGGTGCCACCACTTTCTGGCTGAAGAAGTGGCAGCCAATCATGGCATTGCAAATAGCACGTGGATACCCGGATCCTCCATGGTGGCTCTGCGTCCATAGTTATACATACAACTTTTTTTGTTTAATTACGCCAAAACTATCAAACAGATTTACACCAAATTACAAAAAAAGATCTTTTTGGACCAAGCTTTAGCTTCCTGCCATATTTAGTGTGTTGCTGTTCAGTGGTCTGGGCTAAAATCCCTGTGGGAAATTGCATGAGGAAAATTAGTTTTGGGTGCCCCACCTTTTGTCGGCCCCCACTTGACAAATCACCCTGAAACTTTCACCCCAAAACTTTCCAGACAGCTGCTGAAGTGATTGGCGTACTAGTTTTGAACACTGCGTGAAGATTTATCAAACGGCGCCAACGCTATTAGCAAAACAAAAACGATTGTCTATGGAAACTAGGTCCTAACTATAACTACATACAAGTGACCGCCAGTAGGATGGATGGATATATATCTATATCTATATATATATATATATTTGCTCTCAATTTTAGTCTATGGAACCTATCAACAAAACAGAAACACCTTACTTTCAGCAAAAACATATCTAATGAGCAGGTGTGAGGATCTTCAGGATCTTCTCCCAGAGGAAGCTCAAGTAGTCCTTGAGGAGTAGATCTCATTCAGATATAGAATACTGACCTCATTAAAGGGCTGTTTGAAAATGTGCAAAAGTACAACCTTGAATAACATGGCTTCTGAACCTTCTTGAACAAAGAGCATTAGCAAGGATACTCAGAGTTACTAGATGCTGTGCACCAGAGCACAAAAACATCCCTATTTAATTATAAAATGTATGTATAAAATAACAATACTGTAATGTACAGAAAAATATGAGTATGACACAATAAGAAATACGCGATTATGTTTTTTCAGAGGAAAAAATTCCTTTTATAATAGGATAGAACATAGCATCATCACTTGTTACATCTTAGTTGTCACTTTCTGCACCCTTACAAAGAGCAAAGGTAACAGTATTGGCTGTACTTTTATCTTTGCAACAACACTGGATGAAGAACAATATTAGTCTAATAGCTACATTTATGACAACCACAACTATAACGATTGCACTAATTCATTTCTCCCAAACGTGTCCAGATGCCGTTCAGGTGCAAAACGGAGCCACTTTGTGTCTCATGTAATTTTCTTTTGGTGTTGCCTACCTGCTCATGTATGCTAAGAGAAGTGTTGGGGAGATGGGTGCAAAACTCAGTCCCAGCAATTGCACAAACACACCCTTTGGCCACTAACAGATAATCTAATGCAATTCTATTTTGAATCAGCATTTTGGCATGGGTACACTTCTTATTTCATTTACAGCAACAGTCATTTCATTCATGGGAATTAAAGAAAAAAAAGAACCTAGAAATAGTTGAAGCAGCTCGCCTACCTCTTCTTCACTCTAAAGTATGATCGTCAAAGTGCTTTTTAGCAGGGGCAATGCATCGCGCATAACAGGTCCTAATCCAAAGGTAGCCCATGAGAAACTTGTGACCCACAAATAAAATGTGCATGACCACCGTGCGGGTGATGTTTGTGAAAAAACAGTCCACGAGGAAGACAGGACTCGAAGGAATGTAATATGGCTGAGATACCCGCCACCCCCTCTCAACACAATCCCCAAATGAGGGAAACCGGAAACAGTTCTTGAAGTTTTTGGAAGTGGGAGGGAGTGACCCTCCCGGCCGTATTTATTAAAACAAAATTAAAACATTTAAACATTAATGTACAATTTCATACCACACTGCGATGTTTGGCTAACCTTAACAGATTCTCTAATACAGAGGTTCTCCTAGCCGATCTAACATCCTACAAAACATTTACTTGAAACATTGAAATTGTACATCCTAACGTTTAAGGGCCAACGGCAAGGTCGTAACCGGTGTCAAGATCCCTAACCAGACATACCCCCCCCACTTGGCAGGGGCGACAGCACTGAGGCGTACTCACGTGCAACTACTACAATTTCCCTTGTCTTGACGGGGGCACTTATCAACTCGACGCCAGTTAAAGGTCGTTCGAAGACTCGTGTGAGGTATCTAGAAGGTATCGTAGACCTCCCCCCAACCCCACACAACTTACCGCATCTGCCGTCGCAGATGTCACTGGCCCCGGGAAATTCCCCAGGAGGGGGCTGTAACCCCTCCTACACAGGAAGGGGCCTTGACCACCTTTCCTCTTCTTCCGGCGACCCATCCTTAGAAGGGACCGCCTCCCCGTTGAGGGGCCAAAGGCCACCTCCCCCGAGCGCTCCCATCCGTGTTGGGTGACGCCCACTCATAGGGATCTTCCAATTAGTGCTCACCGATCATGACCTTACCGCCTACCATCTGACCGAAATAAATACGACAAGTGCTAACTAAACGAAACTACATTGGCCATTATGACCGAAAAACCTGTGTCCAAATGGACCTTAAATCCGACATTCTTTAATCACCAACTTGTAACATTATACCAATCTTTATTACACGTTAAATATCAACATAACACCAAAACAACCTGAAAACGAAATAGAATAACTGATCAACTTTATTAAAACAACTAGCTGTCCTCAGGGGCTGGTGGGTGGGTCAAAATTGGCTCTTCGTTCCGTCTCGAGCTCACGTGCAGCGGGGAGGTGCAGCTTCAGAGCACAGGAACAAGAGGATGTCTTCTGGTCTTGCGTCTCTTTTTATCCATCTTCAGGGCGGGCGTAAACCCGCCCCTGCCTGCCCCGAGGGCGTGGCCGGCGGCGTCCGTGTCTAGGCCAGCCCACTCAAGGGCGGGAAAAAGCGCGCCCCGGCTACGCCGCTTCGGGCATACCAGCCGAGACGCGCCTCCCGCCCAAAAATGTCTTCCCGGGGGGATCGAGGCACTCTGCCATACGTTCGGGGGGACCGAGTGGTCGCCCCTTTCCATATGGCTGAGATACCCGCCACCCCCTCTCAACACAATCCCCAAATGAGGGAAACCGGAAACAGTTCTTGAAGTTTTTGGAAGTGGGAGGGAGTGACCCTCCCGGCCGTATTTATTAAAACAAAATTAAAACATTTAAACATTAATGTACAATTTCATACCACACTGCGATGTTTGGCTAACCTTAACAGATTCTCTAATACAGAGGTTCTCCTAGCCGATCTAACATCCTACAAAACATTTACTTGAAACATTGAAATTGTACATCCTAACGTTTAAGGGCCAACGGCAAGGTCGTAACCGGTGTCAAGATCCCTAACCAGACATACCCCCCCCCCACTTGGGAGGGGCGACAGCACTGAGGCGTACTCACGTGCAACTACTACAATTTCCCTTGTCTTGACGGGGGCACTTATCAACTCGACGCCAGTTAAAGGTCGTTCGAAGACTCGTGTGAGGTATCTAGAAGGTATCGTAGACCTCCCCCCAACCCCACACAACTTACCGCATCTGCCGTCGCAGATGTCACTGGCCCCGGGAAATTCCCCAGGAGG
This sequence comes from Lissotriton vulgaris, assembly GCF_964263255.1. NCBI lineage: Eukaryota > Metazoa > Chordata > Amphibia > Caudata > Salamandridae > Lissotriton > Lissotriton vulgaris. The sequence goes on along the minus strand of NC_141685.1, from coordinate 454,114,242 downwards.
GGGCTGTAACCCCTCCTACACAGGAAGGGGCCTTGACCGCCTTTCCTCTTCTTCCGGCGACCCATCCTTAGAAGGGACCGCCTCCCCGTTGAGGGGCCAAAGGCCACCTCCCCCGAGCGCTCCCATCCGTGTTGGGTGACGCCCACTCATAGGGATCTTCCAATTAGTGCTCACCGATCATGACCTTACCGCCACAGGCCGGATAGTTGACCGGCTATCCGGACCCCCCACAAAAACTCCTACCTAAAGGTCATGTTTCAAAGATTTCAACCATGCTAAGAGGTCTCCTAAGAACAACTCATTCCCCACCCAAGACAAATGCACACCATCCCCCGAATACATCCTGTCATCATTAATACAGCTATGAGAAATAGAATGCAATGTCCTGGTACGGAACAACCTACTCACTTTATTGTTAAGCTTTCTAACAGAGTGATTCAAAACCGGTATAGAGATAGCCCCCCGCCACGCCTTTCGTGGAATCAAATGGGACCATGCAATCGTGCACCCCGGAACTCTCCTCGCCAACCAACTTACAGTGGAAAGCATTGCCTCCAGGAGTAGTCATCTACCGATGGTGACCAAATCGTTGCCCCCAACATGCACTATAACTATAGACGGCGGTGACCTTGTCCGCCCTAACAAACCCTCAAAAAATGTTTGAAACTGGTCAATACAGAGACCGCCCCTTCCGTAGAAGGACATCCTGTACCCGTATTCCCCAGCTACGTGAATCATGTCACCTGCTTTGAATACGTCTGCGGCACGCCTCACGTATGAGTGGCCCACGACCCACACCTCCTTTTTCACAGCCGGTGATGTCTGACCGCTGACCCGGTGTAAGGTCGACTGCATAGTCCGCCCCGCCTCGTAGGCTTGCGTAACTGAAACCAAACAAAAAACAAGAAGCGTGAGTACAGAGTACATAATTACAGCTTCACAACATGTGCAACCGCACATATCTTTTATAACAATTGGAGGACCAACGCCCCATTCGTTTCACTTGCTCAACATTAAGACCCCTGGCTATAGCTACCGTAGCAGCCCCAATCCGAAAGGAATGGGTCCCAAATTCGCCCGGGTTCAAGCCTGCAGCGGCAACTGACATCGCAAGCACCCGCTGAAACTGAAATTTCGTCAGTGGGGTGGCGTCCGCGTGTCTTAACAAAGTCCCCCCCCATGATGCCACCCTTCGTGCTAGGTAATCCTCTAAACACTTTACCGGACATATGGAGGACCCAGGAATCCTGCGTATGATGACGCAGTCACCCATCCCATCTTGGTCAGTCTTAGACCTTACAAAGGAGACAGTCATTGTTTCTCCCCTGATCTGGACGTGTTCCTGGCACAAACCCCCCGCCACATCCAGTTTGTTCCTTGCAACTAGTTCGCTTACCCGCATTGCTCCGTGAAATGCTAGCGTAAACGCGGCTCGGAACAGCACTGCCTCAAACTGAGATGAACATGTGGCAGGAAGTGTAGCCAACAACTGGGACAATCTATCCAAACCTATCGGGCGCCTTTCATCCACTCTGCGACCCTCAAGGCGTTGCCACCCACGCAGCGCTTTCTGTACAACGAAAGACGCTGTTGGGTCCTGGATAGCGTGTGCTCTGGCAACAAAGGAAATGGCAGCACGATGCCTCTGGGCCGTAGCCACCGATTTCCCAGCCCTACGTAAGGACATCAGGAAATTCACCACCCATTCCTCCTGACCCCAAAGTCGCTCTCTATCATTCCCCAAAAAGGCTAAATAGGCCCGAAACGCCCCTTCATATGCCTTCCTCGTCCTTGGTGCTAGACTCTCTCCCACGAGGTGACGAAGTTCGGGGCACCGAGAGACCAGAGAGCTTCGGTAAAGGGTGCCGGCTCCGGGTCCGCTGAGGGAAGGAAACCCGAAAAAGCCTGCATTTGAAAACGAGACAGTGCGTCAGCTGCCTGATTCATCACCCCTGGCACGTGTTTTGCTCTGAATAGCACGTTCAATTGCATACATAGTAAAACAATTTCTTTAAGCAGTCTTAAGATCAGTTTACAACGTGCTGCCTGACTATTGATGCACTCGACCACAGTCATATTGTCCGACCAAAATATGACCGAGTGATTTTTGAACCCATCGGGCCATGTTCTCAAGGCCACCAAGATGGGAAACAGTTCGAGGAAAGCAATATTACTCGTCAGACCCTTCTCATGCCACCAAGTCGGCCATCTTTGTGCCGACCATTTTGTGCCGAAGATGGCGCCAAAACCTATGCTTCCCGCCGAATCTGTCCATAGCCCCAGCTCCTCAGAAGACACGGCTGGTTTATTCCAGACGATTCTACCATTGAAATCCGCCAAGAATGCTAACCAAATACGCATGTCCTGGCGGATCTCGGCCGATAGTCTCGTGCGATGATGGCCTTCTTTAAGGCCGACCATCGCTTGGGCAATTGAACGGGAAAAGGGGCGGGCCATTGGTATTACCCTCAGGGCAAAATTCAACTGTCCCACCACCTGCTGTAATTGTTGCAGCGTAACTTTTGATGCATTTATACACAGTTGCAGCGCAGCCCTGAACTTCAACACTTTCTCGGCTGGCAAACGGAAACACCCCTCAATGGAGTCCAACTCGATCCCCAGAAACTCGAGGCAAGTCGTAGGACCCACTGTTTTACCCGGCACCAATGGCACGCCTAACTGTTTCATCAACACACAAAATTCGGCCAAGGCCCGGCCACATTCAAGACCCCCGGCTGCCCCAAGAAATAAGAAATCATCAAGGTAGTGCATTACATCTTGGAAACCCGTTTTCTTTGTGAAGACCCATTGTAGAAAACAACTGAATTTCTCGAAATAAGCACAGGATATAGAACACCCCATCGGCATACACCTATCCATGTAATAACAACCCTGAAACATGAAACCTAGGAGACGCTGGTCGTCTGGGTGTACCGGGAGCAATCGGAACGCTGACTCGATATCTGACTTCGCCATCAGCGCCCCGGGCCCCAGGCGATTCAAAATGGCTACGGCCTCATCGAAGGATGCGTACCGCACCGAACACACTTCTGGATCGATTGCCTCATTGACGGAAAGACCTCGTGGAGCTGATAAGTTATGAATTAGTCGGAACTCTCCAGGGTCTTTCTTGGGGACTACCCCTAAGGGAGAACAAACAACATTCTGGACTGGGGGTACACTAAACGGGCCAGCGACCCGACCTCGAGTCACCTCTTTTCGGATCTTATCCTGTACTACGGTTGTATGCTGCAGGACGGAAAGTTGGTTTTTACACTTATCCACACCCTGAAAGTCCCCTACCGGGATGCGGAAACCATACGAAAAACCGTTTCGCAGCACCCCAGCAGAAGTACGATCCGGGTAATCACTGAGCCAAGGGATCATTGCCAGGGTATCAATGGGAGTGGGTAAAGGCGCCCCTCGGACTACATTAGACCTGTTTGGCACCTCCTCTCCCCCCGTTATCACCCGTTCTGGCTCTGCACGAGGCCTCAGGATGGGACGACCCGCAACCACTACATTCATGTTTGAATTTACACGATCCCTGCGGTCTCGTACATTTTCCTCTGTTGTAATTAAAACAGAAACCCCTTCTTCCGGTATTGCCGGTAGGTTTCGAGTGATCGTCGGCCCCCGAACCTGATCGAAAGGGCGTCCCCGCATATTGTCGTGAGGATTCACCCACATTACTTCCCACCAACGGCATTTTTAACATCCCTGACTCCTTCATTTTATCCCAGGTCAAGGCATCATAACAATCCCAGGTTAAACTTTTATTATGCTCCTTTTCCTTTCTGAACATATTATCGTAACAAAACCAATGATTCCCCTGGTGCGATGTCGAGTACCCCATGATTCGTGATTGGTAGATTGGGAACTCGGAAAGCAACTCAGGCCTACGTTCCCCCAGGATTGATGTAAAGATTCCCCAGGCATTGCCCCAATTGGCGATATTCTCATTCACTTTGAAGGCGGCCATTTTTGCGCGCCAAACACTCGGATGCATTAGGTCCTTCTGACTCTTTACATGCTCCACCTCATAATGATCAACAAGTAACGAAAAAATGTTCACATACTCCCCCGCCCAAATCTTTTCCTTAATTGCCAAAGGAACATGTTGCCCCAACTTTTCCCTCCGAGAGGGTGTTGACTCATCCCTCGCGATCGGCAATGGCCGCTTACCTGCACCTGACGCTGCCTCTGTGGTCGCCACCGTCCCTGGTGCCTTGTCCCCCACTGCAGCCGGCACGGGCACCTTGGCTGCTTCCCGTTTCTCACACAATTGCTTAATCAGCTCCTGCGCTTCGACAGCCGTGGCGCCCTCGTTACCTTTTCCCAACCACGCTGCCAATTGTGCTGCCAACTCGGGCGGCATATCATCCTCGGACACGGGGGTGATCGGATTCCCCTCCTCTGGCACGGGAGTTGGAGCCTCGAGCGGAGCACTGGGACCGGGGATCTCCTCTCCCGCTGCCCCCCTCCTGGGCCTCTTGTTTTTCCCCCCCGGGGCTGCTCCCGCCAAAGGACGTTTTGGACCCCTTTCTTCATTCTTGTCCACCCGCTTCTTTAGCTCGGACATCTCCTTCATGAGAACACGCAGCATCTGGTCGGTATTCATGCGCTTTCCAACCTTCTTCGGCATTCTCCAACAAAGTAACTGAAAAACAAACAAGAACGATTAAAACGCTCAAAATTGGCTCTTCGTTCCGTCTCGAGCTCACGTGCAGCGGGGAGGTGCAGCTTCAGAGCACAGGAACAAGAGGATGTCTTCTGGTCATGCGTCTCTTTTTATCCATCTTCAGGGCGGGCGTAAACCCGCCCCTGCCTGCCCCGAGGGCGTGGCCGGCGGCGTCCGTGTCTAGGCCAGCCCACTCAAGGGCGGGAAAAAGCGCGCCCCGGCTACGCCGCTTCGGGCATACCAGCCGAGACGCGCCTCCCGCCCAAAAATGTCTTCCCGGGGGGATCGAGGCACTCTGCCATACGTTCGGGGGGACCGAGTGGTCGCCCCTTTCCATTAACTTGTTACTTTCAGGAAAAACGTATCTATTGAGCAATTGGCAGGATCTTCTCCCTGATGTAGTGCAAGGAGTCCTTGAGGAGTAGATATCATTCATAAATACAGTACTGAGCTCATTATTCTTCTAAAATCCCGCCTCCACTTGCCAAGCTTGAAAGCAAGCTTGCTCTTCTTGAAAATATGGAACTGAATAACATGGCTTACAGGCCTTCTTCAACTATGAACATTAGAAAGAATACTCAGAGCTACTGGATATTTTAAAATCGATGCAAACCAAGCTCCATATTTGATTATAAAACAGCAATACGTTATTTGCCATGCATATGTAAAAATAACAATACTGTAATGCATAGGAACATAGGAGTGTGACACAATTTGAAATACATTATTAGGTTTTCACAGCACTAAACCCATTGACAAGGCCAAATCATTACTCTCAGATGATGCTTCACTGGCACTGCACACTGACTCAAAGGCCAAAAGGATCCCCATCACATTCCAAACATATGGCAGGTGATAAAAAATAGATGGACTGAGGTCGAGTGACTAAGTCGAATTGTTAAAGATTGGTGGGAGCATCCAGGGCTGACATTAAATCACTTTAAGATGTAAAATGGGCTTGAGAACCCTCTGGCGAAGCTGCGCAGGAGGTTGACACTCTACCCACAAGCCAACCCCTACGACAAAAGATTAAGGATACCATTGAAAGGTGATTCTAAAATCTGTCACCTAAGAACTACAAGCAAAGGGCAGTGTGGTCGCCAGGGTAATGTCCTAGGAGCAGTGTGTGTGTAGAGGGGTGTTAGGATAGATGAGCCACTGGCACAGTTTACTATACCAACCGGTAAGGTTGCTATTGTTGGTGGAAAGCAATAACAATGTGAAGAATGAAAGATTGGAGTATAGTAGTACATGCCAGGACCTTGAGCAGGTAGTTAGGGAAAAGAACCGAAGTCTGGGCAAGGGACCTACGTCTGGGCATACCCAGCCAACTTAGGGCAAACAAAGCAAACACAAGGAGATGATGGACGGTGCGTTGAAACTTTTCAGAAACTCACTGCCAGTCACAGATCTGGGTTGAATTCATCATTTTTTAGCGCACTTCGCCACCCCAGTTCAGACATGGCTATATGCAAATCAGTCTTGACCCTCTGCCTCATGGGAACAGTCCAGCCTGAACTGCCAAGCCATGTCTTCCCTGGAAACAAGAATCCTGGTACCAGTTTCGGGGTTACACCCCCGATCAGCCAGGCTAGCTTAAACCCAGTGGCAAAGTGAGCAAGGGACCCACGTCTTAGCATACGATGCCAACATAGGGTAAACAAGGCTCAATTTGCCACTGGATTCAAGCTAGCCTGCCTGATGAGGGGTGTTACCCCGAAACCGGTCCCAAGATGCTTGTATCCAGTTCTGGGAAGACCAGGCTTGGCAGTTCGGGCTGTACTGTTCCCATGAGGCACAGCATCAAGACTGATATGCATATAGCTGGGTCTGAACCGAGGTGGCGAAGTGAGCTAAAGAATGATAATGGATTCAACCCAGATCTGTGACTGGGGGTGAGTGTCTGAAAAGTTTCAGAACTCCATCCATCATCTCATTGTGTTTGCTTTGTTTGCCATAAGTTGGCAGGGTATGCCCAGACGTGGGTTCCTTGCTCTCTTTGCTACTGGATTCAAGCTAGCCTGGCTGATGAGTGGTGTTACCCTGAAACCGGTCCCAGGATGCTTGTATCCGGGTCAGGGAAGACCTGGCTTGAGAGTTCAGGCTGGACTGTTCCCATGAGACACAGCGCCAAGATTGATTTGCATATAGCTGGTTATGAACTGAGGTGGCGAAGTGAGAAAAAGAACGATGATGGATTCAACCCAGATGTGACTGGTTGTGAGTGTCTGAAAAGATTCATCACTCCGTCCATCATCTCCTTGTGTTTGCCACAAAGGAATCATGTCAGAGGAAACAGAAGATACATCTCACCTGTAGCTTCAGACAAAGAAACAGAAGCACTCTCCTTACCTTGAAAACTCCTTACAACAAGCCAAAGACAATCTATTCGGCAAAATGGGCAGGTGCAGTCACCAGTGTCTCAAGCCCAGTGGTAAACTAAGGAATCTGATCAAATCTATTTGAAGGGAACCACGAACCACAAGGATATGGAAGAGCCAAATTACTTAAATTAATTCAAGTACCAAAGTACTCATGAAATAAAGAAGTCACATGATGGCTCGCAACTTTGGACGTAAACTTCTCTTCAACTATGAGACAGAGGGGACTAAAGGAAGAGGCCAGTGTGCACATTGGATTGATGGCTTCTGGACATGGTGGCTTTGTGCTTTAAAAGTAAAACATCTTTTAGCTGGGTGAAAATAAAGATTCTGGTTTTTCCAACCACAGTAAGGAGTTTGCAGAAAAGTGAATCAAAGGACTGGTACCAGTTGAAATAACTCTTCTTGCGTGAAATTTTAGAAACTTGCACAGCAGTGGAGAGTAAACTTTGACGTTCTCACTTCTGAATGGAATGGAGGTTTAAAGCCCCTAATGATTTCACGTAAATCTAGCCACAGGTAATTGTGACTAGATATATTGCACATTGTATCAAATTAATTGTAAGAATCCTTGATTCAAGTGACATGATACATAAAACAAGTCCGCGTTATAATAAAGGGTTTTTTTATTTTTCACCAGGGTGTTGGTGTATAGAAAACGTTAACCCATAGACATATTTAACATGAACTAAAAAAACAAACCAATAGTTTGCAGATGAAAGCTCATAAAATGATTTTGCCCCAACACTTTACGCAAAAGAGAAGTGTTACTAAATTCCGTATTTTCTGAACACTCACCTTTAATGTATTCACTTCAGCTACAATTAACGTAACTAGTAACACACATATTCACAAATCTAGATTAAAAAAATTCTATTGGAGCACAAAAGGAACTTTATTGTTCTTAACCTATCCCCTCGTCAATTTGTTGTACTGAACATTAAATGTTAATATATTAGTGTTAGTTTAAAGCTAACAAGTGTATTGTCTAAATTTCGCTACAGATCAATTATTGGCATAACATTTTGCTTACCATTTGGATGAAATGGAATCGTGTTGAAAGTAATTGTTGGGGGGATCTGGTTATATCTTTCAGTATACTTCATTGAAAGTTGAAGAATGGCATCTAATGAGAAAAAATGTTCAGTGAAAATAGGTAAAGTTCCTCACTGTATTAACTCCAGTATTCTTACACAATACGTTTCCTCCCTTTTTATAACTCAAATACTATAGAGTAAAACAAATAGAAAGGTTACTTATCAGAAACAATGGTTTTGCAGCTTGCAATGTCTACATGGAATGACCCAAATATTGCCCGTTCTGCTTTTAGTGGAGTTGCAGTACTTTTTGTATTTTTAACTTTTTGCAATCAGAAAGCCCCTAGCATCATTAAGAATGTGAAGACATCAACCCACCACTGTGTCCATAATGGTTGTCTTCGAGAAGCAATAACAAGAAGGTATCACTCATCATTCAAATGCTGAGGACAGGAAGGGGGTATTGTGAAGAAATTCATAATGCCCAACCTCAGAAATTGCTTTAGAAATACATAGTTGTATACTCGCTAGCATGGCATCCTGTAAAGCCACAATAGATTCCCAAGCAATGAACAAACTATGTGAAAAGACTTAACGGCAATGTCCACTCTGCTGAATCACTTCGCCCACGTGGAAATCAGCTCTGGAATCTGAATTCAGGCAATAGTTGTACAATAAATGTAAAACATATTTAGAAATATTTGCAGTCATCATATTTAATGCCTGACAATCAACACTTTGCTTGTATGAAGACAGATTTTCTTCTGCTAATGCAGCTTTACGCTAACAATTTCTGAATGAATGATTCAAATCACAGTAATAGAGTGCAAGACTTTAAAAAAATTATCACAATACTACCCGTTGTGCCAATCAGGCAAATGTTTTGAACTGTAGAATCAGTAGGTCTAGAAATTAAATCTAAGGACAGGTTGTTTGATTAACAAAAAACCCTCAGGACATGTTAGAAACATAATTTATTTCTTAAAGTTTCTATGAAACCTGGCTAAATGCAGGTCATTATATAGAAGTTAAATTTACCACCCCTTCTAGAATAAATCACACACTTATTAAGACCTATTTTCAAGTATCTGCTTTTAGTGGCACAATTCTGAAGAGTCTAATAGACACAGACCATAAGATGTTTGAGAAGGGTCATCTCCCCCATCTGAAAAGATAGCCTTAGAGCAGTGCTTAATTTGTAAAAAAATGAAGTGCAGGTGCTCAGATGTTTTATCGGAGACCACACCCACTTTCCACCCTCCACCCACTTCTCCACTGGCTCCACCCACTTGTTCTATTGGTTCCACCCACAAACTCAATTGGCACTGCTGAAAGCCAGATGTAATACTGGATCTGAATTTCAGCAAGGGAGCCCTGCTCAAGTAAGGTGTTCATAGGAGTTTCCCCCGCCCTGCGAAAAAAAAATCATATAGTACACTTGAATGAGCCATTTATCACTTCCAGTGGCCAAATGGTTGATTATTCTGTGAAAGCGATTAATTTATCAATTGTGCTTGTTACTATTACTCCCGGAGCAATATATGTACATTTATTAAAATTCAAAATAGTAAAAAAGATAGAACTTAACTGGTGTTTCCAAATGTAGTTCTGTATCACAGGCAAGACATAGATGACAAAAGAGGCACACATTTTTAATATGCACTGTGTTTCTTAAAATTCAATTGGTCATCAAAATACTGGAGGAAACATTCTTAGACCTCGATGTTCCAACTGTTAGTCTGAGGTTCCGTGACGATCGTAAGTGGTGTTTTCAACTCGCACGAATATGGTCGAGTCTGGTATCTATGAACCGCAAATGACGAGTTTAGTGGGTGTACGCAGTTTCGCTGTGCTAACCTAAACCGTTTGTTTGTTTCGTGGGTTTTTCTATCTGTACCCACGGGTTCCATCTTAGATACGGCAGCCATTTTATCTCTTGCCCTCAAGTAGCCAGCGAACGGACGCTGTCCGCTTCGCGACCCTGGGATTCCCAAGACTCTTGCGGAAGACACGTTTCCTTTGAAAGTGTCTTTATGATGAGGGGGATGGCACTGTAAGGCAGATGGCCCCGCTCGAGGCTCATCTTGCCGTGCCAGTCTATTGTCTTAGCCGTGCATCTCATTAGGCACGTCCCTTTGATGCCTGCAGCTCGTGTTTCCCGATACCACCCCTTTTACACCCTTTCCGATCTCCCCACTGTTTCTGCCTTCCTATGCACCTGTTACTGTTCCTTCTTCGATCTGTTTACTGCCAATTGGAATGTACTAATGGTGGGAAGATGGGTTTTTACAGTTGGGAACCACCAAATGTTTCCGTACTTATGTTCCGGACCTTGAATACATGAAAGTAACTCCTTGTGGTTTATGATGGGAACCAAGTTGTAAACCTTTGTGTATCATGTTAACCTATGAGAGAAATGTGTATAAAAGGAGCGACCCACAGTAGCAATTCGAATCAGGCTCCGTGAACCTACGTTATGTACTTCTCGTGACTTCTGTGTTCCCTGCAGTAATAAACCCCGAATCTTTGACGCCGAAGGAAGTGTCCCGTGTCTCTGTCATTTGTACGCCGGAACAGGTTACCCACGAAGGTTTCAGGTGTTGTCCCCTGGCACCGCTGGGTCTTAAGAAAACCCAGTCCTTCAGTTGGCACCCTACGTGGGGCTGCATCAGTGGTACCAGTCCAAGCCCGACGATCGTGAGGAACTTCGTGTGAAATCTCCGAGGGAAGGTGCACCCCGCTTCATCGATCCGGTTGTCGAAACAAGTGGCCCGACGACTTTTCCCGCGAAGATTCCCACCTCCTGACGGCTGCGACGGACTACTGCCCTGACTGTAGACCTGTTTTGGCGCCTGGCGTAGACCTTTGTACAGCGAGACGATTGACGGGCCTTCCTGGTGACGCCATCGATCTTTGAGTTAAGTATTTGTGGGTCGCTCCCAGAGTCCTTAGTTGTGGGTGCTTAGTTGTTGCATGGTTCCATTGCATTTGTGGTTCTTAGTACTTGGTTCTTTGTTGTAATATTTGACGTCTGCAGTCGCCAAAAACCAAGGGTTTTTGCTCTTTGCTGGGACTTGGTAAATCCCGTAACCCTTGAAGTTTGTGAAACTCAGCTAGTGTGCAAGATGCCTGGCCGTAGTACTTTGTTCAGTTGTTTTGGTCGTTGTGGTGCGGATTCCCGACTGGAGGACTCGTGTCCGATACCTCTGGTTGGAACTCCAACTTATGAATTATATAGCAAGCATGGGTTAGGTCCGATTACCTTTAATGAATATTGGATTCGCTATACTAAAAAGGACGGTGTCCTTAGTTGGCCACCTCATGGTAGTTTCGAGACTCCGATTTTAGATAACCTCGAGGCTAAATTGTTTAAGAAAAAATCAAGGCCGGCCATGTTTGATGCCTTTCGGTTGTGGCGCAAAGAAGCCAAACAGAAAGAAATCAGACAGACAAAGCGCAATCAGAGAGATGGAGTTGCTACCATAGTGAGGAAAGCAGAACAGTTTCAGCGAGATAAGGAGGAAAAGGAAGTTTTCGATAGGCTTCAGCGTATGTCTATAGATAAGTGTTACCCCGCTTTGCCAACGGGGTCGGATAAAAAAGAGGAATTAGTTGAGGACCCTTTACTGTCCTATCTTCTGAAGTCACCACCTCCGTACGCACAGGGTACCACAGCTCCTGTGGTTCCCCCTGTACCTGCTCCTGTGCCTGTTCCTCAACCTGTTCCTCAACCTGTACCCGTTCTTCCGACAGTTCCTGCTCCCTTGCCTACTGCTGTTCCTACTGCTCCACCGTTTGTACTTCCTCATACTCCTGCTCCCGCTTCTGCTCCTGTTCTACTTACTCCTGCTGTTTCGTCTGTTTCCGACTCTTCTCTTGTTAATCCCCTATGTTATACCTCTCCATCTACCCGACGTCGTACCCCCTCTGTTGCTGCTAACTTTTTCAATTCTCTAGGACCTATTCTTGAGTCCGCTGGTTCGGACGGTCCTCAAAGACGTAGTCAGCTTCCCGGTAATCGGGAACGTGCTGCGCTGTATAATATGGCGATGACTTGGATGAAATACCCTCTTAGAAATCCACCACGTGCGGTGCTTGATACGTTCTGTCAATTCAATATACCGACACAAAGATACGTTTTCGAAGAAATGTGCAAAGTTTTGCGTGATCAAATATCGGCCGATGCATCGGACGATGTATTGACTGCTTTGACTAATCTACAGCTCCAGTTTTCAAGCGGAATGATAGTCGATTCCAATGTTCGACGCGCTGTTGAGCGATTATTATCTTTTCGTCCTTCTATAATGCCTAGGGCAGTGTTCGTGGAAGACATTGAGGGACCATTAGACGCGCCTGGTCAGTATCCCATGCGCGAAGTTCCACCAGTATGGATGCCAGGTGATGCTACTCGGCAACCGCCGATCTTGCCGCATTTCCAGAGAGTATGGATTCATCTCCCGTGGAAACGATCGGAAGTTCTGCAGGTGAAGCAATCTTTGCCTGACCCTCGCAAAAATCCTGCAGGGTATTATAAGGAATTATCGCAGCTTGTAGACGCTACGATAATGAATCTTGCCGATATCGATATGCTGTTCGGCAATGTCGTACCACAACCGGTATGGGCAAAGATTCGTCAAGAAAACCATGCGGCAGAATTAGGTGGTGATTGGGCTGCTCTTGTAGCGGCAGACACACGACAAATTGGTGGGGCTAAACCTGAACAGCTCATTACGGATCTCCCTCAGAGAATAATTACCCTGATGAAAACGCTTATGCCAGCTATGAAGGTAAATTGGGACAAGTTGTCCGCTTGCAAACAGAAGAAGGATGAAAGCGTCTCTGATTTCTTTACGAGATTTGAGGAGGCTTTCATTGACCATAGTGGTCAAGACATGGGTACTGAAGGAGGCCAGTGATTGTTTGTGGACAAGTTTGTTTCGAATTTACTGCCTGACTTAAGCAACAAATTGCGAAATTCAGAAAGTGCGTGGGCTGTTTCTACTTCTGCTCAAATATTGGCTACGGCCCAATATTATGAGAATAGGGAGAAAGAGGAGAACGATCGTGCTGACAAGAAAACGAAAGAGCTTAAAACTAAAGTGTTGTTGCAACAGGCGTATCCTCCTCGTTCAAATCAGAATGACTCGCAACAGCGGAACAGATCACAATCTCAGTCAAATAGGTCACAATCACGAAATGATTCCTCTTCGCAGAGATCATCGTTAGGGTACAATCCGTGTGCCTATTGCAGGAACGAGGGCCATTTGAAATTCAATTGTCCAGTTCTCAATGAGCGCAATAGTGGTAATTCGTCTAGAGGAGGTCGTGGTGGTTCTCAACAGACATCACGTGGTAGAGGGCGTGGTGCTCACAATGATCGTTCCAATAATACTTCTGATTCTAATAATTGTTTTGATCAGCGTGGATCGTCGCAAGGGCGATCTGCTCAGTACAATGTGGATGAATTTTACGTCGATCAGGATGCTGACGACGGTAATTACTAGGACAGCCATAGACAAGGAGAGGGAGTAGTATCAGTTCCGGTTGATCAGAGAGGGCCTTACGTCGCAGTTGCCACCTCGGGCGTCGTTGAGCCTTTTCTGTTGGACACTGGTGCAGCGAAAAGTTCCATAATGCATTCGAAACTCCCTGGCGCACCTTTGTCTGGCTTAACAAATGTTTCCGTTGGATTCTCGGGCGCCCCTGTTAGCAATCCGGTTTCGCGCCCTTTGCCTCTTACGATTGGGCCTCGTGAGCTGAAAGCTCCGCTGATTTTGACCACTGGTTGTGGTGAAAATCTCTTGGGTCTGGATTTGTTGAAACGTCTGTATGCGACTTTGTATTGTTCTCCTGCGGGAGTAAAGCTTACTTTGGGTGAGAGAGTTATCTCTCCAATGTACTTATCTCTCGATAAGCTTCCACCGGAATTGAGTTCTCTTCCTGCATCTTTGTGGGCAACCGGTCCCAACGACGTGGGCCTGCATGACATCTCCCCTTATGTCGTTCATTTGAAATCTAACGTGCGCTTGCCACGTATTCCCCAGTATCGTATCTCCCTTGATGGTGAGCGAGCATTGCTAGCCATTATCTACGATTTGATTGAAAAAGATGTTATCGAGGAGACTCGGGGAAACGTGTGCAATAGCCCTGTACTGCCCATTTTGAAGCGCACGGATCCATCAAAACCACCTGTTTATCGTTTTGTTATCGATTTACGGGAAGTAAATAAAATTGTGATTCCTCAGTTCCCTGTTGTGCCTGACATCACGGCGCTACTGACTCTGATTCCAGCCTCTGCATCTTGGTTCTCTGTGATCGATCTGAAGAATGCTTTCTTCAGTATACCGATTGCTGAGGAAAGTAGAGACCTTTTCGGTTTCTCTCTTGATGGCCGAAGCTTCCGGTTTAAACGTGCTCCTCAGGGCTACTGTGAGAGTCCATCGATATACAGTCAAGCCTTGAAGGGCCAATTGGATGCGTTTGTGTTGCCGGCTGGTGCGGCTTTGATCCAATATGTTGACGACTTATTGGTGGCCGCAGATACTCAGGACATTTGCAAAATTGCTACGGTATCGTTGTTGCAGCATCTCTGTGACTTACATCACAAGGTGTCACCTTCTAAACTTCAATATTGTTGTCAAGAAGTTACCTATCTCGGTCACTTATTGTCAAAGGAGGGAAGAAGGTTGACCCCAGAGAGAATTGCAGCGATTGCCCGAATGACTGTGCCAACAACTCAGAGAGATGTGCGTGCCTTTTTGGGTATCACGTCATACTGCAGACAGTGGATTCCAAATTTTTCACTGTTCGCGAAACCATTGGTGGCTCTTACGTGTAAGGATGTTCCAACTCCTTTACCATGGACGGAAGAATGTCAGAAAAGTTTTTCTGAACTACGTGACGCGTTGTGTTCGGCTGTGTTAGGTACCCCTGACTACAGTAAGCCGTTTACACTATACGTTCACGAGAGAGAAGGTTGTGCGTTGAGTGTTTTGACGCAACCTTTTGGTGGTAAGCAGCGTCCATGTGCATATTTTTCCTCAACCTTGGACCCGGTAGCTAGAGCATTGCCGAGTTGTTTGAGAGCAACTGCGGCAGCTGCAGTGTCCATCCGACAATCAGCAGGATTGGTCATGGATAATATGCTTACGGTGATGGTTCCGCATGCAGTTGACACTCTCTTAAATCGTACGAAAACTCAGCACCTGACGAGTGCAAGGTTGTCTGGTTATGAGTTGACGCTTCTGGCAAGTCACATTCAGATAAAACGCTGTAATGTCCTGAACCCGGCGACTTTGTTGCCCATTAGCATGGAGTCAGATGAAGTAACACCTCATGACTGCTACTTGCGGACTGAGGAGGAAACGAAAGGTCGCGTGGACCTTAAAAACACTCCTTTGGAAGATCCCGATGGGACCTTGTATGTGGATGGTTCATGTTTTAAATTGCCGAATGGTGATGTGACGACTGCGTATGCTGTGGTAACTTTGAATACTGTCGTGGAAGCTGCGAGATTGAATCAGAATTCTGCCCAAGCTGCAGAGCTGATCGCTTTGACTAGAGCGTGTGTATTGTCGAAAGGGAAACGGGTGAATGTGTTTACCGACAGCCAATATGCTTTTGGCGTCGCCCATAGTTTTGGACGATTGTGGCGAGAGAGAGGTTTTATGACATCGCATGGTACTAAGATTCAGCATGGACAGCTTGTGAACGATCTTTTGGATGCACTTACATTGCCTGAGCAGGTGGCGATTGTTAAATGTAGTGCGCATCGTAAGGTGACGGATGATGTTGGTCGAGGTAATGTGTTCGCTGATGAGACTGCTAAGGAGACTGCCCGGAACCTTAGCACCAGAATGTATGTGACGAGTTTGGTTAGGTGGCCTACAGAGACTAGTATGTGCGAGGATACCATCGAGAGTGTGAAAACGATACAGAACGAGGCCACCGAGACTGAAAAGACGAAGTGGAAAGAGAGTACGGGAAAGTTGGATGCGAATGGGTGTTGGATTGATTTGTCGGAACATAAGAGATGGATGTTGCCAGACGCGTATGTGCTAGCTGTTGTGACGATGGCACACGGGTTAGCACATATTAGTGCGAAAGGTATCTGCAAGTTGTTGTCCCCTGTATGGAAGAATGATGGTATCGCGAAGTGTGCAGAGAGATTGGTGAAGAATTGTATGATATGCATGATGTACAACCCTGGAAAAGGAACCCCTACACCTCCTGGCCATTTTGCTCCCCCTTCATGTCCCTTTGAAGTGATTCAGCTAGACTTCATCCATATGGAGCGATGCAATAACCTTAAATACGTTTTAGTTGTGGTTTGCGCATTCTCCCGATGGATTGAAGCCTACCCTCTCAAAGACAACACTGCTCTGTCCACTGCGAAAATCCTACTGAAGGAATACTTTCCTCGGTATGGAATGCCACGGATTGTATGGTCTGATAACTGAAGTGAGTTTGTGGGGAGTGTGATGAAGAGTGTGTGTAAGGGCCTTGGAATTACTCAGAAATTCCATAGCGCCAATCATCCCCAGTCAGCAGGTTTAGTTGAAGGGTATAATGGCACCCTTAAACTAAAACTAGCGAAGATTCAGGCTACGACTGGTCTTTCGTGGCCTGACGCTTTGCCTTTAGCTTTGTTGTCAACAAGGGCGACTGTACACTCCCGAGTAGGGCTCAGCCCCTATGAAATAGTGTTCGGCCGTCCTGCGAATGTTTGGGGGGTTCCTAGGCCGAGTGTGTTTTCTGATCTTGAGTACCCAATGTTAATTGATTATCTTCATGATCTGACTGCTAAACTGAGGTTAATTCACCAACAGGTCTTTGAAGCACTGCCGACGCAGACGGAGGGTCCAGGCCACCAGCTCCAGCCCGGAGACTGGGTGGTGACGCGGAACTTTGGACGTAAAAGAAACCTTGAGCCCCGCTTTACTGGACCCTACCAAGTCCTCCTTGCCACGAGAACTGCTGTCCGTTTGGAAGGCCGGAAGAACTGGGTGCATGCCACCCACACCAAAAAGGTACCTATACATTTGCCGGCGGACTCGTGGGTGAGGAAGGGCATTGCTTCGTCTGAAACTGAAAGATTGCAGACCTTCGTACCTTTCAGCGACGCTCAGCCTGTCGGAGAGTCCTCAGTGCAGCAGAACGACATTGTTGAACATTTGTCACCACAAGCTCAAGATCTGAAAAATTGACTGATCAACAGAACTCTGTTCCCTCATCGGATCCATTGTTTGACGAACAGACACGTCCTGGAAAGAGCCAATACTTTTTGCGATCTAATACCAAGGACAAATAAAATTTGCTTCTGTTCCTCGACATTTACGTTACCCCATTGCCACGATCAGTCTAAAACACTCGTACAACTGTGATTTTGTAAATGTTGAGTTTTTCCACATCTGTGTTTTTGCTTCCACAGCTGAGAGACTTTGTATATATTTGTGAATTAAGATACCTTGCATCCAGGTGTACCGTAGGGCCGCGCGTGTACTTTCTTCTGGTTAGTAGGTCTTGACACTAGGTCAAAGGCCGTCGGTTCCTGGGAACTCCTAGGGATTGACTACTGCTACACAGAACGAAGTGCGTCAAGAAACGTTGCGGACGGTTTTAGAGGATGGCGTTTTCAAAGCTGATGGACTTGAAAAAAGCTCAGGCGCAAAGATTCAAACTGCAACAAATTACTCGAACAAAATGCTTCATGATTCAAATGTTCCTACTGTTTTTAACTGTTTCTTCGCTATTGGTGGGTGGGGTGTATTACTTGATATTGATGTTTTTGCCTTCTGCCTCACCTACCCCTTCTCCTGAACCTAAAACTATCTCCACTGTTTCTCCTCATTCCTTCCACATCTTACCTCAACACGAGCAGGCTAGACGTGCGGAATTTAGAAATAATTCCTTCATTCAGCTCCTTCATCAGCATCAGTTAGTGGTAAATACTACTAATTGTTGGGTGTGTGGGTTGATGCCACATACCACGGATAAAGGAATTCCATATCTGGTTCTTCCTTATAGTTCCCAGGGTTCAGCTCGAGCATTCCAAACAATGTTTCGAAGCGCACTAGATTCCTACCCCAATCGAGAGCCACGTCTTTCCCACTTTGGTCCTGGTCCGTATCACAAGCCTTTGGCTATAGCGATCGCTGATTTAGATAGGGATATCTATGAGCCGTCGCTCATCCCAGAGGAGGAGGTACGAGCCTATAGGGATCTGAGTGAGGCTGAGTATAGTGCGCTCGTGGGTGAAAGACAGCTTAGAAGCTCGTCTCCGATATGGATCGTACCCCACCTTGGTAATTTCTGTCTAAAAGGTCGTGGCCGAAAACCGAGAGCTCATCTTGGAGAGAGTGCTTGCTCCGAGACATATGTCTTGCCGATGCTCTCGTCCCCTGTGTTTCTGACTGCCAAGGGTACGTACTTTGTCTGCCATGATCGTGCGTATACGTGGTTGCCCTCCGACTTTGCGGGCACATGTTATATTGCAAATTTGTTGCCTCCGACGTTTACCGTAGGTGCAGATTACCACAAGACTAGAGTTGTGAGGGGCGTGATTAGCGAAGAGGACACTGCCGGTCAAGAGGCAGGAGACTTTTTCAAGGGTTTCTTTCCGTTTTGGGGACCTATGGTTAATAGTAGGAACCTGAGACAGTTGACTCGAGTGGTGGAATCGACCGCTAATATCACTGCCAGTGCCCTTGGTAATATCACCGCAGAACTTCAGGCGGATAGGCTCATGACGTTACAAAACCGTATGGTTTTAGACGTTGTTCTAGCAGATCGAGGTGGAGTATGTAAGGTGATCCATTCGAGCTGCTGTATTTTCATTCCAGATAACGCTCCGACTGTCTATCAAGCCATCTCAAAGTTGCATAAGATCTCTGAGTCCATACACGTGGACGTAGGGGATTGGACGCTACTTGGGTGGTTTTGGGGCCTAATGTTGACTTGGGGTTGGAAGATTCTGATGATCATCGGGGCTGTTGTAGCATTTCTGTTCACGTGTTGCCTTTGTGTGCAGTGTGGTCCTGCCTTATGTGGCCTCTGTGCTACGACGTGTATAAGACAGCCGCCTGTTACCAAAGGAGCTCAGATGGATAGAATTATGCTACAGCAACATCTAGATGGTCTGATGAATATCGAATATGAATCTGACTAGTGCTTGCCTACATGAGGGCAAAAGGAGCGTCTGAGGTTCCGTGACGATCGTAAGTGGTGTTTTCGACTCGCACGAATATGGTCGAGTCTGGTATCTATGAACCGCAAATGACGAGTTTAGTGGGTGTACGCAGTTTCGCTGTGCTAACCTAAACCGTTTGTTTGTTTCGTGGGTTTTTCTATCTGTACCCACGGGTTCCATCTTAGATACGGCAGCCATTTTATCTCTTGCCCTCAAGGAGCCAGCGAACGGACGCTGTCCGCTTCGCGACCCTGGGATTCCCAAGACTCTTGCGGAAGACACGTTTCCTTTGAAAGTGTCTTTATGATGAGGGGGATGGCACTGTAAGGCAGATGGCCCAGCTCGAGGCTCATTTGCCGTGCCGGTCTATTGTCTTAGCCGTGCATCTCATTAGGCACGTCCCTTTGATGCCTGCAGCTCGTGTTTCCCGATACCACCCCTTTTACACCCTTTCCGATCTCCCCACTGTTTCTGCCTTCCTATGCACCTGTTACTGTTCCTTCTTCGATCTGTTTACTGCCAATTGGAATGTACTAATGGTGGGAAGATGGGTTTTTACAGTTGGGAACCACCAAATGTTTCCGTACTTATGTTCCGGACCTTGAATACATGAAAGTAACTCCTTGTGGTTTATGATGGGAACCAAGTTGTAAACCTTTGTGTATCATGTTAACCTATGAGAGAAATGTGTATAAAAGGAGCAACCCACAGTAGCAATTCGAATCAGGCTCCGTGAACCTACGTTATGTACTTCTCGTGACTTCTGTGTTCCCTGCAGTAATAAACCCCAAATCTTTGACGCCGAAGGAAGTGTCCCGTGTCTCTGTCATTTGTACGTCGGAACAGGTTACCCACAAAGGTTTCAGGTGTTGTCCCCTGGCACCGCTGGGTCTTAAGAAAACCCAGTCCTTCAAGACGTCTGGAGGTTTCATTTCTAGATTATGCAGCTTCTCTTTGAAAATTTTACTTAAATTTATGGTGATTCGAATCCTGAATCTGAAATCAAGATGCATTCCAGAATTCATAACCTCAGTTTAAGGGTCCTCTCAACAAAGCACCAGCAGCACCAATTATCCAACTGCTTTTTTGCTTATTTCTCACACTTGAAATTTAAACCTGCACACATACTACCATTCAAAATATTCCAACATGCTACAGAGCATGCAAAAAGCCTTCCCAACTGGACATTTCAGATCATGCCACATTAGATAAAGCAAATGTCTTTAAAGCCTTTCCTCTCTGGTAAGGTATGCTCTTTGAAAGAGCAAATACTTCCTGAAGTGGCAGATTCATGCATGTTAACAAATAATGTGATATAATTTTATACTGCATAATACATCAATCCCACACTTGGTATGTAATTTTCAAACGCACAGACAGTGGTAAGCTTTCTAAGCGCTCAACACTGCCGCACAGAAATCTATAGCCTCAGCCAACTGTTGGTCCCTCTAAAATAACTGAGAATCAGGTCGGCACACAAATCAAAATATGTTACTATGGCCATATTCCTCTGTCATGATAGTCATGAATTCTATCACAGCATCATCCAGTGATAAATGTTTACAAACATCCTGTTTCACCACATCTAGGCATAAGGCATGCTTATTTTTCTTGAGGGATTATATTTTGCACATTGTCACCTATGTTACCCAACGGTGTACCACAGCACAGTGTACTCGGTACATATTACTGGGCCTGGTCGGCGAAATTGAGTGCCTGAGTCTGCCACCACCTGCTATCATACGAGCAGATTCAACACTTATTGTACCACAAGTTACCTCCAGCGGGCACAGAAATGTGTTGCTTTAACATTATAGTTAATGCTTAGAGCTCCGAGTCCACAAATGTAAAGAAACACTTCCTGAAACAAGCGTTAGTAAGCTAAGGAAGAGAACATTTCTAATTGCAAAGTAAGGCTAGTAATTAATAAACACACATTAGCAAATGTAAACTGTTCCAGTATGCAAAATACTTAAAACGGAAATATTTTAGTAAGATTTTAGAAATAGAGCCAAAGCCAAACTTCTCTCTCTGACAAGACCATGGTTGATGGCTCCCATTCAGAAGGAGGCTACATATTTCTTTGCTCACCATGCCATTCCAGTTTGGACCCAGCCATATGCAAATCAGTCTTGACCCTGTGCCTCATGGGAAAAGTCCAGCCCGAACTGCCAAGCCAGGTTCTCCCTGGACTGGAAACAAGCATCCTAGGGCCGGTTTCGGGGTTTCACCCCTCTTCAGCCAGGATAGCTTAATTCCAGTGGAATGGAGAGTATGGGACCCACGTCTGGGCATACCCGTCCCACTCGGGTTGACAAATGCAAAAACAACAGTTGATGGACAGAATGCAGAACAATGTCATACATTCACCCAAGTACAGAGATCTGGGCCTAAATCCATCGTTTTTTTGATCACCATGCCATTCCAGTTTGGACCCAGCCATATGCAAATCAGTCTTGGCCCTGGAAAGTCCGAAAGAGT
Source organism: Lissotriton vulgaris (assembly GCF_964263255.1). Lineage (NCBI taxonomy): Eukaryota > Metazoa > Chordata > Amphibia > Caudata > Salamandridae > Lissotriton > Lissotriton vulgaris. Next base: position 454,092,474 of record NC_141685.1, on the reverse strand, counting down.
GCACAACCAGGAAAAACCTTTCGAGATGAGCCCATTCCACTGGATACGTTTACTATATTTTACTATACACTCACAATTCCAAAAATTATAACATTAGAAAGGGCGCTGTGTGCAACCAGACAACAGAATTATTGGCTCTGTGTGCCCAGGCCCTTTGTCCCTCATGATTCAAATGCAAAACCATTGAAACCCTTTCATGAAGCTGCAGTTCAGCTCTTTGTAGAATTTATAGTATTAGCTCTCAGCTCAGGGTTTCAATTCTTTTGCATTTGACTCGTGAGGGACATCAAGTAAGAACTAGTGGAACTGCAGATTGATGTAATAATTTCAATGCTTTTGCATTTGACTCGTGAGGGACATCTAGTAACTACTATTGGAACTGCAGCTTGATTCAATGCTTTTGCATTTGACTCATGAGAGACACCTAGTAACCACAAGTTGAACTGCAGCTCTTTGTAGAATTATTTTGATATTGGAACTATAATATTCACTTCCCACTGCTAAACTTGTCCCATACTGCTTTGCAGGGCCTTTGGTTGTATTTTTGCCCATAGTAACTGTGCTTGGGGTGGTTCTAAGAGGATGGGACCATCACTGAATCGTTCAGCAAGATGTGCTCTTTGTTTTCAAGGCAACTGCTCGGTTCTCTCCCTAGGTTAGGGAGGATCCTACATTCATCACCTCTCTCACTGCTTGCTACATTATCACTTTCACTTTTGTGAAATGACTATATGCATTTTAGCATGTAAAGACGGAGATACTTGTTCTTTTACCAAAAATATGAGGTCTCTGTTGGCGGGCGAAGTTGCGGAATTCACTGAGTTTTTGTTCAACTTGGTGGAGTTCTGCATAGTAGTACTCTGCCAACTATGCCACAGTATCATTACCAGAATGAAGTGGACAAGCAGAGTCTGGAGTCTATTAAAGAATTGCTGACAAATTACCAGGGAACCTAAATTCTAGCATTCTGATCTACAGAAACCATGCTGTTAAGTTGATTGATGGTATGTATATATGCAGGATCCCTCTCCATCTACATATAACTTGGCATTTCTACTTTGCAGGCATATGTCCAGGCAGGTGCGCAATGCTCATTGGGCTCAAAGGCTTCAGCCCACCCCACCCATCGTGTGTGGCAGCCCGGGCTGGGACAGCTTCCCGGGCACCCACACAGCCACGCCGGAGTACTCCACAGGTCTTTAAAAGACCATTTGCTTGTTAATGAGACTTTATGTTTTTTCACCCCTTCTTAGGGCCCCTGCATCTCCACTCTGCCTATAGTTGGAAGAATTAGCCCCACCGCCGACATTTTTTCTTAGCCCCCACCCTGAAATTTGACTCTAGTTGCGCCTCTGTGTCCACATTGTTTCAACCAGATATAGCATATTGCGGAAGTACAATATGATAATAAGAGAGAGTTTTAACTTGTTCTGCTCTATAAAATAGGGCATTTCAGAGGAGGGTCTTGGCTGTACTTGACACGTACCCTATATACAAGAGCTTTTACAGAAGATTAATTCATGTTCTATGTGCTTTATTCTTTAATATTAAGAAGAACTGCCAGTTATAGAGGAAATTCAGAATCAAAGCTATAGTTCATAACTTAATAGTGAGTGTTTCCCAATTGTTTCTTGACTGTAAACCCTGAATGCACTGTGTCTTCAGGGTAGTACTATTGACATCATTTGCTTTTAGACTCCTCAAACATTTAAGTCCTGAAATGAATGACTTCAAATTAGTCATGTGGGTACCCTGGAATCAAAGGGCCATGCTGAAAAACTCCTCAGACTCTAAAGAGACCACTAAAAAAGATGTCAAAAACAATAAACACTATCTCTAACAATAGTAGTCAGCTCTTCTAAGGGGCTACAGGAGAATTCCCAGTACTTCGCTAGTCTCGGGTGAAAGATATCTCAATATGTGTAGGTTTGCAGTATAGTGAAGGAATACTTTTGCAGTATAGTGAAGGAATACTTTAAGACGTCTTCAGTGTGTTACCACTAATCAAAAATGATGATAACAATGCTATCACAGTTGTGTCAACTTTGTATACTTTTTCCAAGAAGTGCACATTGACCAGAAAAAAATCATCAATGACTCAGTAAGAAAACAAAAGATATCCAAATTATCTAAGCAAGTACAAGAAAGTGAACAGTTAAAAGTAATAATGTAATGTTATGTTGATATGCAAACTGTAAGTGAGCAATCCATCTAAATGTTATCTTCATTTCGGTCTATCAGTCAATATCCATACCACAATGCTATATTGCCAGCTGACAGCTTACAAAACTTTAGATTTCATACTGTACACCACTTTCACTACAAAATGCATTTTTCTTAAGAAATTGTGTCCCTAATGCCAACACAAATGCGCACAAACATAACACACGGTTCACTGTTTCTCATAATTCAGTACATAAGATAGCCTTAGTAGCACTGCCATGAAACAAGAGTAAATGTCAATAGTTTATTGCAATAACAGAGAGCATAGTTATCAAAGTCACCATGTGTGCACATAGGCAATACATTGAACTCAAACATAAATCGAATGTGGCCACAGCTGTCTTTATGTGTACAGTAGTGGGTTCTGATTTAAGAGATTTCTTCAAGGATTTGATTATTTTGGAAGAAAGGCAACAGTCATCCAATGGCGTGACTGGAGGGTGGCGGGCGTGTGGGTGGTGGTGATGGGACGGTGGACCGCCCGGGGTGGCACATGTTTTGGGGGTGGCGGCTTCCTTCTTTGCACTTACCTGCAGCCGTTGCGGGGTGGCAAATGCAGGATTCTGCAGCACTCCCCCACCCCCACAGGTCTAGCTACTCAGCTGGAGTCATCTTTAACTGCATAACAATGGATAGTTCCTAAATCATTATGGTTTAGTTAATGGAACATACACAAAGCTGTTATAGTATATAAAAAAAGAAATGTGATTGGGTGTTTGACTTCTTATTTTGTTTAATATGTTATGTAAAGTGTACCGAATCAAACAGTTCATTATCACTGTGCTAAAACAACAAATACCCTTAAACATGCAGTAGGATTAAGTCACATCAACTCTCCGATGGTCAGGCACTGGCAAAGATTTAACTCTCCCGGGCTCTGGAGAGAGGGCTCACACACGTATATTTCTCCTTGTTCATGAGGGAACACACAGGGCTGTGTCCAGCCTATCATAGCATACAGGCTGTGTCCTACTCATCAGGGGACACTCGGGTCTTAACTATGGAACACAGGGAGCGCCTGAACACTCACTGGCACATTAAGCATTATGCTCATGGTTGTTACCAGGATACACAGAATACCTTATCAGCCTATCACTGGAGTGCAATGAGCATCATTGACCCCACACAGTGCACACATACTGGTGCCTGTTCCATAAGAGCAGCAACGACTCCACATGGTATCTACACATACTAAGCACAGTACACATTATGGTCGCAGTAACCAGAATCACTCATACACCAGAATCACACATGCACCATGACAGTAAAAAAGATGCTAAATTCAACCTTGTGACCTGTCCTGTAAAAAAGGAAACTCTGTACCTATATCTGCTGCAGCGGCATTCCAAGGCGTGGACATGCAATTTCAATAATGTGAAAGGATTAACACAATTTTACTAAATGAGGACCACAAGCACACACACTAGAGAATTTTGATGACAGATTGAAGGATTTCTGGCAAAGTTTATAACTCAAACTCCAAAGCAGATAGCAGATGAGGAAGGTCGTGGAAAGGGCCTGACAGCAAAGTCGCCTCCAGTTTACCAATGTATTGAGGATCTGATTCGGAAGGAAGAACTGAATTCTGGCAAAGTGGAACACTCCAGGAACAAGTGGGAACCAGGGTACAGCCGCTGACAGGACTGTGATGACAAATGCAAAAACAAAAGTTGATGGACAGAATGCAGAACAATGTCATACATTCACCCCAGTACAGAGATCTGGGCCTAAATCCATCGTTTTATTGCACTTCTCATCACCCCAGTTATGACATGGCCCTATGCAAATCAGCCTTGACCCTGCGCCTCATGGGAACAGTCCAGCTAGAACTGCCAAGCCATGTCTTTCCTGGACCGGAATCAAGCATCCTAGGACCGGTTTCTGGCATTCCAGCCGTCTTCAGCCAGGATAGCTTGACTCCAGTGATGTGGAGAGCATGGGACTCACGTCTGAGCATACCCATCCCATTCGGGGTGACAAATGCAAAAACAACAGTTGATGGACAGAATGCAGAACAATGTCATACATTCACCCCAGTACAGAGACCTGGGCCTAAATCCATCGTTTTTTTGCACTCCACACCACCCCAGTTCAGTCCTTATTGGGGAACTGGTTTCATGATGATATGTGTATAAATACTTTCACATGTGCTTTTTACTGATACTGTGTGCTTACACACAGGTGTGAATTTCATCATGTTCATGGATTCATTTCTGGAGAGCAGTATGTATTTTGTCTTATTGTATCCACTATCCACAGCGCAACAGTAGGTTCCTTGTCCTTATTTTGTACTCTGCATTCTTTTTGGTCCCCAGGGCCATTCTAAGTTCTGGAGAGGCCCTTATATCCGAAGAACGGGTGAAACGACGTCAACACTTAATGCAAACAAACCGCCTGTCATTTATTTCATAAGTGATATAACAACAGGAAATGGCGGTCCTGCTGCAATGGAATAGAAATATGCAGTTGTTTGCTCACCAACATTGGGGTCACGCTGCACAATCTGTTTTATATTTGTATTTCTCAAAAATGTTCTACTATAACAAATACATCTGTTGTTCACACTGGAACCTACAGTGCAATGATAACTATTGGTTTGTTATCACTGCATGAAATTCAGTAATTTTACCATTCATATCCAGTATTTTTTGTTATAAATGAGCTCTGTGTGAGCCATTGTGTTTCGTATGCAGATTGATTACCCAGATTCTTTTGTTTGTCAAGGATACTTCTCAGAAGCAAGCAGGTACTCTGGTATTTAGTTCCTGAACTTCTATTTCTCCATTTCAAGCACTGTAAAGGAGAGAGGAGTGACACGCCATAGGGAGACCCCTACAACAGTAACAAAGGAGACTACTTGTTAAGGAGAGGGCAAACTCCTTGAGGGTCACTGTTCCCTGAAACAGAACCACAGCAACACAATAGAGAACGAGGGGCCTTAGTGCATGACTCGGGGTAATACCATGCAAACATTGCTTGATACCATTCTAAAAGTCTGCACTGCAGTAATCTGGCATAGCACACTGTGACGATTGAGGAGTGACTGAACTTGTCTGATGTTTTCTCTAACTTTCTTTCACACTTCCAGGCCCAACATTTCTACAGATTTCAACAAAAAGCAAGAAAGACATAATTAAATATTGATGGGAGTAGAAAGGTGGGTTTGTCAGGACTTCTGGGTCACCTGAGGCAAAAGCCTAGTTTGCACGGTGACAGTTTGGGGTCCTTCCACTATTAATAACTGGAGCCATTCTGTGTGTGAATAGAATTATTCTTTGGATAGCAGCAGATTTTTTACCCCACATCTCAAGCAACCACTGGTGACTCTTAACATTTTGAACAGGTGCGGCACCAAGGCCAAAGTCGGAAAGGCAGGCCTGTGTGCAAAACCTTTTCAAGTTTATAGGTTTGTAGCACTACCAGTAACACTAAAAGCAGCAATCAACACAACTTTCCAATTTGTTTTAAGTTAACCGTTTATGTTTTTTGCATGTTTTTCAAATGTTTTCCATCTTAGATCATTCCAAATCGTCTACCTCGAGGGATTGTCAACGGGGTAACTTACATCAAAACACTTTCCTACTAAAATAATCTGTAAAAGTACGTGGAAAAAAGCACTGTCCAAAGGCTCTAACTGTTCACACAATTTAATCATAAAAAGCACGTAAAGAAAGGTATGCTCATTTTGACAAGTGCTATTTACAATAAGTATACCAGGCCTATTGCTTTTGTCATAACATTTCATAATAAACAGACCAAATCAATGGCATGTAACAAAACCATTCTCACGGAACCAACCAGGCAGTGTCTTGCTTATGAGCAAAAGAACGATTATAATACAACCCTGATCTGTGACTGGGGGTGAGTGTCTGAAAAGTTTCAGCGCTCCGTCCACCATCTATATGTGTTTGCTTTGTTCACCCTAAGTTAGCAGGGTATACCCAGATGTGGGTCTCTGGCTCACTTTGCACTGGAATCAAGCTAGCCTGGCTGATGAGGGATGTTAGCCCGAAACTGGTCCCAGGATGCTCGTTTCCGGTCCAGGGAAGACATGGCTTGGCAGTTCGGGCTGGACTGTTCCCATGAGGCACAGGGTCAAGACTAATTTGCATTTAGCTGTGTCTGAACTGGGGTGGCTAAGTGAGCTAAAGAACGATGACAGATTCAACCTAGATCTGTGACTGGGGTTGAGTATCTGAAAAGTTTCAGCGCTCCGTCTATCAACTCCTTGTGTTTCCTTTGTTTGCCCTAAGTTGGCAGGGTATGCCCAGACGTGGGTTCCTTGTTCGCTCCCTAAACACTCCGCAGAAATCTCTCTACTATTAGAGGAAATAAGTTCTGACGTCTTTTTCGCTACCGAGACCTGGTTACAGGAACATTCTGAACCTGACCTAGTACAAGCACTTCCCCCTGGCTATCAAATATTCCGCCTCGACCGGAAAAAAGGCATCGGCGGTGGTCTGGCTATAATTCACAAATCAAATTACACTGTCACCAGCACCCCGTAGACTTCCCAGACTGCGAATGCCTCCCATTCTTCATAAAATTAAGTGACACACATACCTTTTCGGGTATGCTTATATATCGTCCCCCTGGACCACAAAGGCAATTTCTTTCAGACCTCACCTCGATAGCGGCAAGTCTTGCAGTCAGCACTGCTAATTTCACAATTCTGGGTGACCTTAACATCCACCTGGATGACCCAAGCGACTCTATAGCAAGGGATCTGTCTTTGGGCCTAAGTGCCCTTGAATTGCACCAACGTGTCACTGGGCCTACTCATCAAAAGGGTCATCTCCTGGACCCCGTTTTCAGCAACTGTAATAACCTCCAAATTGGAAATTCCTCTCCCCTCCCCTGGTCAGACCACTTCCTTATCCCGTTCACCTGGACCCTGCCCGATCACTCCCCCTCCCCCCCCCCCAACCCCCGTTGGTGCAACGCTCACGTAACTGGTCTAAACTCCACCTAGCTGAGTGGAAGGAACTCCTACTAGGCACTAAACCCACCAATACATCTATCCCCACTCAAGACAATGCCAACTTCAACCTGTGGATCACCAGTTCCCTGGATACAGTTTTGCCACTAAAAAATTCCCACCCTAAACGGGGCAATCCTACAGCCCGGTGGTATTCAAACGAGCTACGAGAGGCAAAACGTGTATGTAAGCGACTGGAGAGGAAATGGCGCCTCAGCTACCTCCCTTCAGATAAATCATGCTATAGAACAGCAATCAAAAACTATAAAACGGAAATTCACCAGGCCCAGGCTAAATACTTCGAACTCAAGATTGAAATCTCAGCGTCCAAACCCAAAGAAATCTATCGAATAGCCAAAACCCTTCTACAACTTCCGGAACCACCAAAGGACCTCAACAATACTCAGGCCCATTGCGAGGAAATAGCTGAGTTTTTCCACCAGAAAATTGAAACGATCAACTCCTCTTTCCCCCGCCTCGTCACTCCACCCACAGATTTCGTCAACACAGGTAGCCCACCAGTCCCTCCCCAGGATCTGAACAGCTTTCCTCCTTTAGAACTTACTCATTTGGAGAGACTTATGGGACATGTCAAATATGGATCATCCACCGACCCGGCTCCCCCCAGTACCCTCACACAGATCACACCTTTGATCTCGCCTATTATTCTAGACCTGCTCAATTCCTCACTCCGTACTGGGATCGTCCCTTCCCTATGGAAAAGAGCAATGGTCAAAGCCCTTCTAAAAAAAAACAATCTCGATCCATCTAACCCCGCCAACTACCGTCCCATCTCCCTCCTGCCATGGCTCAGTAAACTCCTCGAGAAGCATGTCAACTCCGTTCTCACCAACTTCTTAGAAGTCAATAACATCCTCGACTCTTCTCAGACCAGCTTTAGGCCCCGTCACGGAACGGAGACGGCATTGATTGCAGTGACGGAGGAGGCACGAAGGATCCTGGACGATGGCGGTTCTATGGCCATCGTCCTACTCGACCTAAGTGCCGCCTTCGACACTGTCAATCATAACATCCTACTCCATCGTCTCGGAGAAATAGGAGTGACCGGGACCCCCCTCATTTGGATGAGTTCCTTTATGACTGACAGATCCTTAAAGGTTTTTGAGAGAGACTTCTCCTCTGCCAGTAGACCACTTAATTGTGGAGTGCCTCAGGGCTCGTCCCTGAGTCCCACCCTTTTTAATGTCTTCCTGTGCCCCCTAGCTGATGTCGTCCGCCCATTTGGCGTAAAGATCGTCTCCTATGCGGACGACACGCAGCTAGTGGTATCTCTGGACCCCCGCTAAACTCTCAACACAGCCTACACAAATGTCTGGAAGCAGTCGCCACCTGGATGTCCAGCTCTTGTCTTAGGCTTAATGGGGAAAAAACTGAGATAATGCTCCTGGGTAATAACATCGCCAAAACCATCGACCCCATCTGGCCCTCCTGCTTAGGCAACCCCCCGCAACCCAAGGAGCAAATCAAGAGCCTGGGCATCTGGCTTGACCACACTCTGTCCTTCAACCATCAGGCCACTAAGCTAGCTGCGACCTGTTTTGGCCTGATGAGACTGCCCGGCAAAATTCTCCCTTTGCTTCCAAGCCACTCGAGACGAATCGTGGTTCAAGGACTGATCCTCTCCCGCCTCGACTGTGGAAATGCCTTATACCTTGGAGCACCCCAATCCACAATCAACAGACTCCAGGTTATTCAAAATTGCGCAGCAAGAATTCTTCTGGATATCCCCCGCCGAACGTCAGTAAGAGCCAGACTGAGAGATCTTCACTGGCTCCCGGTGAGATCTAGAATCGAGTTTAAGAGCATGTGCATTGCACACCGCTCTTACTGGGGAACAGGCCCCCCCATTAACTCTTCCCTTGTGAAAACCTACCAGCCCACCCGTTCTCTCAGATCTGCGACCTCCTACCTCGCCTCAGTACCACGCATCAGGAAGGCCAGATGTGGTGGTCGTTCGCTCTCCTACAACCTGGCCAAGATCTGGAACTCCCTCCCTCTCAATCTCAGATCCGAACCCAACCTCCTCACCTTCCGAAAAACTCTCAAAACCTGGTTATTCAGCAAAACCTCTGTTTAAAACCAAACCTAGCCTCCCTCTTCCTACCCCTCCGGATTAGCTCAAGTTCCCTACAGCGCTGTGACGCCCCTGGGTAGCCATCGCGCTCTACAAATCCTCATTCCATTCCATTCCATTCCACTTTGCCACTGGAATCAAGCTAGCCTGGCTGATGAGGGCTGTTAGCCCAAAACCGGTCCCAGGATGCTTGTTTCCGGTCCAGGAAAGACATGGCTTGGCAGTTGGTCTGGACTGTTCCCAAGAGGCACAGGGTCAAGACTGATTTGCATATAGCTGTGTCTGAACTGGGGTGACGAAGTGAGCTAAAGAACGATGATGGATTCAACCCAGATCTGTGACTGGGGGGGGGGTGTCTGAAAAGTTTCAGCCCTCCGTCCATTATCTCCTTGTGTTTGCTTTGCTTATGAGTGGAGCATATTTATATAAAGTATTTCCTAGATGTGAAACTAAATTTAAATATTCTGTAATAAAGACTGCATTGCCATTTCCCCGGAAGAGCATAACCTTCACCTCATCAACATAATCATCACCAGAACAGCTCTGGCTAAGAGGGAAGTTGGAAACAAGGAGGCACAGTATTTAATCCTTACTCCCCCATTTGGCAAAATTGTGTGGCCTTGGACAGTTGCTTCCTTTATTAGTCGCCTGAATGGTGGGAAAGTGTCAGCCCTTGATACAAGCACTGGGGTGCTGTAATCATGGTACTCATTTGTCAGACTACAACACTTTGTGCAAATTACACACCCAATGTTCCTGTCCTCGGGTCTGACTTTATTGTTGGTGTGCCATGTGCAACAATGTTTATTACACCCCACCCACCAATAGCCTCCTTCTCCACGCATTTTCTCATTACCACCCTGCAGTCCTGCCTCTCATTTCTCTTTAGCCCGTCTCTCCATTTTTTTAGGTCTCGCGACCTATCAATGCGCGCAAGCGCTTTGAGCGGAGCGAGAATTCAAGTGCTCAAAATCCTCGTCAAACCAAGGGCTTTTTGCTGCGGTTTTCTTTAAGTTCACGTGAATCACGTGACCAAACAAGCACGCGCATCAGCCTCGCCCCCATCCGGCCTCTCTCCAAGCGCATTGCGCGCATCAGCCTCCCCCTACTCGTACTTTCAGTTTCTCCCGCCCCCATTAGGCCTCTCTCCAAGCGCATCGCGCTTTCGCACACAGGCATTCCGCCTGCCACACTTCTCCTCCCTCGCATTCCCGCCACCCCACCAGGCTCTCCCGCCCCCATCCGGCCTGCCACACTTGCGATTCATACTAACATTTCACGACACAGATAGCAACCCATTGTGCAAGACCTATTATTCTCTCAGCATATTCTCCGTTTGTCTGGAGGTTTCGAGCCTGGCTGCCCTGGCAACGCAAGGGGCTATTGGTAGAATTTCACATGTTGTTAGGTTTTGTTCTTTCCGATGAGCGTACCCATGCGCACGCTGTATGGATCCGATCTCGGCGCGAAACATGCAGGCATGTGATGTCCCCCAGAGACCTCTGGACCGCGGATATCACAACACGCCGCTTTAAAGCCTCAACGGTGTGCGGTCTGAGTTCAGCTATTTAACCAACGGACCGACTACTCCACCTTACGGACAACACACGGCACTGGTGTCTGTAACCCAGCATAGCTCACAACGAGCCAATGGGCAAAGGCATCGTCAGGGGAAGCAGTGTGCACAAAGAGGAACCATCTGCGGACGAGATAATTTATACAAGACGGATGCCGGTTGTTTATATTTCATATGGGGAAAATTACAGGAAACTAGCTGCAAGAGATACATTCATATATATATATTTACTACATGGAATTAAGATAGTTGCGCATGTTTATTTTAAGGTTAGAATAGAGTGCTAAATTGTAGCTTTCAGAAATTTCCTTTTGACCAATTTTTAATTAAAAGCCTCACCTTGTTCTGGGCGAGTAACTGCAAAGGGAGCAGGAGCAGTGGCAGCAGGAAAGTGATGATGATATCTTTAAGCTGCCACAGTGGCTTGCAGACGGCCAGGGCCATGTGGAGCGAACGGACGGAAGGATGAGGGAGTCCGTGGCGGCAGACAATGAAGCTCTGAGCCCGCAGCGCGCGGCGCCCTCACAGCCACAGTGCACGCGCTGCAGCTTCCGTACGCCAGCCACCCAGCGGCATCCGTGCTGCTCCCTCCGAGGTTCTAGGCTGAGGCGTACTCAGCAGTCCCCTCACCTCCACGGCATGTTTGAACGGAGCAGCCCCAAGGCTCGGTTCAGGCTGGTGGATGGTGTGCCCGCCGCGGGGGTTTGCCGCCCTGCCCCCATCCGCAGCCTGTGATTAGCACGAGAATCAAACAGAGCTGCGGCATCAGCCAACACCGACATTTACATGTTTTTAGCAAAACGTCTTACGAGGCAGACACTTTGCAGCGTCAGGAGACGCTCACAATTTACATTACAGCGAAAATGGGCAAATGCTGTTATCCTGTGCACTGCTCACAGATAACCTACCCTCCATTTTTGACCCTGCATTTTGGCTACTGTTACGGAATAGAATTCCTCATGCATTAACCCCATAACTACTGCCCCCCCCCTAGACCCCCCTCCCCACTGTGACCACCCATCTGTAATTTTCACGGACTGTCCCTGAATTAACCCAGTCCGCTGTCCGTGATGAAGATCTCGACAGACGGCATTTGCCTGTCATTTTAGGCCTTTGTGCTGAAAGACCTATGTTATAAATGCCTCGGCTGCCCGAGGCATTTGTGGTCTCGTGTGCTGTGATCCGAAGGGAGGGGCAGTTACATAAACAAGAAACAAGCTTTCTCGCCAGGGTGCCAGGAGCCTGAAAAGAAATGTAGATCAATGCATTTGGTTTGTCACTCACAACCCCACACACACACAACCCCCCCCCACACACACAACCCCCCCACACACACCCACACAACTACACTTACACACAGCCCACTCACACATTTCCCACTCACACACTGCCCCCTCACACACTGCCCCCTCACACACTGCCCCCTCACGCACTGCCCCCTCACACACTGCCCCCTCACACACTGCCCCCTCACGCACTGCCCCCTCACACACCGCCCCCCACACACAACCCTCCACTAACAAACACAACCAAACACACAAAAAAACACAACCCCACACACACACAACCCCCACACACAACCACACACACACACAGACACATAACCACACACACACACAAGGATAGCAAAACATAGCATAACATAGCATAGCAAAACAAAACATAGCATAGCATAACAAAACATAGCATAGCATAACAAAACATAGTATAGCATAACAAAACACATACACTCCAAATACCACTCAGTGACACATAATTACGCGCAACCATTCAACAACAACTGGTTTAAATATGTTCTCTCAATGTTTCAAGCTTTATTACAAATGTCACAAAAAGATGTTAATATTTCACTTCTGTTCTTGGATTTTCATCACAATAAAATACACTGAACATAATCTTCACAAAAGTTATTTACAAAAGTTTAATCTATTTCCATTATAAATTAAAATCACTTTTATTTAAGTATTAATTATTTAAAACAATTAAAAGCCATTATAATTTGTAATATCAATACATCTAAGTCACGTAAATACAAACATGTTGCATTACAAATACTATAGGTGTCACATTTGCGAAAGTTATAACTATTGGCATTGTAAATGACAAAGCGAATAATTTAGCTATTTTCAAAACCAACACATAAATAAAAAAAATTGTCATTTACAAGACCAATAGCTCAAACTTTCCTACTGCGAGACCTATTGGCAACGCCAGTGCTTGTTCTTAATAGAGCTAATCATACCAATGTAAGGTGTCAGAGCGCTTTACATCACTTACACATTATGTAGGCAATAAATCATATATGTGTGTAAATTAATGGATAGGAAATGTTACATATGACAGTGAGGGCTACAAGGTGAAGGTGCCACATGTTATCCTTCTGAGTAGGCATTGTAAGTTACGAGTGCTTAGTCTTTAAAAACCAAGCACATATTTCCTAAGATTTAATGCAATGCTGTGCAGTAATCAAATTTGCTGCACTAAATTGCATGAAAGGAAGAGAGCATAACAGCACCATCGAATAATAATAACAACATTTCTAAAGCGCAATAGCTACCTCCAGCAGAGATATCCCGGCGCTTAGCTAGCCAACAAGGCGAGGGTAGCTACCAAGCTTCAAGCATTGGTTAAAAAGCCAAGTCTTCAAAGTCTTTCTGAACTCGCGTTCAGACTAGAAAAGGCGCATGTTGGTAGGCAGGGAATTCCACAGTCTGGTCTATCACCACTGTGAAGGATCTACCCCCTATGCGTGACTTTGCATAGCGAGGTTCACAAAGCAGATATTGAGAGGATGACCTCAATGTCCATTTTTGTTGGAAGAGGCATAATCGATACTCGAGGTAACTAGGACTATTGCCATGCAATGCCCGGAAGGCCATAGTCAGGGCCCTCAACTTTATCCTTTCCGTTACCCGAAGCCAGTACAGCTTTCTTATATGCGGAGAGATGTGGTGTAGATATGATACTCGTCTAATTAATCTCACAGCCGCATTTTGTACCATCTGCAATCTTTTAATCAGATAGGCAGGTAGGCCTAGGTAAAGACCATTTGTATAGTCCAGTCGGGATGTTACTGTGACATGAACAATGACTCTGCAACAGTCCTCTGGCAGTAGATGCAGAAATTTCCTCAGGCCTCTCAGATTACTGAAGTATGAGGCTGCTATATGACTTGCTTGGGCTTTAAATGAAAGATCTGTTTCCCATTTTACGTCCAAGTTTTTTGCCGTTGTTGCTGGGATAGGTGGCAGGCCCATTCCGCCAAAGTCCAGCTGATGGAGGAGATGCTTAAACAAAGAACAAGACCTCTGTCTTTTCCGCATTGAGCTTATTGCTATTCCTCCACCCAGAGATGTCCTGCAAGCATCCCTAGAATCTAATAAAAAGATCCACCGAATGATCCTTAATTTAGGATTTGCGTCAGAAAGTAAATACGAAAACATTTTGCACCAGGTTTGCATTTCTTTTGAGTCACAAACCCAGCGCAAAGTAAACCTGCCCCACAAACTCAAGATTCAAAATGTAACAGTGGCTGGATTTGGCTATATTGATAAGAATGTATTACTAACAAAAGGAACCCTTTTCAGCAACCTTAGAATAACAAAACGTTTAAAGAAAAACAATAAGGTTCTAAACCTAAGCAGTGCAGCTTGCAGGCGGCTCTTTGATGCTGGTTCATTGCTCTCTATGCTCTCTATATTAAAAGAATTGTAAATTATGAATTGCAAGTAAAACAAGCATTAAAATGCAATAGGTCTCGCCTTTTATTAATTTAAAGCCATTTGCTTTGGTATACAATACCATTTGCAAAGCAAATGGCTTTAACTTAATCAAAGGCGAGACCTATTGCATTTTCAATGCTGGTTAGGTTATCTCACGCTCTTCCATTTAGCTTTTCTTAATCTGTCAGAAAGGCCAATGCACTCTCTGCCAAAATCTGACTTCAAGCGCGGCTCTCGGGCCCCGGCGATTAATACTCGTGCTCGGGGAGAGTGTGTGCAGCGGGAGCGAGAGACGGAAGAGGATGTCAATGAGGATGACGTTGTAGAGCAAGATGGTTACCGCGGCAGCGGGTGCCCCCTGCGTGAAGCAGCTGTAGGCGGCTGCCAGGTTCCCAGCGAGGCTCAGGATGCAGACAATCTTATAGACAGCCGGTAGGAGGCGGTACTGGAATTTGGCACCGGCAATGCACAGCTTAGGGGACACCAGTCCAGTGTCATTGTCTGCAACGTTGCTCGCCCAGTGAGAAATGTTTGGGGCGCTGCTCCCCGTGAACCACCAAGACTCTGTCGAAAGAGTCACCATGCTCTTCATGCTTCCAGCAACAAAGCGAACAGCAGTTCTAAGGAAAAGAGGAATTTGGTGTCTGCAGGGTTTTACCGGGGAGGGGGGTTAACCGGCGGAGCCAGAGTCTTTTGACAAGCACGAAATGTCACCGGACATTTCCCAACAGAGGCTAAATAAGCTGCTTCCTTGAAGCATAGCAAGCTGACATAAAAGTGTGAACATTTGAGTCATCATAGGATGCACACATTGAGGAAATATTCAGATTGTTTTGGCAATCTTAGGCAGAACTAAATTAAGAACAAGCGAAAGCGTGAGGCAAACTGAGCTGAGGGGAGGAGCGATGAGAAGACAAGATGTCGCACGACCTGAGAAAGAAGTAGTGCGTCCGTCTCACGCCGCGAGTAAAGCATCCTGTCCATCCGTGTGCACATCTGGAATCCGTATTGATTCCAAAAGGCCCTCGCATTGCGAGAGCAGCGCATGCGCGCTGCGAACTCCAGGCGAGATCTAAAAAGTATCTGTGTGACAAAAGCAGTACACTGCTGAGCTATGTACATATAATACAGCTGTGTGATATACAGGTTACACGTAGTAATTTGCAGCAGAAACATTAACCCTCTATGTTATTTTATGATTATCCAAAACCATGACTAGACAAAACACTGATCTCTCCATCACTTGTATTAACCACTAAAATTATCCTGCTGTTATTATTCCCTGAAAAATGCTGGGCATTGAAAGATCTATGCAAGGTATTCCAAAACCCTGCCCCGGCACCTGGATGAGCACAGCTTCCCCTCAGCATATCCCCCCAACTCTGCTGCTTCTAAGGCCCAGCACAAAAAACACATAGACCAGATTCAGGCAGGAGACTCACTATTTTAAAGCCAAATATAGCTTTACTTCAGAGTGTCAGACGTAAAACTGCATGTTGCATTATAAGCCAATGGGGAAAATACCATTACCCTGATATTTTTTCAAAATCTCCCACTTCCAAGTTTGAAAATGTTGGCATGTATGCCTGCACACAATGAGCGAGGTTACAAAGAGTTGCCACCTGGCTTTTTTTCACTGGCATCACCACTATTTTAGCAAGTATTTCTCCCCTTATCATGAGATGCCTAAATCGTTAATTACAACAAAAAAGCGAATATGTCTCGTTACAACGTGAGTCATCACATCGCGTGCCATTAGAACGCGGTTGCAACAACGACCTCTTTGTTAACACACAATCTTGATACTAGGCAAGTCATTACATCGACTGCAGTAGATGGCACACTGACATTAGAAATGTATAATTTACTTTTCCAACGCCAGCCTACGTAACAGTAGGGAAGGTGTTGGAATAGTAAACTATACTATTTCTAATGTTAGTACGCCATCTACTGCAAGTCGATGTAATGACTTGCCTAGTACCAGGATTGTGTGGTAACAAAGAGGTCGTTGTTACAACCGCGTTGTCATGGCATCGCGATGTAATGCCAGCGTTGTAGTGGCTGTTTCCCCAAAAAAGCACTTTCAAATGTGTTCTAGTGCTGCCTAAACGAGAACTGATTGATAATTAAAGTAAATAAAGAGAGAGGGCCATGTTAAAAATTAAAAAATATGTTTTTATTTAAAGTTCTATTTTAGTATGATGTGTGGGCTTTGCAGAAATTTTAAATATGAACAAATGACGGGTGTTTATCTTTGGGAAAGGTGGGAATCCTACGGCTGCTGTGCAGGCGCTTTACATTACTAGGCCTCAAGATGGTAAAAGGAGGCATAGAGATTCACCGGCTGAGCTCACAACCCCGACTAAAGAACCTTGGGAGAAAGATGTTGTAAATAGGATGGTCATAGATGACAGGATACTTCTAGTTGATTACATGTAGATTTATTGTAGGACACAGCTGAGTACACAACCTCGCCAGCTGACCAGACCATCAACTGACACTGGTAGAACACACTAGTCAGGTTAGAACACACACAGGTATACAGGAAGGCTGAGAAGGTGAAAACACTAAGGAAGGACTAAAGACTACAGTCAGCCATATTACAAAAGAATCAATGTACAACACATCTCCCTCCTTACAGAAAAGAAATGAAACAAACATAAAAATAAAGCTTGATGCATGGGAGACAACAACAATAATAATAACAACAGAAAGGAGGTCTAAGACGACTTGAACTAATTTCTTACTTCATGAAGGCAAAAGAGCATATTGGGGCAAAGAGTGTAAAAGTGAAGTGTGAGGTGAGACACAACACTTAAAACAACTAATAGGCATCACCACTACCTACTCCCCTTAGACTGACAAAACAGGAAAAAGATAGTGCACTCCCTCCAAACTGTCTTTGACCAGCAAAACAGGAAGAGACAGTCCACTCTCTCAAAATCTGTTTCCGTCCAGCAACACTTTACGCTCTGAGTTGAAGATAGAGAGTTCAACAAACGCCTTCATGCTTTATAGATACCACATTCTTACATAAACTTAGAAGATACCAAACGTAGGTACTCCTGAAAATTACTAAGAGCAGTATCACAAGCGATGTAAAGAAAATCATTTTCCTTCTTGAAGCTTTCACTCCAAAAGATGGATTCGTCCATCCTTGCTGTAAATCTTGGAACCTTTGTCCCAAGTACGGGCTTACTGACTTTGCGTCCGTTGTGGACTTCATGTCCAAACTGACCTAGGACCACAGTTCCCGTTGTGGTCTTTCTGTCCAGACACTCACTTGGAACTTTTGTCCCCGTTGTGGACTTACCGTCCAGAGTCACACGTGGATCCTCTGTCCCCATTGTGAACTCACCGTCCCGAGTCTCACCTGGAACCTCTGTCCCCGTTGTGGACTTACCATCCAGAGTCTCACGTGGGACCGCTGTCCCCGTAATGAACCTATCACCGAGACTCTCACCTGGGACCACTGTCCCCATTATGGATTTACCGTCCAGAGACTCACATGGGACCAGGACCTTCGTCCCCGTTGTGAACTTACTATCCAGAGTCTCACTTGGGACCTCTGTCCCCGATGTGGACCTTCCGTCGAGACTCTCACCTGGGACCTTTGTCCCGGTTGTGAACAATTAGTCCAACTTGCAAACTTGACTCCAGGTATACAGGAAGACTGAGAAGGTGAAAACACTAAGGAAGGACTAAAGACTACAGTCAGCCATATTACAAGAAGAATCAATGTACAACAAAAGACTTGATAGAATGGGCGTGGCGGAAGAGGCATACCGAGGACCAGAAAAGATGAAAAAACGCAAGATGCCTTGCTGGCTTGGAACGCAATGGCGCAGGCACGGCTGGAGCAACTTAGTCATGAGCATACCACCCCTGACCAATTGTGCGGGGGAGGGTTGACGCTGGGATTCAGAAAGACTGCCTGTTTCCTTGAACCTAGGAGATAAACACGCATTGACGATTTACGATAATTTGGTTCAGTACAGTACACAGAACTACACCCGAAGAGTGCTCTACATCTAAATGGAAGCTATAAGGCGGGTTGGTTATACCAGAACTGTTGTCTGGTAACTATTACCATTGACTGGCCCAAAATATGTCATGGTAATTCTTTATGTGTTCTACTTCAGATGTTGCTTTGTGCAGTACTACTGTCGATTGAACTAAAGAACTGATAAACTTTGCAAGTATTGGACCCTGTTATCCTGCATTCAGCTCATCTTAGTGTGCAGCACCAACATAATGTGACAAAGATACTTGCCTGTTTGTAATTTGATTATGTTAATAAAAAACTATTATTACAAAAAAAAGATGGCAAACCTTGTGAGGTACCACATACCTGGACACACTGCCTGCTGCACTACTCTGGTGAACCTCAGTCCTCTTCTGCACCCATGACACAGGAACAAAGACGACCTTGAAGAAGTTGATGGACATGGAAAGAAATGCATTTGCACCAGCCTCTTTAAGGTTGCGAGGGTGCCTCTATCCCTTACTCCCACGCCCTTTGCCAATTGGAAAAGCTAATTGTGTGTGGGAGCGGAAACAAAGGAAGGAATGAGAGTGTATCTAGCACAGGAAATGATCGTAAGAGCAAGGTTGCTTACTCTGAGGCTGCGACGCGCTTTTACAATGCGGCACCACAACTTCAAAGAAAAGCAATCTAGCTCAGTACTGCAGCACAGGCTGCTGTTGCTGCCCCGCTAGGACCGCCGGTGCTGTACAAGGGACTGAGCTAGATTTCTCCATTTTGGTGCCGTCTCACAGTCTGAAGAAAATGCAGCTGTTCCAAAACACTAGCCTGAGGTGACACAGCTGTAGAACTCATTTTTAATAGCTTTCTATTTACATTTGCTGTTTGACGTATTTAAAGACAAAGGTTAAAAATACCGGTTTATGGTGATTTTGCATGTTTTTATATAGGAATAGTAGTGAAGCTGATAGAAACCGGCTATGTTTCAACCCTAGCTGTATGGATGATTTGCAGTGAATGGGAGACTGCATGCTTTTGTACTTGCTGCAGGCAATGTTTATGGTAATACCAGGGAAATAAACAGTAAAAAACTAGCCCGCATGACAATAAAACAGGCCCACAGACCAGCCCATCTGGCAATGCCTGATTGCTATGGCAGCCAGTCCGACTCCAGTAGCGGTTGGCAGAGAATGAGGGTTGAGATGTGAGTGTGAGGGGGTGTCGGTAGGGAGCCGCGGGTGTGGGGGGGACAAAATAAACATTGAAAAAATACCACTTACATCTTTGGCCGGCTGCGTCTCTGCTCTCCTTCTCCGGAGAGTACCGGGCACACAGGCTCCCCTAACCAATCAGAAAGATGCAATGCAGCACTGTTATTGGTCTGAGCACCGTAGATCGGCGCTCAGATAGGGACTAGAGGCCTGGACATGTTCCCCACCAGGCTGTGTGAAGCAGCCTCGTGGGTAATATGCAAAGTGTGCATGACTGTTTGGCTGGGCCAAAATGGCCGGCCAAGCAGTCATCCATTTTGGAGTGTGCAAACCAATCCCCTCCCCGTGCTTCCAGCCCTGCCCTGACCCAGCCCCAAAACTGTGTAACATAAAATGATAATACCTACTTTATTACCATTTTATTTGTCCTGCTCAAATAGTAGTGGGGTGACGCTCCTCCACCTAGCGGAGGAGCCAACCCTGTCCGACCCTGAGTGCCCAGATTAGCAGATTCACAAGCACTGCACAAGCCCCCGCCCACCGGCCAGCGGGGGCTTGTGCTAGAACTGTTGTTACCCAGCTTCTTCTCATGAGACACTGGAATAGGATTTTTTTAAAAAATAGTTTTTCAGCCATTCTGCAAATTCTGCAAATTCTGGCTTAGGGTATGCTTTTCCTTCAGTACAGGCGAAGGTATTTTTCCCCTCACTACCCAGTATTGGTACTTGGTTTCCACCGCAAAGAACACACTACGTCTGCCAGAGCCAGTAGTCATTTCAGAGAACATCCGTATTATATTTTTTGTGCTCTGCACCGTTAGGTCAGACCTAAATAATAATATTCATCTATTATGGAAACGCACAGGTCATTTTCATTATAAAGGACCATTTCTCCCAATCCCGAACGCAAGAATGTCCTGTTCTTTTAGTACACACCTTCCCAGAGTGAATCCTTAAGACCCTGCACCTTGGCAATCCATTCCAGGAAATTGTCATTTACAGGCGTTGCAGAAATGCCCTGAAATGAAAAGATAATAATGCAGGTGTGATGAGATTACAGGTCTACTAGAAAGGTATAGAAAACATTATAGGCTAACCTTCTAAAATATTTTCATGCAGTTTAGCAGCTCCTAAATTACTGATACAGCACCAATATATGCAATATGTCACACTGAAAGGTTTATTTAATGAACTTTTATTATTGGGGAGGCAATAGAGAAACATTTCATATGCATCCTCAATTTGACTGCAAGTGAGGTGGTCATGCAGGTTGGAATGGTGAGGATGACGACTATCGATTGATGAAGAGGAATATGATGGTAAATTATTGTTGCTGCCCCTAACCTGATCAGGAGCTCCTTCATCTTTGTGAATGAGACCTGTGCTTGTGTCACTTTCAATCTACTGGGCTAACATTATTGAGAGACCACATCGAACAGGGTAGAGAGACCATACACATCCTTGTTGTTTTATAATGGTATTTTTGCTAGTCCTTTCAACCCCATCTTTGGCAGCTCACGAGGAGACAATATAGTTGCATAGCAAAGCATCACCAGTGAATTTCAGTGTTTTTTAGGATTTGGATTGTAATTCCCATAAAAAGAAGTTTTTATGGGGAACTCTAAAAGTCGCACCATAGACCCTATTTCAAGATGGGGTGCAGATGGCGATAGTGTC
This sequence comes from Lissotriton vulgaris, assembly GCF_964263255.1. Lineage (NCBI taxonomy): Eukaryota > Metazoa > Chordata > Amphibia > Caudata > Salamandridae > Lissotriton > Lissotriton vulgaris. Next base: position 454,071,008 of record NC_141685.1, on the reverse strand, counting down.
AAATGGATGGCCGTATCCTCTGCCAGCTGCAAAATTCTACCATGCAGGGATAGGATGGTGGCAGTCATTGTCTGATTCCAGCATAGTCAGAAGGTGAGGCTGGGCAGAGGTGGAATGGGAGTGCAGTTTCAGCTCCCGGCAGACACTGGGATTTTACCTGAAGCATGCAAGGCGGTGTCAGGGTTAAAGACACTGATCTTTTGATCCCCAGGTATTCCCTTGAGATGCATGTGCACCTAGAGAGTGGTCTTTTTAATCCCCATGTATTCCCTGGAGATACCTGTGCACCCTGAGAGTGATCTTTTTGATCCCCTGGTATTACCTTGAGATACCTATGCACCCTGAGAGTGATCTTTTTGATCCCCAGGTATTCCCTGGAGATACCTGTGCACCCTGAGAGTGATCTTTTTGATCCCCAAGTATTCCCTTGAGATACCTGTGCACCCAGAGAGGAATCTTTTTGATCCTCAGATATTCCCTTGAGATACCTGGGCACAGAGAGTGATCTTTGTGATCCCCAGGTATTCCCTTGAGATACCTGTGCACCCAGAGTGATCTTTTGGATCTCCAGATATTCCCTTGAGATACCTGTGCACCCAGGGTGATCTTTCTGATCCCCAGGTATTCCCTTGAGATGCCTGTGCATCCAGAGAGTGATCTTTTGAATCCCCAGATATTCCCTTGAGATACATGTGCACCCAGGGTGATCTTTCTGATCCCCAGGTATTCCCTTGAGATGCCTGTGCACCCAGAGAGTGATCTTTTGAATCCCCAGATATTCCCTTGAGATACCTGTGCACCCAGGGTGATCTTTCTGATCCCCAGGTATCCCCTTGAGATACCCGTGCACCCAGAGAGTGATCTTTTCGATCCCCTGGTATTCCCTTGAGATACCTATGCACCCTGAGAGTGATCTTTTTGATCCCCAAGTATTCCCTTGAGATACCTGTGCACCCAGAGAGGAATCTTTTTGATCCTCAGATATTCCCTTGAGATACCTGGGCACAGAGAGTGATCTTTGTGATCCCCAGGTATTCCCTTGAGATACCTGTGCACCCAGAGTGATCTTTCGGATCCCCAGATATTCCCTTGAGAGACATGTGCACCCAGGGTGATCTTTCTGATCCCCAGGTATTCCCTTGAGATGCCTGTGCACCCAGAGAGTGATCATTTTGATCCCCAGGTATTCCCTTGAGATACATGTGCACCCAGAGAGTGATCTTTTGGATCCCCAGGTATTCTCTCGAGATACCTGTGCACCCAGAGAGTGATCTTTTGGATCCCCAGGTATTCCCTTGAGATACCTGTTCACCCAGAGAGTGATCTTTTTGATCCCCTGGTATTCCCTTGAGATACCTGTGCACCCAGAGTAATCTTTTGGATCCCCAGGAATTCCCTTGGGATACCTGTGCACCCAGAGAGTGATTTTTTTGATCCCCAGGTATTCCCTCGAGATACCTGTGCACACAGAGAGAAATCTTTTTGATCCCCAGGTATTCCCTTGAGATGCCTGTGCACCCAGAGAGTGATTTTTTGATCCCCATGTATTCCCTTGAGATACCTGTGCACCCAGAGAGTGATCTTTTGGATCCCCAGGTATTCCCTTGAGATACCTGTGCACACGGAGATTGATCTTTTTGATCCCCAGGTATTCCTTTGAGATACCTGTGCACCCAGAGTGATCTTGTTGATACCCAGCCCTGAGGAACCCTGATGATTTCCAACAGTTTTCCAAGCATGCAGAGAAGAGTTGGGGAATACTGAGATTTAGATTTAGTTATTCTTGTTTCTTTGCACGATTAATCAAAATCATTGAAAATCATTTGTTAAGAGAAAAACAAAATATAAATATGATAAAATGCATCACAACAGCAGTCACCAGCTAATTCAGATAAAAAGAACACATCAATATGATATAGCATAGTACTCAGAATCTTTTGGCAAGAAAAAAGAAAGTCAGTGCTTGCGTTTACCTGATGCAAATATAAAAACTTCAATAGAATATAGCCTAAAAATAAAAGGCACACAATAAAAAAAAGACAATAGCATAGAAAGAATTGCAGCCGGTCCAGATCTTATTAAAGTGCAAATGCTATTGGCGTCAAACTCTGCCCATGGTAGCAGTTTCAGTGCAAACAAAAACATTTGCGGCCTTATAAGGAGAGGTAAGGAATTGCGCCAGGATCATGTTACATACCATCATCTCACCTCACATGCAATTAAAGTGCAAATGCTATTCCCCTCGACGTCTACAACTACAAACCACTAAATGGGATTCCGGGATTGGATGGATCATGCACATACAAAGGCCGTGGCACAAAATAGCAACAACAACAAAAAAAGTCAAAGTTATATTAAACCCAAACATTTCGCCTCAAAAACAATTAAAGGGCAAGTACTATTTCCATCACATCAAGGTCTGATTTCCGATGCCAGGTCTAAACTGGGGTGGCATGGTGAGCAAAAAAATGATGGATTTAACCCAGATCTCTTTACTAGGGGTGCATGTTTTGATTTGTTCTGCATACCGTCCATCAATTGTGTGTCTTTTGCTTTCTCGCCCTGAGTGCGCCGGGAATGGCCAGACGTGGGTCCCAGGCTCACTGTACCCCTGGATTCAAGCTATCCAGGCTGATGAGGGTTGAAACCCCGAAACCAGTCCTAGGATGCTTGTTTCCTGTACAGGGAGAACCTGACAGGTCTAAACTGGCGTGGCATGGTGAGCAAAAGAATGATGGATTTAACCCAGATCTCTTGGCTCGGGGTGGATGTTTTGATATGTTCTGCAATTGTGTGTCTTTTGTTTTCTGGCCCTATGGCAAAATAAGGCAGAGAACGTGACCAAAGATTAAAACAGGGCAGGATTAGCGGTGGATACAAATCCACAATTGGATAATCCTGTGCTTTAGTATGAATGGCTTGTAGATCACTATGAGCTGACAATAGCCTGGCTTGTTTCAGCAGTATTTTTGATAGCTTTTTCTGTGCTAAGGCAGTTTGGATAAGCTCTCTGGCTGCAAGTCGGTCGATCGAAGCCTGGTAGAAATTGTGCAATTCTGAGTTTTTTTCATATTGAGCAATGTCCCACAGAAGCTGCTTGATGGAACTTGGCTCAGCTGGTGCTAGCTTAGTACAAAGAGAAAGAAAACGTGCATTAAGCACTTCATATTAGCATTCCATTTCAAACTTATGGCGAGTTTGGGCCTGAACCATACAGGTAAGTGGTGGAATGAAAGTATGTAGCATTGGCAGTGCACAAGATCTAACCAACTTTAAAAAAAAACGTTTTTATTTTTGTTGAGCAGTATGTAACTAACACAGAATAAAATGTACCAGTCAACACAAATCAAATTTACAAATACATGACATATAGCAGCTAAATTCATTGAATCAATCACACAAGAAAAGTCCCTAGAGCAGAAGATATTATCAAATCACATAGAAAATAAAATAAATATTTCCATATTCTCAGTTCGGTCTACAGTGGCCATGCAATTAAGGTAAAACCCCCCAAAGAATCTTACCAGATTCAGCAAAGTGCAAGGTCTTCGAATGGAACGGTCAGACAATATCTGCCTAATCCATCCATTTCTAAGCCGACTGGGGAAAATGTCTGGTACACAGTGTGTCAGAACGACTCAGACGTTCTTCTACAATATAAATAAAGTGCAAAACAGTGCCCAAAGCCTCTTAGGATAAAAGCCCTGCTGGAATGTTTACCCTCGCATTACACCTATATCAGATATCTAAATTAAAAGGAGCTGTGGTTTTGGACTTAATATTTTGCCCACACCGCTTAAAATCTCGAAATGCACCCACCCATCTAGCAAAAGCTTCTTCAAATACTTTGGTTCTCAACATTTTGGCCTGCCAGTGATCCAACAATGGAATCTGTCGTTCACCAATTTTGCAGTATTAAACTGTGGGCCACTGTGATGCCAATGAACACCAAATGTTGCACATTTTTGTTGACATTTCTGATAATAGAGAAGAACAGCAAAATAGTGCTAGTGTGATTTCAGGTATTATTAGGAATTGGGCGAAATCAGTTAGTTCCTGAAATACTTTCCCACAAAAATCATTGCGAGCTGGACAAGTATAAAAGACATAAGAACAATCCACCACACCAATAATTGGCAGCGAAAACAGTGGTTGGGGATTATATTTATTATCATCATCACAAAAAACTTTATTTCGGTTAACATAACCTCAAAAAGTACAATCATAAAACATAACAATACATTTAAAATTGTGACAATAAAAAATGGAAGAGAATGCAGATCATATTGATTTGTCGTAGAAAAGTACAAATAGCTAGGATTTGTTTGTGGCAGTCTATGGAACTTCATACTCGGGAAGTGCAAATGTACTAAATAAATAAATAAATAAGTTACCTAAAAACATTTATTTTACAAAAATGCTAAAAAAGAGGATGACCTTTACTCTAATATTCCTCAAACGTTGAGCCCAGGAATTAAAAATATCCTACCACGCTCTATATTTTTATGGTTTCAGTGCAACCTAATATAAGATAACAGACTCATATAGTATAATTGATGTCCTGCTCCAGTTGAAGTGAATCACATACAAGATGGGAGAGGGCCCAATGTCTCTTCACTCACGCTTTCAGATATTTTCGGCGTGTGTGCCATATAGAGTGTAGGAACCCTGCTACTGAATACCCTATCGGAATGCTACTATCATACTTCAGCATCCTGAGAGCCTCAGAGCAACATCTCGTGCCTAGGTTCTTACAGATCTGGACCAACCATCGTTTCCTTGCTTTTTGGTACGCAGGACAGATGAATAAAACATGCAGAATAGTCTCCTCAATACAGAGGACAATTTGCGGTTTGTACATCCCCCCATTTATAAGTAAACCATCGTAGTGGGATGGTCCCGTATCTGAACTGGAGATATAGCTTCTTGGCCGCTGCTGGTTTGATTTAATCTAGAATTGGTTCAAAACTATACCTATCTTTAATTTCAAGGAAAACTGAGGTTAGTCTGCCAATTCAGGAGCAGCTATGCAGTTGGGATGATTTGAACTCATCAAAGTATGCTTTCATTACTTTCCTAGGGAGGATGGGACTGAAGATATCTGGATGGTCCCACAGCTCGCCCAATCCAAGTCGAACCAGCCACTGTTTGATGTAAGCAAACCACTGGAGTCTCGCAGCCCCTCTCGTGCATTATTTCCCCTCTCAAGCGCATTATTTCCTCTCTATACGATGAAAGTTCTGGTGTAGCCCAGAGTCTATGCTAGTTGAGTAGGGGTTTCAAGGCTATTGTATCCGTGATTGCTATAAGACCTAGATCAAGGCGTAAGGGAATACGTGGGGTTCTCTTTGGGAGATTCTCTAACTGTCTCAGGAAGCTGTTCTCTACCTGGGTGAGATTCATGTGGTTTACATGCCCCCAGAGCTCCGCACCATATAGTGCCCCGCCCCTTGCTTGTACTTTATAGATTTCAATGGCCGGGCTCAATCATTTCTGATTAGATTTGCAGAAGACCTTCATGATGCCACCTGAGGCTTGTGTTAATTTGAGAGCTGATTTTTTTAACTTGGGCCCCCCAATCCATTGATTCTGATATTGTTACCCCCTAGATAATCAAAAGAGGTGACTCTTTCTAGGGGTTTCCCGGTTAGTATGGGGTTAGATCTAGTACTTTTAGGGCAGTTAAACACCATAAATTTGGTTTTCTGCAGATTTATTTCCAAACCCCTTTGTCTGCAGAAAAGTTAAAATTTATCAAGAACCCTCTGAATCCCCATAGGGGATTTAAACACCAGCAGTGTGTCATCCGCAAACATCTTTGCAGATATTGGGCGGGAGGCTAGTTTAAGGGCATCGAGATCTTTTGCTGTTGCCAAGTATTCTATTAGGCCATTGATAAAAAGACTAAACATGGTGTGGGCTAACACGCAGCCTTGGCGTACTTCGCGCTTGATTGGAATTGGTGCAGTAAGGTTCCCATCCTTACCGTACCTGATTTGCGCAAAGTTTTCCTCGTGTAGTAGCTTAAAAAGATACATTGTTTGTGAAGGGGCCCCCATTTCATAAAGGACTGACCAGAGTTTGTCCCTAGGGACCAAATCGAAGGCTGACCGGAGGTCGACGAATATTAAGTAGAGGCTGCCACCCTCCAGGGACACGGTCTTCCAGTGTAACAGTCTAAAAAAAATACTACACGGGCGAAAATCTTTTGTGAAATGTCAATCAGGATAATTGGTCTATAATTACTTGGTAAAAGTGGTGACCCTTTTTTATAAATCGGAATTATTTCGGCTCCAGCCCAGCTACGTGGTATCTTCATACCCCGTATTATCGTGTTAAAGAGAACCCAAAAATATGGCGCCCAAACAGAGGGTTCATTGCGAAAAAGGTCCCCTGGGATTTTGTCTAAACCCGGGGCTTTCCCGGGTTCAATTTTTGCTAGAGCTCCCTTAATTTCTTTTAAAGTTATAACTGCATTGCATTGGACATCAGTGTCTGCTTTAGTATCCCTTGGGGCAGCAAAGGGATCAACCCCCAACGGGTTGTCATCATCTGGGCCATTGACCACTGTGTCATCTATAGAATAGAGGGATAGGAAGTGCTCCCTTCAAACTTCCTCACCCAAATTAGGGTCTACCGGCTTTCTCGGCCCAGAGCTATCCAGATTAACTACTCTCCAGAATGACCTCATGTTCCTTGCTCCCAAAGCATGTTTCAGATCCTCCCACCTTTCGGTTTCCCATGTTTTCTTTGCTTCTACAGTTGCCTTTTTATATATCGTCCTTGCTAATTTAATTGACGGACGATCATTGGCCTTGATGGATAGTACCAGAGCTTTTTAAGTTTTACGGCATTGGTCATTATACCACAGATGGGGAGGTTTTTTCCTTGTTCTATTTATTTTTTTCGGATAGAAGAAATCTAATGTGACCTCTTCTAGCTAAGCGTGGTTCTCATTACCTTCTCCAAATCAACGCCACCCCCCAATTGGTTTTTTGAGAGGGAGGCCATTTGGAGCACTGGGACCAAGGCTTCGTAGAGTGCACTCAATCTGTCTTGAGATTGACTAAAGTCTGTCTATCTTGCCCGACGCCCGACGCCTGCAGTTGGATATGGACAACCTAGGATCTATAGAATTTTCCTTTATATTGTCACCCCTGAAATCTAAGACCCTCTCCCAGGATTTAGACTCAATTAAATGTGTAGTCAAGTAGGGAACCCCGATCATTTTGATAAAAGGTATAACTGTTGAAGGTTTCGGAAGTCGTTCTCCCATGACAGGCTCTAAGGGAGTGTTTAAGCATGAGACAGTTCATGTGGATCACCAAGGGAGACCATTTTTTGACTGGTGGACAGCTAGTCTCAGGGATTATCCAATAGTTGTCCTCTTCAAATAACCCTTCCTTGTATAAACCCGCCAGTGGTTCAAACTGGCAATTGAAATCCCCACCCAGGATCAGCATATGCTGATCAATAATAGTGCCTAGGAAGTTGGATAATTCCTCCAGCGTTTGTGACTCTTTAGCCTAAGCTGTGGGTCTTGAATATACGTTGATGAGGGCTACAGAGGTCCTTAGGGGGAAATATAGTAAAACACATAAAATGTCTTTTGACCCAGTATTTATCTGGGTCTGCTCGGCTCGACATCCTGCCAGTGATCCAACAATGGAATCTGTCGTTCACCAATTTTGCAATAATAAACTGTGGGCCACTGTGATGCCAATGAACACCAAATGCTGCACATTTTTGTTGATATTTCTGATAATAGAGAAGAACAGCAAAATAGTGGTAGTGTGATTTCAGGTATTATTAGGAATTGGGCGAAATCAGTTAGTTCCTGAAATACCTTCCCACAAAAATCATGGCGAGCTGGACAAGTAAAAAAGACATGAGAACAATCCACCACCCCATTAATTGGCAGCGAAAACAGTGGTTGGGGATTATATTTATTATCTTATGCAGTATGTTGGGGGTATAGTATACCAACCACCTAGATAGAAAGGCCATCCTTTGAAATGTTGCGGAACCCCAGGATTAATGGCAACCCCCCCCCCCCGAGATATAATACCATTTCCCCTTAGTTATCTAGCAGCCAGTTGTTTTGTAAATTTTGTTTAGTATATCAACTATCAAAGGAGAGTCTGATTCTTTGAAAGATTTGGGGACAGCCCTTCCCTTCCTAAAAGGATTAAACAAACTAACTAAAAAGAGAAGCAGTTCCTTGGCAAAAAATTTTAACATTTCAGTGGGGATATGTTGCTACTGCAGGCTTGGCCGTAAGGTTTATTTTTAAGTACACAAGCTACCTCTGCAGCCTGCATTTCCTCCAGGACTGACTCTCTTTATTCCCTAACAACTAGCGGTAATGCAAGGGTATTGAAAAACTGCTGTAATCTGGATCTTGGAACAATCTAAGTTTTTTCATACACAGTTCGATAGTGATCTCACTGCTTACTTCAACTGTAAGGCAAGTATCTGGGTTCTCAATCATACCTATTGCCTGCTTAATCTTTCTAAGTTTTGTCAACCATGCAATCAATTTGACAATAATTTCGTTTCCTCATAAGTTTTTTGTTGGAACTCTCTAAGACTATTAATCTCCTCAATTAGAAAGAAATCTCACAGCTCCTGCATGGCTCTGGCTAGCTGTTCTTTTCTCATCTGCATATTCCCGTATTGTATTGTACTCTCTGTTGCTAAAGGTCTGATAAGCTACAACATTGCCACGAAAGGCAGTCTTGAAGGACTCCCACACTAGTGAGTCGACGGCTGTACCTCGGTTGATCTATAAAAAAAACTCATTAATAAAAGTTCTAGTATTTTCTAACCACATCAGGTTAGAAAGTAAAGAGTCTTTGATGGGCGCTGAATTGAAATTGGAGCAATACTGTAGAATAGTCTGAGAACGCATTGGTACGGATATTAGCTCCTCTCCACTTAATTGACGTGAGGCTTAGATACATTTTTGCGAGAAGCAAGTATATTGAATATTTTGTGAATGTTCTGTACGCCATGGCTCAGTAAGTGAAAAATGGTCTTTTAATGCTACATGGGCTTTTAGTGTACAAGGCTTAAGTTGATTTTTTGCCCCTTGGAGGGATTTAATCTTAAATCTTGAATGAAGTTGAAATCGCCCCCACAGATCATTGGCTTCTCAGCTGTCATTGACAGATTGTGTAATTGTACTAATAGCTCCGTGTCGTCTCTGATAGGGCCATTATAATTCACCAAGTTTAAAGGAGTTGCCCATGACTGACACCTTGACCCACAACTATCGCCCTTTAGGGTCTCTGATTACATCCCATACTTGCCAAACAATAGTGTTTGCCAATAAAATTGCTAATCTACTCAGGTCAACCCCTGCTGATGCAATAGATTAATGTGAATATCTTCTAGGAATGAAGGACTTAGAAAAAGTATCCTTAAAGTGAGTTTCCTGAAGAAAAATAACTTCTGGCTACAACCAGTTCATCATAGCGTGATGTTTATGCAATATTTAGCATCTCATTGGCATTTCATGAGACAATCCTAACCTCTTGCATCATGGGGTTTGCCAGGACTTAGTCTTAATAGCCGCCTCCATCACTTTGTCTGACTATTACTTATCTATAACAAATTGAATGAACTTTACAGAAAGAAATCTTAGTTACGTCACTACTCATTTTCTGTGCTTCTGATCCATCTCCCAGCGGCCCCTGCCAACAACCATGAAGGGGAGGTGTACCCACCATCCTCACGGTCACCCCCTAACTCTCTTCTTGGGTGCTGAAGGATTATCCACTATTTGTAAAGCCTCAAAAGATTTGTGTTGAGGCAGTAAAAGCTACTGAGACATATAAATCCCAACCATGGTTGGCATTTGTGTCCACTCAGGATCGGTCCCCTATTCATTTGATAGTATATCAAACCCTGACTACATCTATGTCTTCATTAAGACTAGTCCTTGAACAATCCCTGCAGGAAACGATGAGCATGCATGTTCTGACATGGCTAGAGAAAAAAATAGATGTGGGAACCACTTCAATTATCTTGCCTAAGCAGGCCTCTAGTTCAATTGATGCGAGCATATCATGTCAATCTTAATCCCTACCATCTTGGCAGAAATCAGGGATAGTAAGGCAATTCAGGTTCAAGAAACAGCGGCACAACATCAAAAATTAAACCAAATAGACAAGCTTATGTAGTAGATGCAGGAGCGAATACAAGAGGTTGAGCAAAGGGTATCTGAACTGGAGGATCACTCTCTTGCTTGGGACAAGGATATCAGCATCAATCAAAAAAGGTTGTGGGACTCTCAGAACAAAAATGATGAAATGGAAAGCTTTGCAAAATGATCAAATTTGAGGTTTATGGATATCCCAAAAGAAGCTGGAAATATGGGGAGTCATGAGAGTACTCTCCAGTTTATGGAAACTATGATTAAAATATTACATTCTAGAGAATGCTCCTGCAGATCTTACCCTCATGATGGCGCACCAGGTCCCCGCTCAGCGTCTTACTAATTTAAAATATCCCCGCACAATTATTGTGAACTTTGCGGACTACTGCATTAAGGAAAGTGTCCTTACCAAGGCAATTCAGAAGAAATCTTTCTTGATGAAACCTAGATTTGGGTCTTTTCAGGCATATCCACTGCAGCGGCCCACCGGCAGAGAGACTTTCTAGGGTTAATTCAACAATTTAAAGCAGCTGGCGCTCAGGCTTCAATGGTGCAGCAATCAAAACTAAAAGTTTTGTTCAAGGGCCAATTCCATCTATGTGTCAACCTAGAAGAGGCGCAAAATGTACTTCAGAAAGTCCAGAGTGAAAGTCATGTGGGTGGTTTGTAATTATACATGAGCCTTTCCTTCTCCCGTCCTGACATTGTAAGGATAGGTTAGCAAGCTGCTGGTCTATTTATTAGCACTAAGGCACGTTTCTTTCATGCTCTATTCTAGAAGTGTCATCAAGCTAAACTTAGAAGCAGTCCAGAGGGAAAAGTATTAGAGTGGTTTATAAACTTGAAAGGAGGTTCTTCCTTCCCCTCCTCCTGCCTCTTTAACACGTTATCCACATTATATCTGGGGAACAGCATACTCTTTATGTAATTCGTTAAAAGTAAGAGGGCCAGAATGCTGCCCAGATTCAGGCCCCTGTTTGTGTAGATTATCGCCGATGTGGACCACTTACTCGATACTCTCACTTTCTCCCACGCATTAGAGTAAAGGCTCATGATATCTATCAGTCAAGAAATGCAAAGGAATGCGCCAAGTTCTGTTAGAATAGATAAAAGCTGCTACAATTTTCACTAAGGCACTCTTTCTCCTTAATTTGGGTGATATGTGTTAGATTTGGGGGCCTGGTCGTATTTTGTAGAAGTTGTTCGTAAAAGTTATATCTGTTGCCCCCCTGAGATAGCCGGAATTGTTGAACCATCCGAAAGATTGCGTAGCTCACGGACTGTGATCTTTAGTACAGTCATGTGAGTTACTATATTCAAAGGATTTTCACTTATTTTCTTTTTTGTGTTAGGATTTTTGGTAAGGAGGCCGTCTAATACATGTCCACAGAGCCTTATTCTTACTTAAGTATTTTGTATTCACTGAATTATGGTTTAGTCCTTCCTGGGTGTAAGAAATGTACGAAATATAGGTATCTATGACGGGACAACCCCGATATAATATTTTTGCACTAGGCATAGTTCGCACTTTAGTTTACAGGGAAGTAAACTGCGATTATCCATCTTTGCACAAAGGCGTAGTTTTTTTTTATTTAGTAGGCAGGGAACTGGAAGGTGGTTCATACAATTAGTATTCAAAACCATATTGGCTATTGCTATTTTGTACTGTATTGCTATTTTGTACTCTGCTGTTGAATCATATTAAAGGTTGAATACATTATATGATCTGTTTTTATCTGCTGCAGCATATCAGTTTGCACTAGGCACAGTTTTCACTTTAGCTCGTAGTGAACGGAATATTTATGATGTTAAGCTAATGAGTCCTTGCTGATTTGCACTTAGAACTTTCTTCATTTCCATGTCATTCAATGAGTGAGGGAGTTGGCTGGAGCATATTCAGGTACAGTAACAGGGCACCCAAGAAGATCCAACCAACCTAAACAAAAGAGCCATATGTGAGAGAAGTTATCAGTTTGCATTTGATATCTTTGCAAATTGTGGAAAGGTCTGGGCACTGAAAGGCAAAGATGAGAGCATTTGCGCAGTTACCAATGCTTCAATTTGTGCAGATGGAAGACCTCAGTCATTTATCCATGCTCCAAGATATTTGATGTTCGAAGTTCTTTCAACTTTCTGACCATTGATGACCCTTGTCAAGCACTTGATCTTCCTTTTTCTGAAAACTAGAATCTTAGCTTTTGCTAAATTAATGCTAAACTTATTGACTTTGCAATAATCTGCAGGCTAGTCAGCGATCTTTGTAATCCAATTCCTGTTTGGCCCAAAAAGATAGTATAATCGACGTATTGCAATAGGTGAAGTCTTCTGCCTACAATTTAGTGAGGGAAAGCTTCAGCTAAGCTTAGGTGGTCATTGAAGTTGGTACTGGTTTAAAAGTAAGAGGTCTCTAGTTGCGAAAAGGACGATTCCCCTCCTCCTGCCTCTTTAACACGTTGTCCACATTATATCTGGGGAACAGCATACTCTTTATGTAATGTGTTAAAAGTAAGAGGGCCAGAATGCTGTCCAGATTCTGGCCCCTGTTTGTGTAGATTATCAAGGATGTGGACCATTTACTAGATACTCTCACTTTCTCCCACGCATTAGAGTAAAGGCTCATGATATCAGTCAAGAAATGCAAAGGAATGCGCCAAGTTGATTGTTTGACCCAAAGCTACCTCCAACCACTTTGTCGACTGGTTTGGCAAAATAAATAAATGCACTAAAAAGGGGAGCTGCACGCTTTTTAATCGACTGGTTGATCAGTGCCGTTACACATACCATATTGACCTCCACCCCATTGCCCTAGTGAAAGCCTGTTGTGTGGCTGCGATAATTTTGTTGTGATTTACCCATTCCTCAAGATCTTTGTTCAGGATTTTCGCAAAGCAATATCCCTCACATCTAATAGGGCAATGAGACGGACATTTTCTTGCTTCTTAAGTGAATCCTTTTTATGATTTTGAACTAGGAGGGAACCCTGCCAACTCTCTAGTACCGGATTCCCAGGTTAGATAATGATTAAATAGAGGGATCCACGAACTTGCCCATTCTGATTTTGCAGTCTTAAAAATGGTAGCTGGCAGACCATTTGGGCCAGGGGTGCCAGCCCAGGTATTAGGAACCATATCCTCTGTAAATGCTCGGCAGGGAGCACGAGCTCCAGTTGTATCTTGGTTAATCGTTGGCACAGGCAGTGGAATGAGAGAGTCAACATACAGTGAGGAAATATATGCTAACCATCCAGATGCTAGAATTAACATTCCAGCATCTGGATGGTTAGCATATATTTTCGTTTTTGCTGGCCCTTTGTCATATTGTGAACCCTGAGCCAAAATGTTTTAGAACCCTTTAATTGTATTGCTTGGAAAATGGCATTTCATTGCACATCTTGCAGCTGCTATTTTTATTCATACATGGGACGCGTACGATTTTAAGTTCCTCTTTCAGGGCTAAGTTTGCTATATACTTACACACTGCCCTTATACATCTGTTAAGTATCATTTTACCAGTAAGAAATCTTGATTTTGTTTGAAGGACAAGGAGGATTAGAGCAATGTGCCTGAGGACCTGACAGGGGAGGGGAAGGATCTTTAATAGACTATTAATAAATTCAGACCTTCCTTCAATTAATTGTTGCAATCCTATTCTCGGGGACTGTAAGTATTCTTGCATTTGCTCAATCATACCATCATTTGAGTCTACAACACACAATGTTCACTCTGATTGATATCCAGCATGATTTATTTGTGCAAGGTGGCGGTTTTCAGAGGAAAAGAGCAGGACAATATAGCATGATCAATTATGATGATATGGTCAATTTTAAAATGTATGACGCAGGGAAAATGCTGAATCGTTATCCACAAATCTTCAAAGGTTGCCAATCTTTGGTGCAACATGTGATTTTAAGCTGCGCCTTGGTCGCATGTGCTCCTGCCACTCAGTGATCGCAAACCTAGGGTGTTCAGGGCAGTTGTTAGTGTAATGCAGAGCTTTGAGCTTCTAGTTGGAAGAGTTACATTTAATGGTCGAATTTTCCATAACTTATCTTCAATATCAAGCCATTTTTGATCATTCATTGTCACTAACAGGTTAGCATTGAAGTCACCCACTAGCAGCCATGCAGAGTTTAAGTTGGGGGTCAAAGTGGTTTCAATATGTCAATTAAATACTCAGTTGTCTCCCTTTTCTTATCCGGATTGGATTTTATTGATATGTTTGCGAGGAACACGGAACTGAGGGGGAGGTTTTGCTAAGTCGATACAGTAAGTTTTAATATGATAATCACCCGGCCAAGATAGTGGTGATGACCCAGTTAATTATGTACATGTATTGAGAAGCCACCTGAAGGACGACCACCCTTAGCCGACCTTAGTGCTGGAGATTGATACTCAATATAATCGAACCAGGGATTTGAGTTCACTTGCCAGGTCTCTTTGTAAGCAGACTATATTAAAGGTACGTTGGTGTTGTACATAGTCAGATGAGGAATGAAGCTGTTATAACCTCTGATGGTCCATGAGCAGATATTTAGCATTTTGAGATGCTGGCTTGAATTTGGGCTAGGGCTGAATACTGAGATTCCACAGGTTTTGCTGGTGAAGGTGAGGCTGAAGTTTATACACCTACCTTAGTTCTGCAAGGTGGACCTCCAGGTTTTCTAACTGGAGCAAGGAGATTCGCATGGTAGTGCGCGCACCATCAAGGGTAATCAGCAGGAAAAAAAAGACAGGCTAAGATTTAATTTAGCAATGGTGTCGACTACATAATCCATGCTTAGAAAAAGATCAAGCTGATGAATATTCATCCTTAGCCCATAGTCTCGGACACATTATCAAGAAGATCTTAGCAATACGTTTTTATGATCTGATAGGTGCTAAAGGAAAGCTTACAAATTGCCTGAAGCAGATTTTCAGTCACATTTAAGTAAAGCATGCCTTATTTGGTGGACCAAAAATGATAGTTATCATATGGTTTAACCAGCTCAGGTTATAAACCTGGAGCATTTTATTTTAATTTATATTGATGGGTCCAGCTTTATTTGATCCTCTGGCATTAGAACACATTTATTACCAATTATTACACCTTTATTTTTCTGCATCGTGGGTTATGGAGCAGCTCAAAAGGTCATGACCTGTGCCAGCTTGGCCATTTTCTTTATTATCTCAGTTTTAATGCATTTTTTCATACTTAAAAAAATATAATTAAAGGAGGCACTACAACGTTAAGCTGGTTTCACTTATTTTAAGTCTTACACGTGTGCTCAGTAAATACGGGAGATACGAGTCTGACAAAATGATGTCCGTTGCACTTTAGATAAAAAGTCAACTATTGAAGTTTCAAGTAAGCTCATTGTCTCAGTCTTCAACACAAGTTAACCTACATGATCAAATGTATTCTAAAATGAAAGGGTTAACCTTTAACATATTAACCACAGTAGGAAGTTGGCATTGTATAACTCTAGCATATCATATTTTAATTATAGTGCTGGAAAAATAAAGTAGCAAGAATATCGACGGCCACAAGATCATGAAGATAAATATACAGGAAAACATAGATTTACTATTCTGAACTCCATATACATATGTACTTTAACCAGCATGAAAGGTATGTAAATGTGGAATACAGTAAAGACAATCTATATTTTACTATATGTACTCTCGTTCACTATATTGTGTTAGTCAATATAATGATACAATTTTTTTAGCACATTAAGGGGCATATTATCAAGGACCGGTGCTAAAATTATCACCGTTTTATCGGCAGGAAACTGCCGTTAAAACGGCGATAATGGGATTGATAATACGCCCTTGTTTATTTCCATAGAAGCCCATGTTCTGATGTTAACATGGGCTTCCATGGGAATTAACAAGGGCACATTATCAAGCCCATTATCGCCGTTTTATCGGCAGTTTCCTGCCGATAAAACAGCGATAATTTTAACACAGGTCCTTGATAATATGCCCCTAAATTCCTAAACATTATTCTGACATATCCACTAAGAGTATGAAATAATACTGGATAACTGATGCGTTCCAAATATTGCACATGACTTATTACTGTATAATCTGGCTGCTTTCTGGATGCTACCTTCGCCTTGCCTATTTTAACACCCTGACCTCGACATGGGCTATAGTAGGCTGTTTGGATCAATGAGTTGGTCTTGGCGCCAAGGTAGCCCTCGGGGTGAATGTTGCGCTATATGAGTATTAAACCAAACGTAATCCATACTTTTGCAAAGAATGGGCTCTTGTTCTCAAATGGGAAGATTAGAATTCTACGGTAAGGACATTACAATTTTTCTCTGCCTTAGGCTTTTGAAAAACTAAAATAGTCAGTGGTAAATTAACAAAATAAGTGACCATGATACTTACATAAATGTTGGATTCTTGGAGTTCGGTGTATTCTCTTTCCAGAAGCAAGTATGCTCTGGAGTGCATAGCTGATAGGGCCTTGCCAATGCTTCAAAAGGAAAACCTTAGAGAACAAATAAGAGAGCAATATTTTGTTGTGATTTGTCATAAATACAAGACCGAGTAAATTAATGAATTTCCTCTTACGGTACACTTCGCATCAACAACATTTGATACATTCTTTCTTACTTTGTTCCAGCATTGGCCACAGATACTCAGGAATCACACACTCGGGCAATTCAAAATATCAGTTATTTTTGTTCATGCAGTCTCCTCAAGAAGCCAAAATGTCCTACAACACACATTAAAACCTTTGTTTTTTTCATATTCTCCTGTTGAATATTGTATAACGCATAGAAGATGTGCTGTGTGTTAAATTACCTCAAAATAAGAAAGACGACGATGAATACTCAGTGATCCAGTAACCACAATCTTTCATTATGCTTTATTTAAAAAAAGAAATGATTACACTTTTTGTGAGTACTTATAAAGTGATGGCTAGGGCAGAAAGGGCATCAGAGTATTGTAAACAGCAACAGAATACATAGCCATCGTGTGAGGGTAGAGGCATGCCAGTACCTTTACAATAATCAACAACGACAATAAATGCCTACAAATAGAGACAGCATCACAGTGGGGTGAGGATGCTAAGGCGGGGATACAATGCAGCACGATAGGAAGATTGTAAAGAGATGAGGTTTGAGAACTTTCCTATATTGCACACCTAAAGGAGCAAATATGAGGTGCAAAGATAGGACACACCAGGTACTTGGTGACAAATGCCTAACAATAATCTAAAATGGGAAGAGAATAATTAACGTCATCTGCTTATTAAACATTAAATGTGATGTTTTATGTATACTTTGATGTTATGTGAGTAAACCGGGGTGCATAATCCAATGTGTATTTTGTAGTCCAGTGCCACATTAGGTGTACAGAGTTCTGTTGCTGGCAAGAGGCAATATCTTTTTTTGTATTCAAATCTTTTTTTAAACATTTTTCTGAAGCACAGAAAACACCGTACAGAAGCATAAGGTACATTTGCGAATTAAGTAAAAACACAGGCAGCGCACTTAGAAGAGGCACTATCTTTGCTGTTATTCAGTTTTATAGAAGATACATACAAATAACCATGTAATATGGTTCAATATTGGTATTTAGGGGTTCTGGTGGCATAATAAACCATGAGTCCCCAGGCCAAGTGGTTTGTAAAGGCCATCAGATCTTTGAGAAGGCAAAATAGGACAGTTTTACCTTACAGGTTATGTATTTTCATAGTACATGTTTATTTTGTGGGGCGCAGCAAAACAGTTTTGTGGTGCAGCATCTAGTCGGGTTGCAAAAACAACCCCACTCTTAGAGGAATTGCTTGTCCTGGCTCCCATTCTCTATGTGAGTGAGATGTGCGAAGCAGCCTCAAATCTGACAATACTTCAATCTACTCCACTCCATTGTACGCCAATACATTGTACGGCAATGCAACTGTACGCAACTCTACTGTACGACACTCTACTCCATGCCATTCCATTCTATGCTAGTGAACTATGCCTCTCCACCGTATGTTACTCTAACATAAGCTATTTCACAGTACGCCATTCTACTCTACTTGACCCTATGCCACTCCACGCTATGTCGCTCCTCAATGCCACTACAGTATATGCCACTGCACTCTACACTACTCCACTCTATGCTACTCCACTCAACTCCATTCCACTCCACTCTATGCTACTCCACTCTACGCTATTGGACTATTTGCCACCATACTGTATCTCACTCAATTTTACGCCGCTCCATTCTAAACCAGTGCTCTCTAGATTACTCAACTGTACGCTATTACACTCTAGCACACTCTTAAACACTTTACTGTAGGCTGTTATGATCTACGCCACTCCACTGTATGCCACACCACTGTACGCAACTACACACCACTGAACTCTAAGCCATTGAACCCTACACTATTCAACTCTATGCTACTCCACTGTTCGCTATTCCATTGTACGCTACTCCACTATAATTCACTCCACACTCCGCTTGACACCACTCCACTCTACGTCACTTCACTCTACGCTATTCCTTTCAATGCCACTCCACTATGTGGCACATCTGTATATGCCACCCCACTGTACTCCACTCTACAATACTCTTTTAAACTCTGTGCCACTATACAAAAATGTACTCTGCTCTCTGCCCCTACACTACATTGTACAGCCCTCTATTCTACACTATGCCCCTACACCCCTGTGTACAACACTCTACTCCATTGTAAGATACTTTCCAACACTATAGGACTCCACTATACTGAAACAAAAACGCCACTCCAATGTATAACAATTTTCCCAACTCTACACTACGCATGCCCACTATAGTTCACTCTAGAGCGCTGATTATATACAACATGGAGATTCCACTTTACTCAACTGTACAGCACTCCACTGTGCCATATTCCACTCTACTCCACAATACAACACTATCTTCTAGGACAGTACTCTGTACCACACTCTACTCCACTCTACCACACTCCACTTAATAACATTCCAATTGACAACAGAAAATTATGCAAATTGACATTTCATTTGATAAAAACATTTAACTTCAATGAAAAAAACAAAGGTTAAAACTTTAATACAGTTATGTTCTTTCTAAACAAACCAAAATTAAAAAACACAAACATTACAAATTCATAAGTTAGTGTTATACCTTACATTTTTCATTTATGCACCACCTTTAAATTAATATAAAATGTATTTATTTTTTATCTACAAACCAAACAAACTACACAAAAAAAATTATTTCTAAATTCATACATTTAATTTATTATTTCATACATTTAATTTATTATTTAAACAACACCTTAAAATTATAACAACTCACATACCTCCATACAAAGTTTATTCAACTCAGTAGCCCCACCAGATTAACTATAACTTGCGCCAGCTACATGCACTACTAATACCATTTTATATTATCTCACTTGTACAATCTAACATAATAGCATTTACACGAACAGTGATGACATTAGAAATCAATTTTGTGAGAACACAGTGCATGGTAGAGTGGCAAGTTATAGTTAATGTATTGAGCTACAGAGTTGAATACACTGTGTATGGAGGTGCACAAGTTATAATAATTTAAGCTTAGTTTGTATAGAAAGAATATATACAGTTATAATACAATACAATGGTGTATCAGGAAGAAAACAATCCTATGCATACACACTTGATGTGTGCCTCTTTTTTTCTGCGTATCCCATTTAATTTTTAAAGCTTGCCTTCAGTTTCGTATTTCCCTACGTTCACACTATATAGTCTTTAGAAGCACCTTTATGCATTTAGGAACCACTTCATAGAATATTAATGTACATTAAATCTGTTTATTTCTCTGTAATTAGAAAATTACTCAAGCGAACATCAAGAACATATACATGCATGTACAAAATAAACAGCACAAAAAACAAAGGGCCGATCGGTCAAAGCACCTGAATCAAAAGGTGGGGTTTTAGGGTTGTGTGGAATATCATAAGTGATGGAAAAGATCTGTGTCCTTCTGGCATTCATTTGCAAAGTTTTGGGCCTGATTCATAAACTGCATTTTGTATTTAAAGTAGTACCCCAGTAGAACTATTTACTTTCTATAAAATGCAATTCACCTTTTTGTAGTAAATGTGGGAGGGGCCAGGGAGAGAGGGACAATGAGAAATAATTACTACAAAATGGGTGGGGTTAAGGAAAATAAAATGTAAGGAGGGACGTGCAAATACAAGACACATATCCATATACGAGCAAGACAAAATACACTTTCCAAATTCACCTCAGCCCTAATAGTATCACAAAAGGCTTAACTGTATTCCTGCTCTGCCCTGAGTATGTCAAGCACCACAGATGGCCAACCACTAGTATTGCAACATCTCCTATAAAAACAATGAAGGCAAGGAACTAAATAAACACCCCATAGAAATGTGTGTTTAATTGATTTAAATGTGAGTGATATATATTCAGCTTGTATATTAGTGACAAAAAAGAAGTATGAATATTTATTCGTTTTTAAAGTTAATAATACACTTATTTAAATTCCAATTCAATGATGATGTTGGATTTTAAGTATTTAGGGCAAAATAACTTTTTCCCAGTCTAAAGTTCCTCAAGACTAAATTTGCATTTGCTCTCCCACTTTTTCCAGCCAGTCATTAGCATTTGATTATGTTAAGTGCTTTCCAGCAGCAAGCAATAGGCTGACCTGAATGGTCAGCGATGACACCTTTGAACCGGTCAGGATATGCAGTATAGGGCTGCGAGTATACCTTTTGACAGTACAGTGTCAAATCCTGCTTGAATGTCACATCCTCTGTAACTGGTCTGCTGGGGTTTAAATATAATACTGGAGGTGCACTTAAAAAGAAGAGAAACATGATGCCAAAACAACTACTTTGCATTGTGTGGCTGGTTGCTGTTCTACCAGAATTTTGTCTGTGGGTTTATTGTGGGTAGATTGTCCCAAACTTAATTTTAGTTTTAGATGTAGGGGGACTCTAAGATTGCCATAGTACACTCACCATACACCCCCAGCTTACTTTATTGGTTGAAGCCTGCACAGGAGTCATTCCCAGCCACTAGCTTGTACCAGGCATAAATGCAGCATCTCCAGGCACCCATTTCAGAACACTCCTGGACATGTAGAAGATCAGAAGATGACTGAACCTGCTGTCTGAAAACTCAGGAGACCTCTGAAGTAATTGACCTGCTCTCGCTCTCTCTCTCTTGTATTCAGGACAAAGAAGTGCAGTCCAAGGGTCATAAGTTTGACCTCCTGTTAAAGGTGGGTGAATGGGGGAAGATGGCAGCTCACCGATGAGCTGCTCATGCCGGCTCATCCTAGCTCGGTTGGGATACTGCCTGCCTGCAGTGATGGCGATTTACTAGGACAGCTCATGGTAAGAACAAGAGGACGTCTTTTATTAATTCCGGGTGGCCACACCTGTGTATTAGTGCTTCCTTCAATAAACTTCCGGAAGACAGGTAAACTTTGGAGGCAGCTCTTTTACCTGTTTGGCGACATCATGGTGGTGACACGCAGCCCAACCAGAAGTCAGGCTCTTGGAGTAATAATGAGCCCAGGAGGTGCTGCGGCAAGCCTGCGACAAGGGCGGTAGGTGGTATATGGTGCAGCATCTAGTGACGTTGCAAAAACAGCCCCACTCTGGGGGGAATTGCCTGTTTGGGCTCCCATTCTCAAAACAAGTGAGATGAGAGAAGCAGCCTCAAATTCGATGACACCTGCTGTGAGGGATTTGGAAATGGATGGCAGCTCCAAGGTCAGTGATGTGGAGGGGGGACACTCTCAGATTTTCCTCTGGCCTAGTTATGGAGTTTACAGGCTCCACTGCAGGACTGTGCAGCACAGTATGATCTGCCTTGCTAATAGCAGATTCTTCCGTTGCTGCTCCTCCCGAGAGGACTGTTGCTAGGACGGGGAAGAGTTAGCAACTGTCTCCCTGCTGTCCAGGAAGCAAGGGCAATAACTGCACCATCAGAGTCCATCGAGCCCCTAGAGACCTCAGAGGTCTGCTGAGAGTGGAGAAACCAAAGCTATTAGAGAGTACGCAGTCTGCAATGGGCCTCTCAGTAAGTCAGCACTCAGGTTCTTCTACTGTTATCTGCACCGTAACTTTTTCCCTGATTGTGCTATTCCTCTCACATATGTGTGTGTGCATGGAGGCTGATTGATAATACTGAGGACAGTGTAATTAACGATAGCAATGGTGGTGTCACTAAGTAAAGGGAGAAGGGAAGCGAGGATGGACAAGATCACCCAGAATGGGTGGAGAGTATGGCCCAGACCATCAACATGTGTGCTATGGAGGGCAGAGGGGTGTGCTTGACCCAATAGTACCTCCAATGTGGGAGTGCACTCAGCCGGCACTTCAGGTCCTTGAGGAGATATCTCCCCTGCTGGCTCTAAATGGCAATTGTGTAACCTTGAAGCTAGTAGGAGCTATGGAGACTGGCCTACAAGACACTGAGAGCTCTCCTGGGGCTCCTGTGTGGGTGATAGAACATCCAAGCATTGGCCTAAATGTGGGACAGTTAGGGGTTGATCAGTCTGGAACTGGTGGCCATGTGTCAGACCACGCTTGTCTCAATCCCACCAAGACTCTCCAGGACACTCTTGAAATCCTGAGCGCAACTCTGATCACAACATCTAAGGCATTGTACTCCAAGATCGGTGGTAAGGGGAAACAGGATATAAGGAAAGCGGGGGCTAGACTCTTGGTGCCTAAAAATCGTAAAATCATCAAATAGAACTGGCACAGGTGTCAACACTGGAAATAGGATTCACAGCTTGCTGTTTCCACCCATAGTTGAATGAGAGCACCACAATGGATAAGGGCTCAGGGTCCCAAATTTCAATTTTGTCATCACTTGTTGGGGCAGAAGGGAGGGGAGCATGATGACAGTTCAGTGGTCATCGAGAACAGGACAACTATAGAACATTTGATTTCTTCTCTGAAGTCTCTTCCTTTAACTTTCATCACTTCCCCCAACACATCTCAGGCGGCCAAGGAACCATTGCTTAAAGATATTTTTCAACTAATACAAGAGAACAAGCTAGAGTTAAAGAATCAGTATATGGAAATTAGAAGTGGCAATCTTAAAATGCAACAGACAGTTAACTAATTTTCCCAGAACAATGGTTAAATTGCAGACCAAATCAAATAGCTGGGGCAGAGGACTGCATAGACCGAGGATACAGTGACTTGTGTATTGCAGCAGGTAGATACACAAGAAATTGAGCTGCGGACCATGCAAGAAAAAACAAAACCAAGGATTGAGAAAATAGACAGAGCCGCAATAATCTACAGGTTCTGGGAGTTTAAGAGAACTGTGAAAGAGGAGATATAGGAGTTTTGACATCAAATTATTTCAGAAAGCCTTTCCTGAGCTTTCAGATTGGGATTGGGACTCACAATTTAGTGGGCTCATCGGCCTCTGCTCCGTCAGAGTAACTCCTCTAGTGCGGCAGCCAAATATCCGTAACCAATTCTGATCTATATTGGCAATTTCATTCTTCGGCAGGAGATCTACTCTAGAGCCAAGCCCTCTCCTCCAGTTATTGTAGATGTGGTCGAATTTGGTTTGATTTTTGCCAGATCACTGTTGAAAGTTGATGGTAGTTGAGGAAATTAATTCCATCAATGAGAGAACTGCGGGCATAGTTCTTTCTTCAAGAACCAGCCTGTCTTAAGGCGATCCAATATGGCAAGACATATGTCTGTAAAGGGGAGGCTAAAGTGATGGAGTTGCTAGTGCGGTGGTCAAGCAAATCCAAAACAGATGAAGAAACCTGTCCCCCGAATAGCTAGAAACAAGAGATTGATGTTCAAGATGAGACTCTCTGCCAAGGGACTCCACTTCTAAATCCTAGGGAATAAGGCTGGGGAAGGATTGTCCTCTTAGCGATGTAGGGACTCCCTAATTCTATACGTGTCGCATATGCTGAAGTAGAGGCGGAGGATTTAAGACATGGAATGTCTGATGTTGACAATTATGAATTTTGGATGGGGTGGATGGTCTGGATGGTCTGGTTTCATTAATCATAGGAGTATCCCACTGATTGGGAGCTTCTCTTTTTTCTCTGTGATGGGTGTCTCTTTTCGGGTCGTGGAGCGACTAGGTATGGCTAGCCTTGCACGATGGCTAGGGTGATTTCTGCAGCAGTAGGGCCCCTCAAGGCAGGTCTGAAGGGGCTTGGTGGTTAGGCTGCGGTCGGGTTGGGATGAGGGGAGGAATGATGTGGTTGTGGGAGGGGGATGGAAGTAAGGATTGGCTGTAGGGATAAAAAACAAAAGGGGAAGACCATCACAAGTTTGGTGGGAATAGGTTGTAAGTACCTATCTTTTTCTCCATTTGAAGATTTGAAAATGTCTAGGTATCTGTTAGCAAAGATTAATTGCCCCAGGGCCAGCGCTTTCATTTTCTTGGTCATTCTTTGCTCTTAAGCTTATATTTTGGAATGTAAGAGGTTTGAATAGCTCTCTTAAAAGACAACTGTTGTAAGAGATATTTCATGTTGATAACCTCCAAATTATATGCCTTCTGGAGACACACGTTACATATAAGGATACAGCTCAATTTATATAATTTGGCTACTCACTGGGGGGTAACACTGTAACAAGTATTGATCAGAGGGATTTCTATTCTCTTCAGTCTCTCTTTGGAAGTCAAGGTTGCTAAAAAGAGGACAGGCAGGGTAGGTAGGTCACAGTACAAGTGGAGCTGGATTTAATGCAGTTTACTATATGTGCAATCCCCATATATTTGATGCAATCATGACGGGGCCAGGGATCTTACTTGTTGTCAGGCATTTGAATTGTGTCCTCAACTATAAAGTTGATACGACTAATACTTAACTACTCCGCGTAAGATTAAAGTTCGCTGAGCAATTGATGTGTTGAGGAGGGTGCACATCTGGTTGATGTATGGCAGGTACTTAAACCAGGGAGTTCAGGTGTTCCTTATTATTCACATATTTACAATCATTACCCTCTTACTGATTATGCTCTTGCTCCTTGGGACTGATTTATGATATGGAGATAGAGGTTGGTCCTAAGTTAATATTTGATCACAACCCTATTATTCTTTCTTTAAAAAATTATTTGACCCGGGCAAAGCTGAGACCATGGTCATTGAATGCCGTCTTTCAATAGATCAAAAGTATAAGGGAATGAGGCATGTAAACTTGGCGGAATTTATTGAGAATAATTTGGGCTTTGCTTCTATTAGTGTGGTTTGTGATGCCTTAAAAACATATATCAGGGGATTACGATTTGGTATGTGTCTAACTCCAATAGGAAATCTGGAAAGACTGAAGTGCAGGGTTCAGTATTTATTTTATTTATTTATATATTTGTATAGCGCACTAGTACCCGAGGGCATCTGGGGGCTTGCAGTTCCACACATATGAAACTGAGAGCAGTTAGCAAAGTTGTTATAGGTAATACAGCCAGGTTTTAAGTTATTTCCTGAAGAAGAGTAGATCAGAGGAGTTTTTAGCTTTATAGGCCTCTCATTCCACCATCTGGATGTGATACATGTGAATCTTTTCTGCCCCATCTGAGAAGGCGGAAGGAGCTTCAGAGAAGCAGACCGAAGCGTGCGTGCTGGAATGTGCCCTTGGAACCTATCTGTCAAATATACCGGACCAAGGTTATGCAAGACCTTAAAGGCGATACAGAGTGCCAAAACTTAATTAGTTTCTCCACAGGCAGCCAGTGCAAGGTGTTAAGAGCCTGTCTAGCCGATGAAAATTTGGCTAGACCAAACAGCAACCGGGCTGTGGAGTTTTGAAGTACCTGTAGTTTTGTAACCATTGATTTGTTTACTCCAACCAGTATCCCGTTACAGTAGTCGAGTTTAGATAGAACCAACGCTCCTACCACTGTTTCCGTAAATCTAATGGGATAAATGGGAGAATTTTTCTCAGGATTTTCAAAGTGAACGAAATTGATGAAGAGAGCATCTTTGCATGATATAAAAAATTATGACTCCCAGATTATTTGCCTTGGGGACATTGGAGGAAGGCGTCCCCAACCCCGAGGGCCACCATTCTGAGGACCAGAACGATGTATCTCCGCCGAAGAGAAGAACCTCAGTTTTATTTGAGTTCAGCTTGAGGTCGTTTTCTGCCATCCAAACTCCTACACTTCTCATGCATTCCTTAACGTTGGGAGCTGTGTTGTGAATTTTACTAGAGATGGAAACGATAATCTGGGTGTCTTCCGCATAAGGTACTAGGTCGAATACATGGGCTTTAAACAAGCGGGCCAGTGCTGTAACATAGATAATAAACAGTAGAATTATTAGGGTTAGAAAGGATGCAAACTGCACCAATTCTCGCGAATGATCCATCTGAACTGTATTGTTTTTATTAGGTGGTGGAGTAGTGAAGTAAGGTCGGACATAAACTCAGAGAAAAAGCTACCAGCATTTATATGAGTACGAAGGGGGTAAATTATGAATACGGAGAGTCGACTGAATAGATGTTAGCCTTTAAAATGAAGAAGAGACAAGTCCATAACTGTATCGATCACATTAAAGATGATCAAGATCAGGAAATCACTTATCGTTTTACGATTCATGAATAATCCCACTCATTTTATCAATCTATATATAGTGCAGATGAAGTTGTTGCTCACAATCATACAGTAAAAATTGAGAATTTATGCTCCGTTAAGATTCCTTGCTTAGTCAGATCGCAAATTGACGTGCTTGAGTACAAAATCTCCCTGGATGAAACTAAAGATACAATCCTTTCACTCTCCCCCAGCAAAGCAGCTGGCCAGGATGGGATACCTACTGAGTTCTCTAAACTCCTTGCTGATGTCTTGGCTTCTCTTCTTCGATCAATTATTCAACATGTTGAACAGGACCAAGATGACCCGGAACCAAGAAGTCCGTTAATGTAGGATTTATCGAAAAAAGGGAAGCCCCCACCAAGCGAGGATCATAATACTGGATGATTTAATTCATTAATGGAGAAGCTAACATCTAATCTAAAATATTGGCAGCTCGGATGGCTGCAGTGATTGATTTGTTAGTAATCAACTGCAAAAACAACAGTGGTGTGGAGAGCATGGAACTCACGTCTGAGCATACCCAACTCGCTCGGGGTGAACAAATAACAGTTGATGGACAGAATGCAGAACAATGTCATACATTCACCCCAGTACAGAGATCTGGGCCTAAATCCATCGTTTTTTTGCACTCCACACCACCCCAGTTCAGACATGGCCATATGCAAATCAGCCTTGACCCTGTGCCTCATGGGAACAGTCCAGCCCGAACTGCCAAGCCATGTCTTTCCTGGACCGGAATCAAGCATCCTAGGACCGGTTTCTGGCTATCAGCCGTCTTCAGCCAGGATAGCTTGACTCCAGTGGTGTGGAGAGCATGGGACTCACGTCTGAGCATACCCATCCCACTCAGGGTGACAAATGCAAAAACCACAGTCAGTTGATGGACAGAATGCAGAACAATGTACCAGTACAGAGATCTGGGCCTAAATCCATCTTTTTTCTGCAAATCTGGTGCTTGCTAAATGCCAGTTTCATAGAGATTATTATCAATAGTTCAGCATGAGAGCAACCCCTTGGGCCATGAATGAAATGATTCAAATAAACGTTAACACTGGCAATCAAAGAGGGCCAGTCATCTGCATTATAGCAAAAATATATTTTAAATACTATTCACAGACAGCTTGATGTCAAATGTCTCTATATATTCCTGTACACTTGTTGAGATCTGCTGTTCTCAAAGAAAGTAGTGAGCAGGTGTTTGATAAATTATTAGGGCTATTGAATACAGCCCTTGGAATGGACAGCCACATTTAACCATGAAACGTTTTCCAACTCATCAGGCTTATCAGGATCACATTTATTAACATTCTCAGCATTAAGCTAATCTAGCGCTTGTCATTTTTCCCATAATATTTAAGGTTGTTCCCAGAGACGCACAATTTAAGCTCCACCCCTTTACATCACCAAAGAGTAGCATTTAAGTGCATTAGCGCAATATATTTACTGTGTGCCTTAACCCTATTAATGTATGGTGAAGTACTAGACATACTGCTAGAGTGTATCCACTGTAGAAAGTAGTCTTTCATAAAGGTGTGCTCTAATATTTCATTATAATGTTATAAATTGTAGTTCTCGTTCACCTTTACACTTGTGTATTTCGAGTTACACTGCTTTCACCAAAATTACATTCTTATATATTAATTTATTAATGTTGTGCATTTATTCTATCAGCATAGATGCATCTATAATTATGTATTTAAAGTGTACACTGACTGTCTTGCTTAAGTAAACATAACCAAAGGCCTTAAGCATTTGGTCCCTAATGTTTAACCTTCAAGTTGGATGTTTTGCTTGGGTTGCAATGTTTGTTTCTGTGCAGTTGTTCACACATGATTTTATAGTCAGTGCAAGGCATATTGTATATAGGAGATAGAGAAGTCTGGGAGGAGAATTTTTGGCAAAGAAGAAAGGTGATAAAAAACTAAGAGAAGACTCCTATTCATGTTGTATCAGGAGCAGGGAGACATCCTAGGTCATCCTAATGTTCAAAACCGTAGGTTGGGAAAACCAAGTAAAGTTGCCAATTTCTACTGTGAGGAGGTGGAAAACAACTGGAGTTCACGACCTGAAATTCTTGAATGGTCTAGGAGTTTAATTAATGTTCACACTTTAGTCTTTAAACCAGATACCCTTTGGACATTGAGAGGTATTGTGTGGCCTTAAGCTATACTGTGCCTTGATTTGAAGAACTTCTACTGGAGTCTCCACTAAGATGACACCTTCCTGCTTTCCCTGATTTAATTAGGCTTCCCTAGTTTTTCAACTTTAGTTTAGGTGACTTTAGATTTATTCATGCATAGACGGGAACACTGAAACCTGTACGCCGCTCCCCAAATTCTATGTCATATCTGTTGTTTTGCTACAACTGAATTTCTGATATGCCTTATGCTTCTATGACTTAATTGAATTTGACGTTTCGGTTTACCTTTGGTGATTCTGTATCTTTACAATGTGTTCTTGAGATTTATATAGATCAGTTTGGCACTTTATTTGTAATAAAATTCATTTAACTTTACTTATCGATTCCTGGTCTTTAATGTGTGTCCAAATGAGTTACATTGTTAATTGAAATATTTGATTGATGTTAATTCCCCTTTACCTCTCAGGCAACTATAAAGGGTTCATTGCAGGATAAATGGTAAGACGGACCCAGTGCTCAGTCATTCTTTTTAGAAAAACCTAACCATGATGGCACCGCTTTTAAATGTAAGATGACTATAAGGTACAAAACCTGACTTTCACAGAGGTATCTTTTTAAAAGTATATAGCTCTCAGCCTTTCAGACGTCGAGAAATAGTATCTCCTTGTCGACTTATTGTATTGGCTTTGGCCCTGGTGGAATGAGACCACGTGTCTTTTGGGGGTCCCTTCTTGGCCAGTGTGTAGCATATTTTAATACAGAGAACTATCCACCTCAACAGAGTAATCTTTTGCATCCCTTTGCCTTTCTTGGTACCAATAAAACCCACAAAGAGCTGATCATACACACAAATCTCTCATGCAGTCAATGGAGAAAGTCAAAACTCTTTTAGGATGAAGCTGATGGAGCCTCATCTCCTCTTTCGATAGCCATGGTGGACCAAACAATACCAGTGGGTTATTGAGTGACGAACATGAAAGGACGATGCCACCTTTGGTAGGAAAGCAGCATGAACCCTCAGCACTAATTTGCCCGGGAGCAAAGCGGTGTAGGAAAATTACACTGGGCTAGGCTATAGTTCCCTCATGTGGCACATAGAGCTGAAGATGATAAGACTGTATTGATTGTTGAAAGTCGTAGCAGCAACTGTGCTTACGCTTAAATAGGGAGCATATAATGAATGTTGGGTCTAGATTTATATCCCACTGAGGCATGATGAGTGGCTTTGGAGAGAAAATATGAGCCGGCCCTTCAGAAAACCTATTACA
Source organism: Lissotriton vulgaris (assembly GCF_964263255.1). NCBI lineage: Eukaryota > Metazoa > Chordata > Amphibia > Caudata > Salamandridae > Lissotriton > Lissotriton vulgaris. Next base: position 454,040,899 of record NC_141685.1, on the reverse strand, counting down.
ACAGGTTATTTAGAGAGAGAGTGTTGATCTTTCAAACATAAAAAGGCAGAAAGAGCAGGCAAGTACACTTTAAAGGCCCTGCGGGTCAACAACAAAACAAACAATACAACAGAAATCTTGGCCCGCAGCGAGTCAAGGTAACCGACCTTACACAAGGCCCTAGGCTTCAACCAGCATCCTGCGAAGATGAATTTCGTGGCCAAGCATATGACTGTAGAAATGGCATCTAACACTTCAGGCAGGAAGTCAACAGAACTGCTGCTGATCAATCTCCAAGCATACAGGAGTAAATTGTGGAGATTTGTGTGTAGGACCCTTCCGTGTTGCTAAAACAAAGGGGGATCAGAGGTTACATTCTCAGGAGCTATGGATAAAACATTCCCATGGCCCTGGGTTCAGACTTAGTCCATACTGGCTTTCTTCAGAACCTGAGGCAAGAGAGGTAGTGGTGGGAAAGCGTACAGGAGACCAATGTCCAATCAAGTAGAGAATGTGTCTCCTAAAGAGCTGTCTAGAGGAAACTCCAGTGCGCAAAGGCTTTGATATTGCGTGTATTCAGGTTTGGTGGACAGATCTTTCCAGGGCATACCCCACTGATCAACGATGGCCTGTGTCTCCTTGGGATGGAGATCCCACTCGTGGTCTGCCAGTTGACACCTGCTCAGCTCTTCAACTATAGAATTCAGTGACTCCACTTGGTGATTGCTACCAGAAAGATCTTTTGCCAATCCTGCCAACTCCAGAGACAAGATCCTCTTGAAGCAGGATCCAGAACCTCATACTGCCCTGCATGTTGCAGTACCACTTGGTATTAGTATTGTCCATTAGGGGCTCTACCTTCCTCACTTTGATGGTTGGTAGGACAGGTTTCAGGGCCGGGCACATTGCTCGAAGCTCCAAAGATTGACATGGAGCCAGCTCTCCACTGGGGCTGCAGGAGTGGAAAAGCCTTTAACTCTACATCTAGTCTGTGACTCTGTGGCAAGTCCACTTTGAAGTTCCAGTCATCAAGGTATGGGAATACATGAATCCACAGCCTCCAACGGTAAGCTGAGACAACAGCCAGCAATTTTGTGTACAGCCAAGGTAAGACCGAAGTGCAGCACCACAGATTGGAAGCGTTCTGATCCTACCATAAACCATAGGTAGCATCTGTGAGACTTCAGTTATCAATCCTGCAAATATTCGTCTTGCAAGTCCAAGGACACCATCCTTGACCTAAAGCAGAAAGGATGTGAGCCAAAGTGAGCATTTCAAATGTGTTCAACAGAAAGCCATTCAATGATTGGAGGGATCTGAATAGGCCTAAGGCCTCTGTCTTTCTTCAGCATCAGGAAGTAGCACACATAGCACCACTCACCTGTCTTCGAGTCCATCACCCACTTTATGGCACATTTGGCCGGCAGGAGATTGACTTCTTGAATCAAGACACAAATGGTCTGTCAAAAATAATCTAGTATTGGGGAATAAGAGGTGGGTACAAAAAAAAAAAGCAGGGTGTAGTCCCTTTGAACAATTTGTAAATCCAAAAGGTCTAATTTGATGAACTTCCAAATAGGGAGCAAATGTTGCAGCAGCAGAGGGAAAGTTGGCAGATTGGGTCACTGCTAGGGTGAACAGCTTTGGTCACCACAATGTCATGTACTCCAAAACGGGTTTAATTTGCTGCCACGCCAGCTGGGTAGTTTGATGCTGCTAGTAAGCTAGGGCTGGTGGAACTGTCTGCCTAGGGACATTCACTAACCCCAAAGACCTCTCTGTGGCATGACTATCTTTGAATTGCTCAAGCACTGAGTTCGCCTTTTTCTGGCTATCGAAGGGCATATCCATGAGAGATGCCGGAACATCCCCTGAAACCTTTTGGCTCACATCCACCCATGCCTTCTAAGCACTACACTGATATCATTAGCCCAGCCATCGCAGTTGGTGCTGTCCAGGCCTGCACATAACATGTACCATGCAGCATTTTGTCTGTCTTGGACCATTTGGGCGAATGGAGCCCTGAGGCACATAGTGTACTTTACCTGTAAATGCTTGTACCACCAGGCTTTCAAGTGTGGGGTGTTTCATTAGAAAGCCAGACTCCACAGTCTTTGCAGCCTGCCACAGAGCCAAACACAGCTCAGACCAAGTGGCCATGAAAGTGTCTGTAAAAGTCTTTTTAAATGGTAGCTCAGACGAAGTTGCACCTAGTTGAAAAATGTCAGAGCACCTTAGTTCAAGTCGGGAAATTGCAAGAGCAAGAGTATAAAGACTGGACCTGCGTGTGTCCGAGGATGTACTGTGAGCAGAAGTCCAATTGGATGCCCTTATGGTTCATTGGGTCCCAAATTACACCAAAGGGAGTCAGCACGGTCTGGAAAAGCTGCACCATGTCGTCTATAAACTGCACTATTTGCTAAAAGGATTGACAGTCTAGGAAATTTGGGACATGCCAGTCCTAGTTGCGAGACAGACGACATTGGGAGTGAAGTACACCGAGTGTCTTCCGAGCAACCCCTCGTCAGACTTGAAGTGGAAGGATGGGGCAGATTCCCACTTGGCTTTCTTGCATTTATTTATCATTTTTGACTTATATGAACATTTCGAGCAGGGACAGGACTTCACACAGAACTGAGCTCATGACCAGGCTTGAGAATAGCCCGCAAATTGGAGCAGAACTTCTGTTTTGAAGAGCAACCTCTTCTTCTGCTCCGAAACATATAGCATCTCTTATCATTTTCTGACCACCTTTGGGTGCATGAGGGCACATTTATCACACAATTTTGAGTCATGACTGGGGCTCACATCCCACAGGCAGATTTTGTACGTGACGGTGACAGACATCGGCTTCCTGCAGTCATGGCACAGCTTGAATCTCGTCATTTTCAGGAGATACAGCTTCCTTAGTACACTGTCTGGATATAACCTGGAATCATCTGAAAAATAGGAAACTTGGGAACAGAGCTCTAGGTCCATGGCAAAGTATGTGGAACAAAAAAGAAACTGATGTCAGTATGCAGGGTGATGCTTGTTTTGGGGATTTGTAGAGCGTGCTTATCACCCGAGGGGTAGCCTGGCAGCGGAGTAGGTGAGCAGACCAATCAATCAGTGTCCCAGTCGAATAGACAGGCCTTCCATTTTTTGTGGAATTTATGAAGAGATGTGGAGTTCCTGATATGATGTGGAAGGTCATTCCAGGATTTGGTGACAATTTAAGTCAAAAAGTCAAGTCAAAAAGGCTTTATTTCGACATATAACAATATCTTAAAAAGCGTACATACAATTAAAATTCATTTCAGTGCATTTTTTAAAAAAAAACGCAAGTTTTTACTATAAATGGATTTATAAGTTTCCTAAAATAAGCATAGATTTAAAACAGACCATGGTAAAAAACATAATTAAACAATTTGTCTAAGTCTTTTTGACCGAATTCGCCATGCCCACCCAAGGTACTTCGAGGTGGCACATGCGTAAAAGGTACGGGTGTCCGAAAGGAGAATCCTTAGGTGACAATTTAGGAAAAGGAGCACTGTCCTGAGTTGCTCCTGCAGAAGCAGGGTACTTGCAGAAGGAGGAGTGAGGGTGAGCACAGTTGCCTCGTCTGTTGTTGGAAGTTGAAGTGGTGGTTGAGGTAGGAAGGTCCAATGTTGTGGAAAGCTTTGTGTGCATGGGTGAGCAGTCTAAAGTGGCATCACTTCTGGATTGGCATCCAGTGTAGCGCTCTGAGGTGGGGTGTGATGTGTGCACTGCTGGGGATGTTGAGAATGAGTTTGGCAGCGACATGCAGATGTTGAAGTTGGTCCTGGTGGTGTGGTTTTGTCTGTGAGGGAAAGGAAGAGCTGGGTATCATCTGCGTAGGATACAATGTTAATTCTGTGGCATCTTATGACGTGGGCGAGTGGTGCCATGCAGACACTGAAGAGGCTAGGGCTCAGAGATGATCCTTGAGGGACACCGCAGATGAAGTTCTTGGGTTCGGAGGTGTACAGAGGGAGCCTAATCGCTGGGTCTGGTTGGAGAGGAAGGAAGCCAGCCAACTCAGAGCGGGACCATGTATTCTGGAGCTATGGAGCTGTGTGGTAAGTGTGCTGTGTGAGACAGTGTTGAAGGCTGCAGAGAGTTCGAGTAATATGAGTGCTTTGGTTTCTTCTTTGTCATCAGGGTCCAGATGTGGTCAGTTGCTGCAATGAGAGTGGGTTCCATGATGTAGAATACAGACTGTGAAATGTCTATTAGGTTGCGTTGTTCTAGATGGTTGGAGAATTGTTCGTTAATAGCTTTCTCCTCAACTTTGGATGGGAATGGCAGGAGTGAGATGGGCCTGTAGTTGCTGAGCTCCTTTGGGCCTGCCATGGTATTTTTTTCCATAAGAGCTATGATTTTTGTGTGTTTTCAGATGTCCGGGAAGGTTCCATTTTGGATGGAGGTATTAATTATGATGGTGAAGTGGGAGCTTATCAGAGTTCCTCCAGGGTTGAAGATATGGTGGGGGCAGGCATCAGTGGGACACCGGAATGGATTGTTCTCATGATTTCAGTGATATCTTCTGAAGGAAGGGTTTCTAGTTTGTGATCTGGTGGTTTGATTTTCAGATGGTGGGCAGCTGGTTAATGAGTTCTTGTGTCTTGCATTTGGGGTTGAACTTGTGGTAGATGTTGAGGATTTTGTTGTGGAAGAAATTGGAGACGTTGTCACAGAGGTCTTGCAAAGGGGTGAAGGAGTTGGAGGCATCTGAGGGGTTTTGAAGAACTCTTTGCAGTTGTTTGTGCTGTTTTCCAGTCTGAGAGCTAGGGATGTATTTCTTGGCTCGTTGAGTTGGTTGGGGTATTTACTGAGTGCAGATTTGTAAAAGTTTCTTGTGGTGTTCACGACTGGTTCTCTATTTTCTCAATCTGTTTGCAAAGTCGTTTGGAGTTTCTAAGATGTTTCCTGTACCAGCTGACTCATGTGTTGTTTCTTGAGTGTCCAATATTCTTCAGGGGGGCCAGGGTGTCTGCACTGGTAGTGATTTAGTTGTAGAAGGCTTTAATGTCGGCATGCAGATCACAAATGAGTTTTGGTTGGTGAGCAGTGAGGGTGTTGGTCCTGTATGTGTCCTTTATCTTGCTCCAGTTACGTCTGATGTTGTAGGTAGTCTTAGCGGAGGAGGGTTAGGGTGCGTTGATGAAGAAGTGGATGATGGAGTGGTCTGACCAGGTGAGCTGATTAAACTTGACGTTGGTCCTGGATGTGAGGGTCGACCCATGATCCTGGATGACCTGGGTCAGCCCTACTATCTCACGTCCGTGGTGAGGGAATCTTTTCGGTCGTTGAGATGGAAGTTGAGATCACTGATGAAATTGTGGTGATGGGGCGAAGAAGTCTGTGAGGAGATTGTTGAAAGTGGCACATTGGCTGGGTGGTCGGTAGGCTAGGATGCCTTTGTTGGATGTGTGGCTGCTGGTCAGAAGTGCATGTGTTCCATGAAGGTTGTGTCCTTGTCAATGGATGTGGTGCAGGTGATAGAGTTTTTATGGATAACGGAAAGATCTCCTCCTTGTCTGTTCGGTCTGTCCTGGTGGGAGATCTTGCAGATGGCTGTGGCGATGGTGGGTGCCAATGTGAGGCTTAGCCAGGTCTCTATCAGGAAGAAAATGTCCGGGAAGTGTGTCTCGAGGTGTCACAGATTTCGGTAGCATATCTGTTGAGAGATCTGGTGTTAAGGAGCATGCCTTCCTAACTGGGTGTGGTGTGTGCGGAGTGTTTGTTGGTGTAGAAGAAATGGCAGTGAGTGCGTGAGATGGTCCTACCGCGGAGCAAGGTGAGGCACGGACGCTAGTGTGGCGACTTCTGCTGTTGATCTCCTGCAGGCTGGAGGTTGTGTAGCGGAGGCATTCAGTCGGAATAGGGTCTGTGGTGCTGGGTGTGGTCCAGGCACAGATTGGAGCAAACAGGATTGCCTTTGGCCCACCCGCTGCACAAGCAGCTCTGCTGTGCCACTTCATGGGAAGGTGGCAGGAAGTCACTGCTGACCCACACAGTTTGAGGGCAGTACTGAGAAAACCCCTGGATCCAATCAGATGCTTGGGAATATTCTAAAGAGGAGGAATATGTGGTTATAAGTAGACATCAGAAGCACTGTTATGCCAGAACTTTGAATATTCCAAAACAAGTGGAGCGTGCTCTACATTCCAAAAACATGTCACACAGCAAAGAAATAATGTTTAGCGGAATCCTTATTTACAATATTCCATTTTTAATCCATAACATATTCCATAGGTTTATCACATGTTTTCTCAATTTTTATTAAACGCTTTGTATATCCCATTTATTTCTAATGCTGAGGAAATGCCTATTCAGGGCTCAGCATCCTCAGGCAGCCTCATTCATAATTACACCGTGCATTTCGGTCCAACAACAGCCCTTCCTCAGGGGTAGCTGCTTAGTTAAAACAGACATCAATGTGACGTGTATTTAACAGTGGTCTACTCAACATGTCTGTCACCCTTGTGCTAATTATAATCCATATTTAACTTTCAAGCATATTTTATAGTACCCCCATTACTGTGCCTCCTTCTGTGCAGAAACTAATATGGTTAATGAATACAATAAAAATTACGTCATCAAAAACGTGCCCCCTGGCTCTCCCCAACATTAAAACCCATAATTATTAAAACGACAGCAAACCATCCACCCCCTGTGATTTAAAAATCAATGATTATAGAATAGATTTATACCTGCAAATTCCAACTTACTAACCGGCAGTGCAAACGTCTCAATTATATTCCATAGCACAATCGTGCAACTGCAAACCAACTCGTGACTGACCCAATCCGACCTCCAAATGTGACCTTTCTATTTCAACCTTCCACAGTAGTTTGAACCACCAACTTTCAATCTACCATTTCAGGTATGAGCAGCACTTCAACAGCATTCCAACATGAACAATGCGTTGGAATGCTACCCAAGCGGTTGCCACTGAATAGACAAGTTGCAAGCATTTTTCCCTTCACCTCTTGTGTGTGTGATGTAACACCCTGGCAAAGGTATGCCCAGACGTCGGTCCCTTGCTCACTGTGCCACTGGAACCCAGCTACAATGACGAACAAGCCCTAATCAGGTCAAAGTCTGTCTTGGGTTGCTTGTATTCCGGTCTGGAGATTAACTGGCTTGGCAGTTCGGGCTTGACTTTCCCTATGAGAGCAGGTCCAAGACTGATTTGCATGTGGATGCGTCTAATCTGAGGTGAAATGATGGGCAAAAGAACGATCGTTGGAATTCTACACGAGCAATTGTCCGTGTTTGATGTCTTATGAGAAAAGTGGCAAGAACCACTTTGAAGATCACTATCAACAGCTTGCAGTAAGCCCTGTTTTTAGCGGTCAGCTGTCCAGCTTTATGACAAACAGGAATCACACGGTCCCATTAAAATGTGCTACAGCAATTGCAACAGTTAGTCGGTCAGAACCCCCTTTAGAGGGCCATGGGGCAGGCAGGAATTACTGGACCCCAACCGGGGTGGTTGAGACTTCTTACTCCTGATGTCCCAGGGCCTGGCCTTCTATGGACTCTGAGTAACTTCAGCATGTGACTCGCAGTGGTAGCATGGGTTGAGCAGTCCGAGGCTTCTTGCGAAGGAGATAGGTGTAAGGTGAGCAAAGACTCACAACTCAGAATACATCTAGAACACCAATAAATTATTGTTCAGTCAATTACTTATTTTATGTAAAAATAAACTATTTTTCTACTGACACAAAATGCAATACAACACACTACAAACAAAATACTTTTGAGGTCAAGGCGAATTTTTGGGCAACAGGCATTCATCTCTCTCAGTGCAGGACCCAGGGTGGTAACCCTTATTCTTCACCGCACTTCCCACCTAGCAAGGAGGTCGCAGATTTTGGCACACATGCTTACAGCCTAGTCGGTGTAGTGCTCCAAGGGACAGAATCTCACAGTTCTCGCCCAGCATCCACACAACAGGATCTGCACTGCACCTGGCTCCCTCCAAGCGATCTCCTTCGCCCCACAGGGCCCTCTGGCCTTGCGTCAGGCAGAAGCTGGTGTTACAGGCCACAGACAAGTGTTCTTAAGCCTCGTGGGTAATGTCTCATTACTCAGCATGGGAGACTGGCAGACCCGTAGTCAAAACGAGCAGAGCTCATGTTTAGCTTCTCCACGCTAATACACAGCTTCAGTTTGATGACTTAGAGTCTAATCCATTTCCAGACACAATTGTGATTTAGTGTCTCTCCATGTGAAGTTCAAGTTCTGGGGTTTGCTCACTTTGAAGTGCCCTACCTGGATGTTAGTCTCAGTGATATATGCTTCAAAATGTTACCAAAAGGCCCTAGTCCTACTCATTATGATTCTCTTATCAGTCCCATCTGCTACCTTATATGTGCCCAGACCCCTTTGACCAGTAACCTCCTTTCAGAGTCAAAGTGTTTCTCTTGAGGTAGACTGAAGAGCCTAGCTTTTCCTTCCTCCCATGTGTGTCCCACAAAGCTCTGAGAAAAGCAGCAATCTACAGATCTATCTGGGGGAAACCTCCACCTCATCTTGCTCCCCCAGCAAGGCATGCATCTCGCAAAATGGAATCCTGTGTTTTCTGTGTATTCTGCCCTACATAGTGCACACATACTCCTGAGCACATACATATTTAGTTGTGTGCAGTTTCTAATGTTCTGTACCTCTTCCCAGGCACACATAGACCTGTAACACTCATGCAATATCATGCGCTGCCTTCAATGCCATGTACCTTCCCGTAGACACACACAAAAAAGTGCACACACGCATCTGCTTGCACTATTTCTCCTGTCCTTAACTATCTTCCAGGCACACAATTCCTAGCAGGCCCACAAAATTGCTTGCACTATTTCTCTTGCACTGTACTAACTCAAGGCACATGTACTTCCTCGTGCTGCACACAATCCAGTGCAGGCCAAGGACTGAGTTAAGTAAACAGCAGCAGAACTTGATTGGAGTTAGCCATGAAGCACCACTCTTGTGACACAGGATGATGAATCTGTTCACTCTATAGATTACCAAAAACAAGGTATGCTGCCACCATCATACATGCGCTACGTAACTCCAGGTGAAGGCAGGAGCCTTACACTTCAAAAGGGTAAAGCTTTGGGCACTTCTCCTGGTCTGAGCAGACCACAGTCCATGAAAGAGGCCGAGGGTATAGAGCAGACACATGATACCTGTTTGCTGAGGACCAAAAATCATTATAAGGGTCCAGATATCTCTGCAGCTGGGGCACTCAGGGCTGGGGTGTATGTTCTTCACCATGCAAGGGAATTTCCGTCCCAACAGATGCCCCTCTTAGATCAGAATACCCCAAACCAATTACTAACCTCGAAAGCTGGGGTATTCAGATCGGAAAAGCCAGCAGCAAAGTCCATTGGTATTCCAATGGTTGAATCAGATCTGTGCTTCACTACAAAATTTAACTCTTGCAAAGAGATAGACCATCTCAACAACTAGGGATTCTCTCCTTTCATAGCCATCAACTACTTTAATGGCTTGTGTCCTATATACACTACACATTTAATGCCAAACAGGTATGGGTGGAACTTATGCAAGCCCACTGCATAGCAAAACACTCCTTCTCAATTACAGCCCAATTCTGTTCTTTAGGTAGTAATCTCTTACGATAAAGATCACGCTCTGTACTTTTGTCATCCAGTTGAGCTAACATTGCACCAACTCCTTTTTCAGAGGCATCCATCTGTCCTACAAAAGGCTGAATACAGTTGGGTGCCTTCAGTACAGGAGCATTGCATAGTGCCTTCTTCAAATCATCAAATGCTACTACTCACTTTTCTGGGCTGCTTCCTGGAGGTCAAAGCAATCAATGGGGTAACTATACTTCCATAGTTCGCTTCACATTTCCTCTAATACCCACTGAGTCACAGAAAGGTGTTCACCTGAGTCTCAGTTAAAGACACTTCCCACTCTATCACAGAATGAATCTTGGCATCCAACAGGCGGATCTTCCCATTCCCCACCTCATTCCCAAGGTAGACTACAGCTGACTGTGCCACCTGACACTCAGTAGCTATGATAGTCAGTTTCGAATCCGGCATTCTTACCAACACGTGTCCCAGGTATCTCAGATGATCCTGCCATGCATTGGTAAACAACCAGGTGCTGGAGGATTCTTCATCCCAAAGGGCATCACCTTAAACTGATACAGCCCCTCTTGTGTAGAAAAGTCAATTTCATTGACACTAGGTGTTAAGGTGATCAGTCAGTAGCCACTGATCAGCTCAAAGGAGCTCAAATACTTTGCAGCACCTAGCCAATCCACTAGCTCATCCACTCTTGGGACTGGATGGGCAGCAGACTTTGTCACTTCTTTGAGGGCTCGCTATGTAGTCCCCACAAAATTGCAAGCCAGTAGACCCTTGCTTTTGCACTAGTACGACAGAACTTGACCATGAACTACGAGATTTCTCTTGGACTCCCAGGTTCAACATCTTGGCAACCTCTGCCTTAATGCATCCTTGAACATGGTCAGATAATCTGTACATTCAGCCTTTCCCTGGCAGACTTTTCACAAGGTCACTGACCCTCGAGTTAGCAAGAAGTAGTTGGAAAAACAATCCAACACCTTTCAACGCCCTGTCTGCTGATCAGCATTATCTGGGAGGCTAACTACACTACTTCCACAGTGCCATCCCTCGTGTCACCGTCAGGAGGAGGCTCACTGTCTTTCTCAACTTCCTTTGTGATATCCATGATTTTTCACTGAGTAGTCTCTCCAGAGGTAAGGCTTCAACCTGTTCACATTGAAAACCTTCTTGGGTTCCTTGTGGCACCCATGTCCACCAAGTTCTTATTTCAGAAATCCTTTGAACTACATTTTCTGACCATGGCATTTGTCCTCCAAAATAGTGGCACAAAAAAGATTTAGCACCAACACCTCTTAGCCTGCTTGAAACCCAGTCAACATAGTTTTCTAGTTGTACCACTCCATCTGCAATTGGCTAGCCTGAAGACTTTTGCTTTGTTTCACTTATGTATTACAACTTCCTAAGGCCAATCACAAATCTACCACATCCTTCTGTGGATAATCCGACGTTCCTTCCCATCTTTCTCTTACTAAGGCAAGTGGAACCCAAACTGTGAGGCAATATAGAAATCAATATACAAACTATGTCTATTCTCACCAGTTGACCAGTTGAAATTGAACACCTACAACTGGTAGAGACACTAGCAGTGCCTTTGTCCTTCATTCTGACTTACCACTTACTGGGCAAATGGGACAGGTTCTGCAGAACTACTCTGTGTCTCTGCGCATTCCTGGCCAGTAGAACAGAGGGTTCAACTTATTGTGGGGTTTTCTAATGCCCAAGTGACCTGCCAAGAGCACTTCATGGGCCAGTGACAACATGACAACAAGAAGTTCATGTGCAACAATGGAACCACTAGTCTCTTGCTAGATCCTGGCTCCGGATTCACTGGCTCACTGTACAGTATGCCATCCTCCCAGCAAATATAGTGCTTACCACCCACTATCATGGCTGACATGTTCCTGGGTTTCATTCAAAAGTCCAACAAGCGCAGGGCTCTTCCAGTGTCTTGTGGAAATCATCACGGGTAGGCCCTCCAGCAGCTAGCAAACCCTGCAGAACTGGAAGTGACCCAAACTCCAGCACCTGGTCCACTTCCAATGCCTCATTTTCCCCTACCTCTGGAGCAGAAGCGATTACCTCCATGGCCAGGGACTTCCCAGACTGTGCCCTTCCCTACAAACTAACATGTCCTGATCCCTGCAAATTAAGAATTGTTTGAGTCTCCCTCAGAGGCTGCAGTTCGACGTATAAACGAAACCTGGGGCAATCGGATATTTGCCAAAGAGACAACCAGAACCTTGTCTTTCCATTACACCGACATTAACCATTTAACCATGGCAACCTTGCCATTGAGTTTAATTTTAACACTGGCAAGCAATACTCCATGCCCTATCCACTGGCTACCGAACCTGTATCATAGGTACTAGGAAAAGTCTGCTCAGGCTTAAGGTACTTACTCTCAACCATTGAGCAGAAGTCTCCAGTATCCCTCAGGGCAGGCACTTTCCTACAGTTGCTACTAACGTCCTACACAAATCCCATCATGTTTTACCTCAGAGCATCTGACTCCTCTCCCAGATCCTCATAGCCACAAGGTTGAGAATACCCAGACACTCCTAGGTCCCCTTACTCACATGAAGCACAATTGGAAATATAGTGCAGCTGGTACAGGGTCTGTCACCTGACACAAATTAAAAATGACCCACCTGGTGGCAATTGTAGCAAGTCACCACCTTGGAGACGGAAGAACTTCCCTGTTATCTTATCTCTTCTCTTGAAGCTCCGTACGGGACACACCATTATCATTCCATTGTTCCTGGGCCCTGTTATGGTCAAATAAAAATTACCCTGGCCCTTGTCCTCAGGTTGGCATCAGGCTGGAGATGGCTCTTTCTCTGCTTTAGGATTAGAACCATGCTGTTCCAGCCATCAGTTCACACTGTTAGCTAACCACTTGTAAGCAAACAATGTAAGCTTCCGTGGATTCTTTCCTGTCTGATTTGATAGGCATTGCTTAAGTTAGGTAGAGCACACTTTCATTAGTCAGTCAGCCACCTTCAACTGATTAACGGACTGGAAATCTGTGGCCTCCATCCCTCTCTACCAATCATTCCAATAATGCAATAAGCCATGAATCCATGTCTCAAACGGAACTCCATCCAGTCTCTTGCATTCCGTGATCCTTTTAAGGCACCTAGTTGGCTCAGCCCAAACCTCCTAATCAGAGCTTCCAGCTATCTACCCATAGACCATCTAGTATGCCACAGGCACCCTTCCAAATACGGCTGTCCCTCCTCATTAAGACAGCTGCCTTAGAGACCTCATTCAAGGTCTGTGCCTTGCAAGCAACTTCAAAGCTCACAAATCAATTCAAAGATGTCCTGGCCTTCTACACTTACAGGCACAAGATCTCTTGGAAACTTAGCCACAACCTATCTGAACTTGAGGTAGAGTCACTCATCCCGGATGGAGTGGTCATACCTGCCATCCTTACTTTCATTTTCTCAAGAGCTATATTTTCCCTCTTCAGCTCTCTTTCCCTTTCCTTCTGTTTCTCTTCCCACTCTCTCTGTGTCTTTTGCCTCTCTGGCAACATCTGCAACATCGGCGTCATGTAGAGAAAGGTGGTTCAATTACTTAGAAGACAATCAAAGGTCATCAATATGGCGTCGCGGCTTAGCACGGCATCATGCTAATAGTGGGATGCCCTTCAGTCAAATTAGTGATGCAGTATAATCTTGCTGTGTAAGGAACACGCTGTAGCCAGTGTACGCCCCCCTGTACAGTGAGTTTACCAGACCCCGATAAGTCTAGAGTCAAATACGTAACCGCCAAACACCAACAGGAGCCGTCTAGCGTTCTCGCTAGATGGCTCCTTTTGGTTAGACTTTGATTGTCTTCTAAGTAATTGAACCACCTTTCGCTACATGACGCCGAAGTAGTAGGCTACTATTATTCCACCACAACAATACTCGATACTTCCTTATTGAAAACCATTAGAAGTGGTATCCCTGTTGAATAATTCATGATTCTTCTCGTCACCTATGAAAGGAACGCTGTGTGATTATCAAGTCACCGCTATCAAGTCTGAGGGGATCAACGCTTGGACTCAGGGAACCCGGAGGGGCTGGCCTACTACATATTATTAGAAAACCATCCTTTAACTTCTGCCTTGAAAAAGTCTCTGCAAGAGACGAAACGCGTGTCGGCGGTGTGAGCTGAGAAGTCTTATTTTTACATGAACTTTTAATAAAGAATGTGAAGAAACAGTACCTGGTTTGGATCTCTGAATCCGTTGATATAATACAAGAACTGGACATTGTTCATATCTGACTACTAAACATTTATTAGATGACTGTTGGATTCTATTGTTTCTAAAGAGAAATCTAGGATTACCTGGAGGTTACATTATATTAAACATTAGTTGGTGTGCTAACTAAGCCTGTGCCTCGTCTAGTATCATAATCAAACGTATCTACATGTGCTTTTATCGGTTGCAGTGTATTATGTTTATCAAATGCATTTATTCTACATCCTAAACATAGAAATGTAATGTGCACCTTTAATTAGGATTTATAGATATTAGAGACACAATCATTTCTGTATGAATAATGTGCAGAATGACATTCTATTCATATCAATGTAACTGTGTGTGATTAAGTTGCCTGCACTGTAGGCCCAGAGCTGAAAGTTGTTGACAGTTTCGAAATCCTTGGTTACTAAAGAAATAATTAAATGATCTCTTGTCTGTGCCAGGACAGTATGCTCTCATCCCACTGCAGGTACAGGAATTCGACCTCGTTATTCTTAGTTTAAGGAGATAACCGGAGAGTCTGAGAAGCGACAGGGGAGGATATCTTCTGTACCTGGCCTATCTGAACCGCAAGGCCACTGGAAGACCAGAAGAACACAATTAAAAGAAGTAACGGAAAGCTACTGGGGAACCTTGCAAGTGAAATAATACGTCATTTGATACATTTAGGAGGGGTGGAGTTTTGTCTTTTTGTATTATGCACAGGAACAGAAGATCAGACTTCTACATTTCGGAGGAGAAGGAGCATCTTAAGAGCGAGCTCCATAGCCTTAAGCTACCTTGACCCATTTTGGCGTGAGTACTTCTTAGGAAGTCTACACGTGCTAACACTTTTGGGAAATAAGTTAGGGTACGAAGCCAGGACCCTCAGAGAGAGTAGTGTAATGAGTTAGAATCAGCCTTAATTCTGTGTTGTATTTTAATTCTAGAGTTTGTCACATTATGTCTTCTATGCCGAATGAATTATATGCGTAGGTTCGGCTCTGTATTGATCTTTATGTACCTATATTCGCTGATTCTCAGATGTATTTACATTCAATTATTTTTGGGCTTATAATAAAATCCATGAACTGGAATTCGGAGTCTGTGGTCTTTTAAACATGACTAAATTGCAAGTATAATCTTGAAGTGCTTATTCCCCGTAATCAAGTGCAACAGCCCTCTCTTCACCCTGCCCCCCAACTCCCTGGCTCAAACCAAACAACAAACAAACAAACACACACACACTCCCCCAGGACCTAGAGGGCAGTTTGACAGTTTTACCAGCTACCGTAGAGTGTCAGTTCAGCGTTCTTGGGTGCACTTCAGCCATCCGATGTGGTAAGTCTCTCCTGGGGTCTGATCACGCTATTTCTCCTTCACTGTACCATCTGTCAAGCACACGTACTTCCTTACGCGCACACACCACTGCTTGCACTATTTCTCCTGCGCTGTACCATCTCTCAGGAGCATGTACTTTTCTGATTACTAAAAATACGGTATGCTGCCACCATCACACTTGTGCTACTTAACTGCAGGAGTAGCCTAACACCTCCTTAAGTTAATGCTTTAGGCGCTCCTTCAAGTTTAAGCATGACACAATCCATGAGACCAGCCTAGGTCATTGCTCACCTACATAATCCGTGTTTGCTCATGATCAAAAATTGTTACCAAGGATCCAGATATCACGCAGCTCAGGCACTCTGGGCACGGGTACCCATCTGTCACCATACGAGGGACTTTTCAATCCCAACCTAGTCCTTTTGTTTGAATGAAATTACATCCTGCGCTGTACCTCTTCTCTTTTTGTTTTTTAGAACAACTTGGACCACTACTGTACAAAAGTATGCTTCTAGGCCTCTGTTTTACAATACAAATCGGGCATGTTAGTCTGACTGGTTTACTGGAAGCATTCTCAGAACGCATTAAGTTGTCAAATAAAAGCACAGGACTTTAAATATTTTCTTCTGTTAAGGCTACGTCCAAACCATATAAACACAGACATACAAGCACCGAGTGAGACAGTCAGTCTATGAGAGGGTGCAATGGGTCTTTATCTGCAGTCAAATGTGTCAGATTTGTCAAGTCTTTGGGTGAGAAACTCTTACAGAAGATGAGCACAGCGCCTGGGTCCCTGCCTCCACCTCTCACTGGTTTATCACTACTTAGGCTTAGCCATTGAGAGGCGAAGGAGAAGAGCCAGTTGAGACTGTCGGAGCTCAGTAGCAATTGTTACCTGTGCCGGTTTATGACTTTGCCGGTTCCTCCTTTGTCGTACCTAGTAGCCACTAGCCTGTCCCTCCCCTGAGCACTCCTTGCAGGACTGCCTAAGTGCTAGTTCTCAGATGGCAAAGAGCAGCAACCTACATTTTTCAGTCCAGTTGTTATCCAAGGCATAATGGTGGTAAGCCCTGATACTCAGGCATGCTATGCAAATCTTTGATATTATGGTAGCCATCGCATGCATAATGGTGGTTAAACCTGGAAGACTTCAGATGGGCAGCCATCGCATTTGTTGGGCACCTTCTTTCAAATGGCTACACATGCAATGTGAAGGCGAGGCAGGGGCACGTTAAGAAGACTGTGCCAGTGTGCCGCCATGGTGCAAGAGCTTGCTATTGTTAGAGGCCAAAAGTCTATTTAGTAAAAATGGAAAAAATATTTGGGGACAAGAGAAGAAGTAAATAACTGCCAACCCTTATTGGGGAACGTCCCCTGGTCACAGCTTGCTTCCCCTTAGGGCTATAAAGTTTGTTTCAATCCTTATTCCAAAAATAGAGTAGACATCTTTTTAATCGATTTCACTTTATTCATTCTTCTTTTTCCATGTTTTAGAGTTGTTTTTCACTCTTCTTTACAAATCCTTGTAATGATTTAATGCATGTTAATGCTCCTTCCAAAGCATTTCGGCTGATTTCAGCTTTCATCAGGGAAACATTTGACTATAAATTAAATATTTGTATTTAATACATGAGGATGCATAATAAATTTAAACCACAACGATATTGTCATATTAAGTATTCTGTTGTTTCCAACTAAACTGCGTGACGCAGTGATGTTTAGTAAGGGTAGAAAGTGCCCATTACTTCTCAGTGACTCTTTCGGTGCCTATAGTCCATGCTTGAGTTATTGGTCGGTAGTGCCTCACTGTGAGACTGCTAGGCACTACTGACCAATAATAGAAAATAAGAATGAATCAAGAGAAAACGATTAAAAGGATGTCTACTCTTTTTCTGGAATAAGGATTGAAACAAACTTTATAGCCCTAAGGGGAAGCAAGCTGTGACCAGGGGACGTTCCCCAATTCTAGGGGCACGCATATTCTAGTTAACACTTGTGAACAACGGAGTGCACACCCAGGAGCACGCAACAAACACAAAAACGGCTATAAACACAGGAGTGCAAGGGTATATTCAATTAATAGTAGTACCATTTTCCGTCACCATACTCTTGGCACCCAATAAGCAAGATGCAGTACGAAGAAATCACTAACATCACAGATCAAAGAGCAGAGACATTTGCTTACTCAAGCGAAGAAGCAACGCAAATTTATGTTTTAATACATGAGGACGCATCAGAGCCCACATCACAACGAAACAAGGAGCGAAACATTAGACAATTGTTAAACCTATCAAGAAGGAGATAAACCAGAAGCTGCATGCCAGCACATTAGTGAAATACCACCGGGCACAACGAATCCCTAGGGGAATTAGAATAGCACTAAAACCTTCACTTTGTAAGAACGTACAAAGGTTTAAGGATAAGTGGTAAGCGATCCTTAACAAATGCTCTCTGGATCTAATTCTTCTCATCATCGAAGAACTCTCCAACATTTTAGAGGAGCTATCAAAAGAGATCATAGCAGTTACCAATGAATTGACCAACTCAATGCCATGAGAGGATCGGTCTAAAGTACTAGAGGACATTAACACACAACTTGCCAAAGATTCACAGAAGGTGAATGAAAGGAAAATCAGAAAACTCCGCCGGGATACGGTGGACTACAAACTCGGGGAGGTATATACCTGGGCAGAGGTATATGCCCGCTGCCGACAACACAAACAAGAGAGTCAACAAACAGATACATCATCCTCAGGAAGCGATACTTCGAACAGACCTAGAAAATGGCATAACAAACCTAGAACATCCAAGCAATCCACACCTACAGAACATCCTCAAACCTCGGGACAAACAGAAGTACAACAAGCAACAACGGGGCCTTTTTTAGAGGCAGGCCAACCAGAAAGGGTAGACCCAGGCGGAGCAAAAGAAAAGGAAACTCCAAACACCAGGAGTACGATGGCGGGAACGAAGAAGGACAAAACATCTTGTGATTAACATATCGGATGAGACACTGAACACCATCGAATTGAAAACATTACAAAAAGGCATGACCTATGTACCAACTACTGATACCAATAAACTGGAACTCGAGATTAGCCTAATTAAATTTACAAGGAAATTACGCCTCAGACACTTTTTTGACAATGTGTTACCCAAACAGAGCTCAATACAAGAGAATCAACTAGGAGGCTTAGCCCCTCAGAGTACGTATATGGCACCTACTAGCCATAAGACGCTAGACATCTTTGAAAATCTCATCAAAGGTGAATTATCTAAACTTAATTACACAAAAAAAACACAAAGCGAATAACCTCACTGAAAAAGAAAAGGGCGTTTTACAACGAATAGCCAGAAACCCTAGAATGATATGCCGAAAGGCAAATAAAGGGGGAGCAATTGTGATCCTAAATACCACTCATTACGAACAAGAAGTGGAAACACACTTATCTGACGGCCCCTTATATCAATTACTAGACATGAATCCCACAGACGAGTTTGCTAAGCAACTACTGATGATTGTGAATAACGCATATGACAAGGGGGTCATCAACGAACGTACAAAAAAAATTCTAATAATGTCTTACCCCAGAAGTCCTACAATATATATGATTCCCAAAATCCACAAGGATTCGAAAAAACCCATTTCGTCCAATAGTTTCCACTAGAGGGAGTATCCATCAACCCATAGGACAACTACTAGACAAATACTTGCAACCCAGGGTCATAAATATGAGAACATATGTTAAGGACACAACCGATTTCTTAAACAAATTGAGCAATGTCACACTGACATCAGAGGAACAAATTTTACTTTGCACCATGGATGTCAAAGCGCTATATACTTCTATACCCCACAAAGAAGGGATTGAATCAATAGAACGTTGACTACTTCAAACTAAACTAAACATGGAAATGAAGGTATTTCTCATGGAACTAATGGGTTTCACTCTATACCACAGCTATTTCAAATGGAAAGAACAATTTTTCTTGCAACAGTCAGGTACTTCCATGGGAAATTTGGCAGCTCCAGCATATGCAAATCTTTTTATGGATAGATATGAGGAAAAACATATCCTCTCACAAGAACCATGGAGAACACATACCAAACTCATATTACGATTCACAGACGATGTATTCATAATATGGAGCGGATCTAAGAGAACACTAACAGAGGCAATCACAGAACTCAACAACAAAGATGACCGGATTCACATCAGAAATACATCCAACCAAGATCACCTTTTTAGATGTAGAGATTACAAGAACAAACATAGGTTTCAATACCGACATTTACCGCAAACCAACAGATCGTAACAATCTCCTGCAATACCATAGCTTCCACCAGGAAAGCTTAAAGAGACATCTACCATGCTCCCAAATGCTTCGGTTGAAGAGAATTGTTTCTTCACCCGAAAGAGCGAACACCAGGATTGAGGAAATGGCAAAAAGGTTTCAAGAAAGAGGGTACCCTCTAGAAGTACTAAATCAAGCCTAGTCAAGATGTGCACAGAAAACCAGAAACAAACTTTTAGAGAATACACCTAAAAAAGAAAAACACAAGAATTGTGATAGTTTCTAAATATTCTACCAAAAGTAAAGCATACAAAGCCATTGTTAAACAACATTGGGCTATACTAGCACAAGAACATTAATTTAATGGTATATTCAAGGATGAACACATTTTTGCTTACCAAAGAGGAAGACATATGGGAGAAATACTCAAAACAGAATTGCTGCAAATCGAAAACACACACAGAGGTACAGTACCATGTCACAACTGCAGCAATTGCAACAACCATTACCAACCATTACCCAACCATTACCCACCCAGAAAAGGACACACCATCAAACTACAAGTTACAGCCGCATGCGACACCACGAATGTGGTGTACCTGTTAAAATGTCCTCGTGGGATAGGCTACGTGGGAAAAACTGAACACAAAATCAAAACCAGAATTAATGAACATAAATCCAATATACGGAACAGGTCGATCAAATCTACAGTAGCCAGCCATTTTATGGAAGCATCCCATAACATCAGCCAATTAAGATTCACAATACTAGAGACAGTACCTACAATGGAAGGAAAAGACAACAATAAGACATTGCTGCAAAGAGATAATCATTGGATTTAAAGACTTGAAACACTCAAACCTTTTGGAATGAATGACAGAGTGGAATACAGTTGTTACTTATAACTTGACATTCTGCAATATGACTAAAGTATAAGCCCCTGGGCTACATCGCTGTAAAATGTTTTATAATTAAAACACAACGTTTTTCTCTGGTAAGAAAATCAGCTCCCACATATTGTTTATAATATAGTCAAAACATGCTGTTTCAAGCATTTAGGTGCAATGTATCAATAAAGATGTAAGAACTATGCATTTATAGCCACTTAGAGGTGAAATAGGAATTCCAATATGGCACTCACAATGGAAATTCGTGCTTTCACTATGTTCATCACATAGCAGTTTGCACGGCTCCCGTGGTGAGTCCGTCTTTGATTAAATGAACTATTCACAAACACAAGCGTAGAGCAAGAGAGCGAACAACAGCAAGAACACGGAACTTGAAGTGAGTTATTTCGCAGTGCACATAGATTTTATTTTAAGCGTCCGCAGGTGAGATTGGTTAAAGTGCAATACCTGGCAACGTTTCACATCACGGTAATATACAACGAACAATGTCACTGTGGGGCACATTAGCACCTATGATCTTGTCGCACACGAACAGATAATGTTCAATTCAGACAATCATTCGCATTTGTCTTATTTACCCCACACGCCAATAAGCGCTAGCAACTATCAAGGAGCGGTCGTTTGAATAATGCATAATGCTGTACGAACACCTATTCACGTTCAATGTCTAACGTTCATCAAAAGTTTCGCCAGCACAATCACGGAACCTCCGTTCACATAATGCATAATGCCTAATGCACACACATTCACAACCCGAATAGTCACGTTCAAACGGTCCAAAGATCAGTCTCACTGCGAGGCACTACCGACCAATAACTCAAGCATGGACATTAGGCACCTATAGAGTCGCTGAGAAGTAACGGGCACTTTCTACCCTTACTACACATCACTGCATCATGCGGTTTAGTTAGAAACAACGGAATACTTAATATGACAATATTGTTGTGGTTTAACCCCTCAGACGCGGCCGGAATTCTGCGCCTGTGCGGCGCATTCTGATCGCGGGCGTGGTCATGACGGCTCCCGGCCGTCATCAGCACACGCCCACCGTAACTGATGACGACCGGAAGCCGTCATTAGCATCGAAGGGGTTGAATTTAGTATGCATCCTCATGTATTAAATACAAATTTTTAATTTATAGACAAATGTTTCCCTGATGAAGGCTGAAATCAGCCGAAATGCATTGGAAGTAGCATTAACATGCATTTAATCATCACAAGGATTTGTAAAGAAGAGTGAAAAACAACTCTAAAACATGAGAAAATAAGAATGAATAAAGAGAAATCGATTAAAAGGATGTCTACTCTTTTTTTGGAATAAGGATTGAAACAAACTTTATAGCCCTAAGGGGAAGCAAGCTGTGACCAGGGGACTTTTCCCAATTCTAAGGGCACATATATTCTAGTTAACACTTGTGCACAACGGAGTGCACACCCAGCAGCATGCAACAAACACAAAAACGGCTATAAACACAGGAGTGCAAGGGTATATTTAATTAATAGTATAACCTTTATTGGAGGACACAATAAAGTATTCAAAAAAGTTATGGATGGAACACGCGGTCAGTGGCTTTGCCGTTGGACATCTTGCTGTGTAAAAATTGAGTTACACGCTTGAAACTCATGCACTGGGGATGGATTTGTGCATATGGCATCTACTGAACTTATTTGCAAGGTTTTTTGAGCTACTGGCAAGTATTTCTAGGTTCTGTTCCTTTTCAACACTGAGTCCTGAAATTGGTTTTGCAAACCTACCCAGCCATGTGAGACAGAAACATTGACCGCTTGTCCTCTTTAACATCACCGACTGCACCACATGGTGCATCAGTCCTTCCCAAATACCTGGAATAAAAGGATTAAACCACATGGGACTGTGGATTTATGAAACAGTGTAATAGATGCGCTTCCCCAGACCCTAAGACTGTATGTATACTACAAAGCCTAGCGGGATCGCATGGGTGGCACCAGTGTGGGTATATTGTTGTATATACTTGCTATTCTTGTACTGTCATTTTTACAATTGATGTACTGTAATCTGACTGACTCCATATAAAAATATTTGTGTTTATAACAGTATGCGGTTGATGATATATGCGAGTGTTCTCCTGATGGCTTGGAGCTGGATCATTTTATTGACCAACATACTACTGACTTGAGTATAAATATTTCCTCCAGGAACACTTTATTGGTACATAAATTAATCTCAGCCACTGGTAATTACTTAAGGCCGGATCCCAATCCATCATTATTTTGCACACCATTTCACCTCAGTTTGGACTCAGCTATATGCAAATCATTCTTGACCCTACTCCAATTGAAACAGTCCAGACTGAACTGCCAAACCAGGTCCTCCCTAGGGTGCTTGTGTTTAACCGCATGGATGCAATCACCTACAAGGAACGGTATTCCTGGGGAAGGTCATAATGGGACCTTGTATCGCTCCATTAGCACACAGACTGAGGCACTGCCGGACAATGGGGGGGTGGTCATACTTTTACTAACTATCTTATTGATGTTGGTACCGTGTTCAAACATTTTAATGATCTGTTAGACTCTAAACTTGGTCCGCTTTTTGAGCGCTTAGATCGTCTTGATATAGCTGTGGGAAAGCTCAGCCCGCAGTTGGTGATAGCTCAAACCATGGCTACCCCAGGAAACAGATCCACTGTTCAAACTCAATCACCACTGCTATCGCTCCTGTTCCAGCTATTCCACCATCCACTAAGTTCCCTGGGAGCAGCGCCTGCCATACATGCAGGCAAGCAATGGACTGCCTTTCAATCAGGTCTCAGGCGGTATTAAATCCCATTTTAAGGAGCAGTTCATTACCCATAGACGACCCAGTTACAACTTCACCCCCTGAACCTAGCCAAAGGCATTGGACCAACCCTGACATTACACATGTTGGAATAATGCCTAGTAGCTAAGGCAGAAACACCGGAGACACCCCTAGCATTAATAACCTGAGGCCCAATCCAGATGTCTTGAGTCTGCCTCCAGTCTCTTGCCCATATGTACGAATCTTGGCTGGTTTCCCAAATCTCAAGAGGGACCAGAGGAAGTCCTGGGTCGAACTACAAAATAAGTTTAAAAGGTTTCACCCATCAGATATGAAGGAGATCATTATGGTCCGAGGAGTTGGGTGGATCGGTACATCTCCCAAGAACATGGACGGGGATTGTATTGTGATACATTTTCGTAAATCATCCATGGTAAGATTCTTATTGAGAACTTGTGAGTTAACACCAAATCAAGGCACAAATATCTAATCCTTACCATTGGGCTATTTTTACAAACCATTTCTTGGGCCCAATGTTAATGAGCGAGCACTCCCCATCTTACATAACAGGTTCCAGGCCCTATTCAGACTCGACACTCAGGTTTGACTACCTCCCTCCCTCCCTCCCTGGCTATCTGCAAGACCTGGCTATCTGTAAGATTATTAATTCCTCAAAGTAGATTTTGCTATGTATCTTGTTTTATGTATCTTTTATGGCTCTATTGTGCAGAAATAAAGATTATAAATGAAAAAAATAAAATAAAAATGACTACCTCCCTCACTGGTATCTCAACTGGAACATCATGTTAATCTTCATGGATTTGTGCTCCCCCACATCTAAATTAGACGATCAACAAGCGCCAACTAAGGCTTTAGCCAATACAGATTTAAACATCCTGAGTTAAAACGTAGCAGGCATCCAGTCGAAGCGGAAGGATCCTAATTGGCTAATCTCGTAAGGAAACCAGACATAGTTATGTTCGAAGAGACTGGGGGGCCCAGGAACTACATAAATTTGGGTTTCAATGTTATAACACCGTAGTCCCCATCCTCAAGTCCAGTCGACCTTCGGGGGGCTTATCAATTTGCGTAAATCCCGCCGCCGCCAGCAGCATTAAGGCCCTATGCCCCAAAAGTAATAATTTCCAAGTCTTACTTTATAAGAGGGGCGTCTCCTTTTACTTGATCAACTTTTATAACAATGATTTTCACTCTATCCCTAATGGGAATTTTATTAAACTTTATTAAACTATTTAATTTTATTGCCAATTTAGATTGTCAGCAAGAATCTATCAAGTCAATAGGCATTTGTTTGGGAGGTAACTTCAACGCAAAATTACCGGTCATGACACATAGCACAGTGCCTCGCAGCACCGGGCAAACCTGCCGTAGGGGCGCAGAGCTGGTAGTACATCTGAACACACACAATCTTAGTAATGTTATGGAAATCGTGGGCATGACACCCAATAGTAACCAATCTGAGCCAACATTCAGAAGGAGGGGCTGTTCATCTACCATAGATTATGATTTTATTCCCCCTCTCCTCGAAGACTACCTAATGGAAGCAGAAGTTATTCCCACAACCCATGGGGACCAAACCCGATAAAGACAGTGCTTAGACTATCTCCCCAGCCCATGTTCACCCTGGAATGTGGAGCCAGGAACCTATTGCAATCCAGTGATAATTTAAGATTGATTTGGCGGAGTACAAATAACACCAAATTGTTTCAGCCACTGGGTAAATCCAACATGCAGCTTATAAACTCTTGTCCGTCAGCTCTTGATCCGCACCCTGAGGCTGTTTATGATTTTGTTAAACTTTGCTCTGCAATTAAATCCCTCCTTTCAAAGCCTATTCCCTCCGTGCAACATGTATCTAGATGGTTTGACCACGAGTGCTCTGAGGCAAAAAGACAATTGCGCAAAGCACGGTCAAGTAATCCAAGGTGTATTGTTGATGTGAAATTGGCTAGGCAAAAGGTATATGATAGCGACAACTAATAGGAAAGAGGAAATATTAAAAGACTGTTGGGAAGCATTAGCCCTAGCTGCAAATACTAAAAAGGCGACCACGTTTTGGCAGCAGTTAAGGACCTGAGGGCAATGAAGAAGCTACTAACTCCCATTAGCTGCACTATAACAAGTGCGGCCAGGGAAAACCACTTCTCAAAGATTTATGCTGCCCCTACACAAGAGTAACATTATTTTAAACATAAGACCCTACGTTGTGTATCGATTTAGATTTCGTATGCATTTCCCGATTCATGCCATTATATAGGTACAGTTCACATTGCCCTTATATAGGCATAGATATCCAGTCCTTATTTAGGCATAGCCCATGCTACCCAAATACAGGCATGGCTACTTCCATACGTTCATCTACGTCACAACGAGTTCTTGGAAAACCAGACCCTTAAGCCGTTAGGGACTTCCCCTTGCTTGGATATTGATTTCTCCAAGAACTCATTCATATGCCCAACTTCACGTCAATACTGGCATTCCTAAACACCTTCAAGGTATAAATATACCTTCAATTGCTATGGCAAAGCACGGTGTGGTTTGGTGCAGTTAGACTACCTACTTGCAGCTCGCCACAGCAAGTCCCGAAGGGAGCCAACTCTCCATCTGACGCACTGACTAGACGCTGTCATCCTCCTGCCAAGAATCCAGCTCCAGTGTTTCCAACTCCCCTTGCGGGATGTTGGGAAATCGAGTCCCGGGAAAGAGATACCAACCTCTCTCATTCTCAGGTATGGAGCTGATTAGAACCTAGAGAAACCTTTGGCAATTCTTGGCAAAACTAAACTTAGCTAAAACAGCACCTACTTCTTTCCTCGTAATAGACTTAGGTTAGGTACACCGGGGTAGGCGCAGTTTAGAAGCACCAGTTAAGTATTTTAGCCTGTGTTATTTATGTATGTATTTTTATATATGTCATAGCAACAGACAATGCTATTACAATATTATTTTATATTACTGTTTACACTGTACGCATTTTACTGTAGCAGTAGCAGTTCATATCTCTTGCATGAGAAATAAGACTGTTCAATAAACCCTTTTATTGAAACGCCCATCTCACTGTTCAATAAACCCTTTTATAGAAACGCCCGTCTCACTATTTCTGTGCAACTCTGTAGAAACGAAGCATGCATGATTGACTGAGTGAAATAGCTATCTATTGTTTCCACGACTCTGAAGATATTGTTTCAATTCTGGGGGAAACAAAGTTGTCATGTTTAACCCCTTCGATGCTCATGACGAGCTCAGCTCGTCATGAGGCACGGTTGAGCTGTGCTCATGATGAGCTGAGCTCGTCATGAACAATGGGATTTACCAATCAATCAGAAAATTTAATTTTTAATTTAATAACGATTTCTAAAGCGCCTGGTGACCCAAGGGCATCCCCGCGCTATAAGAATTGTGATCCTGTTGAGGGGGAGGGAGAGAGGAGAGACATTTATTAAGGGAACTCTATTTAGGGAATAGGTGTGTCTTTAATTTTTTGCGAAATACCAGGTAGTTGGGTTCAAGTCTGAGGGAGCGAGGTAGAGCGTTCCATCCAGCAGCTGCTTGAACGGAGAATCGTCGACCTCCTGTGCGAGTCCTTTTGAATCTGGGAGTGTTGGCCAGGTTCTCATTCTGGGATCGTAGGGATCTGGGTGCTGTGTAGGGGGTGATCATGTTGCTAAGGATCGCCGGGCCAGATCCGTTGATCAGCTTGTGTGTCGTGCACATGGCTTTGAACTGCACCCTTTGGCGCACAGGGAGCCAGTGCAGAGCTTTGAGGGCCGGCTTGGCGGACATTCTAGAGGGGAGGTTGGTGAGCAGGCGTGCTGCAGCGTTCTGTGTCCGCTGTAGTTTCGTCAGAGTGGCCTCAGGGGCTCCCAGGTAGACCAAATTGCTGTAGTCTAGGCAAGACAGTACTAGTCCCTGGATAAGCAGTTTCCTGGAAGTAGGTGGCAGTAAGGGGAGAATCTTGCGGGTCGTGCGCATGAGCCCGAAACAGGTGCCCGAAGTTTTAGCTGCTTGTGTCTTCATAGAAAGCTCTGGTTCGAGCCACACACCGAGAGTCTTGATTTCACGCTTCGGGGGGGGAATTTCCCCGAACACGTCGGGCCAGAGTGCTGGAGGGATGGTCGTCCATTGTTTCCCCAGGAGCATCACCTCCGTCTTTGACCCATTTAGTTTTAATGATGAGTCACTCATCCAGTTGTAGATTTCTGTGAGACAGTTGGTCAGGTTTTCTGGGTGGTCGATCAGTTGGGATAAGGAGATGACCAGTTGAGTGTCGTCAGCATAGCTTACCATTTTTATGTCAAATGGTGTCACCACGTCTTCAAGGGGGGCCATATATGCATTAAAAAGCGTTGGGCTCAGGAAGAGCCCTGAGGGACACCGCTTGTGAGGGGAAGGGTGGACGAGTGATGATTGTCGTCCCATACCTGGAACTTGCGCCCAGTGAGGAAGGATTCAATCCAACTGAGTGCCGTCCCGGTAAGTCCTGCTGCCGCCAGTCGGTGTAAAAGGACACGGTGGTTGACTGTGTCGAAGGCTGCGCTCAGATCCAGGAGGATCACTGCCACTGACCCTCCTGAGTCCAGTATGCGCCTTGCCTCCTCGATGACGGCAAGAAGGGCGGTGTCTGTGCCATGACCCGGGCGGAATCCAGTCTGGGATTGCCGAAGTACGTTGTTGGTCTCAAAGATCTGAGATAATTGTCCGTTGACCAATTTCTCTGCTACCTTGCTGATACCAGGGAGGAGTGATATTGGTCGGTAGTTTGACATGTCTGCTGGGTCGAGCTTTTTTTAAGTGCCTTTACCACAGCACTCTTCCAGCTGTCGGGGACAGATCCCTGGGCAAGCGAGCTGTTGATAAGTTCCATGACCGTGGGAACGATGACTGAGGCTACGGTTTTGAGGAATCTGATGGGTGCCGGGTCCAGAGGTGATCCGCTTTTCATTTTCGTCAAGGTTCGTTCTACCTCTAAGCAGGTTACTGGCCGAAATGTCGGCAGTATGGGGCGTGAATTGCTTTCGGCCTGGCCGAGGGATGAACGGCTATCCATGTGACTAGGGGGGCCGGGGGGTGGGAGGGAGGCCAAGATACGGGTGATTTTGTCGTTGAAGTAAGTAGCTAGTTCATTACTTCGGTCGACTCTGGGGGTGATGGAGGAGGGAGTGTTGGGTACTTTGAGCAGCTCCTTTACAATTAGGAAGGATTCCCTGGCTGAGTTGGAGGATTCTTGTATCCGCGTGTCGTAGTGGGAAGCTTTGGCGTGCCTGATGGCCTCTTTGTAGAGTCTGACTGTGTTCTGGTATGCTTCCTTGTTGGCGTGCTGCCAGTCTCTCCTCCAAAGCCGTTCGGCTTTTTTTGCAGTTTTTGCGAAGTAGTCGGAGGTCCGAGGTATACCACGGGGCAGAACCAGGTTTACGTTTTTGTCCTCCCTAGTTCTAAGTGGGAGCACTGAGTCCAGGGAGGAGGTGATCCACTCTCTAAATTTTTTGTCGGCGATAGCCGGGTCTTCAGCGTATGCAGGGGTGGTCCTTTTTAGGAGGGGAAAACCATTAGCAGCGATGGTGTTAAGCGGTTGTCAGAGACTAATCCCTTCTTGTTTATTTGAGAATGTTTCTAGTGACCTCTGAGTTAGCTGGCACACACACAATTACGTTTAATATACTCAATAGAGACATACTGACCTCAGTCCTATGTCAAATCTATAGTGTATGTTATTCCAATGCACAGAGCATATTAGGGAAATAGGAACTACACACCATGGCGCCCAACGGTTTAGTAAGGCACTCATTTAACACTAGGTACTGAAGTAACTCAGTTGTGCTTTTCTCAGAGACCCCTTTAGTCATAATACTCCAATATCTGGAGTGGGTAAGGGATAATATCGCCATAGCGGAGTAGGACAAAAAATCCTATGCATTAGCTTCTTGGTTTGTTCAACGTTGAAGGATACAGAGTTCCAAAACATTGTGCACCTTATCTTTGTTCCATTGAAACTTGCTCTTCAAACTTTCAGTCAACAAAATGGCCGACGAAGATAATCCCGGGGCCAGTGGAGCCATAGGCGAAAATGCTGATACAGCTTTTAACTTTCCAAGTTTCCAAGAAACCGATGCGAATGCTATAATAATTCCTCAAAATTTAAGGAAAGCCATCACTATAAAACTTATAAAACATGGCCTAACATCAAGAGGTGGTAGGGCAGTTTTTGTGATAGAGGCACATAAATATCACCAGACAGAGGTATTCTATTCATAGATAGTCTTCCCAGAAGCAAATCCAGTAACACGTATGTTTCACTTCTACAAAGAAGATGATCCACCAGAGGAATATATTCCTTTCAGGGATATTGAAATTCCACTCACTTACCAGGAGCATGAGCTCTCGTTTAACGGCGCCCTAAAACATTTAAATCACATTACCAGGCTCGGTCTACTAGGTAGACCAGGAGCAACATGGTCGACCTTTGCCGGCTATACACCTGACCCAGACATTGAAGCAATGTCGGACCATGAATTACTTAGTAATATACATAGATTAATAGAATTATACAGTTAAACCCGAACTGTCTGAAAGTCCTGAAAAGGTCTTTACTAAAACCACTCCCACTCCTTCGAAAAGAAGTGGGAAAATAGCAAATAAACTTCTAAAAAGAAGCGTTCTCATTCCAGAGGTAGGTCTCCTCAAAAGGAGCCCTATGAAAGGAGGTACAACCTCAGGAATAGGGATAATTTGAAAAAACCTGATAGATATCAAGACACTGATACACGTTCCTCTCGTACCTTTCAAACTTCATCACAGAAACAAGAGGATGGTCAGACAACAAGGAAGAATGTGTGAAGTCCAAAGACGAT
Source organism: Lissotriton vulgaris (assembly GCF_964263255.1). Classification (NCBI taxonomy): domain Eukaryota; kingdom Metazoa; phylum Chordata; class Amphibia; order Caudata; family Salamandridae; genus Lissotriton; species Lissotriton vulgaris. The sequence continues at coordinate 454,010,864 of NC_141685.1, read as the reverse complement.
CAACACGTTCAGAAGAATAAAAAACCTCAATTCACCAAAAAGAAGGTAGCAGGTCTAAAAATCAGACATGCCGAGGATCTTGAGGACACAACTCAAGAACAGAGAATGGGCTAAGACAATGTTGGATAGCGCAGCAGAAGTCACAATAGTTTGCCAGAACCTGAAGGGTCTTCTGGAGACAGTGGACTTGAATGAAGACATTCAAGTTGAAACTGCAGATACCAGGGTTAGCTCTCCACATAGGTTATATGAAATAACACTGCGGATGGAGGGAGACATACCAAGAAAAGTCAAAGCACTATTTTGGGAGGTACTTTCTAAGGGTTATGACATTCTTCTAGCTGAACAAGACTGTCTACCAGAATTTGTCAGGGAGTGCCCACAAGGCGAAGACATCGTTATGCCTGCCTTCTCTAATCATATTCCAATACAATTAAAATATACATATGCCAGGAAATGGGCAGTCGCCCAAGCACCTGAATTATACAAAAATCATGTAGGATTGGATGAGGATTCTCCTCACCATAAAATCCAATAAAAAAAATCAACCTACTGCACAAAGGCAGTACCCAGTTAAGCAAGAAGCTAAAAAACAGGTCAGGGAGATCTTAGATCAACTGAATACCAGGGGGTGACTAAAACATGCACCTCATCAATGAACAATCCTTTGTTTCCGGTCTCCAAACCAGACAATACATATCGTCTAGTATTGGATTACAGACATCTAAACTCTTGTTGCAAAATATTTCAGTGCAAAATGCACACAGTACTGCATTAATGAATAACATTGTGCGTCAAAAAATATCAAACAATATTAGATATTTCTAATGGTTTCTTTTGTCAAAATATTGTACCAGAAAGTAGGTATTTGACCGCTTTCTCAATAATGGGGACAGAGTGCCACTTCTGTCGTCTCCCTCAAGGATTCAAGAATAGCCGTGGGTTATTCTCAGCAAGGGTAACAGAGTTACTACAAACTTATGATGACGAGGCATTGTCATATGTCGATGACATCTATCTGACAGAGGATGACTTGGACAGGCACTTGAATAGGGTGAACACCATTATACTGAGCTTCGCCTCTGAAGAGTATAAATGTCATTTTAAGCAATCAAGAATTGCCCATCTCAACGTCCTTTTTCGAGAATTTGAATTATCAAGTGAAGGCAAAAGCCTGGCATTCAACTTTTTAGAAAATTGTGCGCTGTTCCAACCACCAAAAACGATGAAAAACTTAGTCGATTCAAGGTTTCCTGAATTTCTGAAGAACTTATATTCTAAATTACGTAGAAAGGGTTAAACCTCTCTACGAATTAATCAACCCTAATTTTAAAACAGTTAATTGGAAAAAAGAACACACAGAAATTTAGCGTTCACTCCAAACAGACATGTTCGCAACAAAACATTTGTAGATACGCGTAAACGTATGGAACATAGTGGTCCGAAGAATTTCGGGTCAATGCGGATTCACCTACTTAACTTTCAATGAAGGTGAAAAAGTACCAATTGCATACAAATCACATTTGTACACACAAGCAGAAATAAAATTCACTTCTACACGAAAAATTCTGACAGCTGTTCAAACTGATGTAGCAAAAGAGAGAGCCCTAGCACAGGGAAAACGCATTATGGCCGTAACTCCTGTACCTGCCTTAGAGGCAGTGACAAAAGCTAGCAGTTCAAATGCTAAAGCTTTACATCCGAGCTGGATATAGTGGGTTAATTCTCTTGCTGCAACTGATGTTGAAAACGTTTTTGATCCTTATTTGAAAACACAAGAATTCCTGCAATACGAACAAGAATGTCCTCTGCCTACTGAAATTCTGCCTCTAGAAGAGTATGAATGTATAATTTATACTGACAGATCATCACAACCCGTACCGGGGGGAAAACAAGCTTATAGTGCTGCATGCGCGATTGTTAAAAGGTCGTATGCGCGATGGAAAATTTAGACCTATGGTCACAAAAACGCAATCTCTAGGAGATTGGACAGCTCAGCGAGATGAACTACAAGCATTCAAAATGGCACTTGAAAATACGGATCGCGAATTCCCCACACTTATAGTGTGCGATTCTTTCTATTGTATCCAATCTTACAATGAATATTTACAGAATTGGCTTCAAAACGGGTACAAGGATGCAAAAGGTGGCACAATTAAGCATAATATGCTTAGGGAACAAGTAGTTCAGTTGCGAGAAGGACTACAAAACACTAACGTGATACACACGCTGACTTCAACGTGATGGCGTTCACGTTGAAGTGAATTCATTGGCTGATGAAGCCGTGAAGGCAGCTGTGAAAACGGCTTCCATAGCTGCAATCACTCATTCAAACACTAAAATAGACAGCAAAATAATGCTGGCTGTCAATGCTACATGCAAAGGCAGCGGTGCAGTGTTACCTAAAGGGTTTCCACACAAATACTCATATATAATTGATACAAACAATGTCCGTTTGCTCGAATCTCTTGGAGTGGGGGATAGGGTAATTCCAAACATGGAACATAGATTAGGACTAATCCTAGCAGCACATGATGGGCTCACCTCCGCTCATGCAGGCGTTTCCGCCACTGTATCATTATTAAAACAGACATACTGGTGGCCAGGCATTAGGAAACAGACCCGGAACTATGTTTTGGATTGCAAAATATGCCAGAAGATGAAAATCTCTATTGTGAAACGTCCTGCACAGACGCCCCTGTTAATCTCAGATAAACCATTAGCTTGCGTTTACCTGGACCACTGCGGTCCCTTACAAAGGGATGGTAACTATAAATATATCATGGTCGCAGTGGATTCGTGTTCTAGGTTAATTTGGATGTGGCCTAAGCGCTCGGCTGACGCTCGTACGGTTATAAATGATTTGCGAGTCATTATCGGCACATACACAATTGGCACGCTGCATTCTAACCAGGGTCCTGCGTTTAGCTCTCGAGCTTACAAAGAAGCCATGGCCAGTTTGGGCCTTGCATTGCGGTATTCTAGTCCATTCCATCCTGAGGGAAATTTGGTTGTGTTGGGAAAAAACAGGGACATAAAACAATCTATAAAAGCTAGGGTATTAGGTTCGGGTGACAAGGGTCCAAAGTAGTCTTAACAACTTGCCAAGAAGTTCTCCAGGGGGTATCACTCCATATGAGGTCCTTTTTGGGACAAAGATGTTGGTTCCGGATCTTGATTGTCAGACATCAGTGGTGAAACAAAAGGCATTTGATATCAAAGATCGTTTGGCTGTTTTACAGGACTTAAATGAACTAAGAACGAAGCTAATCAGTGTGCCCCTGAAGCCAACCACCACTGGGGAAGAACCAACCGTCCCAGCATGGTCTGTCTGGATCCCAAAGCCTGGTGATCTATTTATTCAAGAGTTTTATATTGCCCTGGATAGACCCGGAGGTATCAGAGCGCTTTACATGAGGTTCCACAAAAATTCCAATTACAAAATTACATCAATTCCAAATGACATCAGTTGCTAGACAAACAATTGCAAGAGTGTAGATGACGAGATAATTGAAGTGTAGAGGGGAAGTAGTGGGGGGTAAGGGAGGTGAAAAAGTGAAGATAAGGGAAGAGACAAACATAGCAGACGCACTCCTCTAGCTACAATCCAAGAGGTTCAAAATGAAAGACTCATCACCACTGAAGATTCTGCAGTGAGAAAAAAGGAATAGATGAGCTACAAGGCTATGGAACTAATTACTCTTGAGACCAAAATAACAGTTTGTCATGAAACACGTGCCTACAACGAAGTAGCACCTGTCTACAATGAAGTAACAAGTGATCAAGTGGTTCCAGCGATTCCAACAAATCCGGATGCAATACCAACCATTGACAGAACTGCCTCTGGCTATTTCATTAACTTTGATACGTTTTCTGGGGATTACAGCGAGCCTGAATCGACGCCAGCGAAAAGAACTTTCAAAGAACAAGCAACTAACCTTTTTCATCACCTGGAAAATACTTATCTGGTTTCACCATGAATTGAAATTTGAATTGGGTTGGAAATATTTTTTCTTCTACTTTGGTTGCCTCTAGTAATAACTCTGGGAATGCTGATAAATGGAATATATGTCAAAATGGACACAGCAAGTAAGGTGGTCAACTTACTCCTGAAGCCACACACATCATCCCATTGTGAACAAAGAGACTTGTCATCAGTGAACATCACAGCTATTCCTATACCTGATGGTATAGCTTGGGACAAAACAGAATATGACATTTTTGGCCCGTCGGTGCTGTTGAAGATTCCACACTTATTCAAGATTTCATTAAATGAGTTTGTTTTATCTAGTACCGTTTCAGATGTTTGGGACTTCGAGACTATTAATAATATGATGTCATATTTAGAAATGTCTGCAGTATTCACAAGTCATAAATATTTAGAAGGTTCATCAGACTATGAACAAATCTATTGTTATAACCATTATGGTCATCATTTCTTGCACAAATCTGCAAATCCTAGAAATGTATTAATGTATAACCAATGGGAACATTGTCCTACGCCACCAAAGGGTAGCTCAAAAACATTTGCTATGAAATTTCCATACTTCTCAGGGTTCAATGTATCCAATGCTGAATCGTTTTACTTTAAAAATGTAAACAAAACAGGAATGAAAAGTATTTTAAATACCAAACCGATTTATACTGCAGCCTTTTATGCCCAACTGTCTAAACTAGGTTTCGACTTTTGGAAAGACAACATTGAGACAAAAACTGTCTGGGGTACAAAAGATTGGCAGGTACAGGATGTAGAAGCTATGTTTAGAGCCTGTATCATCCCTGAGCAAATTATGTTTTGAATGACACTGTCCAACAGACGTCTTGCCATGGGTTAGCCAAGATCAAAGACATGAACAATCCGTCCATACCTACACCTACACCTGAGAGTGAAAACACTTCAGAGGGGGAGGTCGCGTACATACTATTTTGCATCACAACAGAACAGATCCAGATTGGAATAAATGGTTGATCTGGCCCACAGACACAAACAACTGTCAATATAGATTCCTGAACAAAACACAGAGTTTCACATTCAATAAGCCAGACCCAAGATATGTTCAAAGACAGCGTCCTGGAATAGTAACAACATACAGTGTGGGGACACTCAGCCATGATTGGCTACATAAATCTATACTTAAGGATGTAAAGCAACACTTATCTTTACTTAAAGATGGCACAGACCTTAGGGAATTCTTGCTAGGACCAAGAAGACCGCATCTAAAACATTTTATATATGCCGGTATATATGCTGCATGTAACAAAATATGTAAGATTACGCAAGCAGAGACTGCAGAACGAATACGAGAAATTGATCAAATTAATTTAGAGAAATCTCTCGCTGTAGTTGATTATGGGTTACCGACTGTCGTCCAGGATATATTCAACGGACAGCATAGTGTCTTCTGCCATAGACATCATGGAACAGGACTTGGTCATGTTGCAACATGGTCAGTCGCAATTACGTTCAATCATGCTACTAGGCTGGACGTTACAAAACCTTTGTTCAGGCTATGTGCCTTGGTGTTTAACTGGAACAATGGGGAGCAGACTATACGATGCTGAGCATTGAAAAATTGGAAAGATTGCCATTACGGTAGCAGAGAAACCAACTACTGAATGGATAATACATGGCACTCTGCCAGTTGCAATTTTCCATTTTAGGTACTGCCTAAAACACATACCAGCAGGCACATATGAAAGGTTGGGTAAAGAATACATCAAGACATCTTGGGAATTACCATACACACACAGATGATGGAGTGGGGTGTGTGAAGTGTTTATTAGTGGTTCAAACTGTGAAAACGCACTAAGCGGCTTTCTCCTTTGTCGGGGTATTAATTTACACGGAGCCTGCAATGGTTCCTATAACAACTTATCCTGTCCCCTAAAAGGTTTACCAGCTGCAGTGATTGATCCAATTTTGGACAACTTTTGAATGGAAGATACCTCATGTTGAACGAATACAGCTGCTGTTGCCAGGTGCATCATATCTAGTAACTGTGTCATCCAGGGTCACTTACTGTATGCAAGTATTGTTTCCAAAAACCAAGTCAGTCAGGGAGTTGCCACTTTGGCCTTCACTGAATATCTCTTCTATATAAATTGATACTCTAAGCAGAATGAAAGCCATTCTTTTACAAAAAACGGTGCCACTGACCTCGGCCAAAGAGGCCTGTGATCTACAAGTCGCAAGGACTTCTGCCGAGATGCATGCCCTTTTGAATACAAACGGCCCTATACATTTCTCTTCAATGTTAAGTTGTATCTTAAACATGTCTGATACGAGCGGTATTGTAAATGTATTTAAGACCGCATTTTCTGGACTGTTAGCACCTTTCCAAGCAGTCCTAGGAATCCTTCCAAACTTAGTGCACTCTGTGTTTGGCGGACTGCCCCTCCTTTTGGGATAAGTTGCAGGAATACTATTTTTGCTCCTACTGCTGCGATATGGGAAGCCAAATCACCAGCGACATCCAGTTCTCCATGGAGACAACTCTACTGGCGATGAAGTTTCGTGAGTGCATCGTCCATATTTTGGGACTACCTCGTCTATGAGAATTAAATACCACATGGTTTCTGTCATTCGGACCAATTTGGCAAGATTGCATCTTACTTGTTCTACGCTGCCTGATATGTGGAGAAGAATGTGTGCTAGACACCTGTCTGACACTCCCATCAGTCATGCCAACGGATGTATTCACTTCAGCTACAAAACCACCTTGACCCACAACCCCCCGCAACCTGTTCCCCGAAGAAACTGGAACAAAATCACCACCGACCAACTCCTCACATCGCTCAACCAAAACCCTCCCGCCCTCTCACCGGACCCAAACCAAGCCGCCACCAAACTCAAACAATGGATCATTCACAGCGCTGATGAATTAGCACCCTTGAAAAACCTTCACACCAAACAGGACAGCAAAAAGGCCCCCTGGTTCAACGATGACCTTAAGAAATCCAAGAAGCTATGCCGTACACTCGAGAAAACATGGAGAAAAAACCCAACCACCAACAACATGACCTCCTTCAAGGCAGCCACCCGCAAACACCACCAACTGATTCGATCCACCAAGAAATCAGCATTCAAGAATCGACTCGACATCATCGCCCATAACAGCAAGGAACTATTCAACATAGTCAAAGAATTCACCAACCCCACCGCAGCCTCTAACGACATCACTCCCTCCCAAGACCTCTGCGATTCGCTATCCTCCTTCTTCTACAACAAAATTGCCGATATACACAACAGCTTCAAGTACATCTCCAACTAACAATCCTCTCCACCCCCCACGAACCTAAACCGCCCTCCAACAACCTCAGCGCCTGAAAACCAATCACCACTGAAGACACCATCCGCCTAATGAACTCCATCCACTCTGGCTCGCCAACCGACCCCTGTCCCCACCACATCTTCAACAAAGCAGACTCCATCATGGCACCCCATCTCCGTGAGGTCATCAACTGCTCCTTCAACTCTGCTACCTTCCCAGAAAGCTGGAAACACGCCGAAGTCAGCGCCTTCCTGAAGAAACCCACAGCAGACCCCTCTGAACTTAAAAACTACCGCCCCATATCCCTCCTCCCATTCCCTGCCAAAGTCATTGAGAAAGCTGTCAACAGTCAGCTCGCCGCATTCCTTGAATCCAACAACTCCCTCGACCCCTCACAGTCCGGCTTTCGAGCCAAACACAGCACCGAGACCGCCCTCATCGCAGCTACAGACGATATCCGAACACTACTGGACAACGGAGAAACAGTAGCCCTCATTCTACTCGACCTCTCCGCCGCCTTCGACACAGTCTGTCACAGCACCCTCATTCAACGCCTCAGCAACATCGGCATACAAGGAAAAGCCTTGGACTGGATCATCTCGTTCCTAACTGGGAGAACTCAGAGAGTCCAACTCCCCCCATTCAAATCAGAGGCCACCGAAGTCATTCGCGGTATACCAAAAGGATCTTCACTCAGTCCCACCCTGTTCAATGTTTACATGAGTCCACTCGCATCCATCGCACGTCAACACAACCTTAACATCATCTCTCCTACGCTGACGACACCCAGCTGATCCTTTACCTCACCAAAGACCCTATCACCGCCAAAACCAATCTTCACGAAGGCATGAAAGAAGTAGCCGAATGGATGAAAAACAGTCACCTTAAACTTAACTCAGACAAAACGGAGGTGCTCATCCTAGGATCATCCCCCTCTGCCTGGGACGACTCATGGTGGCCTTCAGCTCTGGGCACTGCCCCCATACCCACAGACCACGCACGCAACCTTGGCTTCATCCTTGACTCCTCACTCTCGATGACCAGACAAGTCAACGCCGTCGCATCCTCCTGCTTCAACGTACTTCGTATGCTCAAAAAAATCTTCCATTGGATCCCCTCCGAGACAAGAAAAACCGTCACCCACGCACTGGTCACGAGTCGACTGGACTACGGAAACACCCTCTACGCCGGAATCACAGCCAAATTACAGAAAAAACTCCAACGTATCCAAAACGCATCACATCACATAATCTGCTTATAGTAGAACTATTCATAGAGAACAAGAATATTTTGAATACTTTCTGTGGTTTTTTGGACCTGGGCGGTATCTAGGCACTACGCGCCCCGCATTGAGACGCTGCTTGACCCTTACTGGGGACTGGGACCGGCGCTCCACTCACAGTCGGACCACCCCCCCCCCCCCAGCATTCTGCTCACGGCAAGCACGCCGCTGACGTGGCAACGACACGCTAGGAGGCGCTTAAAGGGCTCCTTGGGACCGAGTTCCCTGTGTTCCTGTGGTTTTTTGGACCTGGGCGGTATCTAGGCACTACGTGACCCTTACCGGGGACCGGGACCAGCACTCCACTCACAGCGGGACCACCACCCCCAGCATTCCGCTTGCGGCAAGCACGCCGCTGACGCGGCAACGAAGCGCCAGGAGGCACTTAAAGGGCTCCTTGGATCCTCGTCCCGCGGGACGCGCGCGCAGGTGCACGCCGGGCGAAGCCCGGGCAAAAGGCGGGCCACCTGTGGCCGTCCGAAGCCAGAGGAGGTCGGGCCGGGCCCTCCCTCTTGGTTCCTGTTTCAATGATTGTACTGTTTTGACGAAATATACCCTGAAGTAATCCTCGCATTATCCCTCGTTGACTTTGTTCTTGTTCGGCTAACTAACTTGGCTGCCCACTACTATTGATTGCCCCTGAGCCCTCCCATTCACTGACTCCTGTTGTAGATACTCATTGGATATTTTGTGGCAAATAAGAGGCATTTCGCGTCACTTAAGACTGATTTTAAAGTGCAATTGCAAATGGTCTTTCTTGGTTTTTTTTCCTCACTTGCGACACACTTTTGCTTCGTCGGTTTACATTTCAGTGTGTTAGAATATACATGTCCCTAATTGGATCATATTGAATCATTGTTTTTAATTTTAGGGGCCACTTTTATTGTTTAGCGTTTGCTCCTTGATAATCTCTAATCTAACAATGAGCAAAAGGAAGGGAACGGCAGGGACATTGGATGATTTTATAACATGAGCTGAATCTGTATTATGCCATGAAATTGAACTGGCACAAATAAGACTTTCGCTAGACCCTTCGAAACTTCCTACATATACAGTGATTATAGCACAGTCGCCAATAAATACCTTGATTTCAAATTCAGGCATAGATTACCAATATGATAGTGTTAACATCAACCGGTTTTGAATAACCCGATAATAAATTCAATGGAATTGCTTGATGTGAATGCGCAGGCAAGCCCGGGGATCTCAAGCAGACTACAGGCACAAAAAACAGTGGGGACAATGGTAATATCCAATGAGGAGAAAAGTGAAAAATCCCAGAAGGAGAAAAAATGTTGCCAAAAAAAAGGGAAAACAGGAGGAAGCGGGAATCTGGGTAATGGGGATTTAACTGCAACTGAAAGTAAAGGCAATAATGCCAACGATCACCATGGATTAGCCAGGGAAAATGACATAATAGGAGCTCCAGAACAAACTGTGGCAGACATTTTTGAAACTGCCCTAGACTCCATCCAGGTAAAAATAAATTAATGTATGGATGGTAAGTTAAGGGCCATATATGACAAAATGGCCCAGTTAAATGATGCAGCTCACCATCTAAGCAAGAGCATTGGAGAAGGAAATGGAATAATCACAGAAGGGGCAAGCCTAATAGCCGATTTAAAACTGCTCACAGGGGATAAGAGAGTCTGTGATGATGTGATTAGAACATTGAAAATCTTAAACCAATCAGGCGCAGGACTTTTCAAGTAGAGCCCAGTTAAGAAATGGCGCAGAGGTTATAGGGGCACATGAGCAAAGGGGGAAGGCTACTGTCAGTCCACACATCATCACATCTGGCTCAGAGCATGTTAGTTGTAGGGCAATAACGTATAGCCCTAAGGGGACAGACTTGATTCCTAATCCAGATAATCTAAATTTACCACCAGCCACGTGTCCCTATGTTTTAGTCCTAGCAGGCGTCCCTGCACTGAAAAGGGATCAGAGTAAATCCTGGCATAACTTTAGGAACAAAGCTGTAGATTGGCTATCCAAATATAAAAGGTTTAACATAAACAAAACAAGTGAAATTATGATGGTGCGTAGGGTAGGGTGGGTGGGGGGTTTCCCCCTAAGATATACAGGGAGATTGCATTGTTGTAAATTTTAGACACCCCCATACAGTTCATACCCTACTGGAAAACCAATATCCACACATTACCATTGGGATATTTTTATAAACCCTCGGAAACTGGAGCGAACAAAAAACAAGTCTATTTACTATTCCCAGAGACCTCTAATAGATTTCAGGAGCTATCTCTGTTGGATGCAGTAGACTGACTGCATCAGCCAAAATCTCTTGCAAATGTATCCATTGCATTAGATAGGGAAATAGAGAGGACAAGTATAGCATCCATTGGGAACTTGTATGAGAAGAGTAGGGAGGAAGAAAAATTCTGTGTGAGTAAGGATGAGTTATCGCTCTTAAACGGCATTGACATAATAACTAGTGAAGAACCTATACGTGATGCATTGCGGGTCTTAAAAAGAACACCAGGGAGCCTGAGTGGAATGAGTTTATTGAAACAAGCGATATTTGCTTGCTACAGGAGACATGGTCAGCTAAGATCATACACAGGGTGGGATTCAAAAGTTTCCACATAGCAGCTGTTCCGTCCAATAAGATGAAGAGCCTCTGGTGGTCTAGTTATCTGGGTCAAGGTGTTCCTCAATATTAATGTAACACAATTAGTGACGGATTCCTTAGATATATTAGGGATCAAACTAGTGACCAAGGATAGAAGGGTGCTGCATATATATAATATCTATAACCGACCAGGTCTGGCATCAAAGGAGTCAACAATAATTGATCAAATGGACTCCATTTTAAATTTAGTAGACACTAGTGCAAGTATAGTAATTGGTGGAGACCTTAATTGCAACTATGTACCCATTACGGAATGATTTTAGAAGATGAAAATCTGGCGAACAAGATCCCTGTTTTATCTAACTGCAAACCGGTCTCGTGCACTACCCTAACACTCCAAATAATGAGACAGTGAGCCATGGCTTGAGGGCATGTAATGGCCGCCTTCCATCAGATTTACTAAAGGCACCAACTTTTTGCAGAAGTACTACTCAAAGTAAAATAGATTAGATTATTTTATCATTTGATACTTGGCACTATGCTGTAGATCTAAAAATCATACCAAGAGTGGAGAGTGATCATCGTCCGCTCAAACTAGTCCTAAAAAGTAGTATGTTGACTAGCTTAGCAGAGAGTAGAAGTAACTCATGTAATTGTATGGATAATATCATAGTTAATAATAATCGCCGCTCTGTCAAATGGGCACATATGTTAGAGCATGGCGAGAAGTTGGCAAGTATCTATAACATTTTTGCAAACACCTTTTCTAATTATACTACTATGAAAATGGATAAGAACACATTTTTAGATTCACATGAGGGCCTCTTTAACCCCTTGCGTGCTCGTGACGGAACCGTTCCGTCACGAGCCTCGGGTGGGCTGTGCTGGTGACGGAACGGTTCCGTCACGGCCGCTCGCCACGCCTGAGCGGCGCGAATTCCACGCCTGCGCTGAGGGTTCCATTGGGCGGGCGGGGCCGTGACGGAACCGTTCCGTCACAAGCACAGCCCACCCGAGGCTCGTGACAGAGCGGTTCTGTCACGGGAGCGCCACGCGCCCGCCCCCTCTCCCCCTTAGCACTGCGGCGGAATAGCCACCGCAGCTAAGGGGTTAAGGCATTAGTCCCATTGGTAACAAAAAAAGCTAAACCAAATGCGAAAAATAGAAAACAAAAGCCGATGGGGAAACCTTGATTCAATAAAGATTGCCGTGGTGCCAAAACTGAGTTAGTACTAACCATTAAAAGCAATAATAGCTTGATAGTTAAGGGAGCCAGATCAAAATATAAGAGAGTGTTAGAGAATGCTAAAACACTTTTGGGACGACAAAACTTGGCTTGATTTGCTGTCCGCAGCAAAAAAGCAGGGACCAAATGGCATTTTGGAAAATCATTGCAAATGGAAACAGAAGTGAAAAGGGCTCTAGAGATGTCTATCTCGATGAAACTACTTGGATAGACCACTTCGTAAAATTGTATGCTCCCCTTGAGATTGGAAGTTCCATAAATTTGATGAGCTTTTGTTAAGCTCGAGTGAAGGAACTCTAGAATTTAACCAAGAAACAATTTTGGCTATTAACGCAGTTAAAACTAGTAAAGCCCCAGGACTAGACAAGATCCCTGGAGATCTATACAAACATACCGGTGCCTGGGGTCCTTACAATAATTATCTGTGTAATTTCGTAGCCGCAGGAGCTGACATACCAGAGACATGGAGGGGGGCAGAAATTATTAGCATTTTTAAAAAGGGCGATAGGAGTGATCCCTCAAACTATCGCTCAATTAGTTTAATTGACGTTTTACAAAAAATCTATGCAAGGCATATTTTATATCGCATTAATTTTTGGATTGATGAAAGGGCAATTCTCTCAAAATTCCAGGCGGGATTTAGAACAAAAACAAGTACCGTAGATCAGGTTTTTAGGTTCTGCTGTATGTGTTGGAAGTATGTAAATCTGAGGAAAGGCCATTTATATGTGGCGTTTGTTGATTTAAGAGCCGCGTTTGATCTCATCCCTAGGCATTTGTTATGGAAAACACTAAATAGCCAAGGACTCCCGGCCAACCTCCTGTAACAAATTATTAGATTGCATCAAAATAACTATCCAAAGGTGAGGTGGGCCCGGGTGGCAAACTAACTAGTTCAATCCCCATAAAAAGGGGGGTTCGCCAAGGATGCGTCCTGGCACCAACCTTGTTTTCTTTATTTGTTAACGACATTCCTTGCTTTTTACAAGGTTGCAATAATGATACACCGAAGCTGGGAGGTGAGCCAATACCGGGCTTATTATTTGCGGATGATACTATTCTTATATCGCAAACACCAAAGGGCCTACAATGTCTACTTAGTACTTTCCAAACCTACTGTAGCAAAAAAGGCCTAGAGATTAACACTAATAAGACAAAGTATATGGCAATAAATCCCTATACGTTTTTCAGAGAAAATATGGTTTTAAACGGACAAAAACTGGAATATGTTCAAAACTTTAGTTACTTGGGAGTTTCACTGGATTCTAAAGCAACATGGAAAACCCAAATTGAAAAGAGCAAGCTGTTACTAACTCAAAACACACTACCGATTTTGAAAAGACACGGAAACAGCCTCAATTAAGCGGTATTTCCAGCATTCGAGGTATTCCGGTCTAAAGCTCAATCGGCAGCACTATATGGTACTGAACTGTGGGGCCCTTCATGTAAAAAGGTGTTTGAGGTTAATGAGAATACATTTTTTAGAGCTTTGCTAAAAATACCAGTACGAACGCCGTTAACACCGTTAATGCTTGACCTTAACATGAAGCGCACGGATCACCATGTAATCATTAGACCCCTGATGTTTTGGGTCAGGCTCTGGACAACACCTGAGCTGCTGGATTATAGGGCGGCTCTAACAGAGATTAAGGATTTGGATGAAAATAATTGTATTACATGGTTTAAACATGTCAGCACTTGGTTCAAGAAGATTGGCTTAGCACACTTCTGGAGTAGTCCATCAACATTAACCTCAAATTCAAGAACGATACTAAAAGCATCCTTCTGGGCCTTCATGGACGATAATAGATTAAATGATAGAGCAAATGGATCCCTGACTAGTGAGTTTCTTATGTTTAAAGATAGTGCTTGCTTCGAATCCTTTTTGGATGAAGTTAATCCACAGCTGGCTAAAACGCTATACTTGAAGTATAGATATGGTGTACTGATGATAAAATCAAGCATAGCAAGGTGGACAATTCACAGTAATGAAATATGTATGCATTGCTCAGGAAAAGTTAAGGAAGATATTACACATGTTCTATTTTTTTGACCGGCCTATTCGATCCCAAGAAAAAGATGGATCAAACCTCTTTGCACAAATATGGGTGTAAGATCGTATAGAGAAGCAGAAAGGATTCTAAAAACTGACACTCGTCAGGTCATCGTCTTTGGTATTAGTAGGTTTCTGCTGGCTGTAAATTTCCTCAGAATAAAGGCTGGTGAGAAGCTTTAGGAATTTTTAGAGAATTGTTACCGAAATGCATGAATTATTTGGGAGCTACTGCAATTAATTGAAATAGCAAAGGATAAATGTTTGAATAACAATGTGACATATACTAGCTCACCAGAAATCATGCTTGTAAATCAGAATGATCTTATTTTTATATATGCCTTTTTAAACTATTTATATGGTTTTAGCATAATGATTGATGCCCCCAATCCATTTCTTATTAATTATTGAATTATATCTATAAATGGTAGTTGTAATATTGTGATACATTTTTGTGTGAACTTCCACTTTAATGCATCTTTTTTGATACTGTTATATCGAAATAAAGATTGTGATGATGATGAATACTTCCAGAGACAATATTTGACCTTATCCATAAACAAATGATTATGTAATCTGACATGAAATGGTTTCAGTACTTTTTCTTCTGCATTTACGAGCCATTTCATAAATGTATATTTTCATGATTCATTCATTTAGCATTTCAAAATGTCAATATATGCTTAGAATGAAACATTGCTTTAATGTGTACAGCACCAATGCAATAGTTTGAAAACATTATTTACAATGTATTTTGAAACATGCTTTTAGCACTTTATGTGTAGATATGATTTTGATATGTTTAACATGATTAGAACTTAGTAACGTCGTACATAAGAAAGTGGAGTGGGTGTTGTGTATCGATTTAGATTCCCTATGCATTTCCCGATTCATGCCCTTATATAGGTACATTTCACATTGCCCTTATATAGGCATAGATATCCAGTCCTTATTTAGGCATAGCATATGCTACCCAAATACAGGCATGGCTACTTCCATCCGTTCATCTACGTCACAACGAGTTCTTGGAAAACCAGACCCTTAAGCTGTTAGGGACTTCCCCTTGCTTGGATATTGATTTTTCCAAGAACTCATTTATTATGCAGGAACATCTATTCCTTAGGGGTTCATTCATATGCCCGACTTTACGTCAATACTGGCATTCCTAAACACCTTCAAGGTATAAATATACCTTCACTTGCTAAGGCAAAGCACAGTGTGGTTTGGTGCAGTTTGACTACCTACTTGCACGACGCAGCTCGCCACAGCAAGTCCCGAAGGAAGTCAACTCTCCAGCTGACGCACGGACTAGATGCGGTCATCCTCCTGCCGAGAATCCAGCTCCAGCATTTCTGACTCCCCTTGCGGGTGTTGGGAAATCAAGTCCCGGGAAAGAGATACCAACCTCTCTCATTCTAAGGTATGGGGCTGATTAGAACCTAGAGAAACCTTTGGCAATTCTTGGCAAAACTAAACTTAGCTAAAACAGCACCTACTTCTTCCCTTGTACTAAACCTAGGTTAGGTACTCCGGGGTAGGCGTATTTTAGAAGCACCAGTTGAGTATTTTAGCCTGCGTTATTTATGTATGTATTTTTATATATGTCATAGCAACAGACAATGCTATTACAGTATTATTTTATATTACTGTTTACGCTCTACGTATTATACTTTGCATCCTGTCTAACGATTGCAGCAGTTCATATCTCTTGCATGAGAAATAAGACTGTTCAATAAAACCTTTTATTGAAACACCCGTCTCACTATTTCTGTGCAACTCTGTAGAAACGAAGCATGCACTATTGACTAGGTGAAATAGTTATCTATTGTTTCCACGACTCTGAAGATATTGTTTCGATTCTAGGGGAAACAAAGTTGTCATGTTTATTCGGGGTCCGGTTCGAGGGCGATGCAGGTAGACTGAGGGTGCCAAGCGTCAAGGTCGGTGTGCCGAATACGCTTCCACCCCCTCCTGAGACCCATGGTGTTTGATTTTAATACCTACTAAGTGCAGAAACCGTAAAGTTGAAGCCTCCTAAACCAGGAGTAATTAGGAAGAGAACCATTCTTCCTATTTTTTTGCACTTTTTCACCTTTTGTTTATTTTTCACTTTCACGCCCCTAGGTAAGGGTGGGCCTTAGCGCGCCCATACCGCCAGGATTTATCACACACAGTCCTGAAGAATTGCCGGGTAAATTCACACCGTTTTGATGGCAAGAAACATGTCGACTAACGCATAGGAATCCACCACTCAATTAAAAGTGGACTGCTTCCTTACACATATCCTATTTTAAATACTGTCTTTAGTGGTCATAGTATAAATAATTACTTTTGATACACTACTGACAATTTTAATACCCTCATCACTCACTAATTTACTCTCACTCAACACGTCCTGAACTCACCATCCCGCTCCGCAGTAGATCTGGCGTTGTAGCACACCAAAGAGACACTCGGTCTCTTTGGTGGGGCCCGATGATGAAGCATGTCATCACTAGGTGGTGAGTGAGGGCTTTCCTTAACATCCCAGTGTGCTTGTTTCCCGTCTCTTAAGTCTGTTGCTCCCTACTGTGGTTTAGCCTACTTCTTAAGACACTCTTTTTTTGTTTATTGATGTTTATTCGGTTGTCAGAGACTAATCCCTTCTTGTTTATTCGAGAACGTTTCTAGTGACCTCTGAGTTAGCTGGCACACACACAATTAAGTTTAATACACTCGATAGAGACATACTGACCTCAGTCCTATGTCAAATCTATAGTGTATATTATTCCAATGCGCAGAGCCTATTGGGAATATAGGAACTACACTACACTAGAGTCTTGAGGCATTCGTGAGTGACAGCATTTATATCTGCTCACTAGACCATGTCAAATCTATAGTGTATGTTATTCCAATGTGCAGAGCCTATTAGGGATAAAGGGACT
Source organism: Lissotriton vulgaris (assembly GCF_964263255.1). Taxonomy (NCBI): domain Eukaryota; kingdom Metazoa; phylum Chordata; class Amphibia; order Caudata; family Salamandridae; genus Lissotriton; species Lissotriton vulgaris. Next base: position 453,993,501 of record NC_141685.1, on the reverse strand, counting down.
ACACTACGCCTAGTTAGGATCCAGATAACGCTGCCCAAGGTTGAGGAAGCCATCCAACAGAGTGTGGGCAACAAAGCCCCGGGACCGGTCGACTTACCCATTGACCTCATTAAACACAAGCCAGACTTTTGGGCGCCTCTTCTCTTAAACGTTTTTAACAATCTAACGCATGCCCCGTTACCCCACTCATGGTCAACAAGTATCATCATACCGATTTTTAAAAGGGTGAGCGCTCCCACCCCAACTGCTACAGGCCTATTTCTTTAATACCAAAAAATCAACAGAGGAGCGTCACTACTAAAATGACTACACTGTAAAAGAGCAGGATTTGCAAGTAGTCTAGCACACAGTCTAAGTTGCTTGTAAATAAAACCTTTATAGGTTAATTAGAAAGCCCTCACTCACCAACGTGGTTGGTGACATGCTTCATCATCGGGCCCCACCAGTAGTGGCCGAGTGCCACCCATGTGTGCTGCAACGCCAGATTACTGCGGAGCTGGTTGTTGTGAATGTGAAGTGAAGAGTGAAATATTAAAATGTCACAATTGAGTCAAAAAAGGAATTTATTCGTTTTGCCAATTGGACAAAGATACAAGAATGAAAGTGTAGGAGAAGGGAACGAATTTACAAGTCCAGTATTATCCTAGTATGCGGTCAACATGTTTCAGCCTATGTGAAATGGTATATCAGGCATTTGTCAGGATCAGTGAGTATAAAAGGTAAGTGTAGTGTCAGAACCCCAGTGGTATGGGTGCACTAAGGCCCACCCTAGCCTGGGGTTACTTGTGTGAAAAATAGAAAAATATTTTTTCTAAAGATTCCAACGCGTTGGAGTGGAACCGAGTTTATTAGGGGGTGCTAAATTTCAAAGCACCATAGTTCTCGGGAGGGGGGTGGTAGCAAATTGGCACAACGCCCAATTAGCTAGGCACCCGCTTGGCACCTGCATCACCCTCGTATGCCGGACCTCTTCTCTTACACGTTTTTAACAATCTAACGCATGCCCCGTTACCCAACTCATGGTCAACAAGTATCATCGTACCGATTTTTTAAAAGGGTGATCGCTCTCAGCCCAACTGCTACAGGCCTATTTCTTTATTAGACAATGCCCTAAAAATCCTGGGCAGAGTTTTATATAATAAGATGCTAGATTGGGCTTAGGGTAGCAACACCTTAAGCCCAAACCCTAACTGGGTTTTAGGAGTAAAGTAGGTACTAACGAACAATGCCTAAACCTTAACTTAGCGGTACAAAAGGGGGTGGTGATAGACGGAGCATCTGAACCAATCAAACACTCACACCCAGTCAAAAGATCTGGGTTTGATCCATCACCGTTCTTTAGCCCACTCTGCCACCCCAGTTCAGACATGGCTATATGCAAATCAGTCTGACCCTGCGCCTCATGGGAACAGTCCAGCCCGAACTGCCAAGCCTTGCCTTCCCTGGACCGGAAACAAGCTTCCGAGGACCGGTTTCTGGCATTCCAGCCGTCTTCAGCCCAGCTTGCTTGAATCCAGTGGCAAAGTGAGCAAGGGACTCACGTCTGAGCATACCCTGCCACACTTATGGCGGCCAAAAGCGGTACAAAAGGGGGTGGTGATGGACGGAGCATCTGAACCAATCAAACACTCACACCCAGTCAAAAGATCTGGGTTTGATCCATCACCGTTCTTTAGCCCACTCTGCCACCCCAGTTCAGACATGGCTATATGCAAATCAGTCTGACCCTGTGCCTCATGGGAACAGTCCAGCCCGAACTGCCAAGCCTTGCCTTCCCTGGACCGGAAACAAGCTTCCGAGGACCGGTTTCTGGCATTCCAGCCGTCTTCAGCCCGGCTTGCTTGAATCCAGTGGCAAAGTGAGCAAGGGACTCACGTCTGAGCATACCCTGCCACACTTATGGCGGCCAAAAGCAGTACAAAAGGGGGTGGTGATGGACGGAGCATCTGAACCAATCAAACACTCACACCCAGTCAAAAGATCTGGGTTTGATACATCACCGTTCTTTAGCCCACTCTGCCACCCCAGTTCAGACATGGCTATATGCAAATCAGTCTGACCCTGTGCCTCATGGGAACAGTTCAGCCCGAACTGCCAAGCCTTGCCTTCCCTGGACCGGAAACAAGCTTCCGAGGACCGGTCTCTGGCATTCCAGCTGTCTTCAGCCCGGCTTAACTTAATCATGGGAAAATATACCATGGCCCGGGGACTCGCCGATATACCGGGCCTTCATGGATTTGACCTCTGCTTTTGATCTTGTCAAAAGGTCAAAACTTTGGTCTATCTTCTTGGCTGGGGTTTGGATGAAGCACTGGTGCACTTTTTAGCAGCCTAAATAAAGATCTAAACGCCCGGATCAGGATCAGCAGCGGGGGCAAAGTTACTGATGCGATTAAAGTAAGCAGAGGGGTTGGACAGGGGTGTGTTTTAGGCCCCCTGCTCTTCATCTGCACAAATCATTGATCACACTAACCCATGATGTCCCCAAAATTAACGGCAAAATATTACCCGTGCTACTATATGCTGACAATGCGGTCCTTATGGGCCGCACTCCCAACTCCCTATGTATGTTAGTGCAGGGCTTTGTTCATTTTATGGCCATCCTGGACCGAAGTACTAATTTAAAAAAATATTTTATTATGTCTTGCGGGCCAAGAAAACGCCAACTAAATGTTATATATGTGGAAGGCCAGAAACTGAAAAGCACTAGCACTTTTTCTTATCTTGGGTTGGTCTTTGCTGCGAACGGCTCCTGGACTGAACATATAGTTAATTTCAGGAACAAGTTCTCAAAGGATTCTAACTCCATCCTTAGTCTCCTACGGCCTAAGAGAAACAGCACTCTTTTAGCTATTTTAATTTTTTTTAAATCCCAGTGTATACCAACAGCCACTAATGGTGCAGACGTCTGGAGCATTGCCAAGAGTCACTGTATTCAACTAGAAGAAAACAGATTTTGCAGGAAATTATTAGGTGCACCAATCTCCACAGTTCAAAATATCTGTCATAAAGAACTCAATTTAAATTATATAGAGGGCTATATAAGGGCCCAGCCTGCCATCTTTTGGCTTTCCATATGGAAAAACCTGTCAGCAACATTCACAAGAGAGATCATAGGTGACTGCATTGGATGCGAGAAAGGGCAGAATATTCCGTGGTTGTCCGTAGTGCACAGGAGCCTATGCAGCGTTAATTTAGGAAACCTCTTTTTAAACCCGAAAATAGCTGAGAACATACATAAAATTGTCTTCAGGGATGCACTCTATACACTTTATAGCACAGAAAGGAAGAAGAGGGAATCTAAGAAACCTTTTGTCGTTCATTTTATGATTACTGAATATACTATATATCCCCTGGCCAGCTACCTTACCCTGCCCATGAGTCACTGGGAGAGGAGTCTCCTCTTCTGTCTATGGGCAGGTACAGTAACATTTTTGCTGTGCTTTCCCCTCGGTTACCACGCAAATCAAGATTCCCAACCCTGCCCGTGCGATGGACAGAGTGGCCAAACTATTCTACACTTTTTGTTCATTTGCAGGTACTACATAAAATATGCTAAGTGGCTTTTAATCCCGTTTAAAAAAAAAAACTATAACAATTAGACTGGTAGATGCTTACAGGAGGTTACTTACCTTGACAGATGAAGAGCTGACCTGCTGCGTCGGCACTTTCTTGAGAATTGCCGTACAAGCCCACAATAGGTTATCCAACACCTGAGTCAATTTTTCTCACATATATGTTTTAAAATGTGTGTATTTATGCCTATTGCCAATGAATTCTTACTGTGATTATGTACTTGTGTATTTTAAATTGTTATATGTACTGTGCTTTTATGGATATGGCTGTTTCCGAATAAAGTATTTTTGAACTTGAACTTGTAGATTGTCAGTCATTATATTCAAATAAGATCTAACTGGAAGAGACAGGATGGCATTATACGAAGATACATTGATATTTACATCTTGACAAAATGATAAACTGTACCAAATTGTGTACCTAATTTATTTAAACTGCATGTAAAAAGAAAAATTATTGGGGAACTTATGCTGAGAAATACTGTGTAATTTTTCCATATTTAAACAGTTTTCTTTGGCTGAAGTGAGTATGCCTCACCCATTTAGGGCTTGCTTCATGCACTATAAGGTAATAGGATATATTTCATGAGTAACCTTTCAGAATTGCGTGTTAATGTTTGCCTTTTATGACATTTGTCTGAATTTGATGTTAAAAATTAATTATTTGGTTGCACTTTATCTAAATTGAAATGAACATGTGTCACAAAGAAACCAAAAGTGAAACAAACTGGTCTGTCCCAGGGGTACAGCTGTCAAGGTAGCAGGACTATACCAGGGTGTCTTTGTCAGGGAAAACGTTTGGGGTACACCAGAACCCTACTCCATTCTGAATCAGAAGGGTCACGTCCTAACAGAGTCCCCCATTTCCCCTGGAGTACTACCACTGGATTCCAGACCATTTCCAAAAGGGCTTGGTAGAACCAATTTACTAAGTGACGGTGGTGCTCATGGTGACCAGGAGTTGGAGTACACTATGTGTCTCCGGTTCCCACTGGCTGTTCGGCCACAGATAGCAGAACGTTTGCACCAGTGCTATGTACATCAATAATTGTCCCAGGGTAAATCATATTGAGTCCCTAAGTCCTCCAGGGGGATCAGTGTCCTAAGCTGATAACAATCAACCACTGTCATCAGCTCAGCAGTCGCCCAAGCAGCCATTTGCAACATTGTGAAAAAAGAGAGCTGGCCGCAATGCGGAAGTCCCATCAATGGTAGCGACAGGGTGTACAGAGGGACCCCAATAGTACTCCGCAAGTGCCTCCTCCAGCGGTGTAGGGCTACCATAGCAACACCCCCAACCAGGGCAGCAACACAGCAGGACAGAGTAACTTTGCCAGTTGAGCACCCTGATTACCCCTCAGCCTGTGGGTCTGAGCTCCTCCAGATGCACCCCATCTAGTCAGAAAGGGATCAATCGGATCTGTGCCACCAGGTAATATAAATTAAAATCAGGGGCACCCAGGCCACCCTCGGATGGGGGTCTATGGACAATATCCAGAGAGACTCTATGGTGACAACCGTCCCACATCAATTTCCCTAAGGAGCATGTCCAGTTGGTGAAAGCAGGGGGCTGATACATTAACCGGGAGGTTGATAAACTAATATAGGAGCTGCGGCAGCATAATCAGTTTGGATATTGAGATCCGATCCATGATGGGCAGCTTCAGAGAGCGGCAGAAGGAAACGCAAGACCGTATGTATCGAAGCACTGTCCTCAAGTTTCCCTCCCAAAGATCATCAAGGAAATGAAACACTAGTAGCCCCAAATATTGTCAGCATCCAAGAATATGACATGTTTCCTACCTTCGACCATCACCCTTGAGCTCACCCCCTCCTGTCGGAAAAGCTCCGCCAACGGCTTGATGGCCAATGCAAAAAAAGGAAGGGGGGATAGAGGGCACCCCTTTCTGGTGCCTCTATAGATCTTATATTGGGCAGAAATGGGGCAACCTATCTTAACCTACGCCATAGGGTCAGTATATAACAGCTTGACCCATTTACCCAATTGCTTGCTTAATGCCACCTGGACCATGACTTTAAAGAGAAAGTCCCACTGAACAAATACTTTTTGGAGATCCACGGACATTATGGTGGTGTTTGGATAATACTGCATATCTGGGTGGCAAAGTTTATAGTACAATCTACGAAGGTTCAAAGAACGCTATGCTATTTAACCTTTATGTATCTCCACTTACTACTATCATTCATTCCTACGGGCTGTATGCAATATCTTAAGAAGACAACACACAGATCATTCTGTCAATCCCTAGGAACTCGGCAGCCACCACTGATAACTGTTCCAACTGTATGCAATTACAGGATGGATTGAAAGGTATTCCCTTAAATTTAACAGGGAAAAGACTGAGATATTGCTCTTTGGATCACAAGCCTCGATTTGGAATGATAACTGCTGGACAGGCATGCTAGGTGACAAGGCCAAAAATCTTGGAGTAACTCTAGACAGCAAACGTTTGCTAAATGGACAGGCCAATCGCACGGTAGCAACCTGTTTCTAGCTCATTAGAAAGTTAAAGAAAAACGTCCCTTTTATTCCCTACTCAGCACGGAAACACGTGGCTCTGGCACTGGTCATGCCCTGAATGGACTACTGCAATGCCCTGTATCTGGACTCCAACATGGGCACCCAGGCAAAACTACAGGTAGCACAGAATGCTCTTGCTAGAGCAATTCCTGACATCTTGAAGTTACAGTCTGCTGCTGCTGGACAAGGCGACCAGCATTAGCTCTCCATTAGTAAGTGGATCAAGTCTAAAGCAATATGCATTGTACATAAGGCTCTCTACCAAGAGAGTCCAGCTGGGAACAGGGAGATGTTCTACCAGTACATTCCTGGCCGAAATCTTCGTTCAGCCCACCACAATCTCATTATCCTGCATAGAGTTTGAAAGAAGAGATGTGCGGTCAGAGCCTTCTAAGGATGCTGCTGCCAGACTTTGGAACTTTCTCCCAGTCTTTAACTGCGATCATTAGACAGCTGCCTTTTGGAAAGGCACACAAGACGTGGCTGTATACTATTTAGGCAACCCCTGCTTTGCACACAGACTGAATGACTGTTGGCAGACTGCTGTAAATGTAGCGCCTTGATGCCTTTGGGTAACTGTCGCACTTTACAAACAGTGTGTAATAAAAACATTTTGATCGCCAGGGGTGATTGCAGGCATATGTGGGAGCAATCTGGGGGTCAATACTTTGCAACGGATGTTAAAATCCATATTAAGCATGGAAAACAGGCGAAACGCCAATGTGGCTGCGCCTTGGTCTGTGGACTTGGGAAGTGGAATCACCGGCGCATCTCTGGTTGACTCAGGTAAAGAACCAAGGCTCGGTGAGTCAGCATACTTGGCTTCCAAATGAGAGGCCAAAGTGCCAGCGAAGGTACCATAAAATTCTGTAGGAAAACCATCAGGGCCAGGTGTTTTCCTGCAGGCCATCTCTTTGAAAGCAAGTTTAATCTCCTGGGTCGTCACTGGCCTTTCTAGTTCCTCTTAAGGCCCGAGGGTCTAGGACACACAGAGGGAGGAAGTCCAAGAAGGTGGTCATGCTATACAGTGGGATGGGTTTTGATAGTTGATAAAGCATTTCATATTAACCCCGGAAGGCTGAGTTAATCGCCCTAGGGGAGTCAAGTAATGTGCCCTCGATGGACAAGATCTGTGTAATGGGTGTTCTTCTGGAACCTGGTCTAATTAGCCAAACCAGCAATCTGCCTGGCCTGAACTCCTCATCATGTGCCCTAACAATATAGGTTTTGTAATCAATACAACTGAGACGTTCTAGGGTGGTCTCATACTTTTTCCTGGTTTCCCAGGAGCAGGCGTGAGCTCTATCATCATTTCCCAACTGATTATCAAGGTTGTGTATATGGACATCCAGGTGCCTAAGGTCCTCATAAGCTCCCTCTTCGCCTCAACTGACTTGCCTAAACAGAAACCAGGCAGCACCACCCTGAAGGCATCCCATTTAGGGATTGAAGTGGACGCCGTGCCCTGGGTATGCTAAAAATAATCAGAGATAGCGGTCTGAAGCTAGTCCCTGAAGCATGCGTGCTCCAGAGTCAGGGTGCTAAGGCGCCACACGGGCACGACCAAACACTCAGCAACTGGCTGGAATTTTGACAGTAATGGGCTCTGGTGGGACAATGTAGATCTCAGATATTCTGTGTACGTCACAGAGGGGCACAGATGTGCCGAGCTAACAAACATGTCAAGTCTAGTGTGTAGCTGGTCAATACAAGAGTAATACGAGTAGTTTCTAGTCAGCCCAAGTTGTACCCTTCAAACCTCTGCTAAATCTTGCTGTCCCAGCCAATGTCGGAAACCCTCAGATGACTTGCGGGCCAACGTCCCCACTAGGGGGCGGGGGTGGATTTATCCAGGTCAACATCCTCTGCACAGCTAAAATCTCAATAAGAGGAGGGCATCAGATACCAAAGAGGCCAGTGGGGTAGAAAGGGCCTGCATAAAGGTCACTTGATCCCAATTGCGGGCAGAGGCACTCCACAATGTGATCTCCCTGGTAGTAGTCTGCCCTTGTTCATTACATACCGGCCCTCCCGGCCTATAATGGAGTGGGTAAGCTCAAAAGGGGTCCTGGCTCTGATCCATATGAGCGCCTTCCTAGAATAGGCAGAGTAAGAGGTAGCATGCCTCAACTGGTCAGTCTCTTCCCTTATAAGATGATACTCTTGCAGCAAGGCTATCTGAACTACACGCCACTTTAAGTACTGATGGATATTGCGGCGTTTGGAGGCGGACCCCATCACCCTGATGTTTCATGACTTTATGATTAAAGTGCACTTAGGGTCTATCGTTTCAGTATACAGTGTGTAATGTCTGTGCGGAACCCAAGTTCCGTAGGGGAAGCGGAGCACAATCTCAGCACCCTCCTATCAGATGACTATGCGATACATCGCATACCATTACAACTCGTCTGTGCAACAGTAGGGAAGGTGCTGAATTTTGAGTCCAACACCTTCTGCCCCCTACAGCAAGTCGTTATAATGATTTGCATTGTAATGGTTGGCCATGTAACAATGCAGTTGTTGTAACGACTGCGTTGTAATGGAATGTGTTGTATTGTATTCATTGTAAACGATGTCTCCCATATCAGATCAGCTCATCTGCACTCTGGGTAGGGTCTCCCCATGGAAGACCAATGTGTTTGAGGAATGGAGTCTTTTTTGGAGAAGTCCCATGTGCAACCTCTGACTGCTGCACCAGCGCTATCGCCACCACTGCTAATAGTGCCGCTGCTCATTCTTGTTCCGTCTGTGAAGAAGACGGCTTCTTCAGGGAAGCAGCCCTGCGAGCACCTCTTGCCTGGTTCCTACGGTGTTGTCTAGGAGCCTTAGGCCGAGTCAGGGCCTTGGGGAGCGATGCACCAGCTATATACGGCTCCATCCATTTTCCACGCCCCCTCAGGGCTCTCACAGAAGTGGGTGGCGCCATCGAGAATAACCCATAGTTTGCAGGAAACATCATGGAGTATTATAGTCCTTCTTCACAGAGGGCCTTTTTAACTACAAATAAGGATGCTCTCTATGCCTGGACACAGACCGTGAAATCTGGAAATAGGGACCCTTCCATTGTCCACAGTAAAGGTGCCACCAGTATGTGCACACTGGAGTAGGATGTCTCTGCCCCTGTATTGCAGAAGTCTCATCACCACAGGGGGAGGTGGGCGTCCAGGCGCCAGAGGGAGGGCTGGCACTCTATGCGCCATCGCCAGTGCAAAAAATTGTGTGAGATGGCTGGGAGCAACTTCCGACCCAAGCCAATTCTCCAAGAAAACCACTACATCGGGGCCCTCAGGCCCTTCGGAAAGACTCACAATAATGTTGCGGCGGTTGCGCCTTTCTGTGTCCTAAGGCCTCTGCTCCAGTAGATGCACTCTTTCAGACAGGTCTTCTACTTTGTGGGACAGAGTCTCCCTCTCAGGCAGGAGCTCCTCAACGATGTGTTCCACCTCCTTGACCAGTTCGGCTAGCTTGCGATGTTCTGCCTGCTGGAGGTACAGACCCACCGACACCATGCTAATATCTTTTTGTAGTATGAACTTAGTGCGTACAATAGCAGCCAGCACTTTATCTAGGCGAGAGTGTATCGAGGTAGCCTGCGGTTCCTGGCCCTTCACCTCAAACAGCGGTAATAGGGAGGGTTGCCTCGTCTCCAGTGCAGCACTCACTGGCTCATTCCTTGTCTTCCCCATTAGAGGCAATGTCACCTGCAGTTGTCCAAGAGAAGAGACTGCTCAAGCGCCCATCCGTCAACCAGCTGCGCTCTCCACGTCTGCCCCCTCCATTACCCCCTGTCAGGTGCAGGGAGCTTGTAGGAATGCGCACTATGTATCTTATTTAAATCTTTTAGGCTGCGCCGCTAATGCCCCCAGCGTTCCCCAGAAGTAAGCAGTAGATATGTCACAGCAAAGAGCAGGAGCCTTAACCTTGCCAGGACACTCAGGTGACATCGAGGCCGCACCACCAACTCAATACTCTGGTCCCCCATGTCCAGTGCTGGTCACAGAGGCCTCAGGACAAAATTCTAATTTTACACAAACTCCAACTAAGAATGGTTCCAGTTGAACACAACTTCACTCCCTCAGGAAAGTCTCCTATCAGGCCTTAATCCAACCAGTCTTCCAAGACACAGGCAGCGATGTGCCCCGGCCGCCAGAGTTCACAGTGTCAGCCACCACTTATCACAGATGCCTGATGATATCTGTGTTCGGGTACACTTCACAGAGCCTTCCTCACTGCCCCCATACCCAGGCAGCCTGTGGAACCACTGGCAACTGGATTGTGCAGGATTACTGCAGGGCTTGAGCAAAGCAGCAGGCTCACACAACCGCCATCTTCGAAGCCCTAGCCATGCCTCCCTTTGGTTTTAATCACTTAATTTCTCCATGCCCATAAACAATGGGGATTTGGGCGGCAGTCTGACAACCCACCCCCAAGGTTTTTAGGAGTGGGTGACTGTCCTTCCCTCTTTTAATGTAGGGGTTCCTTTTGGACTCCCTGCCGACATTTTAGGTTTTGTTAACCTGGTGGCAAGGAACTCTATTAGTCTTTTATCTGTACAAATATTAAAGTTAAAGTAGAAAGATGGCGTCTAGCCCCGTAAAAGTTGAGGGGGTAATGGGCCTGCTGCGCATAGCATGTTGCATGGATCTGGTGGTGGTGAGGAGCAAAGTGACGGGCCCGGTGAGCCCAACACAGCGGGCTTCTGACCATGTGGCCACGGCTGTCATCGCCTGTATACTGCCCCACAAGATGTGGGCAGCATCCGTTGAGGTGAGAACGCAAGGCTGCTCGGTGCTGCATCGGGTGGCCTCGCATGGGGATGTAGGGTCTCGCGGAGAGAACGCAAAAGAGGGGTTCCATACCCCAGAGCCCCAGTGGCCTGCATCGGTGCTGCGTAGGGGAGGGGTGACTGGGGCGTAGTGGCAGCTACTAGGGAGGCGTCCACGCTGGGTGAAGCGGCGCCTCCTTCTGAGGACCATGTGGCAGCCCATCCACGTTCCAGACGTGCGTACTAGACTGCAAAGGAACAGCAGTCGGGCTAGCGGGAGGCCACTGCATTGCCTCCTGTCGCCCGAGGAATACTAAAGGTGTAGGGGGCCTTAGAGAGCCTCATGCTATGAATGAGCAAGGGAGAGAGCAGGAGACTGTTGCAGTGCCTCGTGCTGAGCAAAATTTAATTGGCAGGAGCGTTAGCAGCAAGGCTGGTGCTGGAGCCCCTGTGCATTATTGGGGTCAATTCAGACAAGTACAGGGCAGGAATGCAAGGGGGGTTCCAGAGACTGGAGGACGACCACTGGGAAGGGCATTGGGACTGGTTACACATGGTCCCGCAGGAACTGCAGGAACGTTGGGTGGAGGTTGGCCCCTGGGGGGCTGAAAAGGTCGATCACCGGGTTGCGGCATGGCGTGGTGGGCTGGGCCGATGGAGGGGTGGGAGGGCCACCTGAGACACTGGAGCCGGCCACTGCATTAGTGGCAAACATGCAGGATTGGAGTAGAGAGGAGGAAGAAGCAGAGTCCGACGACCAGAGGGTGGGGTGTCAGGTGGGAGGATGGGGTGGGGAAGCGAGGGCTAGGGTCGAGTACTCCCAAGGGGGAGGGGATGGGAGAGCCAGGGAGGGCTAGTGGTCTTGGGTACCTGAGGCAAACATAAGGGGACAGGAGGGCTAGGAGCACCAGCACACCAGTCCTATACTCTTTTTGGAAGGAGGAGAAACATCGCTATTTTCCAGGCTCAGGAGAGCTTGGTGAGGCTCACAAGCACCAAGGTGAAGGGATGGCTGGGCCCAGAGTGGTTCACTGGATATCTAATGGGGATCCTGTAGTAAATAAGTCCAATGGTCAAGTAGATAGAACACCACCACCCCCCAGAATAGGGATAGAGTAATACATCTACACCACATGGGGCATTGACTTCCCACAAACACCACCACCTCCCCAAAGTAGGGTACAGCATAGGATACTCACCATGTGAAAAGATATGGGGTATTGGCTACCCACAAACACCACCACCTCACTAAAGTAGGGTACACCACAGGGTACTCACTCTGGGAACTGATAAGGGACTGATAAGACTGTTTGTATTAGGTCTTTGCTTAAACGTAGTGTGAGTTTCATCTGGGGTGTCCAACAGCAAGAGTGTTTTGACAATATCAAGAAAGAGATATGTGATGCTAAAGTGTTGTCTTCTTTTGATGTCCATAACAAGTCCATAGTCATAGTGGATGCTAGTGCGCATGGTTTGGGGGCCATGCTCTCACAGTTAAAGTACCAAAACCAAAACAGGGTCTGGGCTCACTGGCAATAAGGACAAGCCTCACTATCAATAAACTATAAACCAAAACACAATACCAGTATTGCCAACTTAATTACACTTGGACCACGGATGGTCACTCGAATCGCTGACTGAAACAGTGACTCTCGGAGAACAGTTTTGTCCGAAATAAATCAAAATGTTTTAATTTTTATATAACATATACCATATCAATGGGCAATTTTTTGTTTGTTTAGATACACATTTGGATAGCTCCACAGAAGTATGTCAAAACAACAAATAATGAAAACGAGTACAAAAAGACACTTTTTAGACAAATTGACACCTTGCATTCAACATTCATACGGGACAACACACATATAAATATACATATATACACAATCGAAAGATTCTATTTACAGCATATATTTTTTGAAAAACAACGCATTGGAACAAACAACTAAACAATTTTCATGTGTTTGAGAGTAAATCAACAATTCCTAATGCTGGATAGAGAAGGTCTACGCGTTTTGATGACCCCTTGTTGTGGGGAAATCTCGTCAGGACCAAAAAGCCTGTGAATGAAGGAACAAGATAGGGTCAACTAAGGGGACCAGACTCTACCTCTCAACGTATCAGAAAGGATGAGTGAAACTAATCCTACCTTAGAGTTGCTGGGTGCTCTTTTGAGATTTATACTGTAATAAAAACAGAACCTGTTTTAACCCATGGTTAAAGACGCAGAAAAGACCGCAATCGCATTTTCCTAACTATCTCATTCACTCGTGAGTACTTACATAGTGTTGCGCAGGGTGCGCTCTCAAAGGGTTTTGTTCTCATCCATAAGTGGAAGTGGAGATCTAAAAGAATGGAAGGACTAGTAAGAGATCTAGTGGTTTGACTGGTGGTAGCAGTAGCTATCGGTGAACCGGAGACTACTTACATCTGGTTGAAGCGTGGAGACGGGGCTGTTTCCCGGATCCGCACGGTGAAACGCCTTGTTAGATTAGTTCCTGAAAGAAAAGATGAAGACTACTGTCAGTATTCTAATGCTGGATAGAGAAGGTCTACGCGTTTCGATGACCCCTTGTTGTGGGGAAATCTCGTCAGGACCAAAAAGCCTGTGAATGAAGGAACAAGATAGGGTCAACTAAGGGGACCAGACTCTACCTCTCAACGTATCAGAAAGGATAAGTGAAACTAATCCTACCTTAGAGTTGCTGGGTGCTCTTTTGAGATTTATGACCAGGAAGTGAGTTAAAAACCAGGACACACGAGACCACACAAGGTCACATGACAGAAACAACGTCTCCATGACGACGAATCCTAAAAACTACAATCCCCACAAATCCTATGACCAGGAAGTGAGTTAAAAACCAGGACACACGAGACAAGAAACATCGAACTGGATGATGCCGGTATCTGCATTCACTTGACAGAGACCGAAGAACGTGGACCCCCAGATATACTCATCATACTACAAGCCTACAGGTAGATCGGAACAACTTGACAGAACTGTGAGAGAATAGCCATCCAGCCCACGTAGTTCCCACGAAGAATACTGACAGTAGTCTTCATCTTTTCTTTCAGGAACTAATCTAACAAGGCGTTTCACCGTGCGGATCCGGGAAACAGCCCCGTCTCCACGCTTCAACCAGATGTAAGTAGTCTCCGGTTCACCGATAGCTACTGCTACCACCAGTCAAACCACTAGATCTCTTACTAGTCCTTCCATTCTTTTAGATCTCCACTTCCACTTATGGATGAGAACAAAACCCTTTGAGAGCGCACCCTGCGCAACACTATGTAAGTACTCACGAGTGAATGAGATAGTTAGGAAAATGCGATTGCGGTCTTTTCTGCGTCTTTAACCATGGGTTAAAACAGGTTCTGTTTTTATTACAGTATAAATCTCAAAAGAGCACCCAGCAACTCTAAGGTAGGATTAGTTTCACTTATCCTTTCTGATACGTTGAGAGGTAGAGTCTGGTCCCCTTAGTTGACCCTATCTTGTTCCTTCATTCACAGGCTTTTTGGTCCTGACGAGATTTCCCCACAACAAGGGGTCATCGAAACGCGTAGACCTTCTCTATCCAGCATTAGGAATTGTTGATTTACTCTCAAACACATGAAAATTGTTTAGTTGTTTGTTCCAATGCGTTGTTTTTCAAAAAATATATGCTGTAAATAGAATCTTTCGATTGTGTATATATGTATATTTATATGTGTGTTGTCCCGTATGAATGTTGAATGCAAGGTGTCAATTTGTCTAAAAAGTGTCTTTTTGTACTCGTTTTCATTATTTGTTGTTTTGACATACTTCTGTGGAGCTATCCAAATGTGTATCTAAACAAACAAAAAATTGCCCATTGATATGGTATATGTTATATAAAAATTAAAACATTTTGATTTATTTCGGACAAAACTGTTCTCCGAGAGTCACTGTTTCAGTCAGCGATTCGAGTGACCATCCGTGGTCCAAGTGTAATTAAGTTGGCAATACTGGTATTGTGTTTTGGTTTATAACTCACAGTTAAAGGGCACATCTGAGGCTACTGTTGCTTTTGCCTCGAGAACTCCTACCGAGTCCGAGAAGAACTATTCGGTCATTGAAAGGGAGGCGCTGGCCGCTTCCTGGGGAGTTGAGTATTTCCGGACGTATCTTTGGGGCATGAAATTCATTATAAGGACTGATCACAAGCCTCTTATCAAAGTTCTTTACCCGGGAGGCGCAGGTAAGGGTTCTGCCAGGCTTATGAAATTGGCAGGCTGCAAAAATGTCAGTACTCAGTGGAGTACATCCAAGGGTGGAGGAATGTTCAGGCGGACTGCCTTTCGAGATTGTCCTTAGACTGGCGTACATTTCATGGTTCTGGAGTGTCCTCTGACATGGATGATGTGGCTGTTGCTTCGGTTGAGGATGCTGTCTTTGTTGGTGAGGGAGTTTTTTCAGCTAGTGATTGGTTGAAGGAGATGGCCATTGACCAAACTCTTCAGGAGGTAGTTAAACTCATCAAGTTGGGTTCTAAGTGTGAAAGTTCTGCCTCTGTCTCTGTCTCTGTTAGGCCTTTCATTAAGGTTTTGGATGAACTTTCAGTAGTGAACAACATCTTACTCAAGGGAGAGAAATGTATACCTCCTTTTGGTTTGAGAAACAAATTGTTGGCTTTGGCACATGAGGGTCACATGGGTCAGACGCTCACTCAACGCCGCATTGAGGATCACTTTTGGTGGCCAGGCATCGATTCTCAGGTGGTGGAGTGGATTGAGAATTGTCCAATGTGCAGAGAGGGTGAAAAACGCTTGAAAACAGGTCCCAAAACCACTCCTGATGCTCACATACAGAGTCCTGGTTTACCCGGCACACTATTTGCCTTGACTTTATTGGCCCAATGGGTGAGTTGAGTGAGAGGGACAGGTTCGCAATAGTTGTAGTCGATGTCTTTACGAAATGGTTGGTTGTGCATTTCTCTAATGACATCACTACATCAAGCACCATCAGGTTTTTGGGGAATCTTTTTAAAGATGAGGGTCTACCCTCTGTCATCATCACTGACAGCGGAACTCAACTTACATTTAGAGATATGCAAGTATTTTTCAAGGAATGTGGTATCTCACACCATCGCACTTCCTTATATAATCCCAAGGGTAATGCAATTTGTGAAAGAGCCAACAATCCACAGTATAAACACACAGTGAATACAGAATATAGAACGTCAAGCAGATAAGTTTTACAAAGACTAGAAAGATAACTTACAATGTACTACAGATCCCATCGCAGCCAGCAGAAGTAGGTCCAGGACAGAGGACAACATGGGAGTATCAATGGTAGATTATGAGGAGGATAGCCTTGAAGGTGAGATGCGAGACAGGCAAGAAACTGTGGAGGTGCGAGTTGGGGCTTGGGTGGGGGGTAATGCTAAAGCATTCTAGTCTAGTGTGTTACAGATGGGAGAGGCCTGGCACAGTGCAGCATTGAGAAAATGGAGGCCACTGGCAAGGCGCAAGCAGCTGCAAGGGCACCGATCCTGGATCAGGTAAGGGCCATGAGGTGGGCATGGGCCCAATCCTGGTATCCAAGGGTGTGAGTGCGGGATATTGCAACAGGATGGAGTGGCTGCGAAGAGGTATGTACGTGGCTGATGTAGGCTGGGTACAGACACAGCAACTGGCAGTTCTGCAAAAGAGATGGGAGCGAATGCAGCAGGACTGGAGGACAGCAGAGCAGGGAGCGCATAGAGGGCGCTCATTTGACAAGGATGGGGGAATGAGATAGCAAGAAGGACGAGCCTGAAAGCAAAGAACTGAAAATGAAATTACTGCCATATATGGTGATGACGAAGCCACAGGGGGCACACTTAATGTTGGCAATGAAAGAGAAATTTTGGAAGGGGGAATATGTGGAGATGTTTAAGCTCTTTCACAGAGAGCTGAGTTCCAAGGAAGGGTCAAAGGAGGAGGAGTATGAGTTGGCCAAAAGACCAAGGGTATCTCTGACAACAGAGAATATGAAAGCAGCATTTTTAATTTACGCCAAAGTCTACTACGAGAAACTTCCTGACCACTGTGTTGCCCTGTTCAAATATATGGATGTCATACGCAAGGTCCAAATGACTTTTGGGGGTTTCAGTCTGGGCTAAGTGGGTGGATATAGATTTATGGCTGCATACAATAAGCTCACTAAGATTGTCAAAACAATTTTCATGGCCAGTGGCCTGCTGATTGCTAACAAGCCCTTTCAAGGGAGCTCCACCCACAGGGCAGGGGGTGGGGAGGGTTGGAGAACAGACAACCAAAGGACACAGAATATCAGAGGGTGCATGTTGGGACTATAACAAGGGAATGTGTACTCGCAAGTACTGCAAATTTCGGCATGAGTGCTCCAAATGCGCGGGCAGGCAGGCGCGTATCCACTGCTTCGTTAAAAACCCTTGTTTCTAATGTCTTTGGTATTTCAAAGCGATATGTAGTGTTCAACACTAGAGTCAAACACACTGAACAGAGCATATCGCTTTAAAATACCAAAAACATAAGAAACAAGGATCTTTTCGAAGGAACTGTGACTTTGGCACACTCAATATTTGCAGATTTTTTCTTGCTTTCAGGGTTTTGCAACTAGTGTGGAACATACGACAAACCTGGTTGTGATGCGGTCAGTCATATAATATACAACTATTGCTAGTGGAATTGTGCTGCCCTGAAGAAGCCAAAGTGTTGGGCGAAAAGCGTTGGTGGCGTGTGTCTGTCTGTTTTTTGGAAGAAACCAAAGATCAGCCGCGGGTTAGGTGGGTAAGAAAAACTCAGTAAGCAGCCTATTTCTGGATGGTGGGGCCTGGTAAGATTAAGAAATACGGGGAAAGGGAGGGGAAGGAAGTTCAAGGTTAAGAAGTTTAGTTGCTTAGAGTTTAATACTGGTAGGCAGAAGGGGTAAGTAAAAGTTGAAAAAGTTGAAATGCGCATCAACGGTAATGAGATATTTGTGGGGTAGGGTATTATGAATGGGACTCTAGGGGTGGGGGTGGGACATTGGTTAGTTAATTGAATGTTTAATGAGCTGGTAATTTTGTAAGGTGGTTTGCCCAGGAGTAAGCTGTTAATGTGCACCTGTTTCAATAAAGCAGCCTTTTCCACACTTTACAATATGGTCAGTGATTTGTCTGTGCCCCTACCTCCCAACGCATGTCTTGTGTAATGTAACTGGTGCCCATGTAAATGGTTTCAATACCTTCGGGTTGAGTTCAAGCTATATTTTAAACACTGGGTAAGAATGCACTAAGAGATAACATAAGGAAAGACAAAAAGATACCCAATTACTGTCTGATGTGTAGAGACAGAAACCAGGAACCCTGAGAAAATTGGGCTTCCTAGCTTAAACTGTGTAATCTTAGGCAAATATTTTATTTCAGCTGAACTATTTTCTTCATTATTGCGTATGTAGGCACTTTCGAAATTATGAGGTCAGTGTGGTAGTGAGTTATCAGTGGGCATCGCGTGGGGCTCGCATCGCAACATGGGTGAAGATGTTTGCTTGAATAAATCTACATTTGGATACAATTCTACTGTTTGATGGATTCACTTCCTTTCATGTAACAGTCAGACTACAAGCTGTACACAATTATCACTTTTGATAAGCACTACAGAGCGGCTCTATAATCTGCACGATTAATGTCAAATCTTCCACATGTTAGGGAAATCCACTTTTTGGAACTTTAAAAATACTTTATCACATTTTACGTGGTATGATTTAGATAACGCAAATCCTCAGAGCTCGGCTTGTGCACGGGCTGTAAGACCCTTGGCTAGGCATTTCATGTTAACTTATTGGCTCGCCCACTTCTAAGCGGAACAAGGCATGCTGCAGCTGCATGCCATCACTCTTGATATTAAAAGGAGATTTTATTTGTTTCTTACACTTTAAAAAAAACTCAATTTTAATCCACATTAATGAATAAAGGATGTACTCTCTCCTACCTGTTCTCAAATGTTGTCATGTATACATACGGCGGGCGATTTACATCTGGGGCTTCACCGGGCATTTCTAAGGCAGACACATCACTCCCACGAAAATCTTTGTTTGAGTAGGGCCATCTACCCTTACGGTGAAGTGTGACACTGACAAGCATTCCTTTCCAAATCTCCCTCTTATCTATACGAAATATCTGCGCATAAGGATACGTGCCCATCCTATCTACGAAACTAAGACGAATACATTTTGAGCTCGTCCTCTTCTGTACTTTGAAAACTGATTTACCTGCATATGTAAAGCACGCGGCTTACCTCTCTTCCTTTAGAACCAGCACGAAGAAATCACTCAGCAATGGGCTCCTGCGCTGTGTTAAACGTTGCTTAGCAACACACCGCTGCCGCCATTGAAGGAGGCGCGTTCCAAACCTCGCTCTGCAAAAGAAGCCGAAAGCCGCCTGTGATTTCTTCAGAAACATTTACGGTATAGTTACCCCGCGCTATCCAAAGCGAGGCTTGAAACACAAACAACGATCTCAGGTCCAGTGGGCGCAAGACGTGATCCAAAATTCGTGCAATTTTCAATTTGTTTTTGGAATGGCAAAGACAATCTTTTTGCCTTCCCTATATTTAAAACCACTTTCCTATAAGTGTCATTTAAAAAGGTCGCCAAGACCGAAAAATATAAAATTATATTTATTAAAGTAAAAGGCCCACGAGCAACCAGCATGAAGCGTGGCTGACAGATGGAAAGGTTAGCACGGGAATCAACCAATATTCCATGACGTGCTCTAAATACAACAGCGGGATTCTAAATGACCTCACAATGCAAAAGGTAGCATGCTAAGTTGTGAGGTGAAGGCCTAGGTTACATGTGCAATAACTTTATTGAACTCAAGAACAGTACAACATCTCCCCCCTTCAAAGAAAACTAATACATTAAAAATTCATTCAATCTGCAACGAAGGCGAGTCAACCTTCCAAAGCTGGAAGTTGCACCCTCTAACATATCACGAGACGATGCTCTACAAACATTTTCATCATTAGCTTCACTGGTGGAATTATTTTGCAATTGAGTAAAATCAACATTTCAGCCTTTGTTAATTCTATGTCAGGACAGGAGGCTCCGATTATGCTATCTCATTTCTTTATTAGAAATGCTCTGCAGCCAATAAAAACAGTAAAAAACAAGCACTGGCGTTGCCAATAGTTCTCGCAGTAGGAAAGTTTGAGCTATTGGTTTTCTAAATGACATTTTATTTTTTTGTTTTGTGATTTAAAATGCCCATACTTTTAACTTTTCGCATTAGGAAAGTTTGAGCGATTGGTATTGTAAATGACACTTTATGTGTTGGTTTTGAAAATAGCAAAATTAATAGATTTGTCAGTTACAATGTCAATAGTTTTAACTTTCGCAAATGTGACACCTATAGCATTTGTAATGCAATGTGTGTTGTATTTACGTGACTTAGATGTATTGATATTACAAATAACAATGGCTTTTAATTTTGTAAATAATTAATACTTAAATAAAAGTTATTGTAATTTATAATGGCAATAGCTTAAACGTTTGTAAATAAATTTTGTGAAGATTATGTTCAGTGTATTTTATTGTGACGAAAATCCAAGAACATTGCATTTGCACCTACACACACATATGTGTTGTAGCAATGAGTGGTGTGAGGGTGAGGGGGTGTGAGGGTGAGGGTGAGTGGGTGTGTGAGTGTGTGAGGGTGAGTGACAGGGTGTGAGGGTGAGAGTGTGTGAGGGTAAGGGTGTGAGGCTGAGTGAGGGTGAGAGGGTTGTGAGGGGGGTGAGGATGAGGGGGTGAGTGTGGGTGTGAGGGTGAGGGTGGGTGAGGGTGTGACCAGTTAGATATGGTTGGTATATGTTAAACATAATGAGGATAAGAAATGGACCGTAGAGCGTTAGATATATATGTTTACGGTATTTGCAAATAGAGGAAAGCGCCCCCACCCCTGCAAGAAATACTGGCAGGATAATGAGCAAGTAAGGGAAAATTAGATTTAGGAACAGCCATACGAGATGTGCCTAGGTTCCCAGACGATCGGTCAGGCGATGGAGCGAGATTGGGCTCCAGTCGCCTCTTTCAAAGACTTCAACTCAGCTTCCATATAAGGAAGCACAGGATAGACGATGTCGGTGATGCAACGTGCGCCCCCCCCCTTCGGTATGCATTTGGAGCGGGGGAACCAGGTTTGATCCACCATGTTTGGCTCGGCACCCAGTGATTAGGAGCAAATCACGTAATCACCCACGGGACTAACACTAAGGAAGGTGCCCCCGTTCTATAACGCTGCTGTGCGCGTAAAAAAAAAAATGCTTTCATACCCGCGGGCTGAGTCCACACCAGATATAAGACTACAATGCAAAAAAAAAATAAGAAAAGGAGTGGAAAGATTCATGCTAATCTCCTGAGTGTC
The DNA here is from genome assembly GCF_964263255.1 of Lissotriton vulgaris. Classification (NCBI taxonomy): domain Eukaryota; kingdom Metazoa; phylum Chordata; class Amphibia; order Caudata; family Salamandridae; genus Lissotriton; species Lissotriton vulgaris. The sequence goes on along the minus strand of NC_141685.1, from coordinate 453,972,228 downwards.
GGGTATAACCACTTAATCTCCCGGTGAGAGGGATTTGATAGGCAGAAGGGAGCATCAAAGACTTTTACCATGTCCTGAGTGCGACAGGATAGAGTTAAATAAAAAGAGCATGGGAGAGGTGTGGCGCATGCCCAGAGTTGCTGAGTCCGGAGCGCAAGGCTCGCGGTTCAATCCCCACATATGCTGATCTGATGTACTAAAGGTGCCGTCAAATTCAGTGATATCGAAAGGGAGGCACAGTAAAATAAAATAATTGCCTAGGAGCTCACAGGCCGGTCAGGGGTGACAAAGCCAGGACCGCGCAGAGGTTTCTGCATTACATCTACATAAGTCAGCTGGTCTGGTTAGGGCTGTACGTAAAGACATGAAAGGTGAGGGACTGCAAATGGACGGAATGAGGTAAACAAAGAACAAGAGCGGCAGGGAAACTGAAAGTACGGCCGGCCACCGGCCAGCCATGAATAATTAGGGGAGGAGAAGCCGCAGAGCGCACGCTGGGAGAAGCCCTTTGATGTGGCGGCGGCCGTGAAAAAATGCAATTAGGAGGGAGGGAGGGAGGCTGATGCGCGTGCTTGTTTGGTCACGTGATTCACGTGAACTCGAAGAAAACCGCACGAAAAAACCCGTGGTTTCAGGAGTATTTTGAGCACTTGAATTCTCGCCATTTCCCATTCCTTCGGAATGGAAAAGGCAAGACCTAAACAGTACCCATGAACACCAGGGTAACAACCATAGAGACCATAGTATAAAAGGCCATGTAGATAGTCTCTCTTCCTCTTTCTTTGCTGCTCCGCAGCCAGTTAAGTGGCCATTAACTTTGCTTACGCATATTTGCTGGTTGTTTGCATGATTTATGACTTTATACTGTTGTACTTATTACCGCTATTGTTGCGTGCTGCTGCTCCGCATTGCCGGTGCTTTTTCTGCCTGGATTTAGGCTGTTTGCTTTGCCGTCTCTGCTTCGTTGCCGGCGTTGTTGGGGAGCGTGTGAGTCACCTCCTTGAGCCCGGGCGCCTCGCGCCCGCACCAGTATGTGCTTGTGGAGTGGGAGACAGGTTTTGGAGCCTCGCGCATTGTTCGCGAGCGCTCCATTTTGCATATTTCAGGCGACCGTTACCGTGCATGCGCGGCGGCCATATTTGTTGCTTTTCTCCGTGTTCACACAGACTCGGTAACAGGAAAAGGTCGTTTTTACACGTCCATTGCCCACAGCCTGAATATTTCGCCCCTTTTACGCCATTTGCATATTTTAGGCTTTGGGCTGTATAATTGAGCATAGGCTTTGCCTAGGGTGACTGTTTTTTCTGGCAGCAAGTCCTCCCTCCACGCTTTATTGTTACACTAGGTTCAGGTTCTACCTGTCCTAGTGGCTTGCTGTGGGGATTTTGTCACTCCCCCTGCATTGTGCCTTTGGCCACTATTATTTTGAGTCATCTGGTGGGCATTATTGTTACACGTTGTGTGACCATGGAAGAATATTTTGACGAAGATGACTAATACTATGACGAAGATGCCTCTAGCTCTTTAGAGCATGACCTAGTTGAGGCTTTGGACCAGGGTATGCAACACTCCTTGAATAAAGCGCTTGTGCGTGCCATTAATCCTTTAAGAACTTTATAAGTTTGCTTGATTTTATTATAGAAAAATCAAAGTAGTATATACATACAAACACTGTCAGTTAATCACAATGAATAAACCATATAATTTGGTAAATAGAAGTGCCCCAGGAAAGGAAATGGGAGTGGGGTAGCGTGATGCTGTGAAGGAAAAGGACAGTGAGGGAATAAAGTTGGTGACAACTTATGTATTTCGAAATTAATTCAAAATGCAGTACAGTTTCAAGGCTTCAGGTCCCTGAGCCGAGACAAGGGATCATAACATATCCCAAATGTTTAAAACAATTTCTGTTGACACAGAAGTATTCAAAATAATGCGGGCGTGTCAACTGAACAAAAATTGAGGTAGCCGTCGACGTTTCGACCCCACGCTACATTGGTAGGCGTATTTGTGGCCTTACATCGGGGTCTTCATCAGGACAGGGAAAACAACAGGGGTGCACTACAGTATCTAAAATATAAGAACAATATAAAGTATGAATTAAGGGGCAAACACTCAATGTCAAGTTACCGTGGTGAGCGGTAAATTCATTACTAGTACTGTTACCATGGCTACTTAAAGGCAAAAAATGCTAATTATATACCCAATATGAATGTTGCACCTTTAAAACAGAAAGATAAATCAAAGCTTTAGTACAAATTTGAACATTTTCTAACAATTTTTGCACAACGTATAATTGGTATCTCACTTTATCGTATTTAAGCTGACAGACACCAACGCCGAATTCCTGACTCGGCCAGGGGAAAACCAAGCGGTCCAATACATATTATACCCCCATAGAGTGGGAGAGGTTGACCTTTCGGGGGATGTTTGACTCGAAATGACATGTTGACATCGGTAAGGTGGATTAAAAATGGAGGGAAAACATTTCCATGACGTAGGTAAAGAAGTGATTTACAAAAGGAAAAACTGTGGTGTATTTACAGTATTATAATCCACACAGTGGGGTGGCCATACATTTCTTCAAGGTTAAATCACTAACTAAATTGCAACAAAGAACACGTACCTGCTCGGAACGAGCAGGGGGCATGACTGTATCCAAATCAGTCCCGCGTGTCCATATGGCTGTATCTGTGGGCAGGGGGCGAGTGTTAGTAAATAAATAAATCACGATTTCAAAATTAAGATTCCGAAATCGTGTACGGATTCGGGCTTACCTATACAGCCCGTGTGGGCTGGCTGTATCCAAATCCTAGTCTTTACACTTCGTTTCTAAACAATTAGGCCAAGCGGCGGCGCGTCACAGAGGATCGCGTTAATCTTGCCGCATCTGTGAGTGGTGAAAAGTGGTAATTAAAACCACTTAGTTGACCTCGGTGCTTGCGGGGGCGCCTTCGGAAAATAAGGTCTTACCTTCTCTGTGAATAACACGGAGCTCAAAGTTGCAGCCTTCCCAAGTTTACTGACTGCAAACAAGTGGGCGTGTGATGTTTAGAGGGTTTATGAAAACAAAGAAGGGACACTAAATCCGGATCGTTGCTATTAGCAACCTGACGCTCTAGGGGCTTTTCCGGGTTAGTCAGGAAAGTGAACAACTGCAACGCCGCGAATAGGGGCGATCCACTTACTCGAGTGCACTGGTATATGAGCACATACTATTATCGGTACATTGACAGTCCGCTGTGTTATATGGTAACATGCAGGTACAATATAATTTCAAAACTGAAAGCAATATATATTCGTGAAAAGATGCACCTCTCAAACAAGAGGGTGAAAATCTCTTTCAATAAATACATATGACACTGAATTTTTACAAGAATGTGTGAATTCTGAAATGTGGGTGCCTTTCCCCATAGGGGGAGGTCAAAAGCTGTAATAATTTGTTACCAATGAATAGTGGACAAATTCCGTACTTTCTATGTTAAAAAACATGTATACAGTGTGATTATCCTATGCTCAGGACCTCTCGCACAGGAAGGTCAAAAGCAATTAATGACCGTATCATATATGATAATATAGAAAAAACGCATCAGCGACCAAAGCTGGCTAACTGGGCATGGCTACTCTCTGATTCATTTAAGCCATTTTGAATCGTGTCCAAGATTGCCATCCATTTGGATTCTCTCAAGGTTAGGATTCGTGCAATGTCCCCGCCCCTCAGGCCCAGATCGATTTTCTCTAGTACTAGCCATTGTAAGGTATCTGGGGTGTGGCCCTTCAAAGTGCAGTGATCTACTAGGGGGGCACCCTGTACTCTGCATCTGATTCTGCTGCCATGTTGTAGAATACGGGCTTTGACCTTTTGCTGGGTCTGGCCTACATATGCTAAATCACACGGACACTTGATCCAATAAATCACATTCGAGGAGTTGCAATTGGTATGTGATTTCAATGTGTAGGTTTTTCCTCTGTAGGTCAAGTCCTTGGTCTGAATTGTGGTTGCACATGCCGTGCATGATCCACACCTAGTGTGTCCCACAATCGGAGGAAGATGCCATAATGTTTGGATGGTAGGTTTCGGAGGTATAGGAAGGAATGATTGCACAACCTGGTCCCTGATATTGCGTGCTCTTTTGAAAGAATGTAATGGTGGTGCTTTTTGTCCAATATCATCTTCTACTAGCCGCCAATATTTATTAATGATTTTCTTAATGTCATTGCTGCGGGTAGAAAATGTAATAACACAAATGACTCGTTCACCAGCTCGATCCTCTTTTCTTTCGCAATTCAATAGGTGCTCCCAAGGGCTATACCAGGCTCTTTTTCGTGCACGTTTTACTAAACGTGTGGGATAGCCTCGTGCTGTTAGTCGGTCTGTAAGGTTCTGCGATTCCACCATGTAGTTCTCTTTGGAGGAGCAATTGCGTAGAATTCTGAGGAATTGGCCCACAGGGAGGTTATCGCGTAATCCCCTGGGGTGGTGGCTATTATATTCCAGTAATGAATTCCGCTCGGTGGGTTTACGATACAAGGTTGTTTCCAGTAATTTAGTCTCAGGATTGACAAAGAAAGTAATATCCAGAAACGCAATCTTCTCCTTACTGGCTTCAAAGGTGAACTGGATGTCTGTGCTTTGTGTATTCAGCCAAGCATGGAATGACATGAGATCGTCTTTGGTGCCATTCCATAGGCAGAGCACATCATCAATGTATCGGACCCACATGGTCATGTGGTGTCCGAATGGGTTCATGTCACTAAAGATGACCCGATTCTCGTAATCGTCCATATACAATATCGCCAGATTGGGGGCAAATGTCGCCCCCATCGCTACTCCCTTGATTTGAAGAAAGAACTCGTGTTGGAACATGAAAAAGTTTTTCATCATAGCTATTCTCAGAAGTTCAATAATGAAGTAAGTAGGTACTGGAACTTGAGCCGTCCTGGTGTCAAGGGCCTTCTCCATAACCGCGATGGCATCAAGCTGAGGAATACTGGTGTACAATGACACTATGTCACAGGTGACTAGCAATTGAGTGTCTGGATCAAATGGTCTATGATCTATCAGATTGATGACCTGGGTTGTGTCTCGGAGGTATGTCCTAGTTCTTAAGGCCAGAGGCTTTAGGAAAAAGTCAATATATTGATTAAGTGGTTCTAGCATAGAGCCACAACCGGACACTATTGGGCGTCCAGGAGGGTTGTTGAGACCTTTGTGCACCTTTGGTAGGGTGTAAATCGTTGCTAGCCGTGGGTGACTGAGATTCAGAAATTTGAATTCTTGCTGCGATAAGAAACCCTCATCAAGGCCTTTTTGTGTAGTTTGAAGTATCAGTAAGGCTAAATCTTTTGAAGGGTCACTGTGAATGAGTTTGTAACTGACTCCATCATTGAGTTGCCTATAGATTTCATTTTTGTAAGCAATGGTGTCCTGAATCACAATAGCCCCGCCTTTGTCGGCGGGCTTGATGACTATATCAGCATTGTCTTTCAGACTTTTAAGTGCCAATTTCTGGTTTGTACTTAGGTTGAATCTGATGTATTTTGGTGTATTGACTATGTTCTCCACTTCTTGGATGACCAAGTCTTCAAAAGCAAGAATTTTGTTACTGATAGCATAGGATGGGGGAAAGAAGGTTGAAGGTTCCTTCAGTCCAGTTATAGATGATCTCAATGGGGCAGTAGTATGTCTAAAGAAGTACCTAAGACGAATCTTTCTGAAAAAGTTGTAGAGTTCTGTTTTAAGTTGAAATCTATTAGGAAGGGTAGTTGGGACGTAAGAGAGACCTTTGCTCAACACCTTTTGCTCTTCCTCAGATAGTTGATATTTTGAAATATTCACTATAGGATTAGTGGCAGCTTGTGCCGGTCCACTTGTCACCACCGATAGGTGTTTCTCCTTGTCGATATTTCCCCATGGTTCTCGGGGCGGAAGGTGACTTGTTTCTGGGCACGACCCCGACCTGCGTTCTGATTCCCCGTGTTGGATTGTTGTCCACGTTGTTGTCCTCCGGACCAATTGCCCGACCTCGGGGGGTCTCCATTGCATCTGACCTCTGCCTAAAAAATGAGGAGGTGGTGGTGGGTATGGTGGGTAGTTGAAATCCGAGTATGGATAATTGTATGAGGGGCCAGGTGTTGGAGGTTCAGATTCACTTCCGGAGCTGTAAGAAGAGTCGGAGAATGTGGTATATGCTCTCCTTCCTCTGTATCCACCTCTGCTTTGGTTGGCGAATCGGCCTTGGTTATCTTGCTTGTAGTAGTCGGGTTGAAGATATGGTAGACACTTTTTTTGTCGAAGGCTCTCAGATCCTTGGCTAATTTTTTTAACTTCTTAGTTTGAGTGGTGACATCAAACTCTTTTAGTGTGGCGTCTAGAGACTCCAAAGCATTTTTAGCGTTTGTCAAGGTGCTGTCCCCAAGTATCTCAGCTCTTAGGGCCGCGATCTCTTTGGTGAGAGTCTGTACTTATTCCGCAGCGGTCTCAACTCCCAACACCATCCAGTGTCGGGAGCAATTGTTGGCGACGTAGCTAAATACCTCTTTGAATTTCGGTACGTCGACAAAGATAGCTGGCTCTATTTTTATTTGGAGACCTACAGGAATGATGTTTTCTTGCAAGTATTTCGTAAACAAGTAACCATGAAGCCGTGTTCTAATAAGCTTTTTTTCTAGTCTCTCCAATCTAGTGATTTTGTCATTCAAAGTGACATCCACTTGTAAGCTGGTATTGGACAGAAATTGGTTATTCTGGTCTTGCAGGAGTGTGTTGATGTAGTCTTCCTTATACGAAAGTAATTCACTCTCTACCATGGTTTCAAGAAAGGAATTCTAAAGGTATTAATATTAGAGAACCAAAGAAAACCTCGCAGGTATGCACCTGCTCAGATAATTCATCTAAGAAGGGGGGTTATACCCAATGAAATCCATATGGGACCTGGGTGCTATATGATGTATGAAAGGGGGGTCCCCGTAGAACTTTATAAGTTTGCTTGATTTTATTATAGAAAAATCAAAGTAGTATATACATACAAACACTGTCAGTTAATCACAATGAATAAACCATATAATTTGGTAAATAAAAGTGCCCCAGGAAAGGAAATGGGAGTGGGGTAGCGTGATGCTGTGAAGGAAAAGGACAGTGAGGGAATAAAGTTGGTGACAACTTATGTATTTCGAAATTAATTCAAAATGCAGTACAGTTTCAAGGCTTCAGGTCCCTGAGCCGAGACAAGGGATCATAACATATCCCAAATGTTTAAAACAATTTCTGTTGACACAGAAGTATTCAAAATAATGCGGGCGTGTCAACTGAACAAAAATTGAGGTAGCCGTCGACGTTTTGACCCCACGCTACATTGGTAGGCGTATTTGTGGCCTTACATCGGGGTCTTCATCAGGACAGGGAAAACAACAGGGGTGCACTACAGTATCTAAAATATAAGAACAATATAAAGTATGAATTAAGGGGCAAACACTCAATGTCAAGTTACCGTGGTGAGCGGTAAATTCATTACTAGTACTGTTACCATGGCTACTTAAAGGCAAAAAATGCTAATTATATACCCAATATGAATGTTGCACCTTTAAAACAGAAAGATAAATCAAAGCTTTAGTACAAATTTGAACATTTTCTAACAATTTTTGCACAACCTATAATTGGTATCTCACTTTATCGTATTTAAGCTGACAGACACCAACACCGAATTCCTGACTCGGCCAGGGGAAAACCAAGCGGTCCAATACATATTATACCCCCATAGAGTGGGAGAGGTTGACCTTTCGGGGGATGTTTGACTCGAAATGACATGTTGACATCGGTAAGGTGGATTAAAAACGGAGGGAAAACATTTCCATGACGTAGGTAAAGAAGTGATTTACAAAAGGAAAAACTGTGGTGTATTTACAGTATTATAATCCACACAGTGGACTGTCAATGTACCGATGATAGTATGTGCTCATATACCAGTGCACTTGAGTAAGTGGATCGCCCCTATTTGCGGCGTTGCAGTTGTTCACTTTCCTGACTAACCCGGAAAAGCCCCTAGAGCGTCAGGTTGCCAATAGCAACGATCCAGATTTAGTGTCCCTTCTTTGTTTTCATAAACCCTCTAAACATCACACGCCCACTTGTTTGCAGTCAGTAAACTTGGGAAGGCTGAAACTTTGAGCTCCGTGTTATTCACAGAGAAGGTAAGACCTTATTTTCCGAAGGCGCCCCCGCAAGCACCCTGGTCAACTAAGTGGTTTTAATTACAACTTTTCACCACTCACAGATGCGGCAAGATTAACGCGATCCTCTGCGACCCGCCGCCGCTTGGCCTAATTGTTTAGAAACGAAGTGTAAAGACTAGGATTTGGATACAGCCAGCCCACACAGGCTGTATAGGTAAGCCCGAATCCGTACACGATTTCGGAATCTTAATTTTGAAATCGTGTTTTATTTATTTACTAACACTCGCCCCCTGCCCACAGATACAGCCGTATGGACACGCGGGACTGATTTGGATACAGTCATGCCCCCTGCTCGTTCCGAGCAGGTACGTTTTCTTTGTTGCAATTTAGTTAGTGATTTAACCTTGCAGAAATGTATGGTCACCCCACTGTGTGGATTATAATACTGTAAATACACAACAGTTTTTCCTTTTGTAAATCACTTCTTTACCTACGTCATGGAAATGTTTTCCCTCCGTTTTTAATCCACCTTACCGATGTCAACATGTCATTTCGAGTCAAACATCCCCCGAAAGGTCAACCTCTCCCACTCTATGGGGGTATAATATGTATTGGACCGCTTGATTTTCCCCTGGCCGAGTCAGGAATTCGGTGTTGGTGTCTGTCAGCTTAAATACGATAAAGTGAGATACCAATTATAGGTTGTGCAAAAATTGTTAGAAAATGTTCAAATTTGTACTAAAGCTTTGATTTATCTTTCTGTTTTAAAGGTGCAACATTCATATTGGGTATATAATTAGCATTTTTTGCCTTTAAGTAGCCATGGTAACAGTACTAGTAATGAATTTACCGCTCACCACGGTAACTTGACATTGAGTGTTTGCCCCTTAATTCATACTTTATATTGTTCTTATATTTTAGATACTGTAGTGCACCCCTGTTGTTTTCCCTGTCCTGATGAAGACCCCGATGTAAGGCCACAAATACGCCTACCAATGTAGCGTGGGGTCAAAACGTCGACGGCTACCTCAATTTTTGTTCAGTTGACACGCCCGCATTATTTTGAATACTTCTGTGTCAACAGAAATTGTTTTAAACATTTGGGATATGTTATGATCCCTTGTCTCGGCTCAGGGACCTGAAGCCTTGAAACTGTACTGCATTTTGAATTAATTTCGAAATACATAAGTTGTCACCAACTTTATTCCCTCACTGTCCTTTTCCTTCACAGCATCACGCTACCCCACTCCCATTTCCTTTCCTGGGGCACTTTTATTTACCAAATTATATGGTTTATTCATTGTGATTAACTGACAGTGTTTGTATGTATATACTACTTTGATTTTTCTATAATAAAATCAAGCAAACTTATAAAGTTCTACAGGGACCCCTCTTTCATACATCATATAGCACCCAGGTCCCATGTGGATTTCATTGGGTATAACCCCCCTTCTTAGATGAATTAATCCTTTAAAGCGCCATTTAAATCAGTATGCGCAACAGCAAGGCTGGTTACCTACCACACGCAAGTCCTCTAAATCCCCTGTGAATCCTCACAAGTAAGATTTTGAAAAGTTGGCCAAGAGTCTGCCCTCTGACACATCCAAGTCCACCGTAGGGGCTTAGTCAGCCGCCCCTCCTCTTACTGATACCGATGACACGCATTCTTCTACTTCCTCTGATCATGAAGATCCTCCCCCTAGGAAGAAGGTGCGTAAGGAACACTTTGTGGATGCTCCCACGCATCCTCCTGTGCTGACTTTTGATTCTTCGTACATTGTTCATCCACACTCCATTTCCTGGCTTCCCTCCCCTGCTGTAGCAGAGTATGTCCAGACTCACATCCGCCAACCATTTGAGAAGGATGTCAGGGCTCAACTTCGGTCCGAATGCCCTCGGCGGGATCTCGCAGACCATTTGGCAGAGACTCCAGAAGTTGACCCCACGATGGTCACCTATCTCAAGAAGTACGCCAAGGATCCGAAGAAGGGTCTAGACAGATCTTGGCATTCCTGTCAGGACAAAGTTCTTGACTTATTGGGCCCTCTCACAAAAACCCTGGATCTTGGTTTTCTGGCCAAGGAGTCTTCGGCCCTGGTTGACCCAGATGAACTTATTGAGTGGGCACAAAGGGCTATCTGTCAGTTGGGTAATGACAATTGTGCAATTTCGTGTGAAAGACGCCGTTCCATTCTCCTAAAACTGGATCCGAAGTTGGCAGAACTCTCCTCCTCAGAATCTGGTCCTGCAGCTCAAGGTCAACTATTTGGCCAACCCTTTTTGAAGGAACTTACGAAATTTGTGGCCACATTCAGTGGCCTGGATAAGGCTCAAGCTTCGCTGCGGCGAGCGTTTCGTCCGGATTTTGCCAGGGCCGAACGACACAGGGGACGCTCGTTCGGCCGTGGCTCTCAACAACCTTCCCAGAGAGGGTACCAGTCCCAAAGAGGCAGTGGTCAAGATGCCGGCTACAATACCCAATCAAATTTCTATCCCTCTCACAAAGGGAGAGGGCAATATAAAAAGGACGTTCCGGCGAAACCAAGGTGGCTACCAGGATTCCAACACTTCAGGTGAGCCTGATTCCTGCTTGCGATGTGGTTCTGGGCGGCAGGATACGATTTTTTCTAAACAATTGGCGTCTAATCTCCAGTGATGCTTGGGTGCTGGAAATTGTTCAAGGTTACAGAATCGAGTTTTACCATCCCCAGCATCAGACCCACCCACCCACTCCTCTGTGTTTCTCCATTCAGGATCAGGAATTCATTTCGGCAGAAATAACTCACTCCTGAAAAGGGGGCGATAATTCCGACTATCCGTCATCCCAATGGGTTCGTCAGCACGGTGTTTCTGGTCGAGAAGAAAGGGGTCGGATCCCGCCTAGTTCTCAATCTGAAGGAGTTCAAGGGAGGGGTCGTTTACAGGCATTTCAAGATGGATGGTTTCCATCTGTTGCGAGATCTTCTTCAAGAGGGGGATTGGATGGTTCGTCTCAATCTCAAAGACACGTACTTGTCGATTCCCATCTTCGGTCATCATCGTCGATTCCTTCAATTCCATTGGCAGGGGACTTGGTTCGAGTACAAGGTTCTCCCGTTCGGCCTCTCGTCAGCACCTTGGTGCTTCACGAAACTTCTGAGGCCTGTCGTGGAATGCTTGCGCGCTCGGGGTGTTCGCCTTAATATTTACTTGGACGACATTCTGATTATGGCATACTGTCCTCTCAAACTCCTGACTCATCTGGAGTGGTCTATTGACCTCTTACAATCTCTGGGGTTTCAGGTGAACATTCAGAAATCAGTCTTGACTCCAACACAGGTGATAGAATTTCTGGGTTTTACGGTCAATTCACTTTCGTGTCAACTTCTCCTACCCAATCAGAAGATTCGGTACATCAAGAGGGAATTGACTTTGTTTTTTTCCAAACAAACTGTGTCATTGAGATCGTTAGCACGAGTTGTAGGTCTGTTGGCGTCCTCCATTCAGGCGATCTTCCCGGGTCCCCTGCATTACAGGGCACTTCAGCGTTTGAAGATTCGTCATCTCCAGAAAGGCCTTCGCTATTCCGATCTAATTCCTCTTTCAGAGGAAGCGAGGTGGGAGTTGCAATGGTGGTTAGACCACATGGATGCCTGGAATGGACGAGCCCTGTTCGGTGCATCGCCGGAATTGGTGATAGAGTCCGATGCCAGCCTGTGGGGTTGGGGAGCCCGGTGCGGTCCCAGCTCGACGGGGGGTCGGTGGTCTCCCCAGGAGTTGTCTCTCCACATCAATTGCCTGGAACTCTTGGCAGGGTCGTTTGCGATCCGTTGTTTCACCCTCTTAGGTCCAATTGCTGCATACTTATCCGCATGGACATCATTTCGGCAGTTCGCTATGTCAACAAGTTGGGCGAAACGAAGTCCAAGATATTGGCGGAGATAGGCAAACATTTTTGGCATTTTTGTCTGCAACAGAAGATCACTGTTATTGCAGAATATCTTCCCGGCCGCAACAATCAGATTGCGGATTGGAAATGGCGTCATCTTCTGGACTTCAGCGATTCGAGGCTTCATCCTCGCGTTTTCCGTTCTCTCCTCCGGATCTGGGGCCAGTGTCAGATCGACCTGTTCGCCTCTCGCCTCAACACTCAGTTCCCGCTGTTCTTCAGTTGGAGGCCGGATCCGGAAGCCCTGGCCACGGATCCCTTTCTACAGACTTGGCCGTCGGGTCTGTGCTATGCCTTTTCCCCGTTCATGATGATTCCCAGAGTCTTGGCTTGCACGAAACGTTATCCGTCAGTGCTCCTCTGTGGAGGGCCCAAGCGTGGTTCCCGGTTCTCCTGGAGTTATGTTGTGCAGTTCCGCTCCTTCTTCCCCAGAAGTGGAATCTCTTGCTGGATCCTCTTGACAATCCGCATCCCCTGATTCTATCAGGCAATCTCCATCTGCTGGCATGGCGAATTTCGGGGATCGCTCGACGGTCCCGGGCCTTTCTCGAGACGCTTCCAAGTTTATCAGTGAAGCCTGGTCACCCAATATCCACAAACCTACAGGGGATCCTGGAAGCGATGGAGTGACTGGTGTGTTCAACGGGAGATTGATCCCTCTTCAGCGGATGTCTCCATGATCATAAATTTTTTGGCTTTTCTTGCTTCCTCCGGTTTGGCTTATCAGAATGTCAACTATTTCCGTTCCACCATCTCAGCGGGCCATGTACATATTGCTGGTAAACCTGCGGGTGAACATCCTCTTATTGCCATGTTGCTGAAGGGTATCCGTCTGGCGAAACCTCCATGTCCTAAGTACGTCTCTTTATGGGATGTTTCTATTGTGTTACGATTTTTAGAGGCTTGGCCTCCCAATTCGTTATTATCCCGTAAACAGCTGTAAGCCAAACTTACTGTGTTATTATGCCTTGTCTCCTGCAAACGGGTATCTGATGTCTGCGCTTTGGATCTGGCAGATCGCAGTTTTACACCAGAAGGTGTCACATTTCTCCTTTCCAGACGTACCAAAATGAATACTACTTTGATTACTTATCCTTCCTTTCCTACTCATCCCAACCTTTGCGTTGTTCAATGTGTCAAGGATTATGAAGTAAGTACTGCTCCTTTACGTTCCGATATGCAAGGACAATTGTTGATTGCTTTGCAGAAGCCTTTTCGCCCTGTTACCCCAGCTACTTTAGCTCGCTGGGTTAAATGGCTCATGTCAGAGGATGGCATTGATGTTTAAATTTTTGGTGCACTCTCAGCACTTGGGGCAATGGCTTCTAAAGCATTCTCGATGGGTGTCACTTTACTTGACATTATGAAGGCCGCAGATTGGTCTTCGGATTCAGTGTTCAAAACGTTTTATTACAAACCTATTGATCATATTGCTTCTGTAGTGGTGGATCAGCTTTAAACAAGCATAATCGGAGCCTGATGTCCTGACATAGAATTCAGAACTTGAGAACATACGTGACAAGAATTTTCAATTCTATTAAGGACAAGGAGGCGAGGATTATCCCACCCGTTGTTATTGTTTTTCTGCATATATTGCTACTCTGAACATGTTCTGATATTTGCATATGGATTTCTTCAAATCCCTTATTTTTTCTACCCCCCCTTATTTCTACTTTCTACATATGCACTTGATGTGTATTACGGCTATATGTCTCTTTTCAGGTTCTGACCCGAAGTAGAGGTTTTCTGTTACACCTGGCTTCTCTTGCCCTTCGATGGACTTCTGGTTTCGCTGTTCTACAGTTGCCCGCATCCTCGTTCAGCTTGGACTTCTGCTGCGGTCGATGACTTCTTTTCTGATGTTCCACGTTTTGGATCTCCTGTTTTGATTTGAACCGTTTTTCCTCATCAAAGAAAGAGGAAGAGAGACTATCTACATGGCCTTTTATACTATGCTCTCTATGGTTGTTACCTATGTGTTCATGGGTACTGTAGTTTTTTACTGTTTTTATTGGCTGCTGAGCATTTCTAATAAAGAAATGAGATAGCATAATCCTCGCCTCTTTGTCCTTAATAGAATTGAAAATTCTTGTCACGTATGTTCGCAAATTTTGAATTCTAAATCCTTCTTGAGCACACGTGACATTGGAATCACACATTCATTACTTCTGAAAAGGTTAGATGATGTAGGATAACTATCTTGTACATTTATATGTGGAAAAGCTTCTGAGTTTTCAGATGCTTCAAAGTCAAAACAAGTATTAAAACAGCTTTACAGTGTTAAGATTCTGCAAAAGTCATGGGCTTGACACCTACATAGAACGTTACATAAAATTGTCTGTGTTTATTTTTAACATGGGTTTTTTGTGTTTGTTTTTTTCCAAAGAAGTCTGCAGTAGGGTTCGCTCTGAGTACCTAAGACCCTCATTGCCAGAAGAAATGGCACTGATTCTGACCCCAAGATCACCTCTTTCATGGGCAAATTCACAAAATATCCTAAAAAAAACGGTATTGATAGATCTTAGCAGGCATGCCAAAACAACCTCTTAGACTTTTCTGGTCTACTGTCCAAGTTCTTTGAATTGGCCTTCACGACAAACGATCAAGGCACTCCGATTGATCCAGACATTCTGGCAGATTGGGCCCAGAGACTCATGTGTCTAATGGGCAATTTCAAATACGCATTGTCCAAAGAATGAAATTGTTTAATTCTGTTGAGGGTAGACCCTAAATTATGCGAATTTGCAACAAATGAGGCAGGGCCCTTGGTGGGAGGCCTTTTGTTTAGTGATCATTTTGTGAAGGAGGTAGCAAAGTTTGTAAACACCTTCATGCCTCTTGATAAGGCCCAAGCTGCTCTGAAAAATACCTTTCCAACCTCACCTTTGCATCAGGGCTGACAGAAGCTGGAGCCACTCTGCCAGCTGCTTATCTTACCATTCACCTTTCTTCAGAGGACACCTATGACGCTGAGGGGCAGGTGCCAATGGTCAAAGAAGAACGCCTGTCAGAACCCATTTCAAGATGGCCATGGGCCAAAGAAGGGGTTATTGGGCCCAACCATGGGGGTTGAGGCCTTTTAAACCTGATGTCCTGGAGCCCAACCTACTATGGATTCTGAGCAACTGGGTCAAGTACCTCTTCACCACTTGACTCCCAGAAATAGTGTGTCCAAGCAGTCCAAGGCTCCCTTGGGAAAGATGTGCTTACAGGGGAGCGTACACAGGCTCACAACTTAGCAATACATCATTCTACTGTGAAATACACCAGTTTATGAAAAAAGAGAAATAATATTTTTCAACTGCTAACTACATAATAGGGAAATATAAGATTTACAAACAACTACACAATCTTCCTGGGGTCAGGGGCCTAGTGTTTCCCTGGCAGTTCTCTTTCCCATTCCTACTTGCTCTAGCAATAGTGGTTATTCCCTATTCTCTATTGACAACATCCAGGTGTTGCCCTAATAGTAGTCTCAAGAGTCCACTCTGACTCTATTTGAAAGTCAAAATTGTTCCAGCGAGGATGCGCTATTCTAGCCTGCAAGTTCCCCCGGGCCGACTGGCTCATATTCAGCCTTACCCACATCTGCAGGCTCGGAGGGTCTAACATTCCTGAGTGTGTCCCCTCTGTGAGTGTCTGAGTAGCAGTGGCTGATCTAGGTGAGTTCACTTCACGCAGGCCAGGTAAGTTGTTCTTGCTGATCTCCAATCTCCTTCACACGCAGTTGCAATCCTGCGGCGACTACATCTCCTTTGCGACTTCTCGTTGCATGCAAACCTAATATGGCCTCTCCCACAATGGGGGGAAGATGACTTGAAGTTCCCAGTGCTGATCCATCATCAGGGGATAGATGCATGAGGTGTTCCCACAGCAGCCTCACTTCACCGACAATGCTACAGGATATATCCCTCTGGCATATGGGGTCACCGCATCCCTACTGTACATAGGTACCAACCCCCTCAGCACAGCAGGTGTCCTCAAAGCATCCTCTCTTTACATCCAGGAGTTGCCGACTTTGCTCTGCACATACGCAAAGATCGCAACAGTACAGCTGCCGGTTCCTCACACTTCGCAACGGAAATGCACTGAACAGGATTCCCTACAGGACCTTGCTCCCTCCAATACTCTTCTCTTCCTCATGGCTTTTACTGGTCTTGGCAAACAGGCCGGCAATGGTGTTTCAGGTTGTATAGGAGGTGGTCTTGGATTCTGTGAGTGACCTCCCCATACCCAGCAAGGAGACTAGCAAGCCTTGGCCCCCAGTCCTGGTCACAGGCAGAAGTCTTGCAGAGCTTCCCCTCCTCACTCAGCCTGTCTGGCTGCTTGGAAGATGACAATTTTTGGGGTCTCAAACTCCCCTTCCTATAGTCCATTTCCAAACATCAAATGTGATTTAAAGTCTTATCTTTAACGTTTATGTTGGTGGTCCAGTTTTTTTGAAGTGCCCACTTCCCTGCCCTCTTCTTCTTGAAAGCAGCTTGTCACAGCAGGAGGGACTCCAAAGTACTAGCCCCACAACACAGACCATGGGAGAGAATACAGTTCACAGCTGGATGTCTGCCGCAATGATATGCGAAAAGGTTAGCCAAGACCCGAGCCCTACTCTCTCTAATTCACTTATCAACCTCATCTCCTTCTTGAGATGTGCCCAGTCCCATTCCTTGTGACCTCTCACTCAGAGAGCATCCTTTGAAGTGTACAGGGTATGCTTGGCTATCCCTTCTCCAGTGTTTCCCACCCAGCTTACAGGTCCCACCCAGCTTACAGGAATGCAGCAATGCACAAATCTGTCCGGGAGGACTCCTCTACCTACTGATGTTTTGCCAAGCAGGCCCAAGTCTCCAAAAATGGAACCCATGGCCCTCGATGTATTGTACCATTCACAGGCACACATACACCCAGTGCATGTGTACAACATAAACACACTGTACAGCACTGTAGCCTTCATGAACTGTACCCCTCATAGGCACACATACACCAAGCATATTGATTTAACTAGCACGCACAGCACAGCACAGCACTACGTTTGTGATGGATCATTGAAACAATATCGATGACAAAAATATAGAACTACCATATCGAGTAAAAAATATAGCATGCCAAAATATCGAATTCCTATCTCCAAACAGGTAAGTACAAAAATATTGAATCAAAAATATCGCTGTAAAAAATATAGTTAGTCAAAATATCGATTTTTTAAAAATGCTTTAAAGTAATTAAAAATTAATGAAATAATAAATATATTTAACTTAAACATACTTAAAATACTTAAATAACCTTAAAATTAATAAATAAATGATGTAAGTAAAAAAACAAAAACATACAAAGTGATTTGTTAATACATATATATTTATATATGAACGTAATATTAATAAAAAAATATAAAATATTAGATAGATAGAGGAAAGGGTAAAATTACTATTACCACTCCAGTCACTGCAACAGTAGAGAAAGCGTTGGATAGCGTAGGGGTAAAAATTACTATTCCCACTCTAGTGAGTGCAACAGTAGGGAAAGCATTGTATAGCGGGAGGGTAAAAATTACTAATCCCACTCCTGAGAGTGCAACAGTAGGGAAAGCATTGGAAAGCATTGGATAGCGTAGGGGAAAAAATTACTATTCCCACTCCAGTGAGTGCAACAGTAGGGAAAGCGTTGGATAGCGTAGGGGTAAAAATTACTATTCCGACTCCAGAGAGTGCAACAGTAGGGAAAGCGTTGGATAGCGTAGGGGTAAAAATTACTATTCCCACTCCAGAGAGTGCAACAGTAGAGAAAGCTTTGGATAGCGTAGGGGTAAAAATTACTATTCCCACTCCAGTGAGTGCAACAGTAGGGAAAGTGTTGGATAGCGTAGGGGTAAAAATTACTATTCCCACTCCAGAGAGCGCAACAGTAGGGAAAGCGTTGGATAGCGTATGGGGTAAAAATTACTATTCCCACTCTAGTGAGTGCAACAGTAGGGAAAGCATTGTATAGCGTAGGGGTAAAAATTACTATTCCCACTCCAGTGAGGGCAACAGTAGGGAAAGCGTTGGATAGCGTAGGGGTAAAAATTACTATTCCCACTCCAGAGAGTGCAACAGTAGGGAAAGCGTTGGATAGCGTAGGGGTAAACATTACTATTCCCACTCCAGAGAGTGCAACAGTAGAGAAAGCTTTGGATAGCGTAGGGGTAAAAATTACTATTCCCACTCCAGTGAGTGCAACAGTAGGGAAAGTGTTGGATAGCGTAGGGGTAAAAATTACTATTCCCACTCCAGAGAGCGCAACAGTAAGGAAAGCGTTGGATAGCGTATGGGGTAAAAATTATTATTCCCACTCCAGAGAGTGAAACAGTAGGGAAAATGTTGAATAGCGGGAGGGTAAAAATTACTATTCCCACTCCAGAGAGTGCAACAGTAGGGAAAGCGTTGGAAAGAGTAGGGGTAAAAATTAGTATTCCCACCCCAGAGAGTGCAACAGTAGGGAAGGCGTTGAATAGTGGGAGGGTAAAAATTACTATTCCCACTCCAGTGAGTGCAACAGTAGGGAAAGTGTTGGATAGCATGGGGGTAAAAATTACTATTCTAACTCCAGAGAGTGCAACAGTAGGGAAAGCGTTGGATAGCATAGGGGTAAAAATGACTATTCTCACTACAGAGAGTGCAACAGTCGGGAAAGCGTTGGATAGCGGGAGGGTAAAAATTACTATTCCCACTCCAGAGAGTGCAACAGTAGGGAAAGCGTTGGATAGAGTAGGGGTAAAAATTAGTATTCCCACCCCAGAGAGTGCAACAGTAGGGAAGGCGTTGAATAGTGGGAGGGTAAAAATTACTATTCCCACTCCAGTGAGTGCAACAGTAGGGAAAGCGTTGGATAGCGTAGGGGTAAAAATGACTATTCCTACTACAGAGAGTGCAACAGTAGGGAAAGCGTTGGATAGCGTAGGGGTAGAAATTACTATTCCCACTCCAGTGAGTACAACAGTAGGGAAAGCGTTGGATAGGGTAGGGGTAATAATTACTATTCTCACTCCAGTGAGTGCAACAGTAGGGAAAGCGTTGGATAGCGCAGGGGTACAAATTACTATTCTCACTCCAGTGAGTGCAACAGTAGAGAATGCGTTGGATAGAGGGAGGGTAAAAATTACTATTCCCACTCCAGAGAGTGCAACAGTAGAGAAAGCGTTGGATACAATTTAATTATCAATTAAAAATTAATTAACAATTAATTCAAGATAAATACCAATAAATAAATTAAAACATGTAATAAATTATAATTAAAATACTTCCCACCCTATTCCCCTATAAACTCACAACCAGCTACATAAAATACATGAATAAAATTAACATAATTATCAATTAATCAATTAATAAAAATTAATTACCAATTATAATTTAATTAATTACCAATTAAAAATTAATTAACAATTAATTCAAGATAATACCAATAAATAAATTAAAACATTTAATCAATTATAATTAAATTACTTCCCACCCTATTCCCCTATAAACCCACAACCTGCTACAGAATTAAATAATGCAAAAATTAAATACATAAAATTCATTTCTTAAAATAAATTATAAAATAAATATACACTTTTCACACATATACTAACATAAAAAACACTTTAAAAAATTCAATGTTATTAATAAATCGATATTTTTAACATCTATATTATATACTTCGATATTTTGACTTTCTATATTTATGTAAATCGAAATTAACTTACTTACCTCAAATTCAATATTTTTGTTGTCTATATTCTGTCCATTCGATATTTGTCCATTACATTCAATATTTTTGTTGTCTATATTCTGTCCATTCGATATTTTGTCCATTCTATAGTTTTAACTCAATATTAATGCAATTCTATATTTTTTACTCAATATTATGACTGTATACCGTTTGTGATGCTTCAATCTTGGTGAAGCCAGTAGCCTCTTTCCACTATGAGGGTAGCGCTGTGGGCGCACTGCATGGTCCAACAAGATCGCAATCCATATAACAGGCCCATGTCCTGGCAAAGAAAGATGTTCCAGCCATGTTTTTTTTCTTGTATGTAGGAATTATGAGGAAGCCATTATTGGGCGCATCCTTTGTTTCTGTATTTGTTGATTTTCCTCCTGATAAATAAAGAGTGGTCCTATGCCATGTATTGCGTTGTGTGTGATACAAAGCAGCTTGAAGGAGGATCTTTAAGCAATTGTTAACCAGTGCAGCACCCTCAAGGCAGGAGAGATGTGTGCTCGAGGCTTTACATATAGGAGGAGCCGAGCGTCAGCATTCTGAATTCTTTGTAGTCTTCTCATAGTTGATAAAGTTGAGCCATGATACAGACCATTAGTGTGGTCCAGTTTTGATAGGACAACAGAGATGGTAGCTTGAACCTTATGGTGGAATCCTAGATGTGGGAAGATGAGTCACAGTGTTTGTGAATTCATTGACAGTTTAGCATCCATGGTCATCCAAGGTTTTTTAGATATTTTTGGAGGTTACCCTAGATCATCAGGCCAGGCGCAGAGAGGTTTGTACTTTTTCCAATCGCCACAGGCAAGTTTCTTGGTTTTGGAGGCATTCATTTTGAGGTGGCTCCATGTCATCAATTGGTTAATGGCCTGGAGGCCATCAAAGAGTTCTGATTTTTTTATGGTCCTTTGGGCTTTCAAATTTCAGGAGTATCTACGTGTCATTTGCGTAGGTGTAGCAGGTGATGTCAAAACCATATATGAGATCTGGTAGTGATTTCATGTAGATGTTGAAAAGCATGGGTAAGACAATTGAGCCTTGTGGGACCACAGCTTTAAGCTTGTATGGTTTCAAAGTGAATGTGGAGATGTGTATAATAGTTGTTCTGGTGCGTAGGTAAGATGTGATCCAAGTGAGAGCTGCACACTCTATTCCTGCTCTCTCAAGTGTTTGTATGAGAATATAATGATCCAGCTGTAGGTGGACAAGGGTCAGAGAGGCAGCCGGCTGTCTTGCTTGCTTTGACAAGATCCAGAAATTTAGTTAGTAATAGTTACTTGAAGGAGAGTAGTTGCTGTGTTGGGCTTTTTATGGCCGATATTGTTGGAAACGTGTTGGGGCTGCGGGTTTTGTTTGTTGTTTAAGTATGTATACAACAGTTTTGCTTTAGATTTCTAATGGTTAGCTAATGGTTAGCTAGCTTAACACAGAAATCTTGAGAAATGGGATAGGTAGCTTCTGTACATTTTGGCTTACAGAATTCAGTGAGTATTTTACTAATTATTTATTGACATACTTTACATTGTGAATTCAATTAAAATAGTATCGTTTTTATGCTTTTTTGATTGTTTACCTGTATATTCTGTTTTGTCCATGTAGGTATATTTTGTCTTCAGGGTTGTTTGTTTTGAGCCATTTGCGTTGAAAGGCTAGCATTTTGTTGTTTGATCTTTTTTAATTATGTAATCATCCAAGGGGCATGTTTCCTTTTGTTTTGCGTAGATGTCTTCAGAGGAATTAGGAGATCAAAACCTCTCTGGGGCTATCCATAGAGTATTTGTACCGAATTGATGGTGACCAGATCTTTGTTGGAGGTATGAGAATTTCTACTTTGTCCAAATTCAGCTTTATGCATAGTCAGTATGTGGTTGAGGGTAGGATGGTTTTAGTTATTGTGGATTATGGTGTCTTGTGTTGGAATGCAAGGAGGAAGTAGTCTGACCATGTGACAGAAGTAATTCTTTGAAATTGTGACTAGGTTTGGGTTGGCAAAATGTATATCTAGTGTGTGTCCAGCAATGTGTGTGTGTGTGGTTAGAAACAAGTTGCTGTAGGTTGCTGTAGGTTGTGTGTGTCTAGGCTAATAAGGATGGTCCTGGGGTGTGGCATATTAGGCTTACCAAACTATATGTTGAGGTCACCAAGGAATCAAGGGTTGGGTATATTGTAAGAAAGTTAGACATTGTGTCTAGCAGTGTAAAGAGTCTATTTTGGATGTGGAAAGACCTTGTGCTGCAGGAAGGTAAGTGCTGCCTACTGAAATTGTGGGTGCAGAGATAATGTTGAAGGTATTAACTGGTGGGGGAGAGAGGGTGTGTTATTCATGTGTTTGATTGTCTTCTTCCAGAAGGTGTAGAAGACATATTTTTGGGTCTGATTCTGTAGGTGGTGGTGCGTGTTGGGAATGGAGAGGTTGGGGTGTGGAGTTGTGTCTGAATGGTGGATTTGTTTTGGGATAGATAAGGGGATGTGAAGTTATGAAGAGTGTTGTGGAATTGCTTTCTTTTGTGTTTGTTGCAGGTAGAGGGTGTGTGGGAGAGAGGTGGTTTGTGAAGCATGAATGGCATATTGTATAGCTCTGAAATGAGAAATGTATGATAGACATGTTGGTGGGTATTGTTGTATGTTTGTGAACTGAGTGATTAGTGTATTTGCAAAGGTATGAGGATTGTTACTGCCAGCTGGGCGAGGTTCAAGTTCCGAACGGATTGGAATTTCTCGAGCACAGGACTCTTCAGCAATGTGCATGCCCAACCGCAACACAGCCTACTCAAGGCTTTAAATGACAGTGCATAATTATAAAAATGAACACTTGACCTTACTCAAGAATGTTACTTTAAGCGCATCGCGGACTATGAGTCCCAGCAAACCAAGGTGTGATGGTGCACTCAACACCCACCCACTGGGGGGCTTGTATAAATAAAATGTCGGAGACGAAAGTGATGCATTTCTTGAGTGTCATTTTAGCCGCCCATGAGGAAGGCGTGGTTACCTTAAAAGTGTTGGCCAATTAATTGTTTGGTGAAGCTGGAAGGCATGCAAAATGAAAGAACAGTTGAGTGCCTTCCAGGATGCTTAGGGCATTTGTTGATTCATGGACTTACGGTGGCCCGGCCGTGTGGGAGGCACCATCGCCTGCAGGTATGAAGATTGTTATGGCCAGCTGGGTGAGGCTCAAGTTCCGAACGGATTAGAACTTCTCGAGCACAGGACTCTTCAGCAATGTGTGTGCCCAACCGCAACACAGCCTACTCAAGGCATTAAATGACAGTGCATAATTATAAAAATGAACACTTTACCTTACTCAAGAATGTTACTTTAAGCGCATCTACACTACGAGTCCCAGCAAACCAAGTTGTGTCGGTGCACTCAGCACACGCCCACTGGGGGGCTTGTAATAAATAAAATGTCGGAGACGAAAGTGATGCATTTCTCGAGTGTCATTTTAGCCGCCCATGAGGAAGGGATGGTTGCCTGAAACGCGTCGGCCAATTCATTGTTTGGCGTCCAGCATGAGCATGCAATAAATAGCTGATCCTGCAGGGCGGGGTCAATGCCGGCTCCCGAGGCACCCAGGATGCATGCATGCGGGGAGTGGGCAGGGCCATGGGGGCCCTGGGGCTCCCCCACTACCCCCAACATTGTTAGTTGTGGGGGCCCAGGTGGGGTTTGGGGCATCTGCAATAGGCTTTCGGGGAACGGGTCCCCATGGTGTACAGGCTTGGGGAGGTGTTCTGCATGCCCTCCTCCAGGATAAAAAAAGGCCCCGGGAGATAAGGTTCCTGAGGCCCATAGTGGCTAAGAGGAGGCACATACCCCCTCCTCTTAAAATGAAAATACAACCCCAGGGGGTAAGGTCCCATGGGCCCATAGTGCACCTCCTCCCCTTAAAATAGGTAAAGGCCCCAGGGATGGGTTCCTCGGGCTGTATAGTTTTGGGGAGGGTGGCCTCACATCCACCTGCTCTTTAAATGAATGAGGTGCCCATGGCCTGTAAAGGCTTGGGGAGGGATAATCATGATCCCCTCCCCAAAAGTTATAAAAAGAGGGTGTCCTGGGTGGGCACAGGGACACAAAAATGAATAATAAATGAGACTGGCTACATGTTCCAAGAACATGGGTAGGCTGACAAAAGTCTGTATAGCAGCTCCCAAGATGCCCACATGCAGAAACTTAGAGCAACCCAAAATTGATAAGTAAAGCAGGACTGGTGAGAGACAGGTATGGGTCAGTGGAGGAGCATTGAAAACAGCACCAGATCTCAATTGTGTCATGATTGCAATTCACAGTTTCACATGGCTTTCAAAGATGGAGATGTGCAAAGGACATAAAAATAAAGGAAGATGTGTGGGTAGAGTTTCATGGCAAAGAATCTTGTTGGATGAGTGTTTGCGGCACTATATAATATATTTTGCTGGGCTTTAGTCTGTGCCATAGTGTGGTCTGAGCGCTTATTAGGGCTACATATAAGGTGTATCTGTTCCATGTTGCATGTGAATGAGGCAATCTGTCAAAAATGTTGAATTTCAACTTTGTATTTGTTGTTTCTTCATGCTTAGTGCTGTTGGGAGCCGAGTGATAGCCTGCTATATGTCAGATGTGGGCTGTGTTGTGTATGTGAAATCATTTTAGAAGAGTGTGTGTATTGTTTCTTGGTCGGTAGTTGCTGTATTTTATATTCACAGTTTGCTTGCATGATCAGTTAATTGCCTTAAATGTTTTACCCATTCAGCTGTACCTTCCACTCCTCCCTTCCTGCTTCCCCCTGTCCCCTTCCCTTGGTTTGACACACTGGAATGTTTAAAACTCATTTCAGCTTACTTGGAGTTGGCTGCTGACAGCTGGCGATGAACAGGGAGCAAAGCTGCCTCTTCCAAACATGTGACTGTTTGTCTTCCTTTACAGCAGCAGTGCTTTTATGAGTGAGTGAAAGCCGGTTATGTGTGTAGGGTCTTCCCAGCTGGGGTACCCACCAATGATCACACCACCCACGCAGCTAAGTATTACATGTCTTTATTCTGCTGCGTGCAACTGCAAACTCAGCAGCATAAAACAAGCTTTCATGGCATAGCACTATAATACCTATGTCACAGTTCTATGGAGTTAGTTAGGAGCCAAAGGGTACAGTTCTTAAATATTGTAAACCACTTCATCTCCCTCTCTGTTAAATAAAAACTTACATTTTCTTACAAATCACCGAATACATATATTTGTCCTCAAAAAAGACTGGAATACACACAAACAAGGATTGACCTATTCAAATTCAAGTGCAAACTGAAACTTTTTTAAACAAAAACCACCACCACATAAACCAAAGAAAACAGTAAAAAACAAACAAAACAAAAACTGATAATTTGATGGCAAAAGACTTACAAACCCTAGAAACCTTAGAAAATTTGCAGACAAATAACATAGCATCATTTGGAACTCCCTTAAGTGTGGGACAACAGTTAGAACAAGCAGGTATTTACCAAAGCAGTGGAGATAGCCCTTTCAAACCTGTCTCACAATTCCTACCTCAAATGCCTGGCGATGCCATAGACATTTTCGCAGAAGCTGTCATTAAAGATCTCATGCGCCTAAGAGAAAAAGACACAATACGGAAAAAAAAAGAATTTTACCAAAGAACAGCAACATGCGCGGGACAACTTAAGCAAGGATAAATCGATTGTATTTAAACCATCAGATAAAGGTGGGAACATCGCACTACAAACCCGTGAACAATACCGCATGGAAACACTGCCACAACTATCTGACGAGAAGTGCTACCAAAAAGTGGACAAAAAAGAGTATAATCAAAGTGTTTCGGAATACCATCAACTGATACGCAGGTGGTATGAGAAACATATGCTGGGGACCAATGAATATCTGGTCTTACATTGTTTGAATCCTGTTCATGTACCATTTCAAATTAAACCACATCCTAAACCAAGAAAAACATGGAGGCAACATCTCATCCTATACAAAAGGTACATAGATGATATCTTTATCTTGTGGCAAGCTACCCAGAATGAATTAACTGAGGCCATAGAAACACTCAACAAAGTTGATTGACGCATTGAATTTACTTCTACCATCAGTAAGCAACAAATCACTTTTTTAGATGCCTGTGTCATAAATGACAAAGGCCAACTGATAACCACAGTCTATACCAAACCCACTGACAGGAATAACTTATTACACTTCCAAAGTTTTCATCAACCATCACTGAAGAAACACCTCCCGTACTCTCAGTTACTTCGACTCAAACGGATATTATCTAATGATGACTTATACAAAAAAAGTATGGCTACATGCATTATAATCCACAGATCGTGGATATCCAGAGGAAATACTAAAAACCTCCATCATGAAAGCAGACACCAAAACACGGGAAGAATTACTTAATAACATCCATGGTACCAAAGAAGAAAATTGTAGTGTATTTGTTTCAACATTTTCAACCAGAAGCTACCAAATTAAAAAAGTCATTCTGAAATTCTGGCCAATGTTAAGCACAGAAGCTGACTTTAAGGGTATATTCAACTCACAACCCAGATTTGCATAAACTAGATCTAAAAACTTCAAACAAATACTGAACAAGCCCCAAGTCCAAAAGGAACTTAAATACAAAGGCACAACCCCATGTTTAAATTGTGGATACTGTAACTCTATAATTAAAGTTAACACTGTTTGACACCCACACAAAGGTACTCCGGTGAAACTCAGAGTTACCACCACCTGCAACAGCCAAAACTTAATCTATATGCTAAAATGCCCATGCGGCTTAGTTTACATAGAATAAAACTGAACAGAAAATTTGAATATGACTAAATGAACACAAGAGCAACCTCAGAACTAAGAATCCTAAATCCACAGTAGCCAACCACTTTAACACCATGTAACACAATGTCAGTCAACTCCACTTCCTGGTCCTGGAACTGGTACCTATCTTACAAGGACGCAAAAACACACAATATTTTCTACGCAGGGAAATTCATTGGATCAATTTTATGGATTCCATTAGTCCTAAGGGGTTAAAGGAACATTTTGATGTAAACTGTTTTCTCTGAGCTATACACAAGACTTTTAAATGTATTATTGTTTATACACAGAACATATCCAGATACACTGTTAATCAGTTTAAGAGTGAAGTGATCTCAGAGACTTTTAGATTCCAAGTCTTCTACGTAGGAATGCATTCTTGAATCACAGTGCATAATTCCATGTTTATTACTTTTTAATATTCATTCACTGTCATATTCACCATCTTATAATTCACACATTTTTATTTTTGAACTGTTCTTCCATTGTTAGTATTAGATCGAGATATCATGTATACACGGCATCAGAATTATGAGTTTATTGCCTTTACACTCGTAGTCCCCCTTATCTTTTTTAGTCATGTTTTTACACAGAACTACGAGTCTGTTGTTCATTGCTCACATCTCTGTAGTCCCCCATATCACTTCCGCTTCAGGGACGCGCAGACGTTGAATACCTCACACTGGGGCACAGACTAAACAGAGAACTACGAGTCTGTTGTTCATTTCTCGCATCGCTGTAGTGCCTTGTATCACTTCCGCTTCTGGGACGTGCAGGCGTTGAATACCTCACACTGGGGCACAGATTAAACCGCGCTTTTTACCATTGCGGAAGAATCTGACACACCACACTTCGGTTTACTACGGGTAAATTTTTAAGCCACTCACCGGCTAAATACTTGCCTCATTCATATAGTATGGTCCCAGTACATTGCGCTAACCGCTGATTTTTTATACATAACAGAGTGTATGATACTTTAATAATGCACTGAGACACAGTACGTTTGACTTTGTTGATCGTGTTTTAAAATCACCCGATATCAAATATGAAGTCGTCTGTTGGCAGCTTCAGTTAAATCTAGCACAATCACCACTCGGCTTGTTTATCGCATGTTACAACACAATACCATACCATCACTACCTGAATCTAATAAAGCACAATCTCACTCAATTGCATAATTGCACTTAATCACACGAAGTCCCTCCCGCTCACTAAACGTCGGGTATTTTGAATATTGCATGCAATCATGCTGAGATTCTTTTTAGTCCATTAAGTGGCATATTTCTTGTGAAGAACTACGGTAAATCCTTCACAGATCATTAATGCATGACAAGTCTCTTCCTTACTTAATACCGACCACCTTGATATTGTTACCACACTTGATTCTTTAGTTTTCTTGTACTGAATCTGAACATTCTTCTACTTTCCAGTTAACCTTTCCCCTGAAGAAGGGCCTCTCGCCCGAAATGCATTGGGCATGGATGAATATGTAAAACCATTGTTATGACGTAATAACAAAGGAAAGAGATTCAAATGATAAATACATCCAACTAATTGTAATTAAAAGTGAATAAAACATTCTCATTAGATCTACAGGAAATTATTGACTCTGTATATGTTATCTTCAAGTGCATAAGGGATATGCACCTCTGGGACAGAGGTCAGCATCCAAATGAATCCTGTTACACCCACCTCTTATCACCTACCGAAGATTCACAAGGATAATAAGCAACCTTCGGGACGTCCTATAGTCTCTTCACAAAGGAGCTTAACTGAACATCTATCGATTTATATAGATTACTTTCTATCTAAACTTGTGGTCAGACTGACCTCATACATTAGGGACACCAAAGACTTCTTGCAACATCTAACTGGGGTACAACGGGAAATAGGATTCCAAATGCTGGTTTTGAACATTTCTAGATTGTATACATGCATTGTACACAGAGATGGCCTTAAAGCAGTAGAATTTTTTTTAAAGAATTGCCTGTTGAAATTTACGGAACACAATTCTATGTTGCTAGAATTAATTGAGTTTTGCCTCAAAAATAAAATTTTTCTTTTTCAGGAACAATACTATAGACAGATCACTGGAACGGCGATGGGCACCTGCTTTGCCCCCAGCTATGGGAATGTATTCGTAGGCTGGTGGGAGAAGCAGGTGGCGTGGTCCAATTCTAATGAAAGCTGGACAGCTAATGTGAGGGCATGGAATAGGTACATTGACGACCGCTTGGTCATTGGAGGGGTCACCAGCCAAAGCATACATAGAGATTTTGAACGCAAATAATGTTAACTTGAAATTCACTAGAGAAGTAAGCCCCAAGTCAGTGAATGTCTCAGACTTAAAGGTCTTTGGGCCAGATGTATAAATGGTTTTCCCATTCGCAAACGGGCCAATTCGCAGAATCGGCCTATTTATGAACTGGAAAAAGCCTTTTGGGATGTATCATCTCAAAAGGCATTTGCAAAATAAGGAATTGCAATTTTTGAGATTACCTATTTTGCGAATGGACTTAAGGAATCGCAATTTGTGATTCCTTAAATGTAATGCAGGAAGCAAAACTAAATTGCGACCTGGCTTTAAGGAATCGCAAATTACCACCAACTTCAAGTTGGTGGTAATTCGCGAATTCCAAGAAAAATGCACTTTTTTTGCATTTTTCCAGGTGCCATGTGGTGTACATATGTGTGCCATATGTGCACACATGCTTATTTCAGGGGTGCAACAGGGTGTCCATTTGGCACCCGTGCACCCTTGAAATTGCATGTGCAATTTTCATTCTTTCCTATGCGAATCGGTAAAATTTGCTATGTAATGTTGATACATCTGGCCTAAAGTCTCCAAAGAGAAGTTATGCACTATGCTATACAGGAAACCAACTGCTGGGAATTCCATACTTCATGCCACCAGTAGTCATCCACAGAAGCTCATTGCCAGCATCCCCTGTTGAGAACTCTTGCTAATCAAGAATAACAACGCAAGAGCTCTTGATTTCCAGGAAGCAGCTAAAGCCAGGATAGATAGATTTAGCACACAGGGCTACGACAAACAGACACTGGACCAAGCCCTGAAAAAAAAAGGTTGTGTTTATTCCATGTTGACATGCCTTGCTCTTAGTGCATTTAATATTTTGTGAGATTTGTGAGGTGATGTGTAAATATACTTGTGGAACTTTTAGATTGTGTTTACAATGACTGTTTGCCCAATTGGGCAGCATTGAAAAAATCAAAGCACGTAACAGAGTGTATGCCCACTGGGGCTGTATTGTTAAAGTTTCATCTGATTTAGGGTGAAAAAAACAACATTCCTGCATAATTAAATTTGGATAGAGGACTGTCAGGCTATATATATAAAGCAATATTGCCTATTTTAGCGTATTGTTTAAAGTCTAATTTTGTCTATAGCGCGAAGCAATTTTTTCGCTGTTTTATGATATTTTAATATGAAGCGGAGTAGCTTTGTATAAAATGGGTTTCAACAGTAACAATGTAATTTCCATCAAAAACAAATCTTTCTTTGTATACACTGCATTTGTAGTTTTACTGCATACCACGTGTCTAACGAGTTAAAAAATGACCACTCACCATAGCGCAATTGTCAGTGAACAAGAGTGCGTGCCACTTGAAACGCGTTTGACTAGTGGCTGAATAAAAGATGCAAAAAACACACAAGGCTTCGTACTACTTCTGCGATCCTCTGAGAAGTTTTTATACCTATTTAAGGGACACGCTTCCTTGGTGTCCCCTGTAACGAAGAGTTTTCACACGGGAGGTTTCTGTTGATATATATATATATATATATATATATATATATATATATATATATATATATATATATATATATATATATATATATATACATATTTATATATATATATATGTATGTATGAATAATGACAATCATATTTCTTGAATTAACCTTCTTGGTGCTTAATTACTTGGCCTGATTTGGTTGCTGGAAGCCAGGAGCTGTCATCTTCACTGTAAGAGATCTTCAAAGACAGTCAAGTAGTAACAGCAGTCGCTAGGTACACAGGTTAATTTTTTCGTTCACCATGTGAATCTGAAGACCAATGAATCAAATGCTGAAAGTGAGAAGAGTCTCCGGTAACTTCTAGGATGATGGACAGTCACCACATGTCCTTAGTTGTTCTTAGTTGTATTATCACCGCCTTCTCTTTCGTTAGTCCATTAAGGTAATATGGTTGTTATTGCTCTCCCAAACATCAAAGTCGCTGGAGTTGGTCGAGTTAGGGTGTTGAACATTAGGCTTGCAGGGTGGAATTAACACAGTTTGCAAATTAAGCCTCTCAACAGTTTCACGCTGTACTGCTATCTTTAGCATACTCATAAAATGCTCATCAAGACCGTTGGCCTGCAGCCACAAAGGTGTACTCTTCTGATGCTTTATGTTCAGATGCTCCTGAAAATCTTTGAATTCTCTACTGTTGAACAGCTGGCCATTATCAGACGTCAGAATGGCTGGAATACCCCATGTTGCAAAAATGCCGCCAAGTCTTCCTTTGACTCACTCATTAATTGTGTATGAGAGATCTTCTATTAATGAAAATCCAGAGTACCCCTCCACAATGACCATCAAATAATGTCCATTGTTGAGTGGACGAAAGAAATCGAAGACTATTCTCTTCCACACATGCTTAGGGAGTTCTGACATGGTAATAGTAAATTGAGTGATGTTCGTAGATAGGAAATTGCATAGATGACAGGCCTTGAGTTCCTTTTAAACACTCTGATCTAAATATGGAGACCAGATTCAATCTTGAAGAGCTATCTTGGTGGCAGCAAAACCAGGATGTCCTTTGTGACCACTTCAATTTTCTTCTGTTTTAAAATCTCTGGAATTAGAGTTCTCAACCCTCACAGTAACTCCTTCATGAGTTATAAACAGTTCATCTTTAAAGGGTTTGTACCTTTGCCATTCACCATCACTGGTGAGAGGTCAAGCATGTCGGTTCCAAGACTAATGTCTAATTATATCTTTCAACTTCAACTTCTCACTATCATGGCTCCTGGCAGTGATGATCTGGGCTGATGATATGGCAGCTGGCATATTTGACTTCACAATGAAATTAATGTAGTCTTCAGCCATCTTGGATTGAATTCCTTGACCATGTATAGGCACTCTGGAAAAGTAATGAACAGGGTTTTGATCCTTCCTTGGACGATGTAAATGGTGTACTCATAATCTTGTAATCCGAGTCGTCACCGTTCAATGCAAGGAGGCATTCTGGCTTTTAGATTGCAAAGATAGTCAATAAAACTTGATGATCAGTTACCAGTGTAAAAGGCATTCCATACAGGAATACATGAAAATATTCACAAGCTCATACCATGGCCAAATTTACTTTCTCTCGTTGAGAGTAAGCATGTTCAGTTATGAACAAACTTCTACTGGCATATGCCACAATATGCCTTAAAGCAAGGGGGTCTCCGCTGTGCTATGCCAGGATTGCGCCTAACCCAATGGGGCTAGCATCAACACCAACTTCTGTATAAAACTTTGGATTGACATAGGCCATTTCAGAAGTAGTTTCAATGGCTTTTTTGTTTGTGACACTTCTCTCACATTCCTGTGACCACTTGAATGAAATATTTTTCTTCATTAACTTTTGTAAGGGGATGCTTATGGTCACAAAGTCTTGTATATATATTTGAACAGTAACTGGCCATGCCGAGAACTGAACGTGTCATAGAAAGACCTTGTGGGGGATTAGCATTAGACAGCGCTTGTACTTTAGTAAGATCTGGTGTCATACCCCCATCAAAAAGAAATAACCAAGGAATTTAAATTTAGAATTGTGGAACTCACACTTGTCTGCATTCAAAGTCAGGTCTCCATCAGTTAGTAAGCAACGTATGTGAGTAAGCGCTTGATCATGATAGCTCTGAAAATCAATATGTTATCGTTATCGTTGAATGCATTCACATCCGGCTGTATGACAAGTCAACTGACGTCTTGGAAAAGTGCTGCAGCCGATAACACACCAAAACTGAGACTTTTATATTGAAACAGATGTACATGTGTAGAAAAGGTTATAATATACCTGCAATCTTCTTTGAGTACCACCAGATGATAAACTTTATTTAAATCAAGGTAAGAGAAAATCTTAGCACCATTTAGTTGCATTAACATGTCAGCAATATGGGAACCCAAATATAGTTGTTGTTCAATTGCCTTGTTTGCTTGGCGCATATCAACGCATTTGCGTGCAGTTCCTTCTGTGTCTTTTTTGGACACTACCACTATTGGAGTTACCCATGGCGTGGACCAGTTGAAGGATCAAAAATGTCATTTTTAAGTAATTATTCAAGTTCTTTTTCAACAGATGTTTGTAAATGAAAAGAAACTCTTCTGTGTCACAGAGCAACTGGATGGACATTGTCATTAATGTGTAACTTTACTTTCATAGTCTTTAGCTTTTCCAAACCATGAAACAATGAAGGAAATTGACGTACTATTTTGTTGTGAGCATTCCGGATGTAATTCACAGAAATCCTTCCCATATCAGCAGCAGTACTGAAACCGAGCAGACAAACACTTGCTGCTGTACCTGCGTGCCTTGGAGCACATTTTTTTGTGTTTCAATGTTGCTACAAATGAACCTTGACTTTTTATGCGAGTTGATGCAACACAAGTGTGCACTTTGGTTTTCGATGGCGTAAGTCGAGGTAATGGAGACAATTCAGATGTTTCTCTTCAAGCATTATATTTATCTATGTGCCACTGTCAATGATGAAAGGCATCAAGCAGTCATTTATTTTTTAATGTTCTTTTCAGACAATGTTTAGATGACTTCGGTGCTCTGTCATGTTGACTTTTCTTTGATTTACATTTTTTCGCACATGCAGCCAGTCCGACATGCCCTCTTTTCTTTGAGGTAAACATTGACATGGTGAAACCGTTTTCTTCATTTTCACTCGATGCTGAGGCAGACAAACTGTTTGACGGTGAGTTAGATAACAACCTACTTTGTTCAGTGCTTGTCCTTGTGGGTTTGCATCAAACATTGGCCCTGGAACGCTCTGGAGGACATTTTGTCTTCACGTTGTTACACACTTCCTTTTTCCTTTGCTTTACAAACTGTCACAAAATGGTCCTCTTTTCCGAAGCCTTTCATATCTGTAAAATGGCGGGACATTTGCCTTCATGTGAAAATGATAATCCACATCTAAAAATATCTTCTTTTTACTTGTAAACAGCAGTTTTTGTCTTTCAGCCTTTTGTTTTCTATTACTTTTTTATACTTATGATTGATTCACTTTGGGTTCCTTTGGCCTCCATGCCAGTGGCTTGTCTTTCAGCACACTCCTGAGCTCTGGCAGTCATCAACACTGACTTCAGACTAAGAGTTTCTCTCAGCATTCATCGTCAGAATGAATCTAACAAGCATCCATCAAATAACTCTAAGTTGTATAGCTTCTTCACCATTAAATTCATTGAACTTACAGTGTTTGATGAGCGTATCAAGTCTATCCACAAATTCATCAATGGTTTCACAAACCTTTTGGCATTCTTGACTGAAAATGTATCTTTCGTAATCAACGTTTGGCACTGGATTGAACTTTAGATTCAGGGTTTCTTTAATCTGACAATATGTAGTTTCTTTGTCAACTTATAGCATTTTCTTTATGACTTCTTTCACACCATCACCAGCAAGATTTTTTAGATACTGGATAATCTTTTTTATTAGTCTCTTCAAGTGCATCAATGAAATCATCAAATATCTTGATCCACACAGACCATCTGTATTTTGCTTTTTGTCGATATCGAAAGGTGGTGGTGGTTTCAGTAACACATCAACATTGTAGACCAGTGTGGAACTCACTGAGATCATGGGTGGTTTCTTGTGACTTAGTGTTTGCAAATTGTCTGCGAGAACTTGTGACGCTCTGTCCTCTGACTCATCTTTAATGAGAGCAGGAAACTTGACTTTCTTCACAGCCATCTCAGAAATGTCACTATTCCAAAAGTCGTTCTCGGATCTTTATTTTTCGAATATCTGTGAAATTGTTCTGAGCACCATTAGGCAACTTTTTGAGTGAGCCGCTTTGAGTATAGTTGGCTTTGAACACTTCTCCTTGAGCCACCTTCACGGAGTGCGGTAATATGAGGACTCGCTTCAGAGCATTCAGTAAGTCATTCTTCTTTTTGTAACACCTGGTTGATCTCCTGTTTGCAGCGTTATTTTGTAGGTTATGATAATCAGCGGCTGTACTTTGTAAACAAGGTTAAATCCGCTTCTAGCGTTAACACGCCGTATAGTGTACAACTTAATCTTGCGTGGCAGCTCAGTACCTTTATGCATGGGTTGACCATCAGATTCTCGACGATTAACGTGAAAATTCTTTGCACAGCTTCGTTGTAATCGTGTGCTTTACAGCGACTGGAGTGCGCTTTGACTCCACCTGCATGAAGCATCAACTCTGATCTTTGTTAACATCACACATGGAACACACAATTAGTTTGTTTGGACCACAGCAAACTCTCTGGGAGAGCACAGTCGTTCTTCAGGTTACTTATCCCCTATCTTGTCGCCATTTATTGCGTCTTCCCAGCTGGTGTACCCACCAATAACCAGGCCACTCATGGAGCTTAGTATCACACGTCTTTCCTTATTCTGCTGCGTGTTACTGCGAACTCAACATGCTAAAACAAGCTTTCATGACATTGCGCTCTGACATCTACGTCACAGCTCTATTGAGTCCATTAGGAGCCACAAGGGTTCATTTCTAAAATATGGCCAGACATTACAATGTGGAATACCAGGGCAGTGTTGAATGTAAGTGGTATGTTGTGCCTAAACTCTCATGTTGGGTTTTAGTATGTTCTGTGGCACAACTGAGACAGTCCAAGTTAACATTACATTTCTCACCAGTAGATGCTGTTTTTAAAGTCACAAGAGAGTGATTTAAAAAAATCAAAAATGGTACCAGTATTTTCATCAAGTATGGTACCATCATTTTCATCATGTATGGCACCCGCATTTTCATCAAGTATGGAACCAGTATTTTTATCAAGTATGATACCAGCATTTCCATCAAGTATAGTACCAGCATTTCAATCAAGTATGTTGCCAGCTTTCCCCAGTAAGTATGCTACCAGCATCTCCATCAAGTACGGTAGCAGTATATCAATCAAGTATGGTACCAGCATTTTGTCCTGAGGGAGGGTAACATTTTGGTTTGATAGATAATACTTTCACTTTCTAACTAAAACAAATGCAGTATGTTACAATTTAAAAAGGACAGAATACTGTCACTTGATCTTCTCTTAGTGAAAAAAAGAAAAGGACGGGAAGTCTTACAGGTGAACACATTTCTACCACAAATTCAAATGCTTCTGTTCTCATCACAAATTATCAGAACAAGAGCACCTTCTCACACACTTTTCTCACCATGTAAGAATTACTACAAAAGGATACACTGCCTTGTCTAATGGACATAGTTGACTAATCTATACATCAAGCAAAAATATAGCCTGGTATGTATCGTGGGCTATGTTAGCGCAGACTGTATTTCGCCTTGGTTTGGGAATGCAACCTCTGCATCTCAGTTCTCACAACGGCAGATCACTGGCGACTAGAAATGTTGGGCTTGGGTATACAGCAAATACATACAAGTCAATATATTGCTCAGTTTTATTTTCTGTCTGCATACTTTCTTTGTGTTTGCTACTACCAATATAATTGTGATTTTTGTTACCATTTTGCTACAGATATTCTTCACTATCTTGATGTATATTAAAAGCCTATAATATATGTGTGTTACGTCTTTGTCCAAGGAGAGACAACCAGACACCTTCTGAGTCGTTGGCAGGACTGATTTTGTATTGTAACATGGGCTCCTTCGCTGATGGCATCAGAGGAGGGTCTTCGAGCACCTGTTCATATTCTTCCCACCTTCACAGACTGGGGCAATAGAAATGTACCCGTATTGGCCAGAATGTTTTACACATATTGAGTCCTTGGCATAAGGATTGAGTGGGCATTTTGCAGGGGAAAGGTCATTGTTTTCAGACATTATTATAATTATAGTGATTATAACAATCATAGGGCTTTGACTAAGTGACTCCTGCTCTGGAGACTTGCCATTTTCAGCAGTAATACTCTGGATGTAGTTGAATCCACCTGGCTTGTGCAGTTTCTTAGATATCATTTTACATAATCATATCACACACACATTACAAGTAGGACATCATATTTGTGCATGCTCTGAAAGATCTTCAGATGGCTACCCACCGACAGTAGGAACACCGTCACCCAAGCCCTAGTCACCAGCCAGCTAGACTACGTCAACACACTCTAAGCAGGAATCACCACTCAGCTCCTAAAGAGACTCTAGACTATCCAGAACTCAGCTCCCAGACTTATCCTCAACCTTTGCAAATGGACCCACATCACCCCCCACCGCAGGAGTCTTTAAAGGGTCCCCATCAAGGAAAGATGCCAATTCAAGATGCTGACACATGCCTACAAGGCCTTCCATGACCAAGGACCAGCATTCATCAACCACAGCCTGCACTACCACTGACCTGCTAGATACCTATGCTCCGCATTCCTTGTCCTCACACGCACATCCACATCTGCTGAAGCTACAGCAGAGGGTACTCATTCTCCTACCTCGCCGCCAAAGTCTGGACCAGAGTCAAGTCAAGTCAAGTCATGAAATTTGTATAGCGCACTACATACCCAGAGGGTTTCAAGGCGCTTAGGAAGGGGAGGAGGATTATTTGTCAAATATCCACGTTTTGAGCTGCTTTCTGAACGCTAGGTGATTCTGGGTGAGGCGAAGGTAGGCGGGGAGTGAGTTCCATGTTTTGGCAGCCAGGTAAGAAAAGGATCTGCCTCCCATGGTGGTCTTGTTGATGCGAGGTACAGTGGCGAAGGCTTGGCTGGAAGAGCGAAGTTGGCGGGAGGGGGAGTAGAAGGACAGTCGAGAGTTGAGGCAATCTGGTCCGATGTCGTAGAGTGATTTGTGTGCGTGGGTGAGCAGTCGGAAAGTGATCCTCTTATTGACGGGTAGCCAGTGGAGGTCTTTAAGGTGACCAGAGATGTGTTCGTTGCGTGGGATGTCTAATATGAGCCTGGCTGAGGCGTTTTGGATTCGTTGTAGTTTCTTCTGGAGTTTAGCGGTGGTACCTGTGTAGAGGGTGTTTCCGTAGTCCAGTCGGCTCGTGACCAGAGCATGGGTGACTGTTTTCCTTGTTTCGGTGGGGATCCAGCGAAATGTTTTTCTGAGCATGCGAAGAATGTTAAAGCAGGAAGAGGATACGGCGCTGACTTGTCTGTTCATTGATAGTGAGGAATCCAGGATGATGCCAAGGTTCCGTGCGTGGTCTGTCGGGATGGGTGCATTTCCGAGGGCTTCCGGCCACCAGGAGTTGTCCCATGCAGAGGGGGATTTACCTAAGATGAGGACTTCTGTTTTGTCTGAATTCAGTTTCAGTCGGCTTTGTTTCATCCATTCGGCGACTTCTTTCATTCCTTCGTGAAGGTTAGTTTTGGCGGTGCTGGGGTCCTTGGTGAGAGATAGGATCAGTTGAGTGTCATCCGCGTAAGAGATGATGTTGAGGTTGTGTTGGCGGGCGATGGCCGCGAGGGGGCTCATGTATACGTTGAAGAGGGTGGGACTGAGTGAGGATCCTTGTGGTACGCCGCAGATGATTTCAGAGGCCTCGGACTTGAATGGTGGGAGGCGGACTCTCTGGGTTCTTCCGGTGAGGAACGAGGTGATCCATTCCAGTGCCTTTCCTTGGATTCCGATGTTTCTGAGGCGTTGTAAAAGGGTGCTGTGGCAGACTGTGTCGAAGGCTGCAGAAAGGTCGAGGAGGATGAGGGCGACTGTGTCTCCATTGTCCAGTAGAGTTCGGATGTCGTCTGTTGCTGCGATGAGGGCGGTCTCAGTACTGTGTTTGGCTCGGAAGCCAGATTGTGAGGGGTCGAGTGAATTGTTGGCTTCGAGGAAGGCGGCGAGCTGGTTGTTGACAGCTTTCTCGATGACTTTGGCCGGGAATGGAAGAAGCGAGATGGGGCGGTAGTTTTTGAGTTCGGTGGGGTCTGCTGTTGGTTTTTTCAGAAGGGCGGTGAGTTCAGCGTGTTTCCAATCTTCTGGGAAGGTAGCGGAGTTGAAGGAGCAATTGATGACGTCTCGGAGGTGAGGAGCTATGACGGAGTCTGCTTTGTTGAAGATGTGGTGAGGGCATGGGTCTGTGGGGGATCCAGAGTGGATGGAATTCATCAGGCGGATGGTGTCCTCAGTGGAGATAGGGTTCCAGGCGTTAAGGGTGTTAACGGGGGGAAGATGGTCAGCTGAAGGTAGGGTGGGTTGGCTTCCGGGTTGGTTGTCAAAGCTGTTGTGGATGTCAGCAATCTTGTTGTGGAAGAAAGAGGCTAGGGAATCGCAGAGGGTTTGAGAGGGGGAGATGTCGTTGGAGTTGGCCGAGGGGTTGGAAAATTCCTTGACGATGTTGAAAAGTTCCTTGCTGTTGTGGGCGTTGTTGTCAAGTCGATCTTTGAATGCTGTTTTCTTGGCTTTTCGGATCAGTTGGTGGTGAGTACGGATGGCGCTTTTGAAGGCGTCCTTGTTGCTGGTGGATGGGACTTTTTTCCAGGCCTTTTCAAGGGAGCGGCACAGTTTCTTGGACTTCTTGAGGTCATCGTTGAACCATGAGGCCTTCTTGATGCCAAGTGTGTGTTGACGTTTTTTCATTGGTGCTAAGGTGTCGGCGGTGTTGGATAGCCAAAGGGTGAGGTTAGATGCGGCTTCGTTGGCGTTAGAAGAGAGGGCTGGGGAGGTTTGAAGGAGCGATGTGGAGATCTGCTCCGTGGTGATTTTGTTCCAGTTTCTTTGTAGAGTTGGTTGGGGGTGGACGATGGGTTTCGGTTTGTTGTAGGTGAAGTGAACGCAGCTGTGGTCAGTCCAGAGGAGATCCGTAGTGTGGCTGAAGGAGACATGGTTGCTGGAGGTGAAGATGGGGTCGAGTGTGTGACCTGCGATGTGGGTGGGGGAAGTGACCAATTGTTTAAGTCCGAGGTTGGCTAGGTTGTCCAGGAGGGTGGCGGTGTTGCGGTCGTTGCTCTTTTCAAGGTGGAAGTTGAGGTCTCCCAGAAGGATGTAGTCTTTGGAGGGGAGCGCGTGTGGGGTGATGAAGTCCGTGATGTCTTCACTGAATTTTGCGCGGGGTCCTGGTGGTCTGTAGAGGAGGGTGCCTCTGAGTGTGGTCTTGGGGTCGATGTGTATTTGGAAGTGAAGGTGTTCGGAGTTAGCGAGGTTGGCGTCAGAGCTGGTCGAGATGCGGATAGACTTCTTATGGACGATAGCGATTCCACCTCCTGTATGGTCAGTGCGGTCCTTGTGTGTGATCTTATAGCCATCAGGTATGGCAATGGCGATGTCAGGGGCGGAGGAAGCGTTCATCCATGTTTCCGTTAGGAAGGCGACGTCAGGGGAGATGGTGTCTAGTAGGTTCCAAAGGTCAATGGCGTGCCTGTGGACCGAGCGGGTGTTGAGAAGGATGCATTCTAGGTGGTTGGGGTCGGGAGTCTGTGTTGTGGTCGCAGCGGAGATGTTGTCGGTGCCGATGAATCTGCAGGAGAGGCAGGAGAACGGGCCATGGGTGTGTCCAGGAGCGGCTT
This sequence comes from Lissotriton vulgaris, assembly GCF_964263255.1. Lineage (NCBI taxonomy): Eukaryota > Metazoa > Chordata > Amphibia > Caudata > Salamandridae > Lissotriton > Lissotriton vulgaris. The sequence goes on along the minus strand of NC_141685.1, from coordinate 453,931,935 downwards.
GGACGCAGTTGGGGGCGCGGCCGGGGTTAAGGGCTAGGAGGGTGGTGGCATCGTAGGTAAGGCGGGAGGGCTGGGCAGTGGGAGGGCCAGGGGGTCTGGCGCTGGGCGCGGTCCAGGCGCGGACGGGCATAGACGGGCTTACCTTTGGCGCACCTTCGGCGCGGGTTGGGCGCGGTCGCTGCGCGTGGACGCTGCGCGCGGGAGCAATTGTCATATATGGAAAGTGGAGGGGGAGGGGCGAGGGCGTCTCAGCTGGGAGGCGGGGCGGGCTGAAGGGGACGGAGCACAACAACAAACAGAGTCAAAATGGAGGGGAGGGCAGAGCAGGACGCCGGGGGAAAACACAAAACCAATGCGCTGGTCACAAACAGAGCAAGCCAAGCAGTGTGAGCGCTATTTTAATCCTGGCGCTAGGAAAGCAATACTTTGACCCAGAACTCTTATGCAATACGATATCAGAAAGCAATGCGCAGGTCTAACACAGAGCGAGCTAAACAGTGTGAGCGCTATTTAATCCTGGCGCTAAGAAAGCAATACTTTGACCCAGAACACTTCTGCAATACGATACCACGTTACAGCTTCGCGTTACAGCTTTGTAGCGCTGAGGCAGGGGAGCGACCACTCAAGGCGGGAGCGAGGAGTGGATCACGGCGTTGTGAGGTCAGGAGACGCTCTATGAAGGTAGTGGGAGGGCGTCTCAGCTGGGAGGCGGGGCGGGCTGAAGGGGACGGAGCACAACAACAAACAGAGTCAAAATGGAGGGGAGGGCAGAGCAGGACGCCGGGGGAAAACACAAAACCAATGCGCTGGTCACAAACAGAGCAAGCCAAGCAGTGTGAGCGCTATTTTAATCCTGGCGCTAGGAAAGCAATACTTTGACCCAGAACTCTTATGCAATACGATATCAGAAAGCAATGCGCAGGTCTAACACAGAGCGAGCTAAACAGTGTGAGCGCTATTTAATCCTGGCGCTAAGAAAGCAATACTTTGACCCAGAACACTTCTGCAATACGATACCACGTTACAGCTTCGCGTTACAGCTTTGTAGCGCTGAGGCAGGGGAGCGACCACTCAAGGCGGGAGCGAGGAGTGGATCACGGCGTTGTGAGGTCAGGAGACGCTCTATGAAGGTAGTGGGAGGGCGTCTCAGCTGGGAGGCGGGGCGGGCTGAAGGGGACGGAGCACAACAACAAACAGAGTCAAAATGGAGGGGAGGGCAGAGCAGGACGCCGGGGGAAAACACAAAACTAATGCGCTGGTCACAAACAGAGCAAGCCAAGCAGTGTGAGCGCTATTTTAATCCTGGCGCTAGGAAAGCAATACTTTGACCCAGAACTCTTATGCAATACGATATCAGAAAGCAATGCGCAGGTCTAACACAGAGCGAGCTAAACAGTGTGAGCGCTATTTAATCCTGGCGCTAAGAAAGCAATACTTTGACCCAGAACACTTCTGCAATACGATACCACGTTACAGCTTCGCGTTACAGCTTTGTAGCGCTGAACAGCATCCTCTCACAGAATTCAAAACCTGGCTCTTTGACTAATTGCACCAGAATCACAGCAGTTAGATACCCTCATGGGTGATTAGTCGCTCTCTACAAACCCCAATTGATTGATTGATATTGCTCTGGTAACACCACACACCCTATGTTTTTTTATTTGTTTCTTTTCATACAACTCTCCTTACCAGGCAAGCTAGAATCTTATCTGAACCCTGGAAATTAGCAGGAAGTGCAAAACAACACAACTCCAAACCTGCACTAGCGCACACCACTTCAGCCTCATCTCTCTAAAACAAGCCAGCTCTTCTTGAATTGCACCACTTACATCATATATGTACTGTATGTGCTTATCAAAACATACAGGCAACCACGTCCCTCTCCTTAAAACTTTCAAACAAAGACACACCCATTTCCCAGTCAAACCATGCCGCACAAGGACAACTTTAGAAAGCATGCTAGCCATGATGCTCATGCTTAAGAGAGACTAGACATCACAACTAATGATCACTTGAACTTGCTATTTATAATAGAAATGTGGTTCTCCCTGAAATCTCTCAACTCAGTTGACATCTTAATACCAGATAGTCAATCTAATCTTCATATTGTAAACTGGATAAAAATGGAAGCAGCCTAGCTTCCATAAACAAAAAAAGCATGGATCAGTGGATTAATAGACTCTTCTTTCCCCTACTTCAAACTTATGTCAGTAATAATAAAATTATCTAGTTGCAATAAAATCATCTAGTTCTACAACAGCCTCGGCTCCCAAGCAGGCCCTGACTGGCCATAGCGGGCACCGGGCAATCCCCGGTGCACCGCACGGGTGAGGGCCGTTTTTGTTACAGGACCATTTTTGCAGCAGAGCAATCGGCCCTGTACCAAAATCTGCCGAAAACCGGCCCGGCAAAGAGCTCAGCGGCACCTCCAACCCCCCAGAGTGGGGAGGGGGGTGGGGGGCGAGCACTTTGCTAGGGCCGGTTGTGGTTCCCAGTCCGGCCCTGCTCCCAAGGACACAACCAATCTACCTAGACCTTATAAATTAACTCATATCTATGAGAGGTTACAATATTAAGACAGCGTATTTCTTGTAATTTTAACATCCTCGGAGAAGTTGAAAGAAATCTGCGCACTAAATGCAGTATTTCTGGGCTGCAAATTGTCCAAATCACACAACATTTTCAGATCAAGGAAGGTCCCTTCTTGATCAAAAAGCTGCCCAAATTCACCAGTCTTGACTATCCTGTTGAACTCGGTTTGACCAACCTACTTGTCTTGATTGTAAAAAGCTAATTGACACTCAAAAAAATCATGCCCCTTAAATATATGTCAATACGTCCACTTTCTGAAGAATTATTATATGAAATCTCACAAACTATTAGTCTACCAGCAATACACATGTCTTCTCCATGGTCAAGACCCCTAGTGGTTTTACACACATAGTAAAACCGAGCACAGTATTCTTTCACCTACCAGTCTTAGATGGGGGAACACTGGGCCTTTTGCAATCAACAGGGGAGTATTACGCTCCACCCTCCTCTAGGATACCACCCTGGTACACTGAAGGCTACAATGGTTATCCTTTCAGCTGCTAAACAGCCAATCCTTTCTCCAAATGATATGTGCCATTAAACCATCCCCCTACACAGTGGAACCAATCAAGTGAACCTGATAAAACTCTTGCACCTCATACATAGCCTCTTCGTGTGTCAAAATCATTAATACATTCCTGATAGACTGCACTTTCCCAATATCATTAAAATATCGTCAGATCACTCCCTTATAGAAAAGATCTTCCCTTTACGCTTTAGTGTTCTAAAACATATAACATGTCTCCAAACTTTCCTTTTTGGGTAGAATGATAGAAAAACAGTATCAGCACCACTGCAACCCACATATCTAAGAACAATCTTATGAGCTCATTCCAATCTGTATTTTGTCTTGAATATAGAAGTGAAACAGCAAATCTAAGAACACTGAATGATATGTTATTGATAAAGGGAATGACTACATCCTAACCTTGCATAATTTTGTTTACTGCCTTTGATACGATTTAACCCTTCGCCGCAAATTTCACCGCAGCGTGGGGGAGAAGGGGGTGAGCGCGGCGCTTCGGTGCTCATGACAGAACCATGCCGTCATGAGTCACGGGGGCGTGTGCTCATGACGGCGTGAATCTGTCATCTGTCTCATTGATTCGCCCACTCAGTTGGGGAATCAATGCCGCGTGGGAGGAGCGGCAGCTGCATGATGAAACAACGCTGTCATGAGCACACGCCACCCGTGGCTCATGATGGCGTGGTTCCGTCATGAGCATGCGAGGGGTTAACCTTAATATTATGTTTATCAACCGTTTTGCTAGGATGAGAAGAGACGGGTATTTAAATGGTTCTTATACTTCTTCTCTTCTTCTTCTGACAGCTTAAGAAAATGGATTCATTCACATCATCTTCTCTACTTCTAAAATATGGAAAACTTTGAGGAGCACCCTGAGGATCAATCTTATCTTCCTCTATACTTAATATCTCCAAGTAGTATCTAAATAAAATTCTGTTGGAATAGGGGATTATTTTCTATCAAAGTAGAAATGATAACAAATTCTAGATAAGAATTTTGAGTACGTCAGCAGTCACAAGCCTGAAAAAAGTCCTGAAAACTGAATAAACAGTAGAACCAGATATTAATAATTTCAAAGTTTTAGGTAATTATAGCACCTAAAACCATAAAGCACCACTCGTTGTCACCTGGTCATGCTAGACTGGCTGAAAGTCACAAGTTCAGTCTAACCATGATGGAGGGTGAGCTGGATACACGGACCAGATTAGTCCTGTTGAAAATGTTCCTGTGTCAAAGTCCGTCGCAAAGAGTTCAAAACCTCAGGATTTCAGGGGAGGAGCCAGCAGGGCTCAGGCAGGTCCAAGTATTTCCAGTAACAGGCCCTTGCAGGGCCAGATGCAGCATGCCTCTGGAGCTTGTTATGTCCCTGTAGCTCAGAACAGGAGGTCAGCCAACTGACACTTGAAGTCCCCCAGGATAGCCTAATCATGAAGAGAGCAGGTCCAATCCTCCTTCTTACGGAGCAGGGCAGGCCTCTAGACGCAAGGCAGTCCTCTGAGGGACAAGGCAGGCCTCATACAGAATGCAGTCCCTTGGGGAACAAGGCAGTCATTGTTCTGTAATGTCTGTAGGTCCAGTACTGTATTGAAAAGTGTCTCAGGAAGTCCACTCTTTATACACAGTGCCATCCTTTGATGTGGGGGAAATTGTTTTGGACTACCCGCTATCTTGTTCTGAAAAGATCTTCCTTCCCAAGGCTCCACGAAATGTAGGGTCACAAAATATTAGTGTTAGGTTTCTTTGTGTGTGCTGTAGGGAAACCGCTTTGAAGTGCAAGTTGGGGTGGAGAACACTCCGCCACCCAACCATCCTGCCAACACCTAGTCCCATATTCTTCACTATCTGTGCCAATACTCATCCCTAATGAGGAAGCCATTAACAGGTCCAGGCAGCTGTAAACACCTAGAAGGCCTTAGAAAAATGCCAACTTTCTAAAAATGCTGTGGCAAGAAATGGACGGAATTCTGAATAAATCAAACATTCACCCCCAGTCAAGAGATCTGAGTTAAATCCATCATTCTTTTGTTCATTACCGCCACACCAGTTTTGACCCAGCCATATGCAAATCAGTCTTGACCCTGATCCTCTTGCGAACAGTCCAGCACGAACTGCCAAGCTGGTCCTCCCTGGACCAGAAACAAGCATTGTGGGACTGCAATGGCAGGCTTGAGACATGTTTTGGAGGGTTACAATAATTGCTGCAGGCTCATTGGTAGCACTTAATTTACAGGCCCTTGTTATATGGTATACCACTTGACAAGGGACATACAAGTAAATTATATATGCCATTGAGTATAAGCCAATTAAACCATTTTATGGGAGAGAGCTCACGCACCTTAGCACTGGCTAGCGGTGGTAAAGTGCACAGAGCCCTAAGGCCTGCAAAATCAAATTCAGCAAACAAATGCAGAGTGGAAAAGGCAAAAAATGTGGGGTGAAGCTGCAGAGATGGCCATGCCCAACAAAAAACAAATAGATTGCTTTTTAACTTATATGACTTATATTAGGTACATCAGCCCCCAAATTTCACATCATGGCAGGGTAATTAATGTTAAGCCAACATGTGTTACACCTCCTTGAGAAACGCGCAGGCCTGGGCTGTACCAAAGCTTAGATGTAGGATTACAAATCAGATCTTCTTAGTAGTTAGGTCTGTCATGTGGAAGTTTAAGGATTCTGATGAAATAACAGCAAAGGGTGAATTTATCCTTTAGGTACAAAGGTTGTGTAAATTTTTCAGGTACAGCTCTTCAGCTAAGGTGGAGGAGCATCACTCCACTGCCTTACATCACAGTAAAAAATAAAATGATAATAACGCGCTGTTTTTATCATTTTATTTTTCCGCGCTGAGGCAGTTTTGTGGAGCGGGGCTGGATAGCATAGTGGGGAGGAGTTTTTGGCACACTCCTTAGTGTACATGCATGTTTGGCTGGCTGTCTGGGTGGAGAACATGCCCAGGCTCCCATTCACCATCTGAATGCCGAAACACAGAGCTCGGACCAATCACAACGCTGCACTGAAGAGTTGCGATTGGCTTAGGAGAGCTTAGGAGAGCCCGGGTGCTTTCTGTTCGACCAGAAGCCAGGATGGAGACGGAGAGGGCTGAAGAGAGGCGGTGCCAGGCCTCCTGATGGCCGGCAAGTTAGTGATCTTTTAAAAAAAACATTTTTTAACCCCCCTCCCTGCTCCACTACTGTTTCCTGGGAGCAGCTGCCACTGACATTTTATACAGGTTAAAACCAAGATTGTGGTTCTATGCTGTCTGAATGCTGCTTGACCAGTGTTTTTTTTCCAGTGGAGTACAGATCTCTAAGGCCTCCTCACGGAGCCGTGGACCATCATGAACCATGACCCCAGAGCCAGTCATGCATGCAACAGTGTGGCCTATCACTCATGTGCAGTTGTCTCATGAGAGCATATGCATTGGGCCGTTTTTACAGGCTGCCATCTTGAAAAGTGGAAGCAATAAGTATTACTGCATGTGTGAATGCAATTTGTGAGGGGCATCACTTTAAAAGGGGAAGGATCTTGCAACAAAGGGCTGATTTGAGCACACCTTTAATCACTTTCGACCCTTCCATATTGCATCCTTACTTAACCTATAATTATTGCACTCAGTGCACCTTTTGGTACCTGATCTTGTTGGACTTTATGACCTTCTCTAGACTATGCTATCTTGTTGGCTACCTACTTCTACTTGCTTCATGTCTCCTCTACCTAAAACCTCTTGTGTGAATTAGATTTGGAGACTGGCACTTACATCGTTTCTTCTTCTTCCTGGATCTTTACTCTCATACAAACCTCATCTGTTTACCACTGGACCCTGCTATTGATACATGTAAATGTATCACTGTTCATCAGGACAAGCCTGTTGTTTTCTCTCCCCTCTGCCAAGTCAATTACCTTATTTGCTGCCTATGCTGACTCAGTGCAAGGCTTTTGTTCCGCCCATCGTGTGGCTTTGTATGACTGTTGTGCGGTCCATCCTTTTCTATGTGAGACACTTGTGCTATTAGCAGTGTTGTGTGACACACTTGTGCTAGCTGTGCTGTGATGTCCCTCTGAAAGATTCTGTGCCATCCCTTCTAACCTGGTGTGAGAATTGAAGTTGCTCTCTTTCTTTCCTCTAACTGCATATTATCATCCAGGTTCAGGGTACACTGGTTATCAAATTATCTTCTTCAACTTGGAGACCTTACTCCTCTTCCATTACCACATTACCGGAAAGACAGTCTATGAGCGAAGGGATACCATGCACATGTCTACAACGTCTAAACCCTCACTCATTGGCAATGATGCGTGGTACAACAACTTGATCCCATGTTTCCATCTACAGACCAGACAGTCTTTTACAAACCCTTTGTTCTGCAACACTTGGTACTGTGTTCTCTCCTGACATAAAATCTATGAAGAGAGGCAGTTGTTGGTTTTACTGATCGAAGCTCTTTCTAGTGGGGGCTCTTATGATTCCAGTGGCTTCTCTCGACTTCAATCTTATTAAATGTTATCAGAAATAAAGCAATATGTATCTATAGAAATAAAGCTGATCCTATATAGGTAGATTGTATTAAAATAATAATTTCAGGCAGTCTTGAGAGCTAAATAGAGTGATTCTTGAGCATGGAAGTCAAGAAAAGGGTATCTGACTGCTCTTGGACTCCATGACGAACCTGAGTCTTCAATGTGATGCTGCGTCTAGAACGTCTTGATGTGGTTTATAAAGAATGGCTTATTTTATACTGCATTATAATAAGCTTTAAAAACAAAACTAGAAAGATAATTTTTATCTCTCTACAGAACGTTTTGAATACTGTGTTGAGTTTTAGAAGCCATCTATAAACATAATATCACTGACTTGGAAAGGGTTAACAAATGTTTCATCAGAGGAAATAAGGCTGAGGCAGGATTAAATTGCCCAATTATGGTATATAAAAAGGTTACAAGCAAATTATGGTATTCAAAAAGGTTACAAGCATTGTGTGTAAGCACACACCTGTAGAGGCGTATTAGTATGTGAAAACTGTTATATGTGTACATGCATGATATATATTTAGAGAGGGCTTTGATTCCACCTCATGCTATTAGCTGTTAGGTGTATCATTCCATGGTTTGCAAAGCATGAGGGTCTATTTTGCATCAAAAAAGTGCACTAAATCATCACTCATTACATTTTTTATCACATAGATGCATTCTATGTGGGAAGCAATCATATTTTGCTTTATAATATTCAGTGCAACTGGCTTTTATAATGTTCAAATCAGAACTCAAATGCAAGTTAGTAGCTTCACTAATGCTTGTTTAAACGTGCAAACAATTAATGAATACTGTGGGTCCTAGTCACAAAGGCCTTTTACGAGAACATAAAGCATTCTCCTGTCGTACTTTGTTCTCTTACAGGCCTCTTTGAATTAGCCCCAAAACACCTAAAATGACAAAAAAGGGACTAATCAGAGGGGCTCACACACGCTTTGGGGGCCATTTCGCAACACCTGCCTACCTGCCTGCAGGGACCGCTGTCCAGGGGCTTTGCTGACGCCGTGGTTCTCCCCCGCTGCCGCAGCTGGTTCATCGCAGCCGCCGAGAGGGGAAAAGGGAGACTACAGCTCCCAGCCTTCCCTGCCTGCCGGGGGACGCCTGCCACCGCCCACTTCCGCGACCGGAGGCGCCTAAAGGAGAGCTGCTCCTGCCGGGGAGCGGTGGCTCACACACGCTTTGGGGGCCATTTTGCAACACCTGCCTACCTGCCTGCTGGGACCGCGGTCCAGGGGCTTTGATGACCCCGTGGTTCTCCCACGCTGCCGCTGCTGGTTCATCGCGGCCGCCGAGAGGGGAAAAGGGAGACTACAGCTTCCAGCGTTCCCTGCTTGCCGGGGGACGCCTGCCACCGCCCACATCCGCGCCCGGAGGCGCCTAAAGGAGAGCTGCTCCTCCCACGTTGCGAGACGTGCGCGGGCATCGCCGGGAGACGCCCGGGACAAGGGCGGGACGATCTGTGGCCATCAGGGGCCAGAAGAGGCTGGGCTGGGCCACCTCCCTTAAAAACACTACAAGAAATATTGTGAGTAGCTATAGTCGCACCCTGCTTAAATGACATTTTGCTAAGAAGTATTGTCTGGACGTACCCCTGGATAGTGCTAAACGCGAGTTATTTTGACATTGTGTGATCTATATTGGTACAAGCCCCAAAGGCATAAAGATCTCACGTCGATAACATCTTACCTCAGTGTGTAGATAATTCAGTGAATTCATGCTCAGATTCTAGCCATTTATCTGCTTTGAATGTTTTTATTAGCATGTCAATGAAACATAGCCTGCATATCCTTATGATTGTGGGTGACTTCAACGTACACCCTTGTAGTGACCCCCTATTGAAATGTATCCTAGATCTAAATTGTTCACGATCTCATGGTTTACACTTTGAAAATTCGATTGAGGGGGAGCTTTTCAATGATATGTTGAAGGACCTGGATATGACACCAACCATGGCTTTGATGGATCCCGCCAAATGATTTGAGACACCTACTTTTAAGGGTCATGGGAAGGGAACTTTCATTGATTATGTGTGAATTTCATTATCTATGCAAAATTTTGTAGATACTTTTTTAATTGAGGAGAGTGAATTTAGCGATCACAATCCTCTTACTTTGCGATTGCTAGGACCATCGGTAGCCAAGGAAGGGCCGAACTCCAGTCAGAGAAGACTAAGCACAACTGATGGTAGGCGCAGACTAAAATGGTCCAAGATTACACCTGATCTGCTGTACAAAGATATTAAAGTAATATGTGTAGATGAAATTACCACTTGTACCCAAGGAGGTATACAGCATCGAAAGGTGCTTGGGGCATTTCATTCACTCTCGGAAAAGGTCACCAAGCTGCAGTCTGCACCAGCCAAAAATCAAGCTAGCGTGGGCCCTAAGTGGTTTAATCATGATTGCTCTAAAGCAGCCAGCAATCTTAGGGTGGCTTTAGCAGCTAAACCCAGAGAACAGGCGAATGTACAATTGTGCCGGAAGGAATATAAATCAATAATAGCCAAACGTAAGGAATCCCTAAGGGTAGAGACTTAGAACGAGATATTGGACCCTAAAACTTTAAAGAATAGTTCTAGATTTTGGGGCGCAATGAAAAAGCCTTTCCTCGTCCAGGAGACCGGTGACGGCCTTGAATTCCACATACCCAAGGAGGACTTGGAAGTACAATTCGAGCATTTGTACGATTGTCCTATGGAAGAAACTGCTAGCCCGCCACCTGCCAATAATGGAAAGATAATTAGAATCAACGGGTGAAATCCTTGAGGATATCATGGGATTAATAGCCGGGAGAGCACCCGGACCAGATGGGATTCCTCCGGACTTATTTAAGTCTGAGCCCTTATTTTGGGCTCCTATTCTGGAATCTGTTTTTAATGCGGCAGTGCAAAGTGGATGCCCCCAATCCTATAAATATACAGTGGCTCATAGGGGCACCATCCACCTCGCCTTCATGGACTTGTCCTCAGCTTTTGACTGTGTGAACAGGCGGAAGCTGTGGCAGTCCATGAGGGTGAGGGGGTGGATAGTGGTATTGTTGACTTCTTTACAGACCTTCATAGCAATACTAGAGCTAACGTTAGATTCTCTCAAGATCTGAGCATGACAAATAATTTTAATATTAGAAAGGGTGTCCGACAAGGATGTATTTTGGCTCCTTTTCTTTTTAACTTCTATATTAATGATCTGGATAGCGTTTTACAGGAGGTGTCGGCTGACTGCCCTAGAGTCGGTCGCCGGGGTATTCCAGTACTATTATATGCAGATGATGCAGTACTAATATCGAGGACTGAAAGGGGCCTCCAAGCTCTTTTAAATGCTTTTAAGTCCTTCATGACAGAGAGAGACTTAATGATTAATAATTCCAAATCATTTGTCATGCAAGTAGGTCAACAACTCAGAAAAAACTTTTTATTTAAAGTAGACGAAGCAGTAATCCCCATATCAAAGACGTTCTCCTATCTTGGGGTCCTTTTTGATACTAAATTAAACTGGGGCCCCATCTTCTTAAAAAGAAAGGCGAACTGGTCAGGGTGAACGCTTCTATTTTTAATTTTGCATCCAAATTGGGGGAAATACCAACTGGTGCCATGCTGCAATTATATAACGCCAAATCAGTGGCTATGGCTGTATATGGCAGTAAAATATGGGGTTATGTCGCAGGTGAGCAGCTCTAGATTGTGGAAAACTCTTTCATGAAGCGTCTCATGTGCCTCCCCTCGGGCACGTCTAATCTTGCAGTCCATGAAGAATTGGGGACACAATATATATGTGACACCTTTTCCCTACGCCCACTGACCTGTTGGATAAAACTCTGGCTGAATCCTGATATTCCACTGACGCACTTAATTGTGAAGGATTGTTTGTCTCAGGATAAGGCACTGGCCATCCCATGGATAAAATATTTGAAGTCTAGTTTTTTTTAGATTGGGGCGTCCCGAATTGTTTGAAAACCATAGTAGCATTGTTAAGGGGGATCTGGAGGCAATGAAACTGGCCTTCCTCATGGATAGGAAGACCCTGAGGGAAGCCATAGAGCTCCAGAAGTCGAGTGTCAGAAAATATGTTATGCTGAAAACATGTTCATTTACTGAGCTGTATCTAATGGGCTCTCTGACCTCTCATGAAAATTTTTTACAGACTAGATTCAGGTTGAATCTTTTTCATCGCATGCTTATTAGGCCAAGAACTGCTAATTTTAGTAAAGTTGCAGTTCCATGCGGCTGCAACGGAAAGTCTCCGCAGGATATGCTGCATTTTATATTTTTATGTAGTTTCTATGAATACCCCTGTAAGCGCTATCTGGTGACACTTTTAAGAAATCTTAATTTTACTCAGATCAGACCAGCCCTGATGTATTTACAACTTTTGCTCAATGATAGTATTCTCCAGGTTATTGCATTTTTTAAATTAACTGTTCAATACAGAAAATGTTTGGATTTGTAATGGGCTTTACTCAATGAAAATTTTTAATTTCTTGTTTTTTTATGAAATGATGAAATCATAACTTTGCACCAATGTATCCTGCTATGATATGTGTTTTTAAAAAAAAGAATTATGAATCATCTGTATTATTGTATTTGCACTTTTATGGTTTTGAAAAAAAACCGAAATAAAGTTTTTATTGATTGATTGACTAATCAGGAATAACCATATACAATAAATACAAATAGAAAGGACTGCCCTCTTTACAGTTTTACTAATAGGGAGCTGGGCATCTCGAGGCAGATTCACCAAAGCATGTAAGAGTAATTAGAAGAGTACTACAGATGCATGTTTTCACGTATTCCAAAATGCTGTTGTGATGCTGTTGCCATTGTGGCAGAGATGGAGTGTAATACAGTGAGTGATGTCCATGCTACATAGTAATTCTGATTGCTACAGCTGCTACAGGCGCCGGGGAGGAGGGTGGGCGATATGAATGTCAGCAGCCCTACATGCCAAGAACAGATGCAACTTCACAACCATAATGTATTACTGAATGATAAAGACTAAACTCTCGAAACTGTACTTTCTATTGTACTGTGTTTGACTGATAATTGTTGGAAAGTGTTCTAATGCCCTCGGGATTTGCCAGCATTATGCAAAACTCTTAAAATAAAAAAATAAAACTGTGTATGTATTGTTTCATTTCAAAGATGTTCTCTAGAAAAATGTATGAACTCTGTCATTTAATATTCTGCATCCTTACTATATGTTATTCTTTCAAACACATGCTGCTGGATGCTTCATAGCTCTTTTACTAAACATGCCCATATGTGATTGAAAATGGCAGCATCAAACTTTTCAAAGATATCTTCAAAGTTTTTATAGCTAGTCATTCAATTCAAGTTCATGTCAAGTATTTCAAATGTGTGAAACTAGTTTGCTCCCTCTTACCAATTCTCTGTACAAAATCCTATGACGATTTCGCTACATTCAACAGCACTTGTCATAATTCTGAAAACTGAGCAAGCCTTATTTCTTAAATTAATAACCTAGCATTAGATTTCGAATATGCTACTTACCAGTATGCATCTGTTCTTGGCATGTAGGGCTGCTGACATTCATATCTGTGCATAGATCGCCGCCTAGTGTTGGGTCCGGATGATTGCACATTGTTGTCCTGGAAAAGTCTTCGAAGTATCACGAGATAGGTGGCTCCTCCCCTGGACTACAGTGCGCATGGGCATCCTCTCCATCCTCAGATTGTTTTTCGCCATTGTGGCAGAGATGGAGTGTAATACAGTGAGTGATGTCCATGCTACATATTAATTCTGAATGCTACAGCTGCTACAGGCGCCGGGGAGGAGGGTGGGCGATATGAATGTCAGCAGCCCTACATGCCAAGAACAGATGCATACTGGTAAGTAGCATATTCGGTTCGAGGCATGTGGGCTGCTGAATTCATATCTGTGCATAGATTATACAGCAGTCCCTCCTGTTAGCAGCGGCTGCCGTGCCAGCTACAGCAGTCTGAAAAAGAGTTTTGAGAACAGCCTGTCCTAGAACTGCCTGCTGTTTAGAATGCACATCTACGCAGTAGTGTTTCGTAAATGTATGTGTGGTGGACCAAGTTGGTGCCTTACATATCTCTTCTAAAGGAATATTCCCCAGGAAAGCCAAGGACGCTCCTAACTTACGTGTGGAGTGTGCTCGTGGTGGAATGGTTAGTGCGCGTTTTGCCTTAGCATAGCAAATCTGTATACACTTAACGATCCACCGGGCTATCCCTGCTTTGGAAATGGGGTTGCCTTTGTGTTGTGGAGAAAAGGCAACAAAAAGCTGTTTTGTTTTTCTGAAATCCTTTGTCCTGTCTATATAGTACATTAGAGCCCTTTTGACATCTAACGTGTGTAGGGATCTCTCCGCAACATTTTCTGGATTAGGAAAGAAAACTGGCAGTACTATGGTCTGGTTCATGTGGAACTGCGAAATCACCTTAGGCATAAATGTAGGGTTGGTGCGTAATACCACCATATTTGCGTGGACCTGTATGAATGGCTCTTGAATGGTTAGTGCCTGGAGTTCACTAACTCTCCTAAGTGAGGTAATGGCTACTAGGAATGCAACTTTCCAGGTCAGAAATTGAATCTCACAAGAGTGTAGAGGTTCAAAAGTTGGTCCCATCAATCTGGTGAGGACCACATTCAGGTTCCAGACTGTTGACGGTGGGTGTCTGGGAAGACACAATAGATCACAATAATTTCAGACCCAGCACCAACCTTCGCTTCCTTGCAAAACGTCTTGTGAAATGTGTTTGTACCTAACTCAACCAACTCTTAGACACCAATAACCCACTCAACTCACACCAATCAGGGTTCAGGAAGAAGCTATACAGCTGTACTGAATATAACAGATGACATTCATAAATCCCTAGACACAAACAGATACTGCCTTCTCAACCTCCTAGACCATAAATTACTTTTGGGCACTCTGAAACAATGAATCATAGCTGATGGCTCAGTTCTGCAAAGGTTTACCTAATTTCTGTATAACAAAATCCCAACTAATAAAAATCAACAACTTGTTTTACGATATTTCCTCCATTTCCCTCAAGGCTCAGTTCCTCTCTTCACACTCTTCAATATTTGCATGGAACCGCTCACTGTAATTCTTAGACAATTCTTAGACAAGTAAACATTGCCTATTACATTATGCTGATGACACCCAGTTCTACCTAGAAATATCGTCTCTGAACGACATACGCCGGCTTAACTCCACCCTCATAAAAATACAAAATTGACTATCACACAACCACCTCAAACTCAACTAAGAAAAAACTGAGATTCTTGTTTTGTCCAACCACAGCAACTCACCGTAGGTCCAAGAATGAATAAGTAAACTTGACACCCTGAACTGCAAGCTTACTCTAGCAAACTTCACCAAATCTCTGGGGATCTCTTTGGACTCAAGTCTGAACATGAGCTCTCACATAAGATCTACTGCAAAGGAGGCTTTTTAAAGCTTAAAACTCTAAAATCAAGCCCTTCCTCATTCCAAATGACCTAAAACCCACCACTCTAGTACTGGTTCTAGCCAGACTAAACTATGAAAATGCCACACTCACAGGAGCAGCAAAAGCACACCTAGCCCCCATGAGAGCCACCCTTAATGCAGCAGCAAGAATGGTCACTGGAAAAAAGAAACATGATTACATCTCCCCTGCACTGAAACCTATAAAGGGGCTACCAATCAAAGTACGCTGCTGCTTCAAAAATGCCCGTCTCACCTACAAAGCCTTTCACACTGGCAAAACCTGATTACTTCATAGCCAAACTCACAAAAGCAGGCCAAACGGGAAATCTAAGAAGTTCCAACTGACTTAGCCTCAATTTTCCAAAAAAGACCTAAACAAAAAGCCCTCTCTTGTTCTTTCTCAGCCAGTGCCCCAAAATCTGGATCTCTTTCCCAGAACTAACTTTTCCTTTATAAACTTAAAGAAACAACTAAAAGAACTCCTCCTAAACCGGCACCGTCATCCCTTCATGAACTATAAATCGCACCATGGAAACACAACCTTGTTATATGTTCTTCTTCCGCAAGATGTGCACAACAAATTGACGCTCAACTTCACAACCATAATGTATTACTGAATGATAAAGACTAAACTCTCGAAACTGTACTTTCTATTGTACTGTGTTTGACTGATAATTGTTGGAAAGTGTTCTAATGCCCTCGGGATTTGCCAGCATTATGCAAAACTCTTCAAATAAAAAAAATAAAACTGTGTATGTATTGTTTCATTTCAAAGATGTTCTCTAGAAAAATGTATGAACTCTGTCATTTAATATTCTGCATCCTTACTATATGTTATTCTTTCAAACACATGCTGCTGGATGCTTGATAACTCTTTTACTAAACATGCCCATATGTGATTGAAAATGGCAGCATCAAACTTTTCAAAGATATCTTCAAAGTTTTTATAGCTAGTCATTCAATTCAAGTTCATGTCAAGTATTTCAAATGTGTGAAACTAGTTTGCTCCCTCTTACCAATCCTCTGTACAAAATCCTATGAAGATTTTGCTACATTCAACAGAACTTGTCATAATTCTGAAAACTGAGCAAGCCTTATTTCTTAAATTAATAACCTAGCATTAGATTTCGAATATGCTACTATCAGTATGCATCTGTTCTTGGCATGTAGGGCTGCTGACATTCATATCTGTGCATAGATCGCCTACTAGTGTTGGGTCCAGATGATTGCACATTGTTGTCCTGGAAGAGTCTACGAAGTATCACGAGATAGGTGGCTCCTCCCCTGGACTTCAGTGCGCATGGGCATCCTCTCCATCCTCAGATTGTTTTTCGCCATTGTGGCAGAGATGGAGTGTAATACAGTGAGTGTTGTCCATGCTACATAGTAATTCTGAATGCTACAGCTGCTACAGGTGCCGGGGAGGAGGGTGGGCGATATGAATGTCAGCAGCCCTACATGCCAAGAAGAGATGCATACTGGTAAGTAGCGTATTCGGTTCGAAGTATGTGGGCTGTTAAATTCATATCTGTGCATAGATTATATAGCAGTCCCTCCTGTTAGCAGCGGCTGCCCGTGCCAGCTGCAGCAGTCTGAAAAAGAGTTTTAAGAACAGCCTGTCCTACAGCTGCCTGCTGTTTAGAATGCACATCTACGCAGTAGTGTTTCATAAATGTATGTGTGGTGGACCAAGTGGCTGCCTCACATATCTCTTCTAAAGGAATATTCCACAGGAAAGCCAAGGACGCTCCTAACTTACGTGTGGAGTGTGCTCGTGGTGGAATGGTTAGTGTGCGTTTAGCCTTAGCATAGCAAATCTGTATACACTTAACGATCCACCGGGCTATCCCTGCTTTGGAAATGGGGTTGCCTTTGTGTTGTGGAGAAAAGGCAACAAAAAGATGTTTTGTTTTTCTGAAATCCTTTGTCCTGTCTATATAGTACATTAGAGCCCTTTTGACATCTAACGTGTGTAGGGATCTCTCCGCGACATTTTCTAAATTAGGAAAGAAAACTGGCAATTCTATGGTCTGGTTCATGTGGAACTGCGAAATCACCTTAGGCATAAATGTAGGGTTGGTGCGTAATACCACCCTATTTGCGTGGACCTGTATGAATGGCTCTTGAATGGTTAGTGCCTGGAGTTCACTAACTCTCCTAAGTGAGGTAAAGGCTAACAGGAATGCAACGTTCCAGGTCAGAAATTGAATCTCACAAGAGTGTAGAAGTTCAAAAGGTGGTCCCATCAATCTGGTGAGGACCACATTCAGGTTCCAGACTGGTGACGGTGGGTGTCTGGGAGGGATCACTCTTTTAAGTCCTTCCAGAAAAGCTTTAATGGCAGGCACTCTGAATAAGAGGTGCTGGCTGTTCTGAAGATAGGCTGCTATGGCGGATAAATGTATACGAATGGAACTGTATGCTAGATTACATCTGTATAAATGCAACAAATAACAGATAATGTTTTGAATAGATGCATCCAGTGGGTTAATGTCATTGTTGGTACAATATATGACAAACCTTTTCCATTTAGCCGCATAGCATGCTCTGGTTGTGGGCCGTCTTGCCTCCTTGATGATATTCATACATTCTGGCGGCAAGTTGAGGTAGCCAAATTCTAGGACTTCAGGAGCCAGATCGCCAAGTTGAGCTGTTGCGGATCTGGATGCTGAATGTCGCCATGGCTCTGCGTCAAAAGCCTGGGTGTGAGGCGTAGCCTTTGATGCGGTACCACGTACAGTTCTAGAAACGTGGTGTACCATGGTTGGCGTGCCCACATTGGAGCAACCAGGATGAGGGTCATCGTGTGTTGCCGTAGTTTGCGTGCCACCAGCGGTATCTAGGATGCTGGGGGAAAGGCGTACGCAAATTTGCCTGACCAGTTCATCCATATCGCATTGCCCTGCGACTGTGGATGTGGGAACCTGCTTGCGAAGCTTTGGCATTTTGCGTTTTCCCTTGTGGCGAACAGGTCTATCTGTGGATGACCCCACTGCTGGAAGTACGGTTGGAGCACTGATGGATGTATCTCCCACTCGTGCATCTGGTGGCTGTGTCTGCTGAGTAGATCCGCCATCTGGTTGTCCTTGCCCGGGAGGTGTTCCGCCATGAGGAAGATGTTCCTTTGAATGGCCCACTTCCACATGCTCTGAGTCAGATGAGACAACTGTGGAGAGTGTGTTCCTCCATGCTTCTGTATGTAGTACATGGCAGTCATGTTGTCCGTCCGGATCAACACGACCTTGTTGCACAAGTGTACCTTGAAAGCTTTCATCGCAATGAAGATTGCCATCAGTTCCAGAAGGTTTATGTGCATCTTCTTTTGCTGTGCTGTCCATAGTCCCTGCACTGTGTAGTGGAGTACATGAGCTTCCCATCCCTGGAGAGACGCGTCCGCCGTCAGTACAATTTGTGGCACCGGCTCTTGCAACGGTCGGCCCTTGCAAAGGTTTCGTGGGTTCCACCAATGCAGAGAGTTGAATGCCCGACCGCTCACCAACACTAGGTCTTTTAACTGTCCTTGAGCCTGATTCCACTGACGTGCTAAGCACTCCTGAAACGGACGCATGTGTAGTCTCACGTGCGGGACTATGAAAATGCAGGAGGCCATCATGCCTATCAACTGCATGAACACTTTCGCTGGAAGCGAGCATGCTGTTTATTCTCGCTGAATTTGGCTGAGCTTTGGCTGCCAGAGTGTTTATTGTCGCGCCCAGGTACTGTCACACGTGGGCGGGCTGAAGATGGGACTTCGGATAATTCAGTGAGAATGCCAGACTGTGAAGAAGATGAATGGTGTGGGACATGTGGCTGGCACACTGCTGGGCCGTCTTTGCTTGAATAAGCCAGTCGTCCAGATAAGGGTAGACATGTATGTGCTGTCTCCTGAGGTGTGCTGCTACTGTCGCCAGGCACTTTGTGAACACCCTGGGTGCCGTTGTTACTCCGAAAGGGAGGACTTTGAACTGATAATGTTGATGTTGAATAGTGAACCTGAGATACTGTCTGTGTGATGGGTGTATGGGTATATGGAAATACACATCTTTTAGGTCCAGGGTTGCGAGGAAGTCTCCCTGACTGAGTAACTTGCTGTAAGGTGAGCATATGAAAATGCTCTGACAGAATATAAATGTTTAGAGGCCTGAGGTCCAGTATAGGTCTGAGAGACCCGTCCTTTTTGGGTATTAAAAAGTACAGAGAGTACACCCCTGACCCTTGGTCTTCTACAGGCACGAGCTCCATGGCCCCTTTTTGCAGCATGCTGACGACCTCCTGCTGCAATAAGTGTAAGTGCTCTGCGGACATAGGGCGGTGTCTTGGTGGGGTGTTGGGTGGAGTGGACGTTAATTCCAGACAATACCCGTACTGTACAATGTCTCTCACCCACCTGTCTGTGGTGATGGACTTCCAGACTGGCAGGAACTGTTGTAGTCTCCCCCTGACAGATGTTATATGGTCGGGGGGCAGTGACAGGGCGTCACTGTTTGGTATTGGCAGAGGACCTGGAACTGTTGTTTCCTCTGCCTCTGCCCTTGATGTTGTTTCCATGATATCCACCTTGGTTGTTTTTATTGTAGGTGGATTGTGTACCTACCTTATTGTATTGTGTCTGTTCTGTTGACTGGCCTCTTGAGGGGCCCCTAGTATTGGAGCGACGAAAGGAGCCACCCTGAAACTGCTGTGACTGCAGAGCCCCCATAGAGTTTGCAGTCTCTGTGTCTTTTTTAATTTTTTCAAGGGTGGTGTCAACCTCAGGTCCAAATAAGAAGTCTGGGTTAACTGGCTAATTGAGGATAGAAGTCTGTATTTCAGGTTTGAATCCTGAGATTCTCAACCAGGCGTGTCTCCTTAACATAACGCTAGTGTTGATGGCCCTGGCTGCAGTATCAGCTGCGTCTAGAGCGCACTTGATGGAAGCATCAGTTTCCCCTCCTGGATGAGTAGTTCTGCCCCCTCCTTGTACTGATCAGGTAGGTGTTGCAACAGTATCTCAAGGGTATCATAATGGGACCTGTCATATCTGGCCAAGGGTGCTTGAGTGTTGGCAATGCGCCAGATGTTAGCCGCCTGCGCAGCCACTCTCTTTCCTGAAGTTTCCATAACTTTTGACTCTTCTCAGGAGGAGGAGCATCACCTGTAGTCTGGGAGTTTGCTCTCTTACGTGCATTAGAAACAACCAATGAGTCCAATGGCAACGGTCCCCTTATATAAGTAGGGTCCGCAGGGGCCGGTCTATATTTCTTCTCAATCCTTGGGTTTAACACCCTGGCTCTAGTGGTGTCTTTAAAAATGTCACCAGCATGCTTAAGGACCCTTTTCAGCATGGGTAGGGTTTTGACTGTCCTTTCTGAAGTGGAAAAGGTGTCGACTAGAAAGTCTTCATCCACAGGGTCAGCATGTAGCTCGACGTCATGATTACTGGCTGCCCTTTCAATAAGGGCGTTAAAGGCAGTTGTGTCCTCAGTAGGAGATGTTTTTACACTGTACACATGAGTGTCAGGGCCAGTCTGCGGATCCCTTGAGTCAGCAGGGTCCGCCCATGGTTGGGCTTGATCATCTGGATCAGTGTCCACATGATAGAGGTCATCCTAATGTTCATTATCCCCTGCATCCACATCCGAGTATGTCGGGGAAACATTTTGAGGTTCCTGCCCATAGTGATGGAGGGGTTCCACAAGAGCTGGAGATGTAGTCGAAACTCTCTTCTTCTTCAAGGGAATCCTATATGATTCCATGGGTGTTTCTGCCATCAATTTTCTTTTGTATATGGACAGTCTACCGGTTTCTGAGTCGATGAATTGCCTAGGTTCCTGGTCTTCATGCTCTTCTGCAGCCTCCATTTCCGCCGACACTTGTTTAGTGGCGCCGATAGCTTGTTTCGGCTCGAACATCTTAGGACGCACCGAGGGTGGCAACCCGAATTTGATAGGTGTCGACGCGGTCTGAACTTGTCCGACCAGCTTCGGCGTCGGGCCTTCTTTGGTCCGACCGCTGTAGCTTTATCCTTGATGCTTTGGAGTGACTCCGACACTTCCTTGGCTATGAATGGACTTGGGCGCGTCGACTCGACAGGGTCCTTAGAGCCAGTCTTCGACTTGTCCGTAGGCCTCGACCGAGGATCGATCCCGTCCTTCGGTTCGAGCCTTTTGTGTGAATCGACTCCCTTCGGTGTTGGCCTTGGTGGTTCGACGGCCTTGACCTTGGTCTTTGGTGCCCCAACCATCGGCTCGATGACCTTCTTGAGCTTTCCGGCATCGACGGCCATTTTCTTTTTCTTCGGCTCCCAGGGGTTTGAGGCCTTGGAGCCGACCAGAGTCACTTGCACTTTCGGTTTCGGTTTTGGCAATGATGCTGTCGGTTTCGATTTCTTTGTATCGACCGAAGGCGCTTTCGAAACCGAAGGCTCTTTAGTAATGTTCGAAGCCAGGCCTTTATGCGGGGCTGTAGAACGAGATTGTTGATCTTGGGTAAGGCCTAGTGGCGGTCCCTCGACCTGAGCCTTATTGAGTGCGTCATCGTCGGCCCCCGTATAGCCGGTTGGGCCTAGCTCTTCGCCTGAGCTATCTTCTACGGCCCCAAGGGCCTCCCCGTCGTCTCCTACCTCATCGGTGACGCTTTTGTCTTCTTCTTGCTCCTCTTCGTCTTTGGCGTCATACTCGGAGTCATGGCCCGAAGCCGGATCGGAGTGGTAGTCCTGATCCTCCAGATCAACGACCTCTTCGTCTTCGGTCCCGAAGATGTTCACGGGAACAGGCGCGGACTTCCTCGACTCCAATCGAGCCACGCGTCGAATCTTAAGAGTTTTCTTCGACCGGAACCAGGCACTGGCCATACAGTAGGCTTCGTTGTTGTCTGGGGACAGGCACTTGTTGCACACCGGGTGGACATCGATGTGCGGGTATTTTGCATTGCAAAGGGGACACCTCTTGAATGGACTTCTTTCCATTTGAGATCGAAGATCGGGTCGAGTGTGGAAAGAAAAACCTGTCGAGTCCTCAATGTCCTCTCGAAACAAAGGCACCGATACCGAACGAAACGATACCGACGCTGTCGAAAGCCTTTTGGATTTGTAGAAAGTTTCCCTAACTTGAGCTAAGATAGTAACATCCGAACCCAATGGCGGAAAAAAACAATCTGAGGATGGAGAGGATGCCCATGCGCACTGTAGTCCATGGGAGGAGCCACCTATCTTGTGATACTTCGAAGACTCTTCCAGGACAACATTGTGCAATCATCCGGACCCAACACTAGGCGGCGATCTTTGCACAGATATGAATTCAGCAGCCCACATGCCTCGAACATAATTTTACAGATCATTTCCCCAGAATATAATTTACTATAACAACCTCCAATCACACTCCGTACTAGGCTTTACTTTACTTGGCCACATAAACCTATTTTCGCTGCAAGGCCATATTGACAGCTTATAACTCTTTGGTGTTTAAGCCTCAACTTTAGATCCATTGACTCGCTGCAGCTCCTCTATTCTTGACTTTCACAAGAAGCTGAAGACCTGACTTTTCAAGTATGCTCCCAGGGCTGGCCTCACACACCTACTACGGTGCCTCTGGACCCTTCACTGAAAACACTGATAACATAACACAACATAACAACTGTAGTCAGTCGTTATATGTTGTGTAATTGGGTTTGAGACTTAAATGTTTCCCTCACGATACACACAAACTCTGGGAATATGACTTTTTCAGCTTTTGTCAATGATTTTAGCATTGATAAATAATAAAAACTTCAGACGCGATTAATATGAAAGTGTATAGATAACTTTTTGCAGAAAGGTACAATAATTCCAAAAATTAAATAAGAATTTTAAAACTAAGAGTGAACCTAATGCATCCCTCTTTTGCAGCCTTAGCCCCTTCATTTACATTGCACCAGCATATCCTTTTTAATTTATGTTTGGTGTTGGTAATAGAACTGTAAATGTATAACTTAACATTTCACACACAGACACTGTACTCTTCTTTTTAAAATCCATTATAAATTAACATATGAAAATTATAACATTGCAAGCTTCACTATCGGATATAGAACTTGCTGTCTCTCTACTTAAAAGAGGTCTACAGAAATAAGTATCCATTCTGCTCTGAATAAGATGCCTACATTGAAAAGATAAAATGTGGCTAAACAAATAATTATTTGGATTCAGTTAAAGTTTGGAAAATGCTTTGTAATGAAAGTATTTCATAATAATTTATACTACATATCAAGCAAAGGTAAAAAAGAAACACACAATGAAATAAAATGCAGAGATGTATTTTCATTTCTGCCATACAAAACATTAACACACCTTTGTGCAAAACATTTGAAAATCAACTTAGACTACACAATATTGTCAAATGAGCAAATTGCTTTCATTTTCTGAACACAAAAGTACTATTTTAATACAAAAATGGAAACTGTGAAATTGTAATAATCACAGGGTTGTTTGCATATCCTTAAAAGTGGTTTCAAAATGAACGTTCTCAATTGATTATACTTGACGTTTCAGTAACTGTTTATACAAATTCTTAGAATAATATGTAGTTTAATAATAAAATAGTTTTTTTATTGCTTTGACTTTTTATGACATATTGCCTAATTGCTTTCTTCTGGAGGATGTTTTAAACCGCAGATTAATGTTAAGAGCTGAAATAGAAATGTCAGTTAGTTAAAAATGATATATTGACCTAAAAACAATAAATAATATTGGGAAAATGATTGTCATTTAAAAATGCGGGCTATAGAGTTTCATTAAACAGTTGCATAGCAACAAAATATACACATATTCTAATTTCCCCTCTCCTACACAAATCAAGAGCTGGGATCTTTTAAGTGTTGAATAATAATTGGCAAATGGAATGAAATAATCTATATATGATTTTCTTTTAAGAACCATATATTTAATCTCAACCTTTTAGCATGATAGGCCCTACTAGTTTGGTCACACGTAATATGGAATATACAGAACAATCTTAGACACCACATGACTGTATGGTGGGGTCTATTCACAAAAAATAGTAAAACTGCACTTGGATTTTGTACATCCAAGTGTAGTTTTACTACTTTAGTGATTTCCAATTGGAATTTGCATGGAAAGTTGCATCTGGCACAGGTTTTGGTGTAGTTTCCTTGTGAAATTAAAGTATTTCCAAGTTTGGAACTCATTCTCCCTACAAAGTTTTCTGTGACGGACAACTCTGCCCAAGACGAATGGATTACCCTCTGTGAGTATACAATTTTTTGCTTCTTTCTTCTCTGCAGGGAAAATAGTTTTATATATTGAGAATTTTTTTCTGGTAAATCTCCACCACCATATTTTAGGGTGAGCCATTCTACTTCCCACCCTGAAAAGGGATTTATGCCAGCACTTAGCAGGAGTAAAATCTAATCATTTGAAGGCTGCGAGTAATTTGTGAAAATTCACAAACTTACTTGGATGTGTGCATTCACAAACTTCCAAATCTAACCATGCTATGGAATGCCCAGGACATCCTCAATTCCACCACCTTGAGTGAGATTTATGGGTGTGGAAATCTATACACTTGTGGCTGAGTTTTCTACACCTATAAAAGGGTTTATTCCTAACTGCAAATCCCTTTGTGAATTGTTGGCAGGCGGAAGTAAGATAAATGTAGTCATAAACATATGTTTCTGGCCAATATTTACCTTTGTGACTATGCCCTCTTTATGATCAGTGGATGGAAAAATATCAAGAATTGCAGCACTCAGAATGCTTTACCTGATCTCTTATTTTGAGCAAGAATCAATTGTTAAATCTTCTTTGGAATTGACAACGTTTTCTTTTGAAATTTACGTCACCTGGCGTTCGAAATAAATGTGGAAAATTAATTGCTGCTGCAGCAGAAAGCAGAAATGAGTGAAAAGACAAAGGGTGTTGAAACTGTAAACAAGACAACCTGTCCAGAGCTGTATTTGGTCGACAAATGCAATAAAGCAGAAGCAACATCAAGTATTTTAATGGCAATGCATTCAACATGCACTTATTTACCATTAAATAATAATCATGAAATGTCCTTCTTCACTGAATGAAAATCTTTGCTTGTGTTCCCAAAGTTGAGTTACCTACAACATTGTATATGTTGAGTGCTCATATTACATTGTTCATTTTTCATGGCTGTAGTATTCATGTGCCTCATGTTAATAAGTACACAGTTGCACTTCACAAAAGATACTTTCTTGGAAATATCACTTTATCAGCAGACAAATCTTACTTTAATAAAATATTTGCATATAAATCTATAGGTCTTCCTAGTTTTTGCAGTATGTTGTATTTATGAAAAAATTCAAGCGCTCACACCTCGGCCGAAATCACTGATTCATTATGTCCATGGCTGTTTGAGTCCCCTAGTAGCGATGACTGCTTTGAGTCTGATTTATATGCCTTTTGAGTTTTATTTCCATAGACACCTGCACCAGTTCCACTCGGATGACCCTGCATTGACATATGAGAGAGTAAAGGAATGTTTGCTTCCTGATTGGATCCAGATGAAGGCAAGCTCGTTACATGGCCAGTGCTTGTTGATCCACTTGCACTGCTTGGTGAGCGGCTTTTGGGTGGGGGACAGTGCTGAATTATTCTTGGTGGCCCCTGTGGCTGGAAGTGAGTAGCTGGAAAAGCTGCATATCCCGGAGGTATGGGATATCCATTTATTGGAATAAAGCGCTGATTTTGAGACATTGGTGGCCCAATAAAACCAGCAATTTGACCCTGTGGCAAACCCTGGGTGGTGAACAAGAAATTTGGGTACCGTTGATTACTTAAGTTGCTGACCGGGCTTGCGCTGAGTGAAGTTGTTTGAGTAGTGGCATTTCCACCAGAGGGTGTAGTTGAACTAGTGTGACTTGAAAGTCCTTCCCAGGATCGTAGTCTTGCATGGATTTCTTTAAATCTTGGTCTCCTCGGTGGAATCTCATGCCAACACTCTGTCATCAAGCTGTACATTCTGGGAGGACAGTCTTCTGAAATTGGCAACAGTTGTCGCTTCCTAATCATTTCTATGACTTCTTGGTTACTAAAGCCATAATAGGGTTGAAGACCAAAGCTGAATATTTCCCATAAAACCACTCCAAATGACCAGATATCTGAATCAGAAGAAAAGTTTCCATACATAATTGCCTCTAGAGGCATCCACCGAATTGGTAAAAGAGATTTATTCTGAACTCTGTAATAGTCTGATGAATAAATTTCTCTAGATAATCCAAGGTCTGAAATTTTCACATGGAGTTGCTCTCCAACTAATATGTTGCGAGCAGCAAGATCTTTATGGACAAAGTAATGGCTCGAGAGGTATTCCATTCCAGCAGCTATTTGGATTGCTATATGCAAGAAATCACCATGATCCAGACTGGATTTTACAGTGCCGTCTTCATCGCTGCTGCAGCCTACATCAGAGTGGGGTGATCGCATAATCAGGAACTCATGAAGGTCACCTTGGTTCATGTATTCAAAAAGCATACATACTGGCTGCTCTTGAGTGACAACACCAAGAAGACAAACAATGTTAGGCTGATGCAGTTCTGCCATCAGTGATGCTTCTTGCTGAAATTCTGCCCATTGTTGATGATTATTAAAGTCTTTCAATGTCTTTATAGCAACAAGTTGAGCATGATCCATGCCAGGGAGATACAGATGACCCTTGTAAATTTTTCCAAAAGCACATTCTCCTAGTTCCTCCATGAACCGTACAGCAGAAAGCGGGAGTTCTTTTGCTTTTACCTGTTGAACATAAGAAAACAATATCAGTTTTGTATTCAGTTCTGCCTAATGTTCAGATACCAATCAAACATGAAACATATGTTGATAATGTAAGTTAGATGTATCTATCGATCTTTACAAGATAAAAATGACAAGGGTTCAGGCACTTGCTGTATGACTTATACATACAATACAAGATATGTGCTAAAATCATGGCAGTGACACTGCCCCCTGAATCATCAATATCGCAGTTGTGGTCATCACTATTATGAAGAAGAAAGATCAAAGAAGAAAAAGATTTATTATTTGATTATTTAAAAGTATTAGAAAAAATAGTAATTGTGCAAACAAGTGAGTACAGTATAAGCAATACTTTTTAGAGTCAAATTTACCTTAAACAGTTACAATATTTCTCGACCGCAATCATAAATTTAACAAATCTGCATTTCAGTTGAAGATGTGCCCCACTTCAGGAGTGAATATCCAATGGAAAAAAGTTTTAGGAGGGTGCTTATTGTCTAGTATAGGTGTGGACAGACACTAAAAATGTGCAGGATTGATTTCACATGATAGTCACATAGCCTACGTCTTTTATCTGTGCCTTTCATAACCCACAGAGGGGCTTGGTCTTTACAAAGAAATATGCCAAAGCAATACTGGATTAAATTAATTTTTGTATTTAGCGAACATGGCTGCCAAAGATATTCTTTCTCAAGATTGCTGGCATAGGAGTTAATTACTGAGAAGGACTGTGAGCATTTTCTGAGAGCACTCTTATCCATGGTCCATGATACAATTCGTACAGTTTTGTTTGCTTTCTTTTAAAAAAAAGCTAAGGTTTATACTTTCAGCCCATGTTTCTTCTAAGTCAATTATTATGTTTGAGGACCGTAAAAGTTCAAACCATGGGTTTTCAGAGGATGAATTCTTAGAAGGAATTTCTTTTGATATTTGATAACACAGGTAAAATGAGTTTGCGGAAAAATCTGAAAAGTTGTGGGTTTTGCTTCAAGACTCATAATCCCGATTTGACCTTGTTACTCGATATTGTCAGGGAACTCTTTAGTGACTTACAGTGTCCTTATAATGCACAGCAATTCATACTTTCAAGTTGTATAATGGGCTGCGATCCTAGTTTTCGGAATACAGTCACAACGCTCACATACCTATAAACCTTAGCTACTAAATGAGCCTTATCCCTCAAACCATCTGGATCGGAGATACAGGTGCTTTTGTGTACCATTGCCCCCATACCTCAGCTCAGGATCAGTATGAAACGGGGAACATAGTTTACAACGCATGTGATACATCGCGTTCCCTTACAACGTAAGTCGTTACAAAGACCCGTTGTTACATCGCATGCCATTACAATGCAAGTTGTTACAACGAACTGCTGTAGGGGGCAGAAAGTGTTGGATTTGTTGGATTTTCAATCCAACACCTTCCCTACTGTTGTACACACTGGAGTTGGAATAGTAAATTATACTATTCCAAACTCCAACGCCCCCCCACCGCAAGTCGTTCTGACAACTTGCATTGTAATGGCAGGCGATGTAACAATGCGTTTTTGTAATGATTTGCGTTGTGATGGCATGCGTAGAAAACATGCCTTGTAACAAGTGTTATTCATATGAAACAGAAGAGCATGCATTTTGGAGCACAGCAATTGCAAGGGCATAATATTTGCATCATGTCGCATTGCAGCTGTCGCCTCTATACCTTCCTTTCACATGCTTACGCTTTCAAGCTACTTATTCTTTCAACTTCAAATTGTTGCATTTCCTGTCCACTTTATGAGATGTAACACAATCTAAATGGGGCGGACTTGACATACACTGTTTTTTGGGGAAATACCCGGCAACTGCAAAGCTGTAACACAAACCTGCTCATGAGAGACATGACTAAGTTATCCTCTGCTAATCACTATATTTCTGTCCAGACATCAAAAGCTTGCAACATACATTTTTGGTGGAAAACTGGGATGCACTGTACATTCGAACTATTAATGATGTCTCGGCTAGAAATCCTTTGAATCTACATGTCTATATGAAATTTAAACAAACTATGGGATATGGATTACTTAAAGAATGATAGGCTTGCTATTTTGTTTGGTATGATTATAAATGCAATGGTAATAAATATCACCATTTTTATGTTAAGTTATGTTAGCACGATTATAAAGTGCATAGCCGCTACAAAATAGAACGTACAGGTGCTGGGATCCTGTGTAAAAAAGCTCTAACCTAGAAGTGTTTGCCAGGTTAAAAAAGCCAGGTGTTTAGGTGTTTCATGAAGACTCCTTCAGTTGGACATTTACACAGTTGGATAAGCACATTAAGCAATTGCTTAGGAGCAAGATATCTGAATTTCTTTCACTTTATATAGACAGTAGTAGTCAGCCTTGTGTCAGCTTTTAAGGTGTACAGGCCTTAAATTCCTTACCGTTCAGATGGGCAGAGCAGCATTTTTGCACACCTTGCAGGATGAGTTTTGAAGATTATAATTGCTTATACTACCTCTTCAGAGCCCTGGCTAAGTGGTAAGCACCCACATAGCATTTTGTCGATTACTAAGTGGTAGATGTGATGGTAACTTCTTAGTTATATATGTTAGTTTGAGGTCTCTTTCCTGTGTTCCGTTTTGGAATGTTTGTTTCAGAACTAAGGGTGAGATCACCTGATAAGTTTCTAGGTGTCTGTTATAAGACGCATTTGTTGCCATGATGTGTTACATTTGTACTCTTCAATAAAACATAAAAAGATATGAACTCTCATATGTACGACCTAATACTAAGAACAAAAGGACATCTCAACAAATATTCTAACTAATAGAATGCTGCTCTTGAGTGTTTCATCCTCAAAGGTTGGTGCTTTCAACAGTGACAACTCAGGCATTGCGGGAGAAGTTTACTCAATAGATTATCAAGATAATACAGCAAAATAAAATGATGAACTTTTCCTCACGTCTAGCTAAGGGTGATTGATAAAGGAGAACCCGACTTCCTAATCACCTTTGATGACCAGAATAATTGCTCAGTCTCTAAAGGCAGTTGATTAGGAGTTGTGTTTTACTTGCTAAACTGCTGACTGGAAACCCGGGAAGTTAGTTTCTAATTTCAGCTCCTGCCCTTTGCTGAAAATCATGTGATTCTGGGCAAATCACTCAATCTCACAGTGCCATGAAATGTAATGCAGTATAGCCTTATTGTTGCGGAGGTCTATACCAGTAGTTAAAGGCCTTAAACCCAAGTTATAGGCTCAATGAGCAGGCGAGGGCCTATAATGAGGGAGAGGGCCTTCAACATCAGGAATAGCCCAAAGGGGAAAGGACTATAAGGCTAGTAGACAATTCCACCCACTAAGGGTGAAGGAAGACCATTATTTAAATGCCAATGAAATGTGCATCCGAAATGATCTGAATGTTCCCTCTAATTTGGCCTTGATTGTGGGTGTCTACTAACTTCCAATGGGATTGGTAACAGGAGTTACAAGTCTCATTGGAATTACAATGTCTGCAGTAAATCCACAGAACTGGTGTATTTCACCTGGAGACTTCTTGTTTGAGGGACACTGCTAGTAATCTCTGTTAGCTCTACTCCTTTGGAACTGTTGGTGCCCCAGGTATTAGTAACCCCAAGGAGAGCAGAGTTACTAAGATGGATACCAGGGCACTCATAATAAGGTCCTAAGAATAATTATTAGTGCCTAGGGATGATTTG
Source organism: Lissotriton vulgaris (assembly GCF_964263255.1). NCBI lineage: Eukaryota > Metazoa > Chordata > Amphibia > Caudata > Salamandridae > Lissotriton > Lissotriton vulgaris. The sequence continues at coordinate 453,901,396 of NC_141685.1, read as the reverse complement.
ACTTGTTAAGGCTGTTTCATAAATACTTTCAAAAATTGAATATCTGTGCAACAACTACCAATGCCTATATTTTCTTTTATACTTCCCAATTTGCTTATGACAGACTCAGTAATTCACACCTCTGGTGTTGGGCAGTGTAGTGAATCTGTGATGTAGCTACGGTTCCTAAATAGCAGTTCTGTACCGCATGTTATGATAGGTCTGTTAGAGCTTGTGCTCTACAAGCAGAAGAACCTACTGGTGTAGCACAAGGCTCTACTGCATGCTTCACAGACAGCAATTCCACCGAGTTGTATCTTAGGACCTTCTTTAGATCTTGGCGGATGGAACACTGCGTCGCAAACATGACGTATATCTCTTCCACCATATTACAATCTCCATGGATATAATGGGATCGTATTACAGCAGACGGGACATTCATCACGTTTATGATGGAGTATTCCCCTCCTCCATGATCTAAATCAGCCCCATAGTCTAAGCTGGTGCTGTCGGGCCAGTTGATATTGCTGTTGAGACCAGAGAAAGGTTCTCAGAACTATCTCTCCCTTTTACTAGTCTTGCTTTAGGCAGTTTTCGAGGTGACCACCCATAGGTTTTCCGGTGGAACTGCCCCACAGATGGGTTAGACAGAAGACACAGCCCACCCACAGAGAGGGAGGCTATGAGTTTCTCAAAAATAGCAACAACCTTCAAAACATTTTGATTGAACAAATGGATTAATATTAAATGAGTGCTCTAAAAATTGATGATGCACTGGTACACCTTTGCCAAGGGTATGGACAACAGTATTCACCCCTTAACTAGCCAGTCACCTTGTCACAGGCGTGAGGCTGATGTGCAGCTATTTTTGAGGAACCCCACAAAGAGCACTGAGCACACTTCAGTTTGCTACTTTTAGACTGTATAGACAGTGCACATGACTCATCTAGTCCTTTCTCAATGTTCGGAAAAAAGCAATTAACAATACATTAAGGCTTTTAAGTCATTTACAGCGCTTGGAGAGAGTCCACTATTTCGTTGTAGAACAGATGGTTTACATTACACATACACTTTTAAGCAAACGTGCGTAAAGCTGCAATATTGGGACGTGAATTCTGGTAATAAAAGCACAATGACCTCGTTTTAACCTCAAGCAGAGTTTGCCTACTTGAGCCGACTCAGAAGGAGTCCTGTTAAAGGAGATGAAGTCAGAAGCGCCTGGTGCAAGAGGTTCATTTAGGGGAAGTGGTCATCAATCTCTTTTCGTTTTGTTTGACAGGTATGTGTCATGCAGCTATGTCCACAAAGCACAGAAGTGCAAAGTACAGGCCATCTCAAGGCTAAAAGAAACGGACAACAATGGAAAATTGAAGTAATACATCTCACTGTCCCTATCTCGTCATCAGTCGCTCCCATTAGTAGGATTGGGCCTAATACATTATTTACCTTAACTGTGAAAAACGTTTTAGCTTACAGAAATAATAAAAACATTATACAAGATAAACACAGATTTCATGGGCTCCAAAGATGGTTCTCTTTTTGTTAAGATTTCGCTTTGATTGGCAAAGTCTTTGTGTCTGTGAACGAGCTGAATGGTTTGGCCTCAAAGAAGAAAACCCAGCCATTTAAGATATGAACCTAAAGATCTGAAGCTGAGCCATGAGTGCATTCTAGGCCTTCACACAAACCCAGAAGGGCGCAGCGTGTCGCTGTAGAAGGACTCGCACTGTCATTAAAACCACAGCGAACAACTGGTTCCCTCCTTGTTTTACATTCAGGTATGAGAAAATTGGTCCTTTTTTTCACCTCTTTTACCTTCACTTCAATGTGCAAAATAATTTTGTACGACCAGTACCTGACACAAAATCCCGTGTGTTTTTTTAGAAAGCGCACAGAGTCGACAAATCCATCTAAGTGTTTTGGATGAACTGAGCTTACCTCAAGTCCCCAGAGGTATGTTTCATTTTAAAAGATGTACATATGAGAAGGACTGAGCAGGTTGAGGGGAGCAAATTATAATGAGTGTCCACAATCTGTTTGTGTTTTCACTATTAGGTTAAGGAACAGGGGAAAGAATTCATTTGGCCCTGAAGAGAGTTTGCGAAGAAATCCCCCAAACTCGAAACGCGTAGGCGAACAGGATCAAGTCCTAAGAAATACAGATAAAATACTTAGGAATTCATAGCCTAAAAACATTTCTACCGAGAGGTTATTTGTTTTCCCGCAGACTCAGTTGAAGGCTGCGTTATGGTCAAATATTTCTTTTGTGATTAAATGTATGTGTGCTTAAATGCTTATATTGATGTTACTGAAAAATACCTTGACAACTTTCCCTTCTTTTTGAAATTTTATCACTTTTTTGTAAAATTATTCACACTAGTTATATGTCTTCATATTGTTTATGTATTTTGATTTATGTCTTGTGTTGTAAAGATTAGGCATCACGACTTTTTTGGTCAGTACGTAAATAGCAGTGTTATTTCTCTCGACATAAATAATATCCACCAAAAGTTGCTTTTTTTTACGAAATTGGTGAATAAAACGGCGTAAATAATCGCCCTGATAAACATATTAAGTTTTGTTTATCTTTTCATCCAAAATTGAATGGTGTGAAATACAATGAAGTGTGGGTTCCTTCCTCTTTTTGTATAAAGTATTTGGGCCCTTACCCCACTTCTGTCCACAAGGGCCAAACTCTTTTTTGAAAGACAGTCATTAAGAGAAAGCACACAATCGCGCTAGTATTAATAGAAAGCGCACAATCGCACTAGCATTGAGAGAAAGCGCACAATCGCACTAGCATTGACAGAAAGCACACAATCACACTAGCATTGAGAGAAAGCGCGCAATCGCAATAGTATTGAGAGAAAGCGCACAATCACACTAGCATTGAGAGAAAGCGCACAATCGCACTAGCATTGACAGATAGCGCACAATCACACTTGCATTGAGAGAAAGCGCACAATCGCACTAGCATTGATAGGAAGAGCACCATCGCCATAGAATTGAGAGAACGCACACAATTGCACTAGCATTAATAGAAAGCGCTCAATTGCACTAGCATTGAGAGAAAGCGCACAATCACACTTGTATTGAGAGAAAGCGCACAATCGCACTAGCATTGATAGGAAGCGCACAATCGCCATAGAATTGAGAGAAAGCGCACAATTGCACTAGCATTAATAGAAGCACACAATCGCACTAGCATTGAGAGAAAGCGCACAATCGCACTAGCATTGACAGATAGCGCACAATCACACTTGCATTGAGAGAAAGCGCACAATCGCACTAGCATTGATAGGAAGAGCACCATCGCCATAGAATTGAGAGAAAGCACACAATTGCACTAGCATTAATAGAAAGCGCTCAATTGCACTAGCATTGAGAGAAAGCGCACAATCACACTTGTATTGAGAGAAAGCACACAATCGCACTAGCATTGAGAGAAAGCGCACAATCGCACTAGCATTGACAGAAAGCACACAATCACACTAGCATTGATAGAAAGCGCACAATCACACTAGCATTGAGAGAAAGCGCACAATCGCACTAGCATTGACAGATAGGGCACAATCACACTTGTATTGCGAGAAAGCGCACAATCGCACTAGCATTGATAGGAAGCGCACAATCGCCATAGAATTGAGAGAAATCACACAATTGCACTAGCATTAATAGAAAGCGCACAATCGCACTAGGATTGAGAGAAAGCGCACAGTCGCACTAGCATTGATAGAAAGCGCACAATCACACTTGCATTGAGAGAAAGCGCACAATCGCACTAGTATTGATAGGAAGCGCACAATCGCCATAGAATTGGGAGAAAGCACACAATTACACGAGCATTATTAGAAAGCGCACAATGGTACTAGCATTGAGAGAAAGCACACAATCGCACTAGCATTGAGAGAAAGCGCACAATCACACTTGTATTGAGAGAAAGCGCACAATCACACTAGCATTGATAGAAAGCGCACAATCACACTAGCATTGAGAGAAAGCGCACAATCGCACTAGCATTCACAGATAGCACACAATCTCACTTGCATTCAGAGAAAGCGCACAATCACACTAGCATTGACAGATAGCGCACAATCTCACTTGCATTCAGAGAAAGTGCACAATTGCACTAGCATTGATAGGAAGCGCACAATCGCCATAGAATTGAGAGAAAGCGCACAATCGCACTAGCATTGATAGAAAGCGCACAGACGCACTAGCATTGAGAGAAAGCGCACAATCGCACTAGCATTGACAGAAAGCACACAATCACACTAGCATTGACAGATAGCGCACAATCACACTTGCATTGAGAGAAAGCGTACAATCGCACTAGCATTGATAGGAAGCGCACAATCGCCATAGAATTGAGAGAGCGCACAATTGCACTAGCATTATTAGAAAGCGCACAATCGCACTAGCATTGAGAGAAAGCGCACATCCACACTTGTATTGACAGAAAGCACACTAGCATTGATAGAAAGCGCACAATCACACTTGCATTGAGAGAAAGCGCACAATCACACTAGCATTGACAGATAGCGCACAGTTACACTTGCATTGAGAGAAAGCGCACAATCGCACTAGCATTGATAGGAAGCGCACAATCGCCATAGAATTGAGAGAAAGCGCACAATTGCACTAGCATTAATAGAAAGCGCACAATCGCACTAGCATTGAGAGAAAGCGCACAATCGCACTAGCATTGAGAGAAAGCACACAATCCCACTAGCATTGATAGAAAGCGCACACTCACACTAGCATTGAGAGAAAGCGCACAATCGTACTAGCATTGACAGATAGCGCACAATTACACTTGCATTGAGAGAAAGCGCACAATCGCACTAGCATTGATAGGAAGCGCACAATCGCCATAGAATTGAGAGAAAGTGCACAATTGCACTAGCATTAATAGAAAGCGCATAATCGCACTAGCATTCAGAGAAAGCGCACAATCGCACTAGCATTGAGAGAAAGCGCACAATCGCACCAGCATTGAGAGAAAGCGCACAATCATACTTGTATTGAGAGAAATCGCACAATCACACTAGCATTGTTAGAAAGCGCACATTCACACTAGCATTGAGAGAAAGCGCACAATCGCACTAGCATTGATAGATAGCGCACAATCTCACTTGCATTCAGAGAAAGCGCACAATCTCACTTGCATTCAGAGAAAGCGCACAATCGCACTAGCATTGACGGATAGCGCACAATTTCACTTGCATTCAGAGAAAGCACACAATCGCACTAGCATTGATAGAAAGTGCACAGTCGCACTAGCATTGAGAGAAAGCACACAATCGCACTAGCATTGACAGAAAGCACACAATCACACTAGCATTGATAGAAAGCGCACAATCACACTATCAATGAGAGAAAGCGCACAATCGCACTAGCATTGACAGATAGCGCACAATCTCACTTGCATTCAGAGAAAGTGCAAAATCGCACTAGCATTGTCAGATAGCGCACAATCTCACTTGCATTCAGAGAAAGCGCACAATTACACTAGCATTGATAGGAAGCGCACAATCGCCATAGAATTGAGAGAAAGTGCACAATCGCACTAGCATTGATAGAAAGTGCACAGTCGCACTAGCATTGAGAGAAAGCGCACAATCGCACTAGAATTAGGAGAAAGCACACAATCGGACAGCATTGAGAAAACAAGACAAGACAAGACAATGATGGTCCTCCAGTTTCTGAGACAATATCTGTGGAGCACATTAATGCAAGATGTGGTAAACACATCTGCATATAAACCTGTCTTCTATTTCTCCATTTGCTGCGATATTTAAGTGTATTTCTTCTTGTTTCAGGGCCTGCTCCTTTCGTTTACGGAGACATTTGTGGACAGCGAGAACATTTCAGCTCAGCAACATAGATTTTGTAGCGGAGGCATAGGAAAAGGAAGTAATTTGCCCAGAAACATACCATGTGGGCTAATAGGGTAAATCAGACGAAAAACACAATTGTCCTGGCATCAAAGTTGGCAATTTAAACTCTCGAAATCTGATCACATCTGCTCCAGGGCTAAAGTTGTTGTAATAATAACACTAAAGTCATTATTATAGTACAATTGATTTTAATGTCAGTAATGATATCGATGCTACTACACTACTGCTAGTAACATTAATTAGTGTTATGCATGATGTTGCATTCAAGTTACACGTTACAAGCTACTGATTGACATACTTTACTTTCATTCATCCAAACCTCAGTGTGCAGTCTTATATCGGCTCTACATAAGAGACCTAGCTGACGGTGAGTTCACCCTCAAAAGGAGGCCAGAGAAGTGCATTATGGGACCTGGATTTTCCCTTCCCCCCACTATAAGCATGAACTGGCCTCCTCCTATGTGCAGAATGATGGTGGTTGTAAAATTCAGGCCTCCTTGAAGAGAACACCTGAGGAGTATAACAGTATGTTTATTCACCAACAAAGGTGCATCTTGGGACCTGTAGTAGAAGTAGGGCATAAGTATATGTAAGGAAACGCCTCTTTTTATATGGTCACCACCAAATCTTTGGGTTTATGCTCCTGGTTTTTCGATGCAGAGTGCACTGAATCCTACTAACCAGACCTCAGTGCCAGTACCTTGGCTCCAAAACTTGTGTGTTACATTGGCTTATACCCAATTGGCATATGCTAACTTACAAGTTTTTATTGTGGTGTCTAAAGTACAGTTTACTTTTATATATTAGAGTTGGATTCTTGAGATCAAGTGTATTTCTTCTCTAATTTTTTTGGTGCTGTTTAAATGCTTTACCATTACTCCTTTGTGTAAGCCTTGCTGCTCACACCCCCAACAACCCAGGGATGAGCTAGAGGTTTTAACAAACGAAACATACTGATCCTAAAGGAGTTGGTGTGTGTATTAAAAGGTGAGGTCTCACAACCACACCATAAAATACACTCTATTTCCTCACAGTGTAATTAAGTGGTGTTGGTTATTTAAGGCAAGCCTTTCTGGAGGTGCTGCTGGTGAAACATGACAGGTTATCTATTGCTAATACACGGAGATGAAGGACAGAGCACTGAAACTTTTCAGACACTCACCCCAGTCACAGATCTGGGTTGAATCCATCATCATTCTTTAGCTCACTCAGCCACCCCAGTTCAGACACAGCCATATGCAAATCAGTCTTGACCCTGTGCCTCATGGGAACAGTCAAGCCCAAACTGCCAAGCCAGATCTTCCCTGGACCGGAAACAAGCATCCTGGGACAGGTTATCTATTGCTGTCTATTGTTACTGCTCCTGCCCTCCTCATCTGCGCATCTCACTTGTTGCTTTGGTTTCGCTTTTTTGTTTTTGTTCAGTTTTATATATTGCAACCTCGACCCGGGGGTATTGAAGTGCTTTACACAAGCATCAGTTACATTACATAAGGACACAGTCATTTTTTAGGCATGGGTAAATAAAGTGAGCTCCCCCCTCCTGTTACTGATTCCTTGTCCCCTGTACCTCCTTCCTATGTCTAGACCCACTTGAGTTAGTTTAAAAAAGAATAAATTGGTTTAAAAAAAGAAAAAAAGTGGTCAACGCTGTCTGCGCCATACCGCTTTTTTTCTTTACCTTAAGCCATGCTGCATACGAGGTCATGCTGCTGTGCAGCATATCTAAAAATACATTGACAAAGCCAATAGATCTTGCATAGGTTGAACCTATTGGCCTTGCCAATGATTGCTCCCTTTTGATTTGCTTTGGTGTAATTTGGTTTCATTTATTATTTGCTCAGGCCTGGAGAATGTTTGTAGAGGAAAATCCTCTCCTTAGACAGCCTCAACTGCAACTTGAAATAGCAATTTCTTTCTCCACACCACGTAATACCGGGTGCAGGTCCACTCAGATGTAGAACACTCACACCCCCTTAATATTAGCAGCAAAAAAAACAGGTTGTCAATTTGTAATTTAAGAGAGAATGTCTATTCCTGATCACCATGTGGTAAATCCGCTCTTCGCAACTAATGGGATTCTAAGAACAGGGAACTGGGTCATTGTCAAAACAAGGAAAAGATGGCAAAAAAATACACAGATCTCAGTAAAAAAAAATATTGACAGTATTTATTAAGAGTATATACATAAATCGCATTAGAACTGTTTAGCAGGACTCATAAAACCTGAGAAGATTTGTAGGATGTCTTTAACATCAGGTCACAAGTGCCCAGCAGGAGACAGGCTCGAAAGAACTGGTTTTGGGCCTGTTGGCGATTACCTCCTTGCAGCCTGGAATTCTGAATTACACCCTCACATTTGGATGAATGATGTGGCCACACAGCATGCCTGCTGTCTGAACTGAAACAGATTTCTTCCAAGGAAAATGGCCACACATTGAGAGAAAAGCATCCTAAGCTAGCTTGAAACATCCTATTATTAGGCATCAGTTCAGAAAAGCAGAGCAGCCCTGGCTGATAAAAATGATACCGTGTAATTGCTCTGGGGTGGTTTTAAAGTCCAAACAAGCCAAAATTAGCTCAAAGAGAAACAAAAATAAATGTCTTTGCTAAATGGCTGTTTTAGGCACAGTTTTTGCGCACATGTGAGAAACAAACCTCCTGGTACATGGAGACTCCAATTAGTTGCCTACATTGCCAGTGGCTGCTGCATAAATAATCACAATGATTTTTCTCAATGGGACTTTGCGGGTACTGACGCTGTAAACAGCTCAACCAAACTGACATGAATCATGTATTCAAAGAGATGGTGTCCATAAGAAGAGAGCATTCTTAACAAAATATTCAGCTCCGTGCTGGAAGCATATTAATTATTAAATCCACAATCTACACTCTTCTTATACAGCCTTGCATGCCATACCTCCACAACACAGCCATATGACAATCCACTGTAAACAGCCCTGCTTGCCAACCACCATAATACAGCCAAGCATGCCCTGCCATTACAATACAGCTATATGACAAACCATTGTAATATACGCCTGATAGCTATACCTCCACAAAACAGCCAGATGACAACCCAGCATCATACAGCCCTGGATGTCAACCACCATAATACAGCTCTGCATGCCAACCACCATAATGCAGCTCAGCATTCCAACCACCACAATACAGTGCATCCTCACCCACCATATTATAGCTATACACGCCCAACCACGATAATACAGCACTCCCTACATGCCAACCATCATAATACAGACAGGCACACTGAACCACCATAATACACCACCACCATAATAGAGCCAGGCACACCGACGCACCATAATACAGCCATGCATGCCCTGCCATTACAATACAGCTATATGACAAACCACTGTAATATAGGCCTGATTGCCATACCTCCACAATACAGCCATATTACAAACTACCGTAATACAGCCCAGCATGGCAACCACCATAATACAGCCCTGCATGCCAACCACCATAATACAGCTCAGCATTCCAACCACCATAATACTGTCATGCATCCTCACCCATCATCACGCTTGCCTATCCGAAATCATTAACTGGATGAACCGTAATTTTCTTAAGATCAATACAGACAAAACGGAGGTGCTAGAATTTGGAGGGGGACCCCCTGTATGGGATGACACATGGTGGCCAGTGGAGGCAGGTAAATGTCCGGTTCCGGTCTCCAAGGTTAGGAACCTGGGGGTTATCTTCGATGATAAGCTTAACTTCTCAGCAAAGGTCAATAGGCTGACATCGTCTTGTTTCTTCCTTTTAAAAACTTTAAGAAAGATTTTTCCTTTCATTTCGCGCGACCTACAGAAGACGGTGATGGTTAGTCTTTTTCTTTCTAAACTAGACTATTGTAACGCTCTGTATATGGGCATTGACATAACGCAGATGGCAAAGCTTCAGTCTCTGCAAAATGCGGCCGCCAGACTTCTTTTGAACATCCCTAGAGGCTGTTCAACCTCTGCAGGCATTAAATCACTGCATTGGTTACCTGTGCGGCTGTGGGTTGATTTTAAGGTCCTGTGTTTGGTCCATAAGGCACTTTATGGAGGGGGTGCTGATGAAGTCGCTAAGTTATTCACGCCTTATGCTCCCCCACGTCTTTTGAGATCTACCAATTCAGGACTCCTTAAGATATCTAGGATTAAACGGGCCAGGTGGGGAGGCAGGACACTATCTAACAGGGCAGCACACCTGTGGAATAGACTACCTCCTAGCATGAGATCTCAATCGGATCTGAGACTGTTTAGGAAGAGTCTAAAAACTATTCTTTTTGTAGCTTAGCTTGGCATAAGCTAGGGCTCTTTGGATCTGCACTCACCCACACTAGCGCCAAGACGCCACGGCAATCGAGCGCTTTATAAGTTTTTAAAACATTAAAACATTAAAACATCATATTATAGCCATACACGTCCAACCACAATAATACAGCCCTCCCTACATGCCAACCACCATAATAGAGCCAGGCACACTGAACCACAATAATACAGCACCACCATAATAGAGCCAGGCACACCAAACCAACATAATACAGCCATGCAATGCTTAATTTGTAAAAGAAGAAGTTCAATGGTCCTCCTCAGGGGGCCACTGCAGCTTGCATTACCAATTGTCCTTGATAGCGCTGCCAATGACAGAACCAACACAACTACTAACCATCACACTGTACAAGGTGACAATTCAGACTATTCCAGGCACCCAAAGCTATAAGAATGGCTTGGACTGCAGGTATTAGTCATTTTTAATGTGTATTGAATTAATAAACAACTGTTGTGCTCATTTCTAAGTTAAACAAACAGTTCTACCACTGCAGCCATGCATACTCACACTCCATATTAAAACCATGCAAGCCCAAACACGAGAATACAGCCCTGCATACCGCACACCATAATACAGCCAGCATATCAAACCACCACGATACAGCAATGGATGCCAAACCACCATAATCCAGTCATGCATGCTCAGCCATCATTTACAGACATGCAAGCCCAACCATGATCATACAGCAATGAATGTCAAACCACCATAATACATCATGCTTTCTAAACCACTAAACCACCAAAATGCAACCATGCATACTCACACATAATAATACAGCCAGACATACCAACAACTATAATACATCCCTGCATGCCAACCACCATAAAACAACTGGCATACCAAATCACCATAGTACAATCATGCATGCCAAACCACCATAATGCAGCCATGTACACTCTCCCATCATATTACAGCCATGCAAGACCAGCCATAATAATACAGCCATGCATCTCAAACCACCATAATACAGTAAGGAAAACAAATGGTCCCTGACACACCTAAATACACTTCAATTAATAAATATATTATGGAATGAATCTGTCTAGCACAAGATTTCAAAATATAAGCACGTTCAACAGGCAATTAAATGGTCACCAGAAATCAATTAGATTGCAAACATCAATGTATTCTTTCAAAACGAGGGATCTGGCCAAAATATTACTGATAAAGCTGGTACCCCTACAAAGACAGGTCTACCCCTAGTTACATTTGCAATATCACTTGTTAGTCTGTAAGGTGATGGCACTGGTAGGGGGAGTGGATGTTGGGTGTGGGCCTTGGGGGGATTGACGACGTTTCGATCCAATTGCCAAAGGGTAAGTAGACTCCTCGGCTACGGGTCTTCCTCAGGACAGGGAATGGGGGAACCCGACCACAGTGGTGGTCTGAAGAATAGGAGTCAATCAATGATTCAGGGTTCAATCAATAAAGTTGTGAATACAAAGGGGACGAATCACCCTGGAGTTCCGCTGGGATCATGCGGCGTGAGACCTTCTATCAAGTCGCTGCAATTGGATTAATGAGGCGTGGAATTCTTGAGCCAGAAAGAGATGCACTGCATCCGTCGGTATCTCTCAAAGATGTCTCACTCGCTGGGATATTGCGGTGTGGGACCCTTGGTCAAAACCATGTGATTATTAAGGTGCTGATTTCTTATGTGGATCAAGAAGTGGACAAACCGCATCCGTCGGTGTCTCTCATGGCACTACGGTGCGATGAGAGACACCCATGAAAGCTACGACGGTGTCATGAGAGACACCGACGGATGCGGTTTGTCCCCATTTTCTATAATGGTAAAACCACCATAATACAGCATGCGTACCAAACCCCCATAATACAGCTGCGTGCCGAACCACTATAATGTAGCCATGCATTCCAAATCACCATAATACAGCCATGCATACTCACCCACCATATTATAGCCATGCAAGCCTAGCCACAATAATAAAGCCCACTTCGCCTGACAACCACCATAATACAGCCAGGTATACCTAACCACCATAATACAGCCATACATTTCAAACGACCATAATTCAGCCATGATTACGCACCCACCATATTATAGCCATGCAGGCTCAACCTTGATAATGCAGCCCTGTATGCCACCCACTTTAACCCGTTTACCGCAGCGAACATTCCGCACGGGTGTGGGCGTCGTATTAAGTAGGCGGGGCTGCGTCAGCCAACGGTCGTGCGCAGCTCCAGGGAGGGAGTGCTCGCGTCGGCTGTTGGCTGACGCGAGCACGGAACGGGTTAATGCAACCAGGCATACCAAACAACTATAATAAAGTTCTGCATGCATACCACCATAATAAATCATGATTGCCACACCACCATAATGCAGCATGTGTGCCAAATCAACATAATGCCGCCACAAATGCCAAACACCGATAATGCAGCCATGCGTATCAAGCCACCATAATACAGCTTGCATGCCAAACCGCCATAATAGAACATTGCCAGTAAAACCACTATAACTGGCAAGCATGCCAAGCCACCACAGAATAACCATGTGTGGAAACCACTTGTAATATAACAATGTATGCCAAACCATTATAAATCAAATATGTGTGTCAAGCCACAAATATATACCTATGTGCCAAGCCACCACAATACAGTCATGCATGCCAAACCGCCATTAAAAAGCCTTGCTCGTTAAACCACCATAGTACATTTATGCATGCCAAGCCACCATAATTCAGCCAATGCTTGGCAAGCCATCATAACAGAGCCATAATTCAGGCAACGTGTGGCAAATCGCCATAATATAGCCAAGCATGCCAAACTTCCAGTAAGTACAATTTAAGAATAATTATTTAACAGGGGAAACACGGAACAATTATGGGATAGCTCGGGGACAGATAGAGTTTTCCTTTGCAAAGTGATTACTTAACCTCAACCAGCACACAAAAGATGGTGTCATTGGCAACTGTGCAGTAGCAAAGTCATTGCCTTTAAGCATATGTTTTTGTTACTGCACAGTTAGGTTTTGGTTCAGGTCTCATCAACCAGAATGCAGTCATCTCCCCAGAGATTCATTCATTAACAGAGTGATTGAAAGGGGTGTCCAACATTGGTCTTTGAGGTCCAGATCTGTACCAGATTTTCTGGATGTTCTCAGCAGCCAAATGTAAATGTAATGAATCTACAAGGAACTCATCGACATAGTCAAGGATGAGCCTGAAACTCTGGCATAGATCCGGCTCTTCCAGGGCCTTATGAGAAGAGGAGAGGCACTGACACTTCCAGTGTCACAACTGGGGCGCAGACAAGATCATTCCTGGGGCGGTCTCCCAGCTCTTTGGGTTCAGGATTTTACCCTACTAAGAGATTACTGTGAGTGGAGGTTCTTCCATCTGGTACACACGTTGCAAAAACACTTTACAAAAGAGCAGGTGTGAGTTTATCGACCAAAAATTATAATTTTAATTGATTTTTCCCAGCAAAACATATGCAAACATGTTGCAAGTCACAATAATCTATATGGAAAAAACTAAATTATTGTATTAGAGAGTGTCATAGGGGGTGTGTTAGCTTTCACGAACAAGATGGAAAGGAAATGTGGTGGGGATCAGGAGAGAGGATAGAGAAACTTAACTGAAAGACAAGGTGGATCTCATCTGGCAGCAAGATGAGTGATAGGAGTTAGCACAGAGTGCAGAAGAGAAGAGGGTGGGAATGAGCAGACTAAACATCTTGGATAGAGGAACAGAGGGAAGTGAACGAGTTGCATTAGGAGGGGTGCGAAGGGCATGTGCAGATAAAGCAAACACAGCTGTGGAGAATGAAGTGTCAGAGAGTGAGAGAAGGTGGTGGGGAGGGAGGGAGCTTGGGGCTTGGTGAGGAATACCTATAGGAGCTGAGGTCACCGTAGGCGTATTTGAAAGTGAGGGCGAAGGTCAGGCAAGTGAAGGGGGAGGTCAGGCAAGTGAAGGGGGAGGTCAGGCAAGTGAAGGGCGAGGTCATGCAACTGAATCTCGCTTTGCTCAAGATGAACTAGGATGAGGGAGTTGCTCTCTTTTTCAAAGTTTTGACTGAAGAACAAGTGCTCTGGAACCTGGTTGCGGTATCAATAATTCTAGTGACAACAGGCAGTGCAAACAGTATATACTCCTCTTTGTCTGGACAGTGTGAATGTGTTATAAGCATTTTCATTCTGGCGGTGCCATTATGTATCTTCACCTCCACCCTGGCAGTATCCATATTGTATATTACCCTCCACGCTGGCAGTGACACTGTATTGAATACCACTTCATCCTACTGGTTTCAATTCATATTACATATACATTTGTACTGACAGGATCTGTGTATTACATGCACCTTCATCCTGGCAGTGTTGGTGTATTAAATGCATTATACTCCTCACTGTGTCTGTATGCTAAATGCACCTTCATCCTGGCAGCGTCAGTACAGTAAATGCACCTTCAGCCTGGCGGCGTCAGTACAGTAAATGCACCTTCATCCTGGCAGCATCAGTGGAGTAAATGCACCTTCACCCTAATAGTGTCAGTAGGCTAAATGCACCTTCATCCTGACAGCTTCAGTATACTAAATGCACCTTCATCATGGCGGTGTCAGTATACTAAATGCATATTCAACCTCACATTGTCAGTATCCTAAATGCACCTTAGTACTGACACCATCAGTATACTTACTCCCCCTTCATCCTTGCAGTGTCAGTATACTAAAAGCACCTTCATCATGGCAGTGTCAGTATACTAAATGCACCTTCATCCTGGTAGTGTCAGTATACTAAATGCATCTTCATCCTGACATTGTCAGTATCCTAAATGCACCTTAATACTGACACCGTCAGTATACTTACTCCCCCTTTATCCTTGCAGTGTCAGTATACTAAATGCACCTTCATCCTGGCAGTGTCAGTATACTAAAAGCACCTTCATCCTGGCAGTGTCAGTATACTAAATGCACCTTCATCCTGACATTGTCAGTATCCTAAATGCACCTTAATACTGACACCGTCAGTATACTTACTCCTCCTTTATCCTTGCAGTGTCAGTATACTAAATGCATCTTCATCCTGGCAGTGTCAGTATACTAAAGGCACCTTCATCTGGGCAATTTCATTGTATTACATGCACCTTCACCCTGGCAGTGCCATATTATGTGTACACTTCAATTCTGACAGCATAAGTGTGTTACCTCACCGTCCTCTTGAAAGCCCTTTTATGTTAGATGACCTTTATTCTATCAGCGTTAGTATATTACATCACCTTTATTTAGGTAGCCTACGTATATCCCCTGCGCCTTGATTCTGGCAGTATCAAAATAGAAGCACCTACAGTATGTAAGTACCATAATATATGCACTCCTTCATGCTCCATCAAAACGATTATGAATGTACCTACATCCAGGTAGTATCTCCTTCATTATATAAGACACACCTTCATTCTTTTTTTTTGGAAAGGAATCACACAATAAGCCAGTGATGAGAAGTCTGATAGTGGGCATGGCTGGTTAGTCAATAGATTGAGAATTTACATTAGAATGGGCAAGTTGTTGGCTACTCTTGGAAGGATGATAGGCTTGCGAGAAGAAATTTGCAAGAGCATTCCAGATTCTGGGGGCACTGGGCAAACAATATCAAGGCATGGTTTTGACTTCTTAAGATGGTGCCATTAGGCATCATACCTTAATGTCCCTAAACACTCATCTGACATTGACTATGACTCCTCCATGCTTCTCTCATGCTTGAAACACCAGCAGGCACTGCACTAGCAGCAGAGTTTCTGATATTAAGTTGGGTGAAAGTCATTTTGCTGCACATCCGTGCAGTGATTTAAAGACTCTGCTCCCAAGACATCTTGAATTTTGTCTGCTTCTTTAGTATAGGAGGAGGAAAGAGTCCACAGTCACACCACGGTGATGACAGTAGGGAAGATATACTATCAGAAGGATTCCTCTCTTTTGGCTCTGAGTGGTCCAGTGTGGTCATCAATTTCAGATATCCTGCTCTGGCCCCTTTACGTCCTTTCTCAAAGTGGACTCGGTAACTATAGTAGAAAGATGATTAGTTTACTGTTCCTTGGCTATTTTATAGACATCTGGCAAGTCCAGGGGGCGTGGCTAACGCCCGACGAAGATGGTGGTGCGTTCGTAGCTCTCTCAGGAGAGCGGGAGCGGACATGGACCAGCACTGTGCCTAACACACCGTAAAGGAGCCTGGGTTGCAGGACATCGACTTTAAGCATGTCGTGAGCATTTTCCTGATCTTTGTACAACCTACGTATCCGAGGTAGACTACATACCTTATCTCCGCTCCCGGACACGTCTATAGCAGTCCGCCCGACCGCCATTTTATGACGCCGGCTGTGAGGCGGCTTCTTTTTTACGGCGTTTCCTCCCTGTTGCGCTGCTATGCGCTGTTATGCCTCCTGCTCCTTAACATCCTTCTCTGACGGTGCATATATGATGTGTGACTTTTGGAACCGCTACTGCTCTAATTAAGTGGCGAGTTTACTTCTATGCGTATTTAGCCTCCATTATGAATAATCAGTTTGTATGACGCTTCCCACTGACATTATTATCTTCACCTGGCAATATTTTTCCCTCTTCTTTTACTGCTTGCATATATCTACATGATACCTTCAATAATGACATTTCCAAGTAGTCACTATTGGATTTTACAGCAGTCTTGAACCGCACTCCTTAGTAACTTTCAAGTTTCCCTCATATAAACCTTCTCAGCGCTCACTGAACCTACCTCTTGATTTCCTCCGACTATTAGTGGTTGGCTGTTGTCTCTCTGACCACCAAGGCATTTATTTATTTTATAGAGAGACTTCGATGCTGTTTGTTTGATATACTAGACATTCAATACTGAGGAGACGGCTGCTGCCTCTATATGGCGCTTTGTTGGTCACAAATTTTTACTGCGCATCTTTACAGCAATTGCGAAAGAGGGCTTTGATTGATATTATTTTTTAAAGATAAAGTGTCCACATTTATGAATATAGCCAAAGACTGTAAACTATCCACTGAAGAGACTTTCACCTTTTTTCTCTAATTGTATTCTGAAGTTGCTATGTATGTTTTCTTATGCTAGACCACCCTTAGTTGTATGCTTTATTTATATATTGTCTAGACACCCTATTGCAGCCATATTTTTTGCAGGATATGTAAGTTTATATACTTGCATTTCCTTGCTTGCATTGTTGTGAACACTATGTACATTTGATGCCTTTATTTGTTTATATGGTATTCTATTGCATTGTGGCACTATCTCATATACCTTTTATTTGGTAACCTCTACAATCAGTCTCCTATCCTCTCTTATATTCTTCACATGGAAAAACAACTTAAAGAGGTGCTTCATTGAAAACCTACCTCTCATAAGTTCCTAGTTCACACCAGCTCCAGATTTCAGTGTTTAGATATGGAGGATCCAGTCTCCTCTTCACCCAAAAATATGTAATCTGCAGCGACTACTCCAAATACACCTGGCACCAAGGCAACAACCAAATAGTTAAAGAAGGACCCTCCGTTTCCTCCTGCTCAAACTTCTTCAGTTACTTTGGACCTATTACTAGAAGAAATTAGGGCCTTGCGTCCCTTTCTGTAGGAAACTACTACCACTCTCCAAGAAACTACTTCTACGCTTCAGGAACTTTCTAACAAGTGGTCATGTGTGGAAAGTCGTGTCACTACTTTGGAACACACAGTTGAATCCTTAAGCTCCTCCACCTCTAAGATTGACTCCTTGTGTTCTCAAGTCTCCCACCTTCACAAACAGATTGAGAATTTGGAAAACAGAAACCGGCGTAACAACCTACGCATATATGGTTTGCCAAAGGGAACATAAGGCTCGGATTCAATCTCTTTCTTTCAGTCCTTCCTTCCCAAACTTGCTTGTGAAGTGGTTGTCAGAATTTCCGTTCTGACTTTTCATCGTTAATACTCATGTACTTACTGTTCTCTCTATCTTATTTCTATAGCCTTCCTATTCTTGCTTCAGGTTTTGTTCTTCCCCTTTTTCCAAATTATTTATATTTATTAGCTTTATTGTTTTTACATTACTTGTTTAACCAAGTTTTTTTTTCTTCTTTTTAACAGGATGTTCGCCCAACCCTCCTCCCCTTCCCCATGTTTATCAGCAATCCGTTGCTGCTGTGTTCCTCTCCGTTTCCCTCGTGAGTTTGGATGGCATCATTCTTCCATGTGGCCTCCCACCCCTCCACCCTTTGTTTGATCTGGACCTTATGTAAGTTTCATCATTCTTTCTACTTTATCACTTTTGTGCTATTATTCTTTCCTTAGCTTTTCCCTTTTTCCCTCTCCTATCAGCCTTTTTCCTTCCCCTTTTCTTCCTTTTCTTCTTGTCTCTCCTATCTTCTCCTTGTCCTTGTCTTCCACGAGATCTTCTTCTTTTACCTCTTCTCTTTCCCTTCTGTTTCTTACTCCTCATCTTTATTTGTTTATATTTTCTTTATTGTATTGTTATTCCTACTTTTACTCTTTTTTTTAAGATGCTTAGTTTTTCTCTTAGATTTGTTCATTACACTGTATGCTTATTGCTTATCATTGTTATTTTATCTCGGAACATTAAGATTCACTACATGGAATGTTAAAGGTCTAAATAACCCTATAAAGAGACAATGAGTTTTATTTCACTTAGCTAGGTTAAAAACAGATATTGCCTTGTTGCAGGAAACCCATTTATCTGATTCTGAAACATCTAAATTGAAAAGGTCTTGGGTAGGCAATGTATTTTCTTCTCCTGCGTCAGGTAAAAAGAATGGAGTTGTGATTCTGTGTCACAAAAAGTTTACTGTTGCTCTTGTTCATCAGGAAATAGACTCAGATGGTCGTTGGGTAATTATCAAATTGTTAATAGATAATGTACCACTCGTAGTGTTTAATGTTTACGCTCCAGTTACTGTTGATAATAATTTTTGGGTTCTATTGATGATGATGATTATATTATTTTTGGCGTCGATTGCAATCAAATCCATGATCCCATTTTAGATAAACGCTCCTCAGTTAAATCTGTACACTCTAAGATGCATTCCCAATTCACTTCCACCATTAAACGTAAATCCCTAGTTGATCTTTGGAGACTTTGTCATCCAGACCTTCAGGAGTGCAGTTATTTTTCTCCTCCACACAAAATGCAATTCAGTATTGACTATCTCTTCTTTAGCAAATCCCTTACCCAACATGTTTTCCACTCAGATATAGGCTCTATCCTGATTTCTGACCATGCCCCGGTCTTTGTTGATTTTGATATAGTTCCCTTTTCACCACCCTCTGGCAGATGGCGTTTCAATAATTCCCTTCTCGCTGACCCTAAATTCTCCAGTCAATTCAGTTCTTTTGCCGCTGACTTTTTTGCTACTAATACGGTTTCTGACTCTTCTCCTACCATGATATGGGATTCTTTTAAGGCAACTGCGCGAGGCTTTATAATCAATTATGTTTCTCAGAAGAAAAAGAATTTTGAGAAACAATCTACCCAACTTATTGCAAGAATTAAACAATTAGGATATGCCTATTATCATTCCTTTACTGACTCTTCCTCATATCTGCTAAAGTCACTTTTAATAAGTTATCCACTGAGGCTGCAGCTTCTTATCTCTTGAAAAGTAGTGCACTATATTATGGAGGTCAGAATAAAATGGGAAAACTTTTGGAAAACTACCTAATGTTTCATCGGGACAGAACTAGGATTACATCCATAACAAATTCTAATTGTGACTCCCTGTTTAAAGATGATGATATTCTTCAAGAATTTGTTTCCTTCTATTAACATCTTTACACTCCTGAATCACAACCGCTTCAATCCGACATTTCCTCTTACTTCCAAACTCTTCCTTCTCCTTCTTTCGCCCATGTTAACTTTGACTCACTGGAAGTGGATATAACTCTGAAAGAGCTCTCTCATGCAGTTTCAATTTTAAAACGTGGTAAAGCCCCTGGCCCTGACGGTTTTATCATAGAATTTTATACTCATTTCTCACAACTCCTCCTTCCTCACCTTCTTTCTCTTTTTAATTTTTTCATCACGAATGGCTCTTCCCAAGGAACTTTCAAGAAGCTATGGTCTGTCTAATCCCCAAGGATACCAAAGATCCCTCCTTTTGCAAAAACTACCGTCCCATTTCTCTTGTAAACACGGATTATAAGATCTTTGCAAAAATACTTGCTCTACATATTGATTCCATTCTACCCGAACTTATTGGCCCAGAGCAATCAGGCTTTGTCAACAGCCCTACCTCACAACCCCTTTTTAACATTCCCAGCCAGGGAAGTGAATAAAATTATTTTTTCCACTAGCCAGGGAATTTTTAATTTTTTTTATCCACATCACAAGGTCCCTACACTTCACCAACCTCACTGACACTGCACTAACACATAGCCTTTCATCACAATAAATAGTGCTCCCGCGTAGCTCGTAGGTCGCAGCACGCCCCGCCCCGTAGAGGGACGGGAAGACCCCAATGATGAAGCATGACACTTAGGGATTCTTAGTGTGTGAGGGGTATTTTAAAAGCACATAGTGCCTTCATCCCACTGGTCTGATGAAGAGCCTCATTTTTACACTCCCTTAAATAAGAAACTGAAAAAATCCTAAAATGTAACACTTGCACTTCTTTTGATAGAATCTTTCTGTTTATGCGAAGTTCGCAAACCGCCATGATTATTCTCTTGTTGTCTTTCTCATCACATTATTTTTACTCCTACATCTTTATTGTTCTATATACGTCTACAATGTATATTTATTGAATATTGTTACTTGTTTTCTACATCTTTATTATTTGCTATTTCCCTCTCTCTCCCCCTTTTTTCCCCCCTTTTTTCCGCTTAGACTTTATTGCTTATTGATTCCTGATTTATGCATCTGTAGTGTATGCTTTTATATTTATATTTACATTATCTTGTATGATGCTCCCATGTTATACTTCTCTTTGTATTTGGTTTCAATAAACTTGAAATTAAAAAGAAATGAGCAAGTCCTTAGTGCGTGAGTACACTATCATTCAGCCCTCTCCTAGTATAGAGCCTTATCTCAGTATGGTGAATCATGTGCAGGAAAAGCACTTACTGACACAATTTCAAATAGACCGAATTAGACGTCACATGTCTTTCCCTCTGGGCCAATACGTTATAGCTACAATCCAACAATGCTCATGCGATGAAATTTCAGACCAATTTGTTCTTTTCCTACGTTTTATAAACCATCTACTCATCGATACCTGGCGCTGATTCTTAATCGCATGTGTTTTTTTTAATGTATACCTGCACTTCATTTCCTACGGTCTCTTTGCAATCATGATATTTGCTGCTCCGTCGGCTCTTTCCTAAAGTCTGCTGTGTGGATACGGAAAACTTAGCTGTTTTAATGGGGTGAGCAAGGGAAAAATGCACTGAACTGAAATCTTTTAGATGTTTTTAACTTGTTATTTATTATTTTCTTATGTTTTCATTCTTTTGCCTTTTAACAAGGATGTCGATAGATGGTATTGTGTGCAATTTTATGGCTACATTTGCTAGCCGAAGAAAGATGTTTGATGATGAGGATGATTCCGTCTAGACCTTTCAGCAGCCCTGGCGGGTATGATAATAGTAGGGTAATGTTCATAGATCCATAAAGAATGAGCAGCAGCCAGTCATTGTCGGCATGAAAACATGCCTGATGCCTGAATCTGGAGTCTTTGCAACATTGTCCCTACTGAGAAGTCACTTGCTGGACTCCAACCTTTGCTTATATTCTGTTACCTTGTTTTCAGTCAGGTGTCTTTGGAGGTTTTGGAACCAGCTACGTTCCCCTTCCCCGTTAGGGGCAAGTATAACCAGATATTTTATGTCTCATTCTCAGAATGATAAATACCTCAGACTTTGTTGCCCATTATTACAGGGCAATGTATTGACCTCACCCCACTTTTACTCTGAGATGTATGGGCCCAATCACAAGGGAGCATGGTGGGGCAGTGGGGATGCAAGACTCTCACTCACTAAGAGGCATATGTACAAGAAACTGGTAGAGCGCGGTGTTACATCAAAATTGTTAATGCCATGCTCCGTCAGTTTCAAAATGCAAGCATTTGCCATATTTGCAAGAATTCTGCACACCCCTGCGTTAGCTAATGGTGGCACTAAAAAAGCTGCCTATCGCCAGCGCAGGCCCCGTAGCACCATTTTGCTAGGGTGCCTGCGCTGCAGGAGCAATTGTTTATGTGCAGGAAGGAGCAGCCCCCTTCCTCTAAGCGCCTTGAGACCCTTCCGGGTGAGTAGTGTGCTATACAAGTGTTATGATTGATTGATTGATTGACCTGCCTGCACAAAAATAATCTTTACAGGCGATTTGCTCTATCTATGTGTGCTGCATAATGCAGCACACGTAGAAGGAGCAAAATATGAGGAGAAATAAAACATTTCTCTTCATATCGCCTGCTTACGACAATGTATTCCCAGGCGGTATTTTTTGGACGCTGCCTCATACCTTGTAAATATAGGACTGTGTCAAAAAGCAATGGGTGGTGCGGCAGAACGCCCACTGTAACACCCATTGCGCACCCCTTTCACACTAAGTGCTGTGTGAAAAGGGGCATTATTTACAAGGCAATGTTAAGCCACCAGAACGTCAACAAAGTGACGTTTTGGTGGCGGTGACTCCTTGTAAATATGCCCCTAAGTGTCTAGAAAACAGCTCAGAATCTGGCTATCCTGAGCTCAACCTTTTTCCAAAGCAGCGCTGTGATTCTCTTCTGAGTTTAGCAAAAATGTGCAAATGTTATTACGATGCTCAAGAAGAAGCTGTTAGGTAATGACAGTGTCCCTCTTCAGATTTCTGATCCTTCGCAACACACGACAGCTTTGTGCCCCTGCCATAGGCAGTGGTGCTTTTCCTGTCCCATTGTTGTCATGCTGAGTTCTTTTCTGCATGGTGGAGGTTTCTTGTTCAGGTAACACGTTTATCCTGCTAGGTAGTGGCAATCAAAATATGCGCTTTCCTCTGTGTGGTGGCCCCTAACACTGTACCTTCACCTGGAGGACAATATGCTGTATTTAATCTTCTATACTGGTAGTGGCCTATACACCTTGCTCTAAGAAGCAGGGCACACACCTTCATATTGTTCATAATGACATTGGCCCTCACCACGGAATACCTCAGGCAAGTGAGAGCCTAAACATGGCTCTAACATTTTGTGCATGAACCCTTCGAGGGGTCGGGGTGACAGAGTGGACGGTCTCTCTCACCAGAAACACATGCCCAACTACACTCTTTGGCTAGTCCAGGGCTGCACAGGAACCTACCACTCACCACACAGCATTTGAGGCCATACATGTCCATTCAGAATGGGAGAACAGCTGAAAGATCAAACATATCCATAGAGATGATTTCGTTTTGTTTTTTATTCTCTAAGCAGGATATATACAGATGCTGGAAAAGTTTCTACTATATTGTTTGTTCTGTTTGCTTTATAATCCTCATTCACGAATAGTGGAGTGTGACTTTTATGCTTTCATGGCAGCTTATAACTTGAAAACTTTAACAATGCCCTATCTTTGACACACATAGCTAAATATTCACCCGAAAATACAGGGAAGAATCGTGGATATTTCGAGCGCCATTTCCTAGTAAAAAATCATAGGGGCATATTACCAAGCAATAGCGATAATTATCGCTATTGCTTGGTTAGAGACAAAAATGTATCGCCGACCTGCGGCGATTTTTATCGCATATAAACCTTGGTATTACCAAGGTTTATCGCAAATGCGATAAAAATCGGCCGCAATGCATGAATATCGCTGAAAAGTCAGCGATATTCATGCATTACCTAGCTAATGCTCTTAGCCATGTTATCCACCTCCCATTGGATAACATGGCTAAGAACTGCTCAGGGCAGGTGTTAGCTTTTGGAGATATTCGCGCTTAGCACGAATATCTCCAAAAGTTGGTAATAGGAGATAGCGATGTTAGCGACTGTTTCCAGTCGCTAACATCTTGGCACGCCCACTTTGCATGTCATTAGTGATAAATTTCTCTGACATGCAAAGTGGGGCTCAAGATGGTCGCTATCTCCTACTAGCTGTCGCTAACAGCTAGGTAATAGGGAGATAATTTTATCTCCGCTTTCTTGTCTTTTAAAGCAAAAAAGCGGAGATAAACCCCCTTGATAATATGCCCCATCGTTTTTTTTCCATAACTTGTTTTCTCTAACACTTGTGCTTCACTTCTGGCTTCTAAGCACTGTAAATAAAAAGCATTATTGCCTAGTGCTACTCAATTTACCGACCAAGGAAGGATGGAAGGCTTAGTTGACCTTGTTGGTATTCGAACTTGCAATCTATAGATTACAAATTCCCTTTTTATTCTATAAATTACACGTTCAGGTTAACATTGTTTTACTAGCAAAGGATGCATTTAGTCACGTATTCATAATTTTTTGACTCAATGTTTTAGTCTGTTGCTCTTTCCCGTGTGTCTCCTTATAAAATGTTGTAATTATCTTCGCCAGACATATTTCTTTCTAGTTTTGTCTACAAATTACAAGATGTCTTTGCTTCATCGGTTTCATTTCGAAACGAGATGTGTGCCGAGGTAGCCAGGGCCAGACATCATTCAAAAGTGTAAACGTTTAAAAGATATTGCAGCTGAGAGGTCAAACATTTGGTTTCCAGTCCTGCCTTGCACAAAGTATTGTGAAATCTTCAGAAATTAATAAGCCTATTGGCAGGCGGCCTGCTGACCCTTGTACTGTGAATAGAAAGTGGCAAGCAGCAGACAGGTGGTGTGTGTCTCCAGTCAGATTTCGAGTCAGTAATCTAGTTCTTCTAGTACAAACAAATTAGACGTGTTGCTCTGGACAAAGGAGCTGGACTGATGATATAAATAGAAATTAGGAACAGCAAGCCAGATGTTTTCCTCGTTATTGGACAAGCTGCCAACTGTTTTCTGTGGCTTGCTCCCTAGGCATCGAGGTGGGGTCTGGATGAGTTACTCTCATAGTTCTGACAAGTTTTTTTAAATGTATTTTGTTTTTTTACAATATAAGCCCTTTTCTGTCGGTTTTTAAATCATCTTTAATTATTCCTTTTACAGCGCCTAAAGGCCAATTTCAGCTTGTTTGTTGCGCTTTATAAAATCCCAAAACAACAAAACATGAGGCAATCAAGTTACAGGAAGGCACACATTTTAACTTTCACTGAGTGCTAAAGTGTTTCATGTCTGTGTCCCCTACACGTGTAGAGAAATAAAGGTAACGACCACTATATGTTTAGTTGACAGGGAACCGTATAACAATACAAAGTGAAAGTGAAAACATACCCTCCCATGTAAGAGCTATACCCAAACCGAGTTGGGCTTGTTTACTATGTTACTTATGATCTTGCAATTTAGTGCAAAGAATGGCTCATTCGTTCACAACTTTGTGACTTTCCCAATGTGATCGTTCTTGCACTAGTAATGGTTCCATTGCACAAGAGGTGGGCAAAAAGTCCTCATCTCAGGCTTAGAAGTGCTATAGTGCATTAAGCAAAACCTGAAAGTGCGCTGCCATGTCCACATCTGCATATTTTGAGCAGGATAAAAAATATGAATTGTGGGGTGCAAAGTTAGCGCTTACATTGTAACAAGTGGATGGCCCCATGTAAATGAGGGAATCTTTCTGCCCATGCACATGCCTCAAATGATGGAAATATGTTTGTGGGCAAAATGGCCCTGAGGGACATGTTGAAGGACGACCACCTGGGAAGTGGCAAGATGTACTTACAGTGAAACAGAGTACTTCTGTTGATCTTAGAGAGAAAAGAGTAGCCTGGGAAACATTTAGGAAATTCAGCCAAACCGCCTTCCCATCGTACTTGCGTCCCAAAATGCAGGTCGAGTTTTGCCCTTGTGGAGACGCTAAGAGAGGACTTATAAAGACAATTTTATGACTTTTGACTGATTTCCACTTGTAATGAGGTATAACTTATTCTTGTTTAAGTTACACTATAATCACAAAAGGGTGTATGTCAGTGAGGTAAGAGCGCTTAAGTTTGGGTATTGGATGCATTCTTACGTTTCCTCTTAACTTGCTCTTGTTGACATCACAAGGGGTGTATCAAGGGAATAGTTAGGGAAAGTCCATACAAGCCTGGTTCACAGGTGTATCCGTTTGATATTCACAAACATTTTAACCAGCCGCGGCCCGTCAGGTAAGAGCGGTGGTGCGTGGTGGTGCCAGGTGGGGGGATTTCAACAGATCACGACGAGGAAAAAATTAATTATTTATTTAATTTTCCCTCGTGGTCGTCTGTTGAATCCCCCCCAACCCGGCACCAACACTCTCACCTGCATGGGCCGTGGAGGACCACCAAACACCCCAGATTTTCACACAGTGTAGAAGTAAGAGAGGAGATCTTAGAGAAAAATATTTATAAGCGAGAGAAAAAAGGATTCCTAAAATTGAGCACACATATAGGTGTCCTAAAAAGGTGTATATTAGGAGTATTTATAAAATACACACGCTTACTGTTTATGAAAACAGTTCTAAATATCTTTTTTGTGACTTCCACTTACTGCTCCTCAAGACAGTCTAAAGCATGGACGTCATTTTGGGGTGAGAGCCCTGGTCTGCCCTCTGCAACCCTGGCCCAGCCTTTTCCACCTCTCGGGGCAGAGTTTGCGAAATTAGTGACAAGGACTGTAAAGGACGGCTAACCCTTATAGGTGGACGTCTGGCTCTGCCTTCCTTATTTTCTGCCTATGTTTAGATATTGTTAGTGAATAAAACTAGCTTTTTCCCAAAAGGGGGCACAATTGGATGAACTGGACCTTTGCTGGCAGCATGGTTAAATTAAGTACAATGATTTTAAATGTATGTTGTGGTTGTGCTGGAGGGTCAGAGTGTGTTTATGTGAGAGAGATGTGTGCATGACCACATCTGAGTGAAAGTGATTGAGAGCCAGTGACAGGTTGTGAGTGAGAATGAGTGAATTCAGAGTCATTAAAGTAATTATGAGTTAGTTAAAGTGAGAGACTGCAAGCGAGAGTGTGGGTGACTGACAATGAGTGATTAAGAATAAGTATGAGGGAGTGTGAGTAATATTGAGTTACAGAGATTGAGTGTAACTGTGAGTGAGAATGAGAATGAATAAGAGTGACTGCAAGTGAATGTGAATGAGAACGTATTGTATTGCATTGTATTGTAATTGCATTTATATAGCGCTTACTACCCCTGACGAGGCGTTGAAGTGCTTTTTCGGCGAGTAGCACGCAACTCCGGGACCCATAGAGGATTAGTGTTGAATTAGTATAGTGAAACATGCAAGTACATTTTAAGTGGTGGATAGATTAGTCAGTTATTTGGATTTGGAATGATAGCAGAAGGATAGAAGATGACAAAGGTTTGTATTTATATAGCGCTTGTTGAAGCACGCTATTCAGGAAGCCTACAAAGGATTAGTGGTGAATTAATATGGTGAAATATGAAGTAATTTCAGTGGTGGATATTAGTCAGTTACTTGGAGTGAGAAGGATAGTGGAGGGATAAAAGGGTAAGAAAGATTTGCATTCATATAGCACTTGTTACCCCTGATGGGTGTTGAAAGCTTTTCTGGCGAGTAGCACGCCACTCCGGAACCCATAAAGGATTACTGTTGAAAATTAGTATAGTAAAAAATATGAAGTAACTTGAGTAGTGGATATGTTATTCAGTTATTTGGGTAGTATATTAGTATAGTTTAATATGGAATTTGAGAAGTGAACATGTTAGTCTGTTAATTTTGATTGAAAAGGATAGTGGAGCGATAAAAGAGTGAAGGATTTTTTTTAAGGTCTTAGCAGTAGGAAGAGGCTTTTGGATGAGTAAAAAGGAGTTTTGGAAGGAAGGAGTCTGTGGGGAGAGTTTAGAAAGGTTTGTTTTAGGGGATCAGTGTAGTAAAAAGAGGTGTCAGATGATGCAAGGAGGGGTAGAGAAGTATAGAGTCTAGAAAGGGTTATTTTGGCGATCATAGTAGTGGTGCGGGGTTTGGGAAAATGAGAGAGTGGATGTAGAGGATATATTGATAGATGTATAGGATGAGAGATAGGGTAGTGCATTGGAAGGAGTAGTAGAAGAAGTTTGAGATGAGTCCGAAGGTTGGGCTAGAAGATATATTGAGCGAGGTATAGGCTGAGAAATAGGGTAGTGCGTTGGAAATGCTAAATTAGAAGAAAGGGATAAATATATAGATCCATAATTACATTGAAAATATATAGATACATAAAGGAGGTAAGTGTATGTAGATTAAAGGTATTGATAGAGGCAAAGGATGAGAAATAGGGTAGTGCATTGGATATGCTTTTCCAGGAGAAAGGTAACAGACACACAGATCCAAGTACATGTTAGGTACATAGATGCACAATGGAAGTATGTACATGTAGACCAAAGATGATTTTTATTTATTTATTATTATTTTTTTTTCTCTCAACAACATAATTATTTTACATGTTTATATAAAGTAATACACAAAGATAGGTAGATATCTGTAGTGAAAACAAATGCTTGTATACAGAGGGATATGCTGTAAATTTCTGTTTGCTTATGTGGGGAAGAGCCAAATCTTGAGTAGTTTTCTGAAGATAAGGTGGTTGTCGGTGGACTTTATGTTGGGGGTAACCAGTTCCATAGTTTGGCTGCTTGAACAGAGAAGGATGTGCCACCCATGGTTTTTTCTTGTATGGTGGGATTTTGAGGCGAGATGCTCCTTTAGAGCGGAGGTTCCTTTGTTGAATGTGTTTGGTGATTTTATTCCTGATGAAGAGTGGTCCCATTCCATGTATTGCTTTGTGGGTGATACAAAGCAGCTTGAATGTGGATCTTCTGGCAACCGGTAACCAATGCAGGGCTTTCAAGGCAGGGGAGATGTGGTCTCGCAGTTTGATATGCAACAGTAGTCTGGCAGCCGAGTTCTGAATCTGTTGTAGTCTTTTCATGGACGTTAAAGGTGATCCATGGTAGAGGCTATTGGCGTAATCGAGTTTGGACAGAACAAGGGAGATGGTAGCTTGTGTGCAAATCACCAAATGAGGGAAAATTCATAGCAGCGTTTTTATAGTAGCAAAGCTTGATCTTGCTAGTTTAGCCACTTGGGCATTCATCGACAGCTTGGAGTCCATGGTCATTCCGAGGTTTCTTACTTCCTTCGATACTTTAGGCAGTGATCCCAGTTCATCAGGCCATGCAGCAAGCGCGTTGTAATGTTTCCAATCACCACACATGAGTATTTTAGTTTTTGAAGCATTCACTTTGAGATGGCTCTCGGTCATCCACTGATAGACGGCTCTGAGACAGCTGAAAATTTGTGATTTTCCAATGTCTTTGGGGCATTCCAGTTGAAGGAGTATTTGCGTGTCATCTGAATAGTTATAGCACGTGAGGTGAAATGTATTCATCAGTACTGGTAATGACTTAATGTAGATGTTGAAAAGCATGCGTGAGATGATAGAACCTTGAGGGACCCTGCTTTTGTGGAGTACGGTTAGAAAGGTGGTGTATGGATGACATTAGTTCTTTTTTATCGAAGGTAGGACACGATCCAGTCTGGAGCAGTTCCCCCTATGCCAGCTTCATAGAGTCTTTGTTTCAGAGTGTCATGGTCAACCGTGTCAAAGGCAGCTGAGAGGTACAAGAGGAGTAGCACAGCAACCCCGTTGCTGTCAACTGTATTCTTTAGGTCATCCCAGATGGCAAGGAGGGCAGATTCAGTGCCCCTTCCCGGATGGAATCCTGTTTGGAAGTCTGAAAGTATGTCATTCTCTTCAATGAATTGTGACATCTGGGCGAACACTGCTCTTTCTATCAGTTTGCCCAGGAACGGTCGATTTGTAATGGGTCTGTAGTTGTCAGGGTTCAGCGGGTCCAAGTTTGTTTTCTTCAGTAAAGAGCGTATGTATGACTTTTTGAGTTCTTCTGGAAATATTCCAGTAGTTAAGGAATCATTGATGATTCTTCTTACTGGAGTGGCAGCAGAGGTTGTTAAAAGAATTGTCTTGAAAGTTTGTGGCGGACAGGGGTCATAAGGGCTGCCGGCAAGCCTGCTTGCTTTGACCAGGTCAATATATTCACCGTGTGAGATGTGTTGGAAGGAACGGAGAGGCTTGATTAGAGCATTCTTGGATTGTTGTTTTGTACAAGGGTTAGTGCTGGTGCTTTGTTTCTGTTTTAAGTACGATTCCTTAGCGTCTGCTTTGTCCGTGTAATGATTTGCCAGTTTGTCTGTGAAATCTTGAGTAACAGGATGAATTCCTTCTAGGCAATTTGGTTTGCGAAATTCATTGAGTATTTTATAGAATTCTTTATTTGCATATTTAGCGTTTTGAATTCTGTCTGAATAGTACCTTTTCTTAGCTTTTTTGATAGTCGATTTGTATAATCTGTTAATTTTCTGTAGGTGAAGTTTGTCTTGTTTGGCGTTTGTTTTGAGCCAGGTACGTTACAGCTTTCTAATTTGTTGTTTTATGTCTTTTATTTCTATGTTCCTCAAGGCGCTTTTTTTCTTTTGTTCTGTTGTTTGGTTTTGAGTGGTATCAGGATGTCAAAAGCTTCATGTAGCCACTCATATAGATTTTGAACAGAATTTATGGTTTCCAGATTTGTACTGGATGTTAGTTGTGTTTCCAGGTGTTCCAAATTGAGTTTGTTCCACGGTCGATAGGTGGATGAATGTAAGGTAGTTTTAGGTGAGTCGCTTAGCATTGTTTTAAATTGGAAGGCAAGCAAGTGGTGGTCTGACCATGTGACTGGAGTTATAGTTTGAGAGGTAACTAGTTTAGTATTAGCAAAAATTACATTGAGAGTAAGGGTGAATGTGAGTAAGATTTAAAGTGGGTGAGTATGAATGGATAGCAGTCACTCAGTAAGTGAGAATAAGTTATAGAGAGAGTGGGAATGAGAGAGGGAGAGTAAGAA
The DNA here is from genome assembly GCF_964263255.1 of Lissotriton vulgaris. Classification (NCBI taxonomy): domain Eukaryota; kingdom Metazoa; phylum Chordata; class Amphibia; order Caudata; family Salamandridae; genus Lissotriton; species Lissotriton vulgaris. The sequence goes on along the minus strand of NC_141685.1, from coordinate 453,870,279 downwards.
TGAGTGAGAAAGTATGAGTGAGTCAAAGTAAGAACCAGGAAAATCGGCGAGGGAGAGTAAGATTGATTATGAGTGAGTGAGAATAAATTAGGGAAAATGAGAAGGAATGAGTGGGACTCAGTGTGAATGAGAATGAATGTGAGTGAATGTAGAAAAGTGTGAGTCAGACTGTGGTAGTAAGCTTGCTAGTCTGCCATTGGACCTGGTATACTGAATGTAAATGCTGTCTTAAAGAGGCAATCATTGTAAAATAGGTGTCCTACCAATGCTGGAGTTAATTCTTGGCATAATGGGAGCCAATGGTAAAATACTGAGCTGGGTTACTAGAGGTAATTCTTGGCATATGGGACACCTTCGGAAAAATTATGTCATACTTGGAGAAATGCTTGACATAGGGGGCACGCATGGTAAAATGCTGGCTAGCACATATGGGATAATTCCTGACATTAGTAGCACACCAGGGTTACCAATAGAATATGAAAGGCATTAATGGCACAATCATGGCATTGTCATATTGTAAATAATTGTTGCCTCTTGAGGGCACCCATGACAATGGGCTGTCCCGGTCACAATGGAGATGATTTTTTACATATAGGGCACACATTGTACATTTTTAAAAAACGCTTTCAACTACTGTCAGCACTGGGTTTATTGGCCCACTCACCATGGAATGACATGGTTTTGTAATGAGTGCCCTTTAAATTCTTATAGAGGCTTAGGAAGTTTGTGTAAAAATTGTGCACCAATTGACCAACTTTAAAAAAAAAAATCCTAATGGGGGTAGAGCCCCCCCCCCCCCAACCTTCCTTGAAGCTGGTTCACTCACCTAGCTCACTAGCTACAATTCTGGACAAGTGTTTCACCCTGACTCCTTCAAAGATCAAGTCAGTACCCTAACATCTGTGACATCTAAAATAGCTGTGTGTCTGTGCTGTGTTATTTTAATCATGCGCAATTATTATCGAAATTCAGCAATGTCAATTACTGTGATGTCATGGGTGTTAAGGTCATGTAACATGACATTACCGGAAGATTGAGGGTCAAAGGTCATATGATGTTACTTCCTGTGATGCCATTAAAGTCAAAGGGTGTGTGATATCGCCTCTTTTACTCATGGAACTTTGGTGAATCCTAATCCATGCTCTTAAATTTAGCCAGCTTCGAAGGGAAGGTTAGTGAATACCCTAATAGGCTGCATATTAAAATATTTAAATAATATTTAGTTGGAAGGCACACATGCCTTTTATTTTCATTAGGGCTCCTGTTCACAGGGATTTGTTATTTACATTGATTACATCTTCATTTATATTTCACCCAAACTTTTAGATAACAATTTTTTGTTCAATTATTTAAATGTATTTCACTCACAAGTCTACGTACATGAGTAATGGTCTGACCACAAGGGACACTCATAGGCATTGAAGGCATGGCCTGTTAAACAGGGAAACAGGGAAATTATTATTCACCCTATAGAGGATATTGTGTCCGTTTAAGACAGTAATTAAGAAATACCTAAGGGTACTCAGAAAGCAGTTGATAACCGAGCCCTGAATATGCTCCAGGAATGGTTGTGAAACATGTAAAGACTGAAAGTATCTCTGAGCATGAGTTAAATACATTTAAATAATTGAATGAGATTTCTTTATGAATGATTTGGACGAAATGGGGAATAATGTGTATTTAATGTAAATATCACATGCCCTGGACTTCACTGATATTTAGAGAGTGATTACTTCCCAAAACACAAAACAATACAAAAATAGGTGACAGAAGTTTGGTAAATTTCGTTTTGATGGGTGAACTAATTGATAATAACATACTAAGATGTCATAAAGGTCATAAAGGATTCCATATGCAGAACATCACATGTACTAAAGAATCCTTCACTGCTGCTGAAGCAACTGCCTTGAACTCCCTATTGTTCAGAATTATAACTCAGTTCAATATCCTTGCCTTCAAGAAGCACTTCAAGACTCACTGGTTCGACATTCTCTTTCACTGACTGCCTTCTACCCACCAATAACATACATTAGTTTGAACACTTATCTTAAATGAAGGATGTCTTTGTGTGACAAAAGTCCACCTTAACTTTGTGATTGGTGCTAGTTTTTCCAAGATTTTCTTACATACGTAACGGTAACATTAGATATATGTAAGTGCCCATATAACGTTTGGTGCAGGAGTGGTATACAAATGGTAAAAAAAAAGATCAAATACAGACTTGTTGAGTTCACATAGGCCTATGGGCTGGAGAATCAGTTAAAGTATGCAACACTATTGCTTTCGCCTGAAGAAACAACCAATGTGTAGTCACTCACTGGTCAAAAAGGAAGCAGAAGGAGTGGAAAACGTTGAAGCTATGACATGCATGAAACCCCACATACACACTCTCATGCAATTTCAAACACTGCCACAAAACTCACAGTAATCTGTAATTCACATATTGGTTACCTCACAAAAGCTGTCAGATACTTGAAATAGTTTTACCAAAGTTGAAGACAGTTACATTTAACTTCTTCATGAACTGAAGCCGAACCTAATTGATGGCACTTAATTTCCAGACCAAAACATTGCTTTTGCTCCATATTTATTAAACATGAATTCTAAGAATACAAGCCTTACCTTCTGTTTGTAAGCGTTAAGCATTGACATCTCCACGTTCTGCCCCCTGACATGTTTCGGCTGCCTTTGAACTGGAGGGGACGTGGCCTTCTGGTTGTTGCGGCAAATACAGATGAAGAAGAACAAGAGAGCGATGGCTAGAGGGATGGCAACGCTTGGCACTAGTATGTAGAGAATTTCCATTTTACTCTTGTCTTTGGTTTCCTTGTAATCTGTATTATAAAATATTTTTAACATGTTATGCATATAAGGATGAATAACTCAATAAACAAAATGTTGACCTCTGTATTGCCTTCAAAGGGAAAGTTTGCACATCCTCACAGCAGTAAGTGGAATGGCAAGTTGTCTGCATCAATATTTGATGCAAACCATAATATAAGCCCAGACTCAGACAGTGCAACCACACAAATGGTACAAATGTGCATCAGTTAATTTCGTAATAAAAATGCTGCCCATAAAGAAAGAACATGATAAGATTAACTTAAAAAGGGTGCTACAAATAGATTGTTTTACAGAACCTACATGAAACAACAAAAAACAAATAAACAACAACAAAGCTGCAATATACTACATGCACAGAACCATATTAAGAGAGTGGGGAGGTGAGATGGCAAAGCAGGGGAATTGAGAGAACATAGTTTACAGATGCTCCCAAAATAAATCATAGGTTTTATGGAGGTGCGCTAATGAATGTATGCTAGAACATAATCCTATTTTTATCATTATTTTTCTCCTTTACGTTACTATAAAACTATTAATGTTATAATTATTGAACTGTATTGCATTGTTGATGTTATAATGATTATTATAATGATGAATAGCAGAAATATATTTATTGCTGTATGCATTGATTTTAGTATTGGCATTACATTTAATGTAATTTCTATTAGGGATAATATATTAATTAGCATTTTAAGTAGTATTTCTATAATTGTTGTCATTAGTATTCAATTTCCTACAAATCATATTATCATTAGTATAGTGTATGATCACAAGTTATTTTTATTTAACATGTGTACAATTACTATTAAAATTTAAATATAAATTAGACATAATAGTGTTTTGATGCCCAGGGCAGAAATAATTGTATTGTTTTTACTAATGATGCCATTGGTGATGTAATGATATCAGTGATGTTATCAGTGAAGTCAGCTAGATGTCATCCGAGATGCCATGTTTGAGGCCATTTACAGTGCACGGGATGTGAGATATAGTTTGTGCAGCTAACCATAACGTGGCAATTATAGTTTGTTTTTGGTTTCTTAATCATAACTCTCCATAAACAGTTTTTTGAGGCTATTTAATAGTATTTGAAAAATATTTTAATTGATTATGAGCATAGGTTTTCCATAGCAAAGTTTTTTCAGAGAAGGATTCTTGTTTTATGATATACTACATCCACCTTCTCAGCAGCCAACCTCAGTTGCCACTGGTCTTTTACCTCATACTCTGGGGATGGCTGAAAGGCCTGGAATGTAGGAGTGGCATACATCTTGGACTCATGATGCTTCACCTATAACACAACAGCTTCATTAAGAGTATAGTTTTGAAAATTGATAAACGGATAGGTTCTTTTACAATAAATATGTAGTTAAGAACGCAGACTTATCTTTTTTTTTAAACACATTCAGTGTGTAGAAGTGGGAGATACCTCAAGCTATTCTTTGCCAGGCCCAGTTAACAATGGACACTGATTGCAGTTATAATTGGAATGATCAGATTTTATAGAACTGCATTTTGTTCAATAAGGGCACCAATCATGCAATACAAACAGATGTATAGCTATATAGATGTGCTTATATACATATACACACACATGTGTATGATATTGTAGAAACCATGTTAATTTCTCTGAAAATGTAAACAAACATTATAGTGGCGTTCTTTTTGTGAATTGTGATCTTGGTAGCCGCTGCCCGTTTAGGGAAGAACGATGGGGCCAGGTTGGGGGGGATTCGACAGATGACCACAAGGGAAAATTAAATAAATAACTAATTTTCCCTCATCGTCCTCTGTCGTACTCCCCCCCACCCAGCTCCACCGCTCTTACCTGCACGGGCTGTGGCTGAATCTTGGGATTTGTTTGCTAGATTCCTACCATTGAAAAATGACACTGTAGTCTTGTTTATGTAATTTGCCATTTTTTTCAGTTCAGAAAGATTTGTATTATGATAAAGGAACACAATGGTACATAATAGTGTAAAAACAATAAAAAATAATGAGAATATATAAAATACACCAGTCAGATTGGAAAGCATACAAGAGAATAAAAAGATAAGAACAAAAAATAAAAAGTAAAAATATTCTAATAGTGTCTATATTAGAGAAAACAACACTGTCATGAATCACATCAAAAATGAGGTAGAGATTATTACAAAGCAGGTAAAACAGTACAATGCATAAAAAATACAAATAAGCTATGCTATGTATTAACAAAAAGGACGTCACGGAGATTTAAATACTTCTTGTTGCAGAGGAATAGGTGTGGAGAAACGCCTGGCGCTAGCATCATTGAAAAGTATAACTGGTTCCCAGAGATCTAATCTTTTGGGCGCTAAATGATGTGGGTATTAATTTGCACTTTTTTCTGAACCTTTTCTTTCAATACAATACATGAGAGCCCTGCTTTTTGGAATGCCAATAGTATTGTCATACTGTAGGTAGCACACAGACGACCATTTTCCAATTTAAATGTTATACAGAAATAGTATGATTTTTACCACATGCGTGAATGTCGCAAAGGTCGGATTTGACATGTTCATTTAAGGTAAGGCACCATGGGGCTTCCTTCTGGTTTCCAGGGTTTCGGCAGTAGGAATGGCCCCCGTTCAGCTCCGGATACCTGAGTGCTGTATAGCTGTGAGTATGGGGATACTGGGAATTCCAGGGCTGACACTGCAGGCCGGACCGAGTTATGCTGACGGTTCCACGGTAATCCACTCCAGTGCTGTTGTAGCATTTGTGATCTGAAAAACATGAACAAAATAGTTTGAACCTTTCTGACTCTGTAGCTCATTGACGCTTGCCTTTGGCCAGAACAGAAATTTCCAGATTACTATCTGACAATTATTTAGGTTTCTGCCACTGAACATTGCAGGACTTCATGTCCAGTGATGACTTTTAAGTTTTTGCTATATAATATTAAACATTTTGTACTTCCAAGGGCGTGACATTTAAAAGGATTTAAAAAGTACCCCTCCATTGTCTACACATACATTATACTGTGTAGGATCCACTTAAATAAAAAAGCACAGTTATCATTTCATATTCATTTTTAATATTCATATAGTTAACAGGGGAGAACACTAGATGATCGTCAGAGCTGAATATAGAGGAGTATGGTATGATCTTCCAGACAAAGAAAATGTTGGGAGTTGAGTAGAACAGTCAATAGCTCAGCATGTTGAGCTTGCATACTCCAAGGACCTGATGACAAGTCAAGGTGCTGTTTATCACACCTGATAAAAAACGATACCCTGGGGTTCAATATTTTTCCTCGGTGTGATAAATAGCACCTATTACGAATTAGTGGAGAATAGCTAGCCAGCGCTATATAAACCGCTCAAATAAATAAAGAAGCTTATTTTGATGTTTACAGCACCAGAATTCGTATGGTATTGTAAATACTGTATACATTTCCTCTGTTAAATTGCAGGTTTAACATGCCGAAATGATACGAATGTTGGGATATTTAATGCATCTGATTATTATCAGATGGGTTAAATAAAACCAAACTCGTAATTCCGTCCGGTGCGTAAAAAGGGGTTTACGCACTGAATGGAATTAACCACCCAACTTCTAATCAGGGCCTAAGACTGCCTTCTTCCACGTCAGGTATATACATTGTTTTAACAGTCAATTGGATAATGACAGGAACACAATGTTTACAGTGGTTTGAGATTGTGGTCATTTAGTGATGCAGGAAATATCATTTATTATAGGTTAGTTGTCAATAAAATAGGTATGAGAAATTCCTGCCTTTGTAAAAATCCCCAAGTTTTCATTTTGACCCCTGTGTGTGCTCTGAGTCATAACAAACTGGCTCAGCCACTGCACTATAGACGTCAATATACGACCATGGCAGGTATAGCAGAGATGATATCATGTATCCTTTGTCCTTACGATGACATCACTTGAATTAACATATTTCCTTTCACTCAGATGACAGCACAGAGTGCCCAAGTTTGATATAGGCTAATCACATAATATGGTGCCAGAATAGGTAACACATGCATATATTTTGTTGAGGAGAAACTTCTTCAGAAATCACTACAGGAAGCAAAGCTAAATCATGATTCACATAATTGAATGTGTTTAAATAGTCTTTTAAAAAAAAGTAATATCGAGCCTTTTGGGCAACACAATTGGGCCTCATTACGATGTGGTTTGGACCGCAATCGATGGCTTGCTGGTTGCGGTCCGAATCACATCTACTGCTGCGGTCGGACCGACGCATTGCAATTCGTGTGGTCGGAGGCAGCAGTCAGATGGGCCAACCAATACAATGGAGCCCGTCAGTTGGTCAGAAACTCCTCATAATCTCTTAGGGATGGCGTTTCTGCCATTGGGATTATGATGTTGGTTTTTGACAGCCTTTGCATGTCGGCTTTCTCGACATGGACATGCTTTCGGAAAGTGACTTTGGGAGCCCCTTAACACCACACAATGCAGGAATGTTAAAAAACTCCATTTTTTAATGGGAGCTTGTGCTGCGGGTGGTTTTGCCCGCTGCACAAACTCCCATTGAAAAATTGAAGTTTGCAATCGCACAATGAACGATCGCATCCTAATTGCAGGGTTGGAACGGTCAACTTGAGATTGTCGGTTCCCAATCAGCAGCGATGTAGGACAGCGGTCTTGTTTAAAAGCTTACAAGCAGTGGCGGGTGGTGACATTTGAAAGTGGTGGGGTGTAAAAAAGTTCAGGATGCGTGACCTGTGGCAATCTTCCATAATCAACACTGTTATAGCTATAGTTACACACCTATATGATTCATTTAATTAATTGTATCTGTATAGTGTGTGTGTGTGTGTGTGTGTGTGTGTGTGTGTGTCAAAGCACTTTGATACCCTATTATGGTATGAGTAGCTCTATAATAAATATTAAACAAAACAATGGTAAGTACTTTTTAAATCGTTATTGATGTAATTATTCATACAGACACATCTGACATTCTTACAGTGGATGCATATTTCATACAAACAGGGGTTGAAAAAAAAACCTGCCTCCAAGTCATAGTTTCTTCTAAGTACGTATGAAGTGATAACAAGCTGAGCGAGCGCCTTTGTTTCCCTCCTCTGTACTGGCATCTAGGTGTTGGGCTCTAGATAGCTCCCACTCAAGAAGAGACCACAAGAAAAGAAGAGTTGGCAGCCCTTTAAGTGAGGCCTTTGTGTTGTGCCCAGCTGGAATTGAAAATAGGAAACTCCCATCCCCCTTGCAGGTGCTGCTCGGAACAGACAGCAGACAATGTGTGGGTGCTGTTGAATGTGTACCTGTGTTGGCAAATTACACCGGGACAAATTCAGTGTATTTCACTGGGGCCGGCCCAGATAAGGCTCGATAATAGCTACCGGATCCAGAGCCCGACTGAATCGCCCTCATTTCCTGCACTGGCTGCGTTCCACTTTATGCATAAACACAGCTGCGTGATCACTGCAACATGATAAGAGCACATCACTCAAATCTACACCAATACACTTCCTACATGCCTCACACCCACTGTACACCTCATGATTCTGACATTCACTACAAGCTCATGAGCCACAACATTTTACTAGATGAAAGCTCCACTCTGGTCGCCAAGAACACCACCAGAACATTTCCCACATAGCCACACACTACAACCCACACCCTTCCAACCAAGCACAAAATACGACGCAGTAGGCTATTACCAGCGATTGTGCTTTGGTACTTTTTCAGAGGATGAGGCACTTTGCAAATGCAGAAACAATACAACTGGGATTTTTTTCCAAGGCTACCCTCTTATACTGAAAATATTCATGTTGATTTAATCTGTATTAAAGGGGTATATTTTTACCAATACATAACTAATGCGAGGTGTGCCAAGCAACACGTTATATTTTATAAATCCTGCGAAGGTGCCATTTTATCTGTTTATTAATTTATGCACGGGGAAAAATAAACATTAAGAGCCCGATTCCGATGCGGTTTAGAAATCTTCCCGACCGAATGGGTTTGGGAATGGTTTCAGACTGACTGTGAAAGGGAGAGTCCGACCGACCGAGTACGATACATTCGGATCTTTCCAGATACGATTCGGTATGACTCCCATTGACTTCAATGGGAGCCTATGGTCTGACCGAATGTATAGGCTCTCATTGAAGAAAAGGGTGGCTGGGGAAAATCGGGCACTTTGTGGCGGCAACCCACTGGTGCCTGCCACACTGTGCATGGCTGGTAAGGGGGGACCGATGAGTACCCCCCCGGGCCTGATTGGGAAGGCTCCAGGTTCATGGGGGCCTGCTACGGGCCCCCAAAGTCTGATTCCGACTGCTGATTCGAGTCGGACAGCACGATTAGGAAAGGCTGTTTGAATCCAGCATCATACTCGTCATTTGGAAACATGGCCCACAGAGACGTACGATTCTGCTCTGTACAGCTCGGTCATTCCAAATGCCATTGGGTTCGGTTTAGGATATTCCTAACGCATAACTCGCATCATACTTGTCGGTCGGAAACCTTTCCAAGTCAGTCAGAAAGACACATTCCCAATCCGATTCAGACGGGAGCAAATACTGTTAGGAGGGCTTCCTAACTGCAACTGAATCTGACCCTGAATGTGGAACATATTTAGTAGTCCTGCCGAGTAAAATACAGATGAGGCTGGCCATTTATGAGGCTTTGATGTATAAAGGCAGTGCTGCCCATATTCTGGCAGTCATTACCTGGCAGAACTACTCAGTAAAAATATGCATCTAGGGGTGCCAAGAGTATCTTATTGGTGCAAATCTCAGATGGAAGCTGCACGGATCTAATGTGATAAACATTGTGTGAAAAAAGGCATTCACACCTGAAAAAATTGATATTGGTTAATCTAATTTCTTTCAAAGCAAAGAAGCAGATACATGTTTGTTGAAAAAGAGGACAGACTGCATTTTAATCATTTTGCCCTTGGTAATATATTGCCTCAACATGCATATACTTTTAAGGTCCCCGGGGGGGGCGATCAAGTGATCTGACGGGAAGGAAGGGAGGGGGCAGACTCTAGGACTGAGGAGACACCAGGCACAAGTCGAATTAGGAGATACCTAGTTCGCAGGAATGAGGGGGGGTCAGAGTGTAGGCTGAGAGACTACCAGAGGACAGGCTAGGCTGAAGGCTGAGTGGACATTGGGCTGCTGGGAGGCATATGAGACAGCAGCAGAATGAGAGATTAAAGAAGCATCATGGGACAAACTATGAGATTATGGGAAGATCCAGATTCCAGAGGACAGGCTGGACGACTCACTCAATCAATCATGCTGGAATACTTCAGAGGTGACAGTGGACAGACTGAGACTGATGGGGGTGCTAAGGTACAGATTCAGATATAGCGTAGGCACCAAGAGACACACTCTGGCTGTACTACTACTCTGTGTCATAAACCGAACTTCGACCTGACCTTAAACCTATCCCCCATCATGATTACCCTTCAGGACTTTGACCTTGTTGATCTTTCCTCCTACAGTGGAGACTTAGCCTTCTGGCTGAGGCCCGGTGAAGCTACTTGATAGCTAAAGAGGAGATGGGTTGTGGACTTCCCCTTCGGCCGTCACCTACCCAGCCGTTCCTTGGTCCGACCTTCCTTCATCTCTCTGTTGTACCTCCCGCCTTCCCCTTCACCCTACCCCATACCTCTATGCACTCCATTCATCTTGTCTTCTACGATTTTTAAATGTTGTTCAGAGGAGACCTAGCTATTTGGCTCATGCCCGGTGGAGCTACCTGATAGCTATTGAGGAGATGGGCTGTTCACTTCGCCTTCGGCCGCCACCTACCCAGCCAGACCTAGGGCAGATTTTTCCCTTCGTCTCTCCATCGTATCTGCCCCCTACCCCGTTACCCTACCCCTTACCCTCTAAGCTCCTTTGACGTCGTCCTCAAAGATCTTTATACATTTCCTGTAACTGATGTAACCTGTAACTGATGTAATTTTGGAACAATGTGGAATTCATGCAAAGCGCTCTAATACCTTCGGGTCTAATCTGTTTTTATACCTGAACACTGAGACCTGAGCAACATGGCTGATGCCCGGTGGAGCTGCTAAACAGCTAAAGAGGAGATTGGCCCTGGTATACCCCTTAACGGTCACCTACCCAGCCAGACTTTGGACATAGTTTCTCCTCGTCTCCCTGCTTTTGGCTCCTTCCTCCACTCCCTCCCTCCCACAAACTCTCACAACACTGTACTTTGCTATGTTCTTGTAACTGATGTAACTTGTAAAGTAATAATCCTAAATGTAAAGCGCTCTGATACAAGCGCTCTGCTACCCCTTGGGGATTGGTTCGCGCTATATAAAACATTAACAAACAAACGAACTCTGGCAGCAAGGAGGTTCCGTCTGCCCATGGTAAGAGTGTCAGAGAGAAGATTCGGAGAACTGAGGCACAGCAGCGAAATGCCAATGCTGTAAAACCAAGGCAGCCTCAGAGGACAGGACAAGACAACCCAACTGCAGCACGAGACAGACCATGAAATCTCAAATGCAGAATGGGGAAGTGGAGAGAGCAAAGAGACCAGACAATGAAGAGGCACGCAGAGAGGGATGGGCAGCATCTATGCTTAATGAAACACCAGGCAACCCTGCAGAGAACATACTTCTGGCTGGCCACTGGGTTTCAGCGAGACGCAGTGCAATGTCAGCGGCATTGTGAAAGGCCCCAAACCTGTAAGGGACAAATCAAACAGTGAGCCTGAGGCCCGGATCCACTAAATGATATCCAAGAGGCCAAGAGGGGAGAGGGAGGGGGGGGGGGTAGGGCTCGGGGTAGTGGAGTCCGACATATAACAGACAGGAGTAAGGTAAGTTATTAAATACATTTTATTTTTACCTTGTACGCGATGCATCGCCCGGCCCCCCCACCCAACCGCCCTGCAGCACTCCATCGGCGAGCCACCACTGGCACTGAGCACTGCACTGGCACCAGTAAGGACTCATCCCGCAATCTGCAGTAATCTGCCCCGTCCCCACCATTTCACTCGCACTTCATAGCGCGGCCGGAGGAACACACAGAATAATAAAATGGTAACAACCATTTTATTAATCTGTTTAGACCGCTCTGCTTGCAGCAGGTGGGGCGATGCTCCTCTGCCCTTTATGAGGAACCGCACCTGCTTATTAGGCAAACAATGCCTTTTGATGTCTTATTTCCCCCCTTTGTGTGGTATTTAGTTCCATAGATTGCTCTGTGTTCGTGGTGGAGAAATTCACAGAAGTAAATCAATTTACACCTACCAGCAATCTTGTAAATTCCTGCTATGCCTAAATGTAGTATTTTTAGCTGTAAACTTATGTTTGTGCTCAAAATACCTTAATGAATACAGCCTGATATCTTATAATTATCACTTGCCATTTCTATGCCAGATTAAATTTGCTGATGGTCTTAGGTAATATAATTCTCTATTTGTAATATGGATTAGCACATTGCATCAATATTTTGTACACTGAACAGAATTGCAAGGACCTTATGCACATGTAATGTGATGTTCAAAATCTATGGGTAATTAGAAACCCCTTGGGTAATATGCATGCCTTTTTATATCTTTGGTAAAGCGCCAGTCACATTAACAGGTTGTTGGTATGTGTGAATTCAGTTACATTTTTTCTAACATTCTATAATTCCAAATTCTTCTTCACAGCACTGACAATTGTAACTTGAATTACCCCAAATGTCACTTACTTTTATTGATGGGCTCTGCGATGGGAATTCCAATCCGTATACAATTGGCAGCCTCAGGACTGTCTGGCTGTGGAAGGTCTTCACAGTTTGGCAGCTTTAACCTCATCAGGATCAGCGGATTGGACCTGGCAAAGATGTACTCAGCCTGGCAGAGGACATTTTCTAGAATTTCGCACTCGTCGCGGCACAGGTCCCGAGGCTTCGGAGCTGCTGAGGTTTCATCACAGTAAGGGAAGGCATAGTGGCATAAAGATGGAATGGCAAACTGGGAACATTTGTCTGATAAATGGTTGGATGTGCCAATCATTGTGAAGGCGGCTGCAACACAAAAAAGACTGCTTTCGTTAATAGGTCAAAAATAGGCATTTCTGCCTCTTAGGTCCAGTTCCCTTATATCAAATTGTAGGTAGATTCCAACTAGTTACTACTAAAAATGCTAATTTTGCTGGACCAAAGATACGCCCCACAACACAAATGAGACCTTACAGATCACCAATCGAAGTCACACTTATTGTTTGTCAATTACCAAAAAACATGGCTGCATAACCAAAGAGCAAGAAATTCTGGGACAGTAAATCTGCGAATCTCCCAATCCACTGCAGGTGGGGAATTTGAATAGTTCTGCACTTCTCCGTGGACTATACACATGCAATACACATGTATTGACACGCGTCAACCAATATGGAGGCTAACTTGGGCTTATATTTTATTGATTTTCTTGTCGTTAACAACAACAGTGAGCAGAGCGTACATTGGTATGCAGCAGCATAATTTTTGTTACACCACATGCTCTTTCAAAAAGTAGAGTGTCACAGTTACTCACACAGCAGGTGTTGCTGAGTGGTAGCACTCAGGAGCTTAACATGATGTAAATGACCATATCTGTTTGAACATGCATGAGCAATTACTGGAGTACCATGTGCTGCTATTGCGTGATGAGTAACATGTAGCAACTAGTAGTACTTAAGTGACAGGTTGAGTAGCACACTGACAACTTGAAGAAAAAGGGGGTGGGGGGCGTAAAACTAGGAGCTAAGTTGGGGAATCCCATACACCTCTTCATGTAGGTCTCATCTATACTATCTACGCCTGCTGCCCTGTTGTGTGGCCTTTTACGGATTTACGTGTTTGAGTGTGGCTGTGCTTCACATGGCCTCAGGCTGAGTGTCATAAGCTAAAGTGGAATGTGCTTTGTGCATGTGATACTATTCGGCCGAATTGGTCGCTTGCGGGGTCTGATGTGGTACGTCTACGCCTTGCTGCAGCGCCACCAGAATCGCGTCCCAGTTTGCAGAGATTGGGACTTTCCTAGGGCCATGGTTTCTTCATGCCAGATTGCTATGCTTTCCGCTCTAGCCCATGCAAGCACAGAGTATCTCCATGCCTGTAGGAGTGGAGGGTCAGGTGCCTTCCATCTTTTGGTAATTAATCTCTTGGCTGCCACTATGCCTAGGTCTATGAATCTGGAGGTTACCTTGGTGTTGCAGATTCTGTGGAATTTGTGTAGCAGGTATGTCGCCCAGTCAAAGGGTATATTGCGTTCAGTGCAGGTGTGGAGTATATCTGCTACTTCCCTCCAGTATGCGCTGAGGCTGGTGCTGCTCCAGAGCATATGTATGAGGTCGGCAAAGAGGGTGGTGCACATGGGACATACAGAGTTGGTGCAGTTGAAATATCTATTGATTTTGGCAGGCGTGAAAGACACACTCTGAGTGATATAATATTGTATCTGCCTGAATCTCATGTTTCTGGGAATGTTCACTGGGCTGGATAGCACCTGCGCCCCTTCTACATCTGAGAGGCGACGGCCTAGACCATACTCCCACTTGCGCCGGAGGGGGTCTAGGCTGAGCTGCCTAAGTGAGGCCGCGAACCAGCATGTGAGATGCCTGCCACGTCCCATGACATCTATGTATTGCATGGTGAGGTGTGTTTGTGGCTCAGTAGTGAGATCTCTCAATTTCTCCATGAGTGCAGTCACTAGGGAGCAGTGTAGAAGGAATTGGCCTGGGGGGAGCCCCTCATCTTCTATAATTGAAGTGTAGGGAACGAGTGCCCATCGCGAGATAGGTCTCCAAGGGATTGTATGCCTGCCTCATGTCAGTCCTGTAACTCAGTAGCTGTGAGTGCAGATTGACCACTAGGGGTACCTTCTAAAGGGAGCGTGGGGGCATAGGGTGTTATGTGCCGGGTTATGTAGAGGCTCCTGCAGTAGCATCTGTATGCCCCTTTGAGCATCAGGGATTCTGGGTGTCTTGTTTTTGCGCCGGGATGGAAGAACCTGAGCAGCTAGGGTAATGTGCACGGTGGGCGTGTAGTTGCTGTGTCGTCTCGTTGTCGGTCTGCCATCCATCTGGCTATCCACTGCAGTTGGGCAGCCAGGTAGTAGTGTTCAAAGCACGGGCCGCTAAGCCGTCCTGGTCCGTGGGCAAATATAGTTTCTTCATTGCCACCCTATGTTGGCCAGAAACCCATATAAAGTCTCTGGCCATCTTCTCTAGAGTGGCAAAGAAGTGGGGGGCACGTATATGGGCAGGTTCGCAAAGTAGTAAAGGAAATCTCGACAGGGTCACCATTTTCAAGAGTGCTACTCTGCCTGTCAAGGCAAGCTGGAGTGTGCTCCAAAATTGCATCTGAGATCTGGTGGCTGTTAGCACCCTGCCTAGGTTGTCATCGAGTAGGTCCGACGGTTGACAATATATTTTTAAGCCTAGGTATCAGAATGTGCCCGCACTCCACCGTACACTTCCCCCGTTCAACACAAGGTCCGGGTCGCAATTCACCTCGGCGCAGGCATATAGGTTGGATTTGGCGACGTTTACTTTCAGCCCTGATATGGCCGCAAAGTCCCGTGGGATATGGGCCATCTGTCTAGGCACGTCATTGATGTCGAGAAACACCGTTCCTAGGGTTGAGCTGAATGCTGGGTCCTCCAGTGTTGCGGTTTGGAGACACTGTGTGTGGACCGGAAGAAGCTCAGCCTCCTCGATGTTTCAGCATCTGGGGGTTATGATTGGAGTGTGTCCGTCCAAGGTATTCTGTCTGCCGAACTAAGGGGAGTAGAGCGGTACAACCTCCTATTTGGTCCAAGTGCACATGGAGTCTATGTACTATGGAGTAGTATGAGTAGACCTGTGTGTTGGGGTTGAGGGTGCCCTATATGTCTAGCAGTGCCCAGTGAGTGAGCCAGTCCGTGAGGGCCTGCACATTAGAGGTTACAGTGGTAGTAGTCAGGGGCAGGAATGACTTGTCTAGGTTATGACATCCCCCCTAATAAATGGATTCTGGTGGGTGTAGTTGGGTTAAAGGGCCTCCAGTCGGGCTAGAAGTGTCTGTGGTCGGGTTTCCACACAAATTAGCAGCCCTCATAGCACAGAAACGCATCTCTATTAAACTTTGCAGAGCATCTATACACCCACCCCTTCTCTTCCCTCATGCATAAAGTAAGCCGAGAATAAACAAATGATTGGAAGCCATTTAAGTGGTGCAGAAAAGCTTTTTCAATTTAAGAATATTTTCATACATTTTGCCATTTCAATGGCAAAAAGCTGGCCCCTCTTCTTTCCTTTTCCGCACTCCGTATGGTGGTTTCCGCTACCACCGTTTCGAGGCTGGATTATGGGAACGCCCTCTATCTAGGTCTGCCTAAAATCTTGACCAACAGATTGCAGGTGGTCCTGAATGATGTGGCGCGTCTGATCTTCAAGCTACCTAGATCCCATGCCTCTCCATTGCTGCTCAAGCTACATTGGCTTCCCATTGAGCATAGGGTGGAGTTTAAGAGCCTGTGTACAGCCCACAAGGCTATCTATGGGCAAGCCCCTGCCTATATTAACCCCTTCCATGCTCATGACGAGCTCAGCTCGTCATGCAGTACACTGGTCGTGTGCTGATGATGAGCTGAGCTCGTCATGAACAATGGAATTCAAGGGTCTGCAGCACAGCAGGGAAATCTCTGCAGCAGCCATGTGGTTAAAGAACGCTTGGGGGTGTACACCCCCAAGCGAGTCTTGAGGTCTGCCATATCCCAGCTTCTGGTCTGCCCTCGTTACAAGCTAAAAACCAAAGGAGGGAGATCCTTTTCGGTTCTGGTTCCACAGATCTGGAACAATTTACCAGAATCACTTTGGAAAGAAGTGAATCTCCTGCGTTTCAGGAAGCTGTTAAAAACCTTTTTATTTAGGGAGGTACTCGGCTCAGCTAAATAAGTTATATTACAGGCCTTCTGCCACTCTCTTGTCCTCATTCACTGTTGTTTGTTATCTGGTCTTGAGCGTCTAGAGACCTGTAAGTGAGTTGGCGCTATAGAAAACTAAGTTAACAATAACAATAACAAGTGATGGCTAGGAAATCTTTGTCTCCCCCCCCCAACCCCATCTAACTGACTAAGCTACAGCCCTGAATCTGACCTCTGCTCATGTTCATCATACATACTCCTGCAAGCTTTCTTTGGGACTTTTGACTATTTGCAGAAGGAAACTACTTGTCCTTTTTGGCATTTCCCCCCAGACGAGTATAACAATATGGCTTTATAGTGCAGGTTATGGGCCAAGTCATAGTAACTAAGGCTCTCTGTGGTATCACATCGCCTGATAATCATAGCTTGAATATGGTCTCCAATATTCCCCAAGTTTCCAGACTGTATGTAATGGCACTGCACTTCATACTAACCTTTCTGCTTTATAAGCCAGTTCTATTTGGCTAAGGATTTCATCAAATGGTAGTTTGCACCTGAAGTGACATTAGCCAAGAGTGGCCCTATTAGCTTCCTTGACATTACATCTATACAAGGGGTATAAACCAGCCCCTGTAGCCCATGTGGTGTAGCGGGGTCTCCAACCATTCCAGGGTCTCCCACTCAGCCCCAGACCAATGACTATCTGTGAGATATGGGAATTTCAGGTGCCCCGC
Organism: Lissotriton vulgaris; assembly: GCF_964263255.1. Taxonomy (NCBI): domain Eukaryota; kingdom Metazoa; phylum Chordata; class Amphibia; order Caudata; family Salamandridae; genus Lissotriton; species Lissotriton vulgaris. The sequence continues at coordinate 453,852,844 of NC_141685.1, read as the reverse complement.
AACACAAGCATCCCAAGACCATTGTCACCCTAGTTATGGGCTCATCAGTCGGGTGCTGACTGTCCTGGGTTGCTTGTGTTCTGGTTCAGGGAGAACCTGGATTGGCAGTTCGGGCTGGACTGTTCTCATTGGGGCAGGGCCAAGACTGATTTGCATATAACTGGGTCCAAACTGAGTTGGCATGGTGTGCAAAATAATACTTGATTGTGATGCGGCCCGGGAGATCACCAGTGGCTGAGATTAATTCAAGCATTCCATGCATCACTGTTTTGTAAGGCTGTTGTCTTCTGTGTGTTTCCAGTCCTTGGGGAAAGTGCCTGAGGTAACTGAGGTGTTAGAACAAGGTAGTGAGTGTGTGTCTGATTCTGGCTTCACCCAGGTTGAAGATTTGGTGGTGGCATGGGTTGGTGGGGCAGGGGCCCCTAAGTGGACCGAGGTCATGATGGAGGCAGTGTTTTGAGATGACTCCATTTGAATGGTCAGATGTCTGTGGTGGTAGCGGGGATGTTGCATTTCTTTAAGAAGTTGGTGGCCTAGTGCTGGGATCTGAAGTTCGTATAGATGTTGCGAACTTGTCCAGCAAGAAGTTTCTGAGGTTGTCGCAGAGTTCATGTGAGGGGGTAATGATGTATGTTGCAGCTCAGTGGTTGGAGAATTGTTTAACAATGTTGGAGAGTTTTTCCTGTTATTGGAGCTTGATTCAATGTGTTAGGCTAAGGATTTTTTCTTTGATTCTCTCAACTGTCTTTGGTAGACGTTGAGGGCTGTCTTCAAAGTGGTCTTGTCAGTCATGTCCTTGCTGGTGCGCCATCGTCTTTCCAGTTGTTTACAGTTTTGTTTAGCAGTTCTGATTAATGGGTCATAGATCTAACTGAGGGTGGGAGTTCGGGAAGGGCACAGCAGTTTATTAACGCAACTTATGTTAACGCAAAGTAGCAGAGGAGTAATTTGCATCCACAAAATGTGGGATAATTGTGATCAGGCCCACAATGTATAGGTGTGATTATTGGGTGGTTGGCATTTTCACAGTTCACATCATTCAATGTTTATTTATTTCTATATAAAAAGAGATACGGTAATTTGCATCCATTTGAATGTTAACACATTAACCGCGGCCGTTATTTAGCGGCAGTGCGGCGGTTTTAAAAAGTGGGCGAGGCCATGTTGGACGTTCGCAGCACCTGCGAGGTAGTGCTTGCGACGGCCAACGGCCAACGGCAGCAGGGAAGGCGTTAATATTGGTTATATTTCAGTGAGCATTTGAAATTTTCCAGAATCTGTCGCATCATTAAAATAAAATAAGGCAATAGCTGAAATAAATGAAGACATTAAAAAAGTTACATCTGACTACAAATACAAACAGCACACTGTTAAACTAGGTTTTCCCAATTACAAATATACAAATCATTCAGGTCTAATATATACATATTGAAGGAAATAGATTATCATTCAGCGCTGATGCATTGTTAGTTCATGAAACATTGAGACTTTGGAACAGTGTGGATGCGTATGTGATAAAACAGCAGAAAATGAGCAAGTGCCTACCTGTGATCTGATTTTCGATTTCTCCTTGCATATGTAAGGATTCCATATAAATAGTGCGGTTACCAATAAATCGAGCACAGGCAATGCCTCTGTATGGTTGACAAAATCCATCCTCTTCAAATTCATCGCTGAAATAAATTAACACAGAAGAAATTAATTAGACCTTCCATGCAATAAAAATCCGCTAGATGGCGATAGAGCGTTTATTTGGTTCATTTTGATTTTACAGTGATTCATTAGGTAACATTAAGGACATCAGTTTCCTACGTATATCAAATACAGAATAACATACATTACAAACAATAGCTTCCTTACGCCTTTTTTTTAAAGCCTGGTTTTTAAAAGTTTTTTCGTGCTGTGATTTTAAATCAAGGATCAGACAACTGAAGCTTGAGTGTGGAAAACATTATAAAGGCTTTGTTAAATTTGAGGAAATCTCCCGTCGACATAAAGTAATCCGTCCATCTCAACTTTCACCTATGCTCTATAGCAACTTCTCAGTACATCTTTGCACGGAGGAACACGTAGCTGTGTTGTGCTGAACGGTAATGTGGGAAGCATTTTCAGCAACATTTTCTCGTATGGGACCCGAGATTTCCTTCAGGCAAAATGAGTTTTACCTGTAATCTCGTCCTCGTCCCTCCCTCTCATCATGAGGTGTCCCCACACCCTGGAGAAAAACTTTTTAGGTTGACTACCTAAAAAAAAAAAATACCTCCTCCTCTCTAAATGGGCCTAATATACGATCACCTTTACCCATAATCCTCCCGCGTCGACTACCAAAGCAGAATCACACACAGGTATTGATTGAATGGTGGTACACAGATAGACAGGGGCGTAACACAGGCCCCTGAAGCCCTTGCGGGGCAGGGTGAGGTGGGGGAGGCTACCCTCAAGGGCCCCCCTAAGGTTTCAGGGGACCCCCTTTTAGGCCACAGCCAAAGAATATCTGTGAGACGCAGGGGCCTCTTTTCGCATTCTGCAGGCGGACCCCATCGTTGAGCATTATGCCACTGTAGCGAGGACTAGGAGAAGCGAGAGGAAAGTAGGAAGGGAGTGAGTCAGGGGAGCAATAGCGCCCCAAGTGACAGTGGAAAAATAAACTGATAAACACTAGAAAGTAAAAGCAATAGAAAGCCGAGCAGTCCACCCGAAGAAGTAGGACCCGAACAATGTGGATGGCAGCGAGAACCAACTCCCAGAATGCAACAAAAAAATCCAAGGAAAACTGTGCCAGCCAAGAAACCTACGGGGAAAGATCCAGAAGGGGCTAGGTAGTTGTAAGAATCACATATTAGACCCTAGCCCTTCTTTCCCCCTCAGCAGAGCAGCCATACACCTGTGCACAATGCAGTATTTATCAACATTACTTACTGCATGAAGTGGTGTCAGTGACAGGGATGCCCAATGGAAAGGCTTGGAGTCAGAACTTGGTATGTGATCACTGCCCCAAAATCAAATCCAGTCCCATTAAGCACACTGACATTCCAACAGAAATGAGGCCACACCTCACCCAAAACAAGGGGATTGCAAGAGCACATCAGCTTGAGAGAATGGCAGGTAATCACACAAAGAGGGTAACTCATCTCAATGTATCATGCACATATAAAAGGAATCACAGTGCTCCCGGAGGTAGTATATTCACACACACAGTCCAGGTTCAGGCAAGCCACAGAAGGAACCAAGCCATGGTGGTGACAGACATGCATGACACTTATCAAGGAGCATCCACCCGTTCACCAGAGCTCACAGGAAGGCAGGGGGATGCCCAGAAAACAAGCCCAAAGTGGTTGTGAAACAACAGAGAACCTGACATTAGAAACTAAACAATCCCAACCTGGAGCAGTTTCAGTACCTGTCCTGTGCCCAAAAGAGAGCACAGGAGAGAGCCTGCACCTAGACACACGATCAAAGGGTCAGGGGGAGAGAAATCAAAGCCCCAACAAAACAACACACAGCAGCACACACAGTACTCACAGAGTGGGTTAATCATCAAGCACCAAACCCAACAACAAGCACAAGGGAAGTTCAGAACCTGAGAACACCCTGAAAATAGAGGGTTGGTCAAAAAGTATAAAGGAAAAAAAAACACACCAACCAAGGGAAGAATGCAGAAGGACTGTCACAAGTGCCGGTGAGCACCTCGGGCTCACCAGCACCCCAAGTTTTATGCCGAAAACCAACTGGGTCCACAGAACCTCAGGGGAGCCACCAGAGTCCCCTAAGTGGGCGACCCAACTCAGGAACCGCAGAAGGGACCAGCAGAGGACCCACCTACCTGGTAAAACTAAGCAAGAACCAATAATTGAGGAGGAGATGAAGCACCATAGAAAACATCAACACTTCAACCCCTGGCATACTGTGGGAGCAGTGGGGACACCACCTATGGTCCAATGTCCCAGAACACATGGAACAACACATGCTCTGAATTCCCCCAGAAAGAAGCCCAAAACAAAAAGGCTGCAGAGACTTGAAGGAATAAGAAGGCCACACCAAAGCATCCCATAGACCCCCCAAGGACCCATTCACACAGTCACACAGTTAATGGGAGGAGCAGAGAGTTAGCCGGAAGCAACCAATGGACAAGACACAAGTTCAGAAAGGAGCACGGTCGCAAGTAAAATTGTCCACGATATACTTAAAATTATCCTCTACAAATGTGTTCAATGCATAGTTTTAATGTGTAAATATCACAGTTTTCTTATCAATTCAGTTGACATAATTTCGAAAATGAAAGACTGCATAGACAACTTTTACTAATTTAAATATAAAACTAATATATTTAAATAAAACTGACATTCTTACTTTTGGAAAATGTAAGGAAAGTCTCTCCCTATGTTGCATCCACACACGCCTTTTCTTAGGCACAGATGTTACATTTAATGGATTCATGATCTTCAGTTATTTCATATCCTATCAAAATTGAAAGAAAGTTCCGACCTTACATTATATGAACTGGCATCTAACTTAATATGTTTCCTCTTTAGTTGAGCAGTACAAGTGCTAGAATGGTTTACAGAACCTGGTCAGTTGGGCTCAGGTAGGTCCTGAAACAGGGAGAGTAAACATCTCACTTGTCATTGAATCTGAGAATGAGGGAAAATAGAAATATGTTATTTAGTGTCACCAAAGACGTGTTTCCTAGTGGGTTAGAATCAGAAATAGCAACCAGTTGGTTGAGAGAAGACAGTGTGCTCTAACTTGGGATCAACTTGAAACTGTGTTTGGCGCAATGCAGCTGTGTTTGGAAGTACCCTAGACACTCTAGAAAGATTGAACAATTACTACTCAAAACGTTGACTGCTATTGGCATAAGTGTGCAGAAGGAATGGCACTGGCTCCTCAAGGACAACTATTGCTAAATATCCTTACCCACAGAAATGGTTCAATTTAAAAGATTACGGCTAATACGTTAAATAGAGGCAACGGGCTTACATTTATAATTTATTGTCTCTCAGTAGCCTTTCCCTGATCCATACAACTGGCTATGACTTGACCATGACATTAGAGGTGCCTCAAATTAGGATCTTGATTGGTGTCACCTCTTTGGAACTCTCTACAAAAAGATCTCAGGTGTCAAGAACATCTTCAACTCTGGAAAAATAAGAAACATATCTAGATTGACATTTCCTAGTTCTGTAGCCACCTTCTCATCTTAATCTGTAATATCTATCTGTACATCCTATTTTTTTCTTTAATCCCTTTCTCCTCCTTAACCCATTTCTCGCTCCCTCCTTTTTCATGTCCATGGCAGCATCTTTTAGCACCTATCAAACTTTTTTAGGTCTCGCCTAGAAGCGAAGCTTTTGCTGTCTATGGCGAGACAACTTATGTTGCCACTTTTCTGGGAATGGTGTGGACATCAGACTGTGACGAGCCTGTCCTGGAGATTGCAGCTCGTGAGCGCGCACGTCGCGTCGCCCTGCCTGCTATTCGCATTCACACAAAGGCTCCCGCACGCATGCGCACATACACACACTGCATACACACACACGCACCCCCCTTTAACAGACACACGCGCAGACAGACACACGCACGCACAGACACACTACAACAGACACACGCGCACACCCCACCCCCACTCACCCCTCCTCAACACACTCACCTGTTCTGGCGGTGCTCGGCGTGCCTCTCGGGCGGCGGTTGCGCTTTGCGGGGCACTCTCCCCACATGAGAGCCCCGCCTTCTTCATGCGCCCGGCCGCTCTTCACCCGGTCCCCCATCTCGGGACCGGGACTCGATCGGGAGCCCTCGGGGCTCCTCGGACAGTCTCTTCTCTCTCGCGCTGCGATGGGGGCGGGACTTCCGGTTGGGGCCGCGCTGCGATTGGCCGGCTGGCCAACCGCTTCCGGGTCGTCGCAGGCAGCGCGGCGGCCCGGCGGTAACTTGTTTACAATTTTTTTTACTGTTTTTACTGTCTGTACATATCTGTAGACAGAAATCATATTGGGTCATTACGTAATAATTGTGTGATAGAAATCATGTACATACTGCATTTAGAGACCAGGGTTCGTCTATATCAATAAAGCTTTATTAAAATTTACCATTGAACAACGGAGCCTAGCTGAGCATCAATGAAAATTCTTCGTCGCAGGCTAATTGTTAAAATGAGCGTAGCCTGGCTCTTTAGCTATCGCATACACTCTGTACATATCCACAGGAAGGGAACAGTATTTGTTAAAAAACATTTATATTCCCACGTAATAACATCCGCACTAATAAAGTTTCATCGAAATGGGACCACTGATGACCAAGGTACGGTGGCCCGATTGTTGCAATACTCCACCATAGTGTAACGGTTGAATCGGTTTCGCGTGGCTCTCTAGCCATCGTGACGCAGGAGTAAAGCGATAGAACAACCTCACGTGGTGGGTTGCATTTTTTCAGCCAGGCGCTGAAATTAGGTAACCATACAGTTGCAAAATTAAAGTGTTGGAACCAATTGTTACAAGTTACGAAGGCACAGGCAATCCACCTAAGTTAATGACTGTATGGCAGGAATATCACTACTAGAATTTTATGCCACACGGTAAATGCATATTCAGAGTTAAGACGTATGATCTGAAAAACGTCCACCAACATTCATTCAAGGGGGAATATATATGGTAGGACTGCAAGTTCCAATGCTTCTATCACATATCACGCGAGCCGGTTCACATCCGGTTTCACGGTAGTTGACCTCAGGCGGGTACTTCCCTTCTATCGAAGCTCACAAGAACTCCCTTTAAATATCGGCATTAAACATCGCTTGCTGCGAAAGCCCGGGGAGGGGATGCAGGACACAGTAGGTTTTGGACGCGGGCAGGACCCTTGATGATGCTCTGCTAAATTTATTGTGCCTCGCACGTGGGAAACGCTGCACCGTATTCACTACATCCACCTTTCCCAGGCAGTCTCATGTCTCGTCTGAGCATGCACATATAAACAGCATCTTGGTAATGAGCCGGCTCTGAGGGCTGCGAACAAAAATATCACTGAGCATGCTTCCTCACTCCCAAATCAGATTCCGGGTCTACAGATCGCACTGTGCAGTATGTCACTGTGTTACTTTTAGGGTGGTTTTGGATTAAGATTCGCTGCTTTCAGGGCTCTTTTCGTGTCTGTCTGTCTGTCTGCTTGCCGTGTGTATCTGGGCTGCTTATTAGGAGCTAGGGAGTTGTGCCGTGTTGTCCTTGCTTCTTTTCGTCTCTATCTTCCTGGACTGATCTTCAACAGGGGATAGTGCGGTGCATGCGGATTCTATTCTCTCATCGGTTTTCATAGTGAGAGGGTAACCATAACCTTTTTTGCCTGTTTCTGTCTCGGTCTCCCTCTGTCAAAAATTGCGCTTGGGGACTGTGTGTATGTGCCTTGTCTGTCCCCCAAACTCTGCACAGTCGCATACATTCGAGAAGAAAATCTTTCATCTGGAATATTACAATGAAAATCAGGGAAGGAAGATCCAAGCGGGATTCAGAGGAGGTAAGCACCAATTGTTGTTGAATGTGTTTTTAGTTTTTAGCTGTGTAAGAATTTATTTCCTCGATGCCATGGACTTTATAATCCTAGCTCTTTTCTGGTTTTATAATTGTGACAAATGCCTTGATGAATTGACTTACATTTGTCGTCCTCCTTAACCTATTTTCTGAATTCCAATGGTTATACTTAACTGCTCAGATAAAGATTTTTTACCTACATTGTGCTTGCTCTCATCCCCATCCTTGTGGGCGATCTTACTTTGATCCATCAGTTACATGCTGTATGTGCATATCCACACAAGCCTCAGACATGATGCGCAAATTCGCAATTAACATTGGCATGGCCTGTCTGTACCCGTCATTTAGCTCATATGAGGGGGTGACCCAGTGCCTTGAGACCCTGACCTTAGCGTAGTTGTGCTTTACCAACTCCTGATGGATTGATATGTCTCTGCCACTTCTATCATTCATACACTCACCCTCTTTGTACGGTGCTCATGCTGGAGATGCAGGGTCGAAGAGTTCTGTGTGCCCTATACACCTAGCCCAAATAAAGTCTCCGTGCACAGCAGTTCCGTTTTTAAGCTGAGAATGTTCACAGCCCTGGAAGATGTTCTGGCCCCTCACTGCAGTCTTCCCCTCGCCTTAAATGCACATCTTCTGTGATGTCATTCAGTTTGAACTGTTATGGTGCTTGCCTGCTACGAATGGTTTGTCCATGCTCCTAGTGCATGTGTTCGCTGCCAAGGAATGCTTGTGCTCACCTGCAAGGGATGTCCTGTCCACTCTTCTGATCTATGAGCCCGGCTGCAACAGATTGTTTAGTTGTACAAAAAATGGATATATTCATATGCAGTGGATGGTTAGTGTGTTTTTAAACCTTTCATGGTGTGGCATATCTGCTGATCTTGCTTGGTGCTCACCTGCATTATTGCCTATGCAGGGTGGCTGCATTGTTTCTTACCCTTGCAACAGGCAGTCTGTCTGAGTCAAGCATGATGTTTGCACAGCCATGAGTTTTCTACTCGTGTTATAATTTGGGAGGCACACATTGGTTTACCACATCCTGAGTGTTTGCTTGCATTAGCCTCTCTCTTACCTCACCTATTGGCCTTCTATGTCTCTCTATTTATTGATGTCCTCTTTCCCTCACGTTTTCCCATTATTTTATTTCTTTCTCTCTACAATGCTCTCTCTGCCTCTTCTGCTCCATCTATCACTCCCTTTGCTTTCATCTCTCTTTCTATCCCCTTCACTGTTTCCGTTCACTCTCTCTGCTTCCAATGTCTCGCTCGTTTAATACACCTGTCTTACCTCTGTCTCTCTCTCCCTATTTCACCATTCTCTACTTCTCCCTCGCTCTTCCTATGTATGAGCCTCATCTCTTTACCTCATCTGCACCTCTTTTCTCTCTACTTCAATGCAATAGCTCTCGCATTTGCGAGAGATTAAGCTATTGGCATTGTAAATGACAATGCCATTTATTTATCTGTTTTCAAAAACAAAACATAAATAAAAATGTTGTCATTTACAATGCCAATAGCTCTAACTTTTCAAAAGGCGAGACCGTTGCATTGTAAATGCTTGTTCTATATTCCCTTTCACTCACTTGTTGCTCCCCTCTTCATTCTTTCATTCCCCTATGTTGACGCAAAATGTATTCGCTAAACAAGCAATGCTTACATTATTAATGTGCAAAGCTTTAGTTTAAGTAACACACTTGCTAAATGCAAAATATGTAGTAGACAATCATGCTTAAATATTATAGGCTTGCAAATAAATAAAAAGTGCTGATTTAAGTTAGCCTATCTGTCGATGCCACACAAACCAAAAAATAATGCATTAACTCTAAAAGTCTGTTTTCACATTGAATAGTTTTTTTGCACACAATATTTTTCTCTTTGTTGTATTTTCCAAAAGCCTTATGTTAGCTAGTGAATAGACACTTGTTTTGTATTAGACAGCTGATATTGAGCTCTCACTGGGAGGAGAGAAGGTGACCACAAGGATGATTCGTGAGAAGAACTGTCTGGACCACACATTTTCAATGATGTAACTTTTCAAGGTTTAACGTCTGAAAGTCTATTGTGCCTGTATGGGAAAATATGGAGTTTGCCTATTCCTAGGAGTTTGCTGAAATTCCTTTGGAGGATAAAGAAGAGGGAAGAAAATAATGTTGCAACATAGAATATTGGGTGTTTATATTGGTGCATCCACATAGAGTAGCAACTGGGATTACAGGATTCCTTTCCCGAATCTCTGGTTGGAGGCTCATCTCTGAGTTACTCAGACTGCTCTACATGTGAGGTTATTTAGCCTATTTCTCTTATGTCTGATGATTGATGACTGTGAATGTTTTCCAGTCTGAAATGCAAAGGCTTCATGCTTGCACAATTATTCTCTCATGAGCGCTCTTCATTGGGTTTCTCAACTGACACCTTTTTCTCTCTTATTATTCCAACTTAATTTAGAATAGGGAATTTTCCTTTATGGACCATGCTTGCTGTATTATTACTATATTAACTGTTATTTTAACAAACATTCTGTTCTATTTTATAATAAAATAATAATTGATGGATTATATTAACTTTTAATGTTGAAATGTAAAGATTAATCCCTAATGAATAAAAGGATGAAAGACTAAAAGAATTGAAAATAAAACCCTTCAACTCACACTAATTCCCTTTACTGACTGAACTAAAAGTATTTTATGATTTATTGCTATGTAGATAATTGCTCGACCAATAGTGGGCGTTATTTAATGATTATACACAAAAACTGAGATATTAAGAACCCTGCTCTATCTATATCTATACTAATATAATAAAGAGAGAGCCCAAACCTTTGAGGCGGGTAATCTCAGGAACCACAGCACCAATCACAACACCCAATACAGCGTTGGAAAGGGCAGTTGCAGCAGAAGGATATAGGCTATGCAGACGCCCACCATACACATTTAAAAGGTAAACGAACCGTGCCAGCAAAGTAGCCCCTTTTGGGCATGTCTGCTTTGTGCTGTGGGCGTGTGCTGGGGGCGTGACAAACCCTGGGGGCATGTGGTACGTTCCGCCCTTCATGCCATGTCTCATATCGTGTGCTGTGGGCGTGTGCTGGGGGCGTGGGCGTGTGCGGGGCACGGGATTACGGAAAAAAAGTGAGCTTGTGCCCAATATTTCATTGTTTTTTCTTCCCAGGTTCTGTACATTCCAGCTCCGGGTGTCCACCCTGCTCCCTTAAATACCCCTGCACCCCATAATTATAATCCACCCTTACTCCTTAAAATACCCCAACACCCTTAAACCCAAACCTACCCCTGAACCCTAAAATACCCCTGTACTCCAAAACCCAAACCTAGCCCTGAACCCTAAAAATACCCCTGTACCCCAAAACCCAAACCTAGCCCTCAACCCTTAAAATACCCCTGTACCCCAAAACCCAAACCTACCCTTGAACTCTAAAAATACTCCTATACCCCAAAACCCAAACCTAGCCCTGAACCCTTAAAATACCCCTGTACCCCAAAACCCAAACCTATCCCTAAACCCTAAAACTACCCCTGTACCCCATAATCCAAAACTATATCCGAAGCCTTTAAATACCCAAACACCCCAAAACATATACCTCAGTACCCCAAAACATATACCCCTATACCCATACTTACCTTATCCAAACATTAAAAAAAAACATGCTTTTACCATTCATGCATTTACAACAAATTTCGTTGAAAATGTATGCGTGGTAAAAGCATGTAAAATGTAATGCCATGCGTTATAATGGCATTGCGGAGTCATGGTACTTTCGTAATGAAAGTATGCGGAGTGATGGTATGCGGAAAGAAAGTTGCGGAATAATGGGTGTTTACCCTCCCCGCTAAGAACTTTGGTGGCACGGCGGCCCACATCTCAAGCAACATACTCATATTTTTTCACCACCGATTTGAAAAATGCACATGTCTCTCTCATTGATGGCCAACACCGACATACACTTTTAGACACACCTCCCGCCACAAGTTATAGAATTGCGAACTTTAGAGCTGGGGAGCTACGTTCGAATCTCGTCATCAGCTCAACATCCTGTGATTCCAGGCAAATCGCTTTGTCTCCCCATGCCTACCACAAATGAATGTGTTCTTCTGTAATGTAAATTGTGCTCATGCCATGTTGTCGAGTTTGCGCTATATAATATTGCAAGGAAAAATAAAGTAGGGAAACTCGAGTTCACACACTACTGAATGCGCACTCTTAAGTGCATCAGCAGTGCACTGTGAATCGGAGCATTTCACAGGCCTGCCACAGATAAGAAATGCAATCAAAACGAAATCCTACCAAACAATATACTACTGGCCGGCAGCAATTCATTCCCGGACAACGTCGGGACGGGCTGCTAGTCACATATAATTCTGCAACTACTTATTTAAAATTTGTAACATTTCAGCTAGTAAATAGCACCCTTTTACTCTCTGTGCATGCTTTTTACCTGATTCAATGTATACAAATATATAAAAAATACATATGAAATATGAAGTAAGTACATAATACGTATAGCAAAAAAAAGACTTGTAATTGCAATGAGAAGGCACAGGGAAAAAGCAAGGGATTCAAGAAGGACATTTTTCAAGGGGTTTTAAAGAAATCTGCACAAATTGAATTTGATGCTATAAAATGGCAGTAATTAAATTCTTATGTTGGAATGTATCTGGGCTGAATGCTACTCGTAAGTGCCAACTTGTTCGTTTTGTTAATAAAACTCTTATTGCATTTAAGGACCGGACACTGCTTAATCAATTAGGCTATCATACTGTTCTTTGCTCATCTCAAACAGTGTCAATAAGAGGGTTCGCTATTTTAGCTAGCATATTTTTGCAGTGTAAAATTGATCAGGTTATGGCCGATGTGAAGGGAAGGAGGGCTATTGCTCAACTAGTGGTTTATTAGATCAAATATGTTTTAGCAGTGATATATGGGTCTAATCGAGATGACCCTGCGGTTTATAATACGCGTATGCTTAATTTACTTGAATTCCAGGGAGCACTAATAGTCATGAGCGATTTCAATTGTATTATGGATCAGAGGTTAGATACAACCTCTCGACGATTAGTTGTTAGGATGTCGAAAGTACGGAAGATAATTTTGGAATTGACAAGGCTCCATGATTTACAAGATTCTTGGAGAGCTCTATATCCAAATTCCCCAGGCTTTACATTTTATTCTTGCCCACAGGCAATACTCAAGGTTGGATATGGCATGCGTTAGTTATGTGATTTTGAATAACACGAAGATGTAGATTTGCCGGAAGATTACTTCAGATCATAACTAGGGCTCCCGGTTTTCAGTTTTTACGGATTTTTACAGATAAATACAGACAGAAAATAATGTGTTTTCTGTCTGCATTTATTTTTAAAAGTGGATAAATACAGAAAATTTGGCTTATTTTAAGTGACTCTGTGCTGTATTTCATGAATTATAGGCCAACAGCTGAGCAGATGGACAGCAAGCGAAATTAAAAAAACAGAATGCAATTTCATTAAATAATACATTTGTGGTATAATGCTAATGTTTACCAGTGGATGCTTTGTTATATAATATTTTGCAGCTAAAATTGCTAAAACAGGCAGGTATCAAAGCATGAGTGTGCGTCAATCAGTTAAATAAATATGGAAATGTACAGTTTTACAACTTTATTTATCCGCAAAACACAAAATAAATATGGATAAATACAGATAAAGTGGGCAAAAAATAAATATGGATAAATACAGACGGAAATGCTAAAAAAATTAATTCCATAAAACCAGGAGCCCTAATCATAACCCAATACTATTAACAGCCCAAGCGTCAATGGTTGCTAAGATAGGCTGTCCTGTTTCTTGTCCAAGCTATTTACTATCTGATGATGAATACATCTTATATATGGGGAAACTCTTGGACGTATTTATGAGTTTTAATCTTGGTACGGCCTCTTCAAATATGATCTGGGATTCTATGAAGACCTATGCCAGGGATATTACTCAACAACGTATACTATTTAAGAACAAAGCCAAAGAGACCCTTGTTAAGGCACCCTGGTTACTTAAACTGGCTTGGAACTATCTCATGCTCAATCTGTTAGCAGACCGGATGAGGATCAATGTTCAATTTATTTGAAATTAGTTGAAGCAAAGGATAAGGCATTAGGGATTATTAAAGAAAAGGGGGCAGTTATCTTTAATAAATTCCGTTCTGAACCATATGAATACAGTGAACAAGTCGGAACAGTATTAGCCTATTAAATTGCTGATAAAAAATCTAAAAGTAGGATTGCTGAGATTAAAGGGGTAATGTGATTCACACTGGACCTGGGGCGATTTCGGAACTATTCACTCTTTTTTACAAAGATCTATATGCTCCCTCAAACATGGCCGACCAAGGGGTGATCTCTGGCTTATTAGATAAAGCTCAAATTGCATCGGTAACAGCCCAGGAGGCCGCCCACTTAGAGCAAGAGATATCGGTAGAGGATATGTTAAGTTATGTTATATATATTCTTATATAGCGCACAGCTGCCCCAGCTAAGGGGCGTCCCGGCGCTACTGAGAGAAGCAGAAGAGTCGGCCACAGCAGATGGAAACATGGGGTGATAACATAACAAAGCAGTCTAGCGGAAAAGATGAGTCTTGACGGCCTTCCTAAATGACAGAAGGTCATTTAAGTTACGAATTTGGAGTGGGCGGGCATTTCAGAGTTTTGCCGCGTGATACCGGAAGGAGCGTCCTCTCATCCGAGCTCGCTTTATACGAGGGGCCACTGCAAGGTTCTGGCCTTCTAAACGTAGTGTCCGCTGAGGGATGTACGTGGTCAAGAGGGGAGAGAGCATGGGTGGTGAGGCAGTTTTCAAGATTTTAAATACAAGGCATAGAGTCTTAAATTGGATCCTCTTTTCCACCGGAAGCCAGTGGAGTTTGGTGAGGGTGCTTGCAACCGCGTGACAGCGGGGGAGCCCCGTCAAGGCTCTAGCCGCTGCATTTTGCACACGTTGCAGCCTTTCCCTCTCTGCCTGATTAACCCCCAAAAGTAGGGAGTTTGCGTAGTCCAGTCGCGAAAGAATGGCAGACTGTACCACGAGCTGCCGAGTGCGGGAATCAAAGAACTTTAAAATCGGCTTCAGGTTCCCTTGGTTAGCCTTGGCGTCTCTCCCGAAGGAAAATTCTATGGGGGATGGTCAGATTCCGATTGAATTTTATAAAGTTTTCAAAAACATTCTGACCCCATTGATTGTAAGAGTTATTAAGGAAATAGGAGAAACAGGTATGGTGCCGTCTTCTTGGGATAATACAAAAATGTTTTTTTTCTTAAAGAAAAATAAGCCACCAGCATCTGGTGGTTTGTACCGACCAATCTCACTTATTAATACTGATGCCAAGTGGTTTGCGAAGATTTTGGCTAGCCGCCTCTCTCCCTTTATGGAAAAGTTGGTTTCGGAGCAGCAACACAGCTTTATTAGGGGAAGGGATACAACTACTCATATTAACACAGCCATTATGGCATTTGATTTAGCGGAGCAAACTAACGTGAAAGTAGGAATGATACTTTTGGATGCAGAAAAAGCATTTGATCGGGTGGCATGGGTCCAGTATTCAATAGAGAAATCTACTAGAATCTTGATTTAGCAACAACCTGAATTCCTGATCATTACTTGACATGGGTAAAAGCGCTTTATCGCTCACCCCAGGCTAAATTAAGCTATGAGGGTTTACAGTCTAGAGTTTCTTTATATAAATAGAGGTACAAGACAAGGGTGCCCATTATCCCCCCACCTGTTGTTTGCCTTGAATCTTGAACCTTTTATCCGAATACTTTTGATGAATGAAGGTATCCGGCCACTATCTTTTGGACTTAATGAGATAAAACTTAATGCCTATGCGGATGACATTGCAATCTTTTTGACAGACCCAGCCCGGTCGGTAAAATTAATTAACCAAGAGGCTAATAGCTTTTGCGCCTTCTCTGAATACAAATTGAATATTGATAAGACTCAGATTTTGTTGAATTATACGCCAGAAATCCCCATAATGGGACATTGTCTAGAAACTATGCATCTTGGAGTTGATGTTACTTCTCAGATACAAGGCATTATTAAATTAAACTATGACGCGTTATTGAATGATACAGCCAAGAAGCTTAAAAAATGGCATAAACTTCCAATTAGTATTATCGGACGATGCAATATTTTCAAAATGACGATTCTTCCCAGGTTTCTTTACTTATTTAGATCTATTCCTTCGAAACTTCTAAATTTGTTTTTTAAGATACTAGATGGTATAGTAGGCAGTTTTATTTGGGGGTACAGGCGGGCAAAGCAGGCTGTTACATTTTTAAAGTATCTATTCAGCCAAGGTGCTTTAGCACTTCCGGACTATAAATTATACTATTGGCCTTCATTTACGAGTAGATTCCGTAGCTTTTTTTCCAATAAGGACCAAGATTTTAGACATAGGTTGTTGCTAAATCAAGATTCTAGTAGATTTCTCTATCGAATACAGGACCCCAATTACTTGGAGAGGGTACTATTTAAGACCCTGAGGAGCATAGCTATGGTCTGGTGAGACATAACTACCACGTATTCTGTGCCGACCTATTTTACTAAGTTCCCGCTTTGGGATAATCCATTTCTTCCAGATATATTTCGGGATAGAATAGCTAAACTTTGGGTCAGTTTTGAGATAGATAAACTGGAAGATATATATGATCTGGTGGGTTTTCGTACTTTTCAAGACCTGAAAGATTCCTTTTCTATACCGCGCCAGCATTACTTTAAGTATCTTCGAAATAGGGATTATTTTATGAGATCACAAGGACATAGGGAGGTGGAACCTCACCAATTACTCATCTTTCTACATGAACCCAGTCAGGGGAAACTAATTGGTGCTGCATATCAAATATTCAGTCAGGAAAGATTGGATCCTATGGCTCTCCTAGCCGAGAAATGGAGCGCAATTCTTGCGGAGGAGATATCTGGTACAACCCTTGAGACAGCACTATCTACAGCAAAAGAGGCAGCGTGGTCTGTTAATTTAAGGCTTCAACAATTTCAAACTATAACTATGCTGTATTATACACCTGATAAGGTAGTCAGGTGGGGACACACGGCCACTCAGCATTTAAGCAATAGGACAGGTTGTTCTAAATGTGGGAAATATGGAGTAAAAATTGTTACTATGTTTGCTGAGTGCCCTATGTTACTGGCCTTCTGGCAAGAGGTTTTGAATGTATTACGAAATCGCCTTGGATTGGAAGTGGTCTTTACTACAATCGAGATCATGCTAGGCTACAGAGACAATGTTGACAGAGCACAGAGAGCTCTGATAACTATAGCTATAGGCTCTGCAAGATTAGCTATAACCCGGGCATGGATCTCTCCGAAGTCATGTAATGTAATGGAGTGGTGGGGAATCTTTATGGTAATATTTGAGCGTGAAAAAGCTTTGGCTAGGGTCAGAGGTCTTAAAGCAGCACGGAAATTTAATGCTATTTGGCATGGTATGATTCAGGAATAATGTGCTAAATATTTTTATGTTGTGTCTTTTCCACTACCTATTATTTAGTTAATCTTCTCTTATCTGGTAGACGTAGCGCTGCTGTACGACTACTACCTCCCAGAAAAATGTAATGTAAATGAAAAAGCATGCAACGGGTTATTGTTATTGTATGGATATTTTGAGTTTGAATCCTAAGCAAAATAAAAATTATGAAAAAATAAAATAAAAAAGTAATTGCAATGAGAAAAACATAGCAAACATTTTTAGGGTATGTATGTGCAAACATACAGCGTGCTGTTCTTCCCGGCACTCTGTAGTCAAATACGGCAACCTAGGCGGCTCAGAGACTGCTGTGTGTCACATATATTCATTGGCCTGAGGCAGAAGAGGGACCCTTTGAAGGGCAGAGATGCCTTTGCATCATTTTGACCTGTAATGTGCCCAGAGCCCTACAGGAGCTAATCATTGGCTTTATGTGGCCTGTTCTACTGAATTTCTTTTCTTGTGAATTATCTGCTCTACATGAGTATAACCATGTGAAGTACACGGTCCCTTGTGTGATTAAGAAAACAATGTAACGAGTTTGGCCCATGATCTAGTGAGATTTGGAGCAAACGCTCAATGTGATTCATATAACGGTGCAGTCTACCCCCTGCAATTCCAAGCACATTTTATGCTCGCCATTTAAAATGGATGGCTCCATATCTACTTTCTCTGCAAGTGCGATCAGAAGGCGATGAAACTTAAAACAGATCCCATAAGTATAATCTGCATTTGTGGGCAGCGCACACCCTGCTCTTACCAATGACTGATGTACCGCTCTTTGCTGATCCAGCTATACCTGATTGGCTGTATGCGGTCTTATCTTGTTGATCCTTATTGGGCCCTGTAGTCACCTCTCTGGGAAAGGGTACTTTTCCTGTTGAAACTGTGCACTTTGTAAGACTAGATCAACCCTATTAGTCAGGCAGAAGAGCAGTTATGCCATGCACAGCAAGGAATTCCTTACATGCGACTTGCCTTATACACAGCCATCTTTCACAATAAACCAACTAATTTGATTTACAGAGAAACAATACCAACTTAATGTATCTATGAAATGATCGGCTCAAGTGGAGAAAATGAAAAATAACTCGCTAAACTGAATTGAACATAAAGAGAAACCTTTGGGACAATTTTCCACACGTGTAGGAGTGACAGGAAATTAGCTTATAGGTTCTACAAACTTTATTAGCACTCAGGCAATCATCCGCCCGCCCCATGAAACATACCAGCAAGGAACTAGCTGGTTTACTTAAATCATATAATATGTAACATTTTACCTCCAAACTGAGCTCTTGAGAAAGGAATTTCTCAAAATGATAGAAAATATATTGCCATTCGTTTATAAAAACAAGAAAAACTCGTAAAAGAGAACAATCCAATAAAGATACTCAATTAAAGATCTGGGCGTTTTTGATCTTTTACATTTTTATAAGGAAAGAAATGCTAAATAACATTCTTTCAGGCATCTATATTACATTAGGATAAAACACATATACAATAAAATTAACTTACACAAGTATACAAACCAAGGACTCCTGATCAGACTCTTCATCTAGCTAAATTCAATCACTTCACATGGTTAGAAGCGGCCAAAATGTAGATCCTTAACCCACCATGATCTATAAAAGCATTACACCAGAATCTAGGCTCTTGTGGCTATTTATCAATATAAAAGTTGCCTGTAGGATGAGATC
Source organism: Lissotriton vulgaris (assembly GCF_964263255.1). Lineage (NCBI taxonomy): Eukaryota > Metazoa > Chordata > Amphibia > Caudata > Salamandridae > Lissotriton > Lissotriton vulgaris. Next base: position 453,834,092 of record NC_141685.1, on the reverse strand, counting down.
TGAGACCAGATTTCTGTGATGTCTTCTTCATCTTGTTCCAGGGACCCCAATGTACGCTCTCATGCTAGAGCTGGGAATGATCTCTCTTGACCAGCGTGTAGAACTCCAACCAGTTTTGTGTCGGATCAGACTCTGGACGAAGCCTGGACTGAGTAACTATTTGAGAATCTTGCGTGAGCTCTGGTCAAGCACCAAGTCCACCAGGTTACCCTGGTACGACCACATGGCTGCCACTTTAAACTCTATTGACTTCTTAGGGCTCTGGTCCAACTCTGAGAGCATGTCTGCAGCGAGTGTGTAGTTAGGAAAGGAGAAGCTTCGGGATTGAAATACTGCCTATTGGAGCAGCAAATTAGTAACACACTTTCAAGTTTTTAATCATATTCCTGAGTACAAACCTCACTCAGATGAATTATATCCAGAAACTAAAATAGCATTGCATAATAGGTTAATAAAAGGCACACTGGCAGTGAAGTCATATATTACCACTAGGATAAATTAAGCTAGGAACTCCGCCGCCTGTAGTTGGAAGTTGGGGGTGAGAATTATATCACACACTTTATGTTCTTTCACACCGCAGGCTAAGATACATTACCTCCTCCCCCTTTTGATTAGTCACAACTTCAGGTGTTGCAAGGATGTCTTGACTCCTTGCATGCATTCTGACACTAATTTAATTTTTTGATCAGGTACTTCAGAGATTGAAGCTGCATGAAAGTTTACCAGATAGTTTTAAGCAATTAAATGTAAGGGTTTATGCCTATAGCTCATCTTATCCTTCACTTGCGCTTTAACACTTTATAAGTCCCCTGTGGAAGAGACTGGCAGCAAGTTTTGTACTTTTTAGTACTGTTTTAAGTTTGGTTTCTTTGTAGCATGTTATTAATTGTGTCTGCATGGTTATGGGCACCGAGTAGCACTGGTGCTTTGTCATCAAGTTTATATTTGGAACAGCTGATATTGACCTAATTTTTAAATAAGTATCTTCATATATTTAAGCTGCTTGAAAGGTTACCAGGCAGCTTTTAGCAATTAAATGTATTAGGAAGGGCTTATGCCTATAGATCATTTTTTCATTCACTTTCACTTTAGCACGTTGAGTCCCTTGTACAAACAACTGGCAACTAGTTTTGTACTTTTTATCTGAACCCTTTTCACTCAGCAATGGTCGTGGAGCATGTGTAGTTTTTCGTTCGATTTTGCTTATCTCGCTGTTGGCGGGCGACGCTCTAGCTGTGACTGCGAGTCTCTGCTAGAGCGTCGCACGCCAACAGCTTGATAAGCAAGTGAGGAAGAGCTGTGTAGCTCGAAAAGAGTGCAGATGTGAATGTGAATCTTGATGTTCAAGAAACACGTGTCGGTAACTATACTCAACCCTGTGGCTCAGAAAGGGAATTCACATTCAGCACCAACCACATTCCTAAACCTCATTCCAACAAATTACAACAACCAAGAAATTCGAGTGCGGAGTCATTCTTCCAATTGGCTTGTGTAGAGCAGCCCATCGTCCTTCACAGGAAGGCAAACAGGATTCAGCTGAGCTGTAAATCCAGCATGGGGCGACCTCAACAGTGACAGTGAAATTCTTCTCTATCTTAAACAAAAGATTGGTGTTCCTTATATAATAAACATCACCCATATTACTATGCTGGAGCTCCAGTCAGGCCATCATTATTGATTCTCCCATTGTAGAGGTATCGCCAAGTGGACAATAGCAAACATCACCATTTTGTGCAGTGAACTTAGTCCTTGCACATATTGTTCAAGGCCCTGATAAAAATGTCTACGAACAAGTGTAAATGTAAGCAATTTATTTCAGCGAATAGTATCCCATGGGGACACGCAAGCAAATGTGCATCAAGAGTCAGAGTTTAAGAAAGATGTCAATTTTAAATATAAACATGTAAAATGTTGATGTTCCTCGTTTGGGGCGTATGTAACCATATACCAGTAGCTTTGTAGTATTTCATCCATTGTGTCTACACTGTTATGGGCACAGAGAGGCACTTGCACTTTGTCATCTAATTCACATTTGAAATTGCTACTTATTTAGGGAAGTCTTAGTCTGGCTCAGTAACTTTATCGAAGCAAAAAATGTTTATGGTAACGTATTTCCATATGTTAATTTATGTGTTGTCATAACTTAAGTTCGTGTTGGTTATTGTATGACTTACATTTGTAGGCTGAAACAATGAAGTTGACTTGACTTTACTGACTTGACTTTTTATTAGTCAAAAACAATTAATCTTTTTATTGGGAAAATAACTGTATCAACTAGAACTGAGAGATAAAATAAAAACAGCCAAAAGTCATGCAATCCACTACAAGAAACAAATATGTGGACTAGATTACATTGGTGGTAACCTTTTGTTTTCAAAGCATGCCTTAAAATAAAACAACAAATGTAAACGAGAAATATGTGTAAATTCAACAGGGACCCTCGTGACAAATATACAAACATAGGCAATTTAACCCGTGCACAGGAATCTATGGAATTTTTGAATTTGCTAGGACTTCCAAGATTTGTATTTTAAAAGTACATCGTGTATATACACTCATTCTAGTCCCACAGGCTTGGAAGGTGCATGTTTGGACCATGTTTTAAGAAGGTAATCCTGCTGATCTCTCAAATTAGCATCTTCTTTCAATGCGTAATCTAGCAGGCAAACTGGTTTATAATATGTAGCCGGAGGTAATACAATCTCGAATAGAAAATAAGAGCACTCTTCCAAATTCACAGATAGGTATGAAAAAGTTATACCAACGATTTATTTGCGCTGGTGCTCATAGGCGGTGTATGCTTGCAATCCTTTTGTGCTGAGTTTGTCTAAAAGTCAAGAAAACACATGTACAATGTACTACTGCCCAAACCTGGCCGAACCTAGAATTACCCTGGCAGTTTCATGTCAGGAAATTGAGATCAAAGATATCGGCATGGAAGAAAATTGACTGCAGAATATGGACTCCTGCTATATTGTCAAGATAAGCTTGCAAACAAGTGCAAATGTACTATTCTTTACTCCACATCTATAAACCTTGAACAAATATTGACAGAGATACTTGCAATCAATACTTTTATGCTCCCATGACTTAGATCATTAATGACTTCGCTCCACTTACAGAGAAAAGATCCACAACAAAAAGGTATTCCTCCTGGTATACTCAGGTGCTGAATGATTCTCAAAATCCCACTAAACCCACCTTTAAAAGGATCTGTTTTACTGGAAAATCTTTAAAAAAACGCATATTTATAAGGTAAATCCATGGCCATTAAATCCAAAATTGACGTGTGTGAAAATCAGTCTAATTAGATCTGCCATAAATCCTTTGACTGAGCTCAGTGTGGCTGAACCAAATAATGGGAGTAATTTACCCAATTTTAACTCCAAATCGAATGAAGCTTCCCTTTCACCTCAGCCCAACTAACTGCATACCACCCTATGTTGCAACTATCCCAACAACTAATCCCTTTTTAAAGTGATCTACAAGGAAGAACTACTCTTCATCATCTCGAACTCAAACCCTCAAATGATATTTCTTCACCTCTACCTGCTAACCTAGATAATCCGATGCAAGAACATCTTGTGTTGCAATGTTCTAATCCTATCAACCTCTAGCTCACTCAGAGGTAGTTCTGGATTGCCTGAAAGTTGGACAAGTGTCTCATCTCCTACACAAATCTCACATCAGACCCAAATGAGCTTAACAACTTCCACCCAGACTTGGCTCTACCTTCCTTGCCAAAGTTCTTCGAAAATAAAACTCAAGCAGTTTGTCTTCCAGTCAAGTTTCAGGTTTGCTTCCTAAACAAGCTAGTCCACTCAGCCAGTTTCGATGCATTTAACCATGAACATATGGTTATTGAAGGCAAGGTGCAGAATTTGTTTACATATTTCTAGCAAACAACTCTCAGCTGTTCGAAATGTGCAGTTCCTACCCCAATCTAGTCCCATTTCCAAGGGGTTTTCAAACTCTGTCTGGAGCTGTCTTCAAAGCCAAAGAGTCACCAATACAAAGATGACACCTAGCTCGAACTGAAGGCATCTTCACCTGCTGGTATGTTTCTTCTGGCCTCAACTCTCAACATCATCCAATCCTGGCTGACTGTTCACCACCTAAACTTCAACGCCATCAACAATGAGTGCCTACTCATTGCACCCCAATCTTGGTCCTTACCCATTCAAAACTGGCTTGGCTCCTCTAATGTCTTAAACTGGAGCACAACCGTTATTGTAAGCTTTAACCCCTTCCATGCGGCCGCGATTCCCCTGGTGTGCTGTAAACAGCACGAACAGGGGCGGGCCGTGACGAACCCCAGCCGTCATCAGCTCACGAGCACCGTAGTGCATGACGGCTGGGGTTCGTCATCAGCATGGAAGGGGTTAAATCTCTTGAACTCCTACTTGACAAGCAACTTCATCTTCACAAACCCATTCACTCCATGGCAAGAAATGCAAATCATCAGCCCAAACAAACTCTTTAGGGGGATTAACGCTTTTCTTCCTGAACAGGACCTTCCAAACCTTGGTACTTTTAGGAAAACATTTGAGAAATGTCATTTTATAAGGCACTACCATAGTACAACATAGTCTTTGTAGGACCTCATTGTGTACATAGGTATGCCTAATTCCTGGGATCTAATGCTTTGACCACATCACTCACATTTCACTCCCTCCTGAGATGATTCCTTGTTGAGGAAAGATCCTAATAGAAACTTGCATGTTTAGTGGACACACTCGCACACTCTGACTGTTTAACCAAGAATTTGAAGATTTCAAAAGGTGACTTCCAACTATGAAGCTCCGACATTTTCATTCTTGAAGACCCAGTCTTTAACATAAAGGCACTTTGACCAGGTTTTGCTCAGACTGTGCACCCAAAGTCCAGAATTATATTCTTCCGTCTTCCTGCATTAAAAAAAGAACTAAAAAATGTTTTCCGATTCACCATTACTGGCCTTACTCTCACTAGCTGTTAATTTTCACCACAACTTTTATATATACACATACATGGTATCCGCATATAACTAAATCAAGAACCATTTTATTGTAAAATTCAGCACCTATTTTAAAAAAATTCCACGCAACCGCGACAAAGGCCATTACAACAGCACTGGAAGTGTATAAATCCAGGGCTCAAACGGCCACCTTGTATGGCTCAGAGCTGTGGGTGGAGGGGGGGAGGGAGAGGGGAATTACTTTCGACCCTAACTGTGGGGGAAAACAAGGTCTTAAGAAGGTTGATTCCCCTCCCCAAAATACACCAGTGATCCTTTTTATGTATGGACTAGGGATGAAACGCGTGGAGCACAGGGCAGTTTGGATGACGTCGTCATACTGGATTAGGATATGGACTACTGATGAACTTCATATTTATAGGCAGGCATTGGGTGAATTACTTGTACTAGATTCCCATGTCACTTTTTCCTGGTTGGCCAACATTCATAAATGGCTTTTGGAGTTGGGCCTGAGTAGATTCTGGGAACATCCTAATATGTTGACTGCAGAATCAAAAAGGGAAATTAAAAATATCTACCGGAAGTTTATTATGCACAAAGTCACTTCAAACTGTGGATCTGGTTCACTTACAACTCAATTTTTGATGTTTAAGATAACTACCTGTTTTGAACCATTTCTAGATTAAATTGAACCCCAACTTGCGAAGATATTATATCTGAAATTCAGATATGGTATTCTTCAAATAAGGGCTTTTATATCCAAGTGGGGATCGTTGCAGAATGGGGAAAAAGATTGAAGGTGCACATTGTGCCACCAAGGAAGACAGGAGGATATAGCACACGTCTTATTTTTCTGCCCTGCTTATACTAATGCTAGAGGAAAATGGATAAAACCCTGGGGCAGGAATTTGGGTGTTAGGAAATTCATTGACATGTTGCGTATCCTAAAAACTGATAACTCGAAACTCATTGTATTTGGTGTCAGTAGATTTTTATTGGCTATTATTTTTATGAAAATGAAGAAAGGGCTGAAGTTTTAACTGTTCAATTGTATTGATGGCACCAGAGCACTTTGCTATTTGAATTGTGTACTGTAGGAAGGCCTTTACGAAAATGCACTTTGCACTTTATTGAATTTTTATATATTAGCGTCAAATGCAAATAATAGAAAACCCATGTATTGTATTTTAATGTATCAGAGGATTAATGTATTATCTACGTCTTATGAAACAAAAGTAATATTTTTATTGTTCTTGTATGATTCTATGAACCGAATAAATATGTTTTTGACTTGATATATATATGTAGGTACACGCTGTTCATTGTGAAGGACCTTGCACTTTGTAAAGAGCTTTGACTGATTTTATCATTGTTTATAATTCTGATTTATTAACACTGACGTCTGCCTATGTTGCTGTCCATGCTACTGATTATCTTGTATAGTGCCTATGTAAAGTGCTGTATTGGGAGGTATAAGTGCTATATAAAAACATCAAATAAATAAATACATTCTGAATCTGATATTCTTGTAGGTCAACATTAAAAAATGGATACAGTGCTGGAATACCCCATGAACCCTACATAGGTTTACATACTTGCTGACCTCTGACTTCAAATGTATAATTCCCTTACATCAATAGACACTAGAGTGATTCCCTCGTAAACGTGTGTGTTTGTGTGTGTGTGTGTGTGTGTGTCTGTGGGTGCCTTTGTGTATGTGTGCTTCCGTGCTAGGATGATATAGGGTGTGAGCATTATACTATGCAGACGATCTATTTCTCTGTTTGTATTATTATGGGATCACACATTTATAGGTCAACAAAACACGTAGTATGCATTAAGTGGATATGCCGCTTTATTGCTACCAAAAATCACTTACAACCAGTGTTTAAATTGAGCTGGTGACTTCCGGGGCTGGGCACCGGCACTTAATTGTCAACACCTGAATCTATGAAAATCAGCCACATGGTGGTGCTGCTTCTTTTTTAGAGATGAGCACAACAGTTGTTTATAAATTAAATATACAATAAAAATGACTCATAACCGCCGCCCAAGCCATTCCAATAGTTTTGGTCCCTGAAATAGTTTCAATTATCCCACTTGCAGAAGTATGGCAGTTAGTAGTTTTGTTTGTATTGTCATTGGCAACGCTGGCAGGAGCATTGGGTGGTGCGAGTTGAAATGGCCTTTTGACTAGGTCCCTGGCACTGACGTTTTTACAAACTAAGCACTCAACAGTAATCAATCAGAGAGGCAACATTAAGGCTATGAGTAATTGCCATGTTGATGCTACATTGTTAATGGCAGTTAAACATTTCAAATACTAAGGTATATGCTTTGACAATAAACTATCTTTAGTAGCATCGTATACAAGTCATACGATCTGTGGAGCCATTGTCCTCACAATTTTAACTTCATGTATGGAAGATGCTCTCTGAAACCATTATTTAAATTGTTTGAATCAAAGGTCACTGCTTTCTTAGCTAAGGTGGCATTGTCCAGTGCTCCAGTTAACTTGGCAGAGGTGCCTGATAGGAAGAAAGCTGACAGGTCTGCAAACTTGCACCCCTCTACAATTGATCAGATACAGTGGGCTGTCTCTTTGACTGCTACCCCAACATTTTTTCAAACTGAGCAGAACATCCCCAGATATCTCAATACATTACATATGGGGTAAGTTTAGGAGGACTAGCCCAGGGATATATGGAAATTATGCTCAGTTTTGTTTGGAGTAGATAACCTATTCAGGTTTTAAGAATACTTTCTTTGATTTATGCCTTCAAAAATGTTATTGACTATGGCCCACATGCATCAAATCAAAAACCGGTCGTAAACAGACCGATTCTCACAATCTGCCCCTTTGTGATCGGTATTTTCACATTTGGGATGCATCATCCCAAATGCAAAAATCGCAATTTAAGTAATCTCTAAATTGCGATTTCTTAAATTGCCATAGCATTTAAGGAATCGCAAATTGAAATTCCTTAAATGTAATGCATTAAAGTAAAAAAACTAGCGATTTCGCTAATAGGGGTCGCAAATTACCATGAAGTTGAACTTCATGGTAATTTGCAAAAACTTTGAAAAATACACTAAAGTGTATTTTTCAAAGTTCCATTTTACACACACACGAGCCCTTGGGGCATGTGTGTGTGCAAGATGTACTCTTATGGAGGTTTCAGGGGTGCAACAGGTTGTCCTTTTGACACCCTGGCACCCTTGAAATTGCATTCTCAATTTGCGATTCTCTAATTGAGAATCGCAAATTGAGAATGTCTTCCCATTTATTCCTATGGGCCTCTAGGCCCATAGGAATGAATGGGGAGGTATTCCTTAATAGCGACTCACAATTTGCGAGTCGCAATTAAGAAATGTTTAGAAATCGCAATTTTTTAAGCGATTTCTCCATGCATAGCCTTTTGCTATTCCTTATTAGCGAATCCTTATTTTTCGCTAATAAGAAATCGCAAATGGCATTGTTGATGCATGTGTCAGTATATTAGTCCCAAAAAACAGCTTCACAGAGGTATTGCATTTTTTATAAAGACCGACCCTTTTAAAACAACTACAAAATGTTTGAGGTCTACAGAGTACAATAAATAAATACAATAAATGGGAATCAGATGTGGTCATCATTTGAACCACATTGGAGATAACAGATGCCTCCCACAACAAAGCACAATGTGGCAGGATATGCTGACTGCAGGGAAGGGTTGGAGCCTCTAGACCATTTATCAAATTCCTCTTAAATGTTGTGTCCTTTGAGATTAATTCATCTATGGCCCTCACACTATGCTGACGATGACTCAAGGAGAAAAAGGAAAACTTGATGCCTTCCAGAGTAATTTCCAGTGGCAGAGATTAATTGAAGCATTCCCTTCATCACATTTTGTGCTGTTTGAGTCATCTTAAGTAGTAGGAGAAGGCGAGATCTGGTCCAAGGCTTGATGGTTCACAGGTCTACCTTGCACATCACATATTTGGCTGAAGAAGGCTGATACAGATCTCAGTTACTTGTATTCCCATTCAGAGGGATTTTGTCTAGAGGGGAAGATAAGGTCAACCAATATTGATGTCGCGCCAGCATTGCTTTATCTATGGTTGTTCTTTGTCCGTAAGGACACAAACAAGCTATGCAACAATGGAATCTAATGTTGACCAGAGCAAGAAACTGGGGTTAATTCCAGTATTCCATCCTTCACATCTTATGCAGTATAGAGACGAGGCACTTATTGATCAACCCAATGAAATACACTGACACCTATTTATTTGATTCACTGTTTGAATTTTATGGTTTTATTAATGCTATGGAAGCTTTGGAATACGTGTGTTTAATTATAATGTTCAATATATGTGATTTTAATTAATTTGAAATAAAGTATACTTTAATGTGCATACTCATTATTGACATGTAAATATATTTAAATCCTTCAAGTTTTTTCCCACCTCAGTGTAGGGAGCCCACAATGGTAAATATAGTTCTTTTAAATAACCTTGACTTGGAACAGTCTTTGACAGTGAAATATAACTCCCAGCTGTTGTGTGGTGTGCCTTTTCTCCAAATGAAGTCTTGCTTTTAATGAATACCATGTGTGTGCATTTTGTATTTTTCACAACAGCAGAAGGCGCACAGCAAGTCTGGCCTCAGTGTTGTAAATAACACTATTGACAGGTGATGCTTTGGTAGTTTGAAAAGATTTTTAAAGTGAACAGTTCCACTTTTTAAAGTATCTTCCTCATATAATTGCGTTTTGCTTTAACTAAATATTTATCTTGGCCTTTCTCGCTCTGCCTTCAGTTCCTGCTGTGGAGTCCCAAGTGGCGTTGCTGTTTCAAAGTTGATATCATGTTACACAGGGCATTATAACAGCGAGGAGAAAATATTCTTTTAGTATTTTTACTGTATTATAAATTATGGATATAAAATGAGATTTAGAAAGGCATCTTTTGTAAGAGAGTTTACTCCTTGCTTGTTGCCTCCTGGTGAAAATGTCGCTGAATGTCACAAATGCACTTTTTATCATAGGCAATCTACGTAATGTTATGCATAACGCACGTATCAGCTTCTCAGAAAAAATAAAATTCGTTACCCAAGGGGGAAAATTATATGGCATTGAAAAAATCAAATGAAATACAGGTGATGTACAAACATAAGGTCATTCATGCGAGCTCTCGCTTACGACCTGATGTGGAATAGAAACGAACATTCACCGCAGGCCAGTAAGTTGTGAATGAAATTTGGATTTTGACTTGTGTTGGTTATGTGCATCTCCAAAGTCAAAATACGAAGTTTATTTACAGTTGGAGAGTCAAGTTGCTGTTCTTTGTGTATATCATTTAATTACCATCACCTATTCTTCTAACTGGTTTACCTACAGTGCTTAAATACGTAATCGAGAGAGGAGTAAAGGGGAGTAGCGGCTCGCACAGGTAAGAGCGGTAGGACAGGGCGGGATCCGGGGTGGTGGAAGTCGACAGACGACGGGATAAGTAATATTAAATAAATAAATAAATACAACCACTTACTTAGCCCTCGCTGCATCGACACATTGGCGAAGCGGCTTGCGCAAAGTAGGTGGTTTTATTAATTTAATATTACCTATCTCATTGTCTGTCGACTTCCACCACCCCCCACCCCGCCCTGCGCCTGCCGCCCCGCCGCTCTTACATGTGCGAGCCACCACTGGTAAAAGGGCAAAAATGCAAGGCTGTGGCAGTTTTGCTAAGAAACTACACATGGGCATGCACAGTGACAAATGCATTTGCAGATTTGTTTAGCACCTAAATAAGTTCAAACATTCAGGGGTGGCTCCTTGGTTTGGGCGGAAGAGCGTCACCCCACTTAAAAATCCCCCCAAAGCCCAAGAGTTGGAAAATAAAATGGTAATTAATTGCCATTTTATTTTTCATCCTCCATCCCGAGCCGAGCATCAGGACGGGAGAGGGCCTCTGATAAGTGACAGCAGTAGGGAGGAGGGTGGCTGGTATTGTACTGTTTAAAGTGCGCATGTCCTTTTGGCCAGCCACACATGCACACTTTAAACATCTCTAACATAGCTGTCTTAAGACAGCTGGGTAAGAGCAAGCCAGAGCCTCCAGAGTGCTGTGGAGCGTCGAGTGAGGCTGCTCCCACCAATCCTACTGCTGCTTTCATGCTGGGAGTTCCAGCATCTGGTTCCTGTCCAGGTGAAAGAAGAGGTCTAGAGCGAGGATGTTGCAGAGTTCAGTAAGTTTTATCTTTTCATATTATTTTAAATGTGCTGCATTGCTACCCCCCCCCCCCCCCCCATAGATGGCAGCCACCACTGCAAACACTGCTCTTGTTTGTCCAACTTCATACAAATTGCCACAGAGGGGCGATTTACCACAGAAGAGGGGATTACGAGACTCCCATGATTTCTGCCAGGGTCATTAACAGAGTTATCGGCCCCATCAGGAATTAGAAGCACCATTGTGACTCCGCGGACCTGTTAGATTTCTCCTGGGGACACCAGCTGCTGAAGTGAACCAAACATTTGGATTTAGATTTTGGTGGGAAATAAGGAATATGACCTTTAATCACAAGTTTCTCTGGTAATTTGTCATTCCTTAGGGAAACCTTAGGTTTCCACCTCTAATTCCTATTAATTCCACTCACTAGACATAACCGGAGCTGTGATCACCCCGACTTTAATACACTCTAATCCACTGATCAATGCACACTTGACACCACCTCTTCCCACCTGTAACAGAAGCTGGCATTTGTTCATCCATCACTCTCTCAGCATCTCCTGTGGTACCTCTACATCTGCCTTCACAATAAGACGCTGTCCTTTATGTCATGCTGGTATGTACTGGCTTAAGGTTAAAATGCTGCCAATTCAACAAATTCAAGAGCAAGTCAATAGGGAGGCCGAAGACGTAAGCTTTGAATTTTCCTCTCGAGGATCCTGTACTTGGGTGGGACTCTAACAATGGCTTTGGTAATCAGTCCTCAATATGTAAAACAATCAGGGCAGCATGGCAAAGTTTTTCTTCGGAGCCTCCTCCCAGTGCTGCTAAATGCCACATTTACCTATCAGCAAGGCCAACTAGTCTTGCTTGCCCCACCCATGCATCTTTTTGCTTCCACCCTTCATTTCCAGTGTAATCATTTCACTCCTGGGAGCTCTTTTTCATCCCTGGCGTCTCCCTTTGTCACTGAATTCCACTGGATACCTATCTCATTCTTCCCCATTGCTTTTTTTTGCTGTCTCAATTTCTCTTGGTAGAAGTCTGATAATTAAAAATAGGTACTGGTCCCCGAACCAAGTGTCGGGTCTCATCACCCATGACTACTGGCACAAATTAAGCAGCTCTGGCAATCTAGCTGTGTGCCAATATTACAACACTTCTTATCGAGCCACTTCTAGTTTGGCACAATTTGTTTGAATACATCCTTTGGAAAGTTGAGAAGGCAACAACAGTATTTTTGCATGCTTGGCGTCACCAAAAGGGGTAATGAAGGAACTATTGCTGCCCTAGAGACTTCCTTTCCCTCTTTTTGGCATTCAGCGTATATTTGCCGCTGCTAGGAGATATCTAGCACCCTCTGCCAGTCGTGCCCTAGGCAAGCCTGTTGCATTGCCTTGCCTTTAAACCGACCTTGCTTAAGGACAACATGACAGGGCTTTGAACTGTTGTCTTCTCACGTGGGATACTGCAGAGGCCCAAAAGCAAACACTGGGCCTGCTTTAGTCCTAGTGGCGCCAAGTGCGAAAATCTTTTTTTGCCCCCCCCCCCCCCCATGACATCCTTCTCCAAGGTTTCCCTTGCTGTCACCCTCTAACAGTGCCATTCATCTCCCCATAACCCCTCTCTCACATGCATTTCATTTATTTTTTGGCACTGATCATACCAGTGTAAGGTGTCACAGCACTTTACATCACACATACCTTATACGAAGACAATTGTGTAAATCAATCTACATGAAATGTTACTTAAGACAATGACGATTAGAAGGTGTAAGCATTAAATGTCATCCCTACTAGTAGGCAGTATATTCTAAGAGTGTTTAGTCTGGAGAAGCACAACCTCTGGATTTAAAACGTACCGTCAAGGTTGGGATTTGTTTTACTAATAAGAATGTATTTCTGTCCAAACTGGGATCTGCATGGTACAAGTTCTTTGCAGCAGGCATATTAACCTTCTGTGCTACTTTATAATGAGTCTGAACTACCACTAGACAAAACCATCTCTCTCCAGTAGAAATATCACCAGAGTTATCTTGACCTTTTTATTGCTGCCTGAAAACTTTCTGACACACGAGGAACTCTGGAGTGGGTGCTTTTAAACCCATAAGTTATTTCTAAATACATCACCCTATGAATTGAGGTGTGGCTTCACCCGTAGCACCGACCTAGAGCTGGTCCTGAGTAGGCAATTGCTTTAAGTAGCAGATGAGCTTGCTGTGATGTTTTCCCTCTTTCCCCGTCATCCCTTCCTTCCCCTTTAAGTTATGTCATTCTTCTTTAGATTCTAAGTTCTGAGAATGTACCTGCTAACATGATTCTCTATTTGTCAGTTACCTGTGGCTGTTTATGGATGAGGTTTTATTAAACCCACTCTGCTTTGCTGAAACGAGTTTTCCTTCATTTCATTTTATTATTGAACTATATTATACTGGCGACGATCGGAAACGAAAAAACAACCTCAACATAACAACACATCGGAGTTCCTGACCTGCCCCCTCCTCCAGCGGCTGTTTTCAAGATCTGAAGAGAAGCGAAGTCTTCCCAGCGGCAGCGGTGAAATTGACACAAGGGTGAGGAGAGCGGGAGGCTTTGTGTAAAAGATATGGGACTTTAAAATATCTCTAAAGACCTTGCGCGATTAACAGATATTCATTAAATGCTCGCGCTTTGCTCTCGTGCTTTGAGTTTCAATCCAGTGACGTCAGCTTGCGTATCAAGCGCATGCGTTCAAGACGCGCTGACGCCACTCTGCGTTCCAGGAGAGCCGCGCTGCGGTTCATTAGAACGCGCTGAAACAGAACGCGCTGAACGCGCTGAATGAAAGTTGCTGAACGCGCTGAAACAGAACGCGCTGAATGCGCTGAATGAAAGTTGGATTCCACTTGAACAGAACGCACTGAACACCACGAACGTCATAAAGAGATAAAGGAGAGCAGGGTTACATACAATGGACATTGTTCATCTCTAAAGGAAAAGTCTAAAAAACAGAATGTATATTGTTAATGACTGTCTCTGCATTTCAAAGGGATTGCTCAACATTCAAGAGGATAGTTCTTTATTGTAACACGTTCTATCCAATTAAACAAGCATTGGATAGTGAAACATTCAATTTTTACTACCTTATTTCTACAATCACAATGAAATAAGAGTAAGCACAATAAAATTGACAATTATTTTTTTCCGCAAGTAAACATAGTTCTATCTAAGGAAATTTAACCTCAATAATAAGATATAAACTTATTATTACATTTTTTTTTAAAAAATAAGAGAGAGTTTAAAAAAAAAAATATGCAAAATGTAACTCAGCCTGCATTTTTTCTTACAAGTCCAGGGGAGCCTAATGTAAAATGGAAAAAATGGAAAAAAAAATTCGCAAATTATGCTAGGGTTTGCGGAACCAACTTGAGTGCTGAAAGAAAACACTCACTTCTTCTTCATTGTCTAGGAGGTGAAGGACAAGATGTTCTTGAACATTTGCCAGAGTTATCAGCTGCAGAACAAAGAAACCTAAATGAATACGAAATTGCAATTGTACAACTTGATAGGCATTATCTACCTAGACTTAGCACCATCATGGAAAGGTACCATTTTGGTCTACGGGAACAAAAAAAAGATGAAACTGTAGAAGAGTACGTATCTTCTTTGAGAAAACTTGCTTCCTCTTGCAACTTTGGACAGACACTTGATGAACGAATACGTGACCAGTTCGTTTTGAGATGTGCGCATGACAACATAAGAAAAGAACTATGGCTCAAGGACGAACCTCCTTTAGAAGAAGTTTTGACTATTGCTAAGCAAGTAGAGCATATGACAAGATGTGTTGGAGAACTAAAAAAAGAAAAAGATAAGCCATCCACTTCTGAGTCTAAGGACGAAGTAAAAATTGATGAAACTGTCTGTCAAGTGAAGAAAGTAGTAAATGTCACAAATGATGAGAGGAATGTTAGGCCAACTAATCCTTCTTTTTCCTCCTCTAATAGCAGATTTTCTTGTTTTAGATGCGGACAAATTAATCATTTGGCTAACTCACCTATGTGTCCTGCATTGAAGGTAACATGTAATGTTTGTAATAAGAAGGGTCACTTTGCAAAGTTGTGCAGGAGCAAAACGTATAATAGTGACAACTCAAGAAGGAGGTGGCCTCAACCTCAAGTAAGGTCTATTTGTTTTGAAATTAAGGATGACAAAGCTGATCATCCCTCTCATTTAGTTAGTGTGGAAGGCACAATGATTAATTTAAAATTTGATTCCTGCTCAAAAATAACTATAATTGATGAAAAATTGTATAATAAGCTATTTAAAGACAAAGTTAAGCTGTTTAAATGTGATATTTTACCGTTGGGGTACAGCGAGAAACCCATTGGGATGGTGGGTTATTTTATGGCAGAATTAGAACTTGGTTCAAGAATCACTGTAGGTAAAGTCTACGTGTCAAAGAAAGGTGATGCTCTTTTAGGTTGGTTAGATCAACGCCATTTAGGTGTGACTCTTGATCCAAATGCCACTCCCCAAGTCAGAATTCAAGAAATATCTAATCCTATACGTGACAACATGAGTGATGAAGGGTTGTCTTTGTCTTTGGCTAAACAATTTCCAGGTGTTTTTAAAGAAGAGTTAGGGTGTCTGCGTGGGTACAAACACCATATTAAATTAAAAGCAAATGCTTCTCCTGTGGTGGCTAAAGTAAGGAGAATTCCTCTAGTGGAACAAGCAAAGGTACAAGAAGAACTTGACAAACTTGTGAAAAATGATATTATTGAACCTGTGGAGGCAACTGAGTGGCTTGCTCCCGTAGTTATTGCAAAGAAACCTACTGGCGAAATTCGCCTTTGCATTGATCTAAGAGCTCTAAATAGGGAAGTAGTTGTTGATAGGTTTCCCCTTCCCAACATAGATGAGATAGTCAGCACTTTAGAAGGAGCAAAGTTTTTCACCACTCTTGATTTAGCTTCCGCTTACCATCAGGTTGAGTTAGATACTTGTTCACAAGACCTTACGGCCTTTATTACACCAATGGGCACGTTTAAATTTAAGAGAATGCCCTTTGGCCTCGTCTCAGCTGCCTCAGTTTTCCAACGAATCATGGCCAAGATTTTAAGAGGATTGTCAGGTGTCAAGTGCTATCAAGATGATTTGCTAATCTATGGAAGTAGTGTTCTTGAACATGATAGTCGTGTGTCTGATGTTTTGAAACGGTTAGATAGTGCTGGTATGACTTTGAAAAGAACCAAATGCAAATTTAGAGTTCAAGAAGTCAACTATCTAGGTCATTGTATCACTGGAGTTGGTGTCTTTCCAAAGAAAGAACTTGTTGAGTCTATAGGCAAAGTTAAAGAACCGGCTAGTAAGGAAGAACTTCTCTCGTTCTTAGGCATGGTAGAATTTTATGGGAAGTTCATTCCCAATTTTGCTGACAAAACACACAATTTGAGGAAGCTGACTGCAAAGAATGCTATATATAATTGGTCTCCTGAATGTAAGAGTGAATTTGAGTGTATAAAAAAAGAGTTGAGCAAGGCCCCTTCTCTTCATGCGTTTGTTCCGGGCCTTCCTACTGTGATGTTCACCGATGCTAGTGATAAAGGCCTAGGTGCCGTGTTGGTCCAGAAGAGAGATGGTAAGGATTACCTTATTTGTTGTTCTTCCCGTTGCCTTAAAGGGTCTGAGTCTAATTACTCCGTAATAGAGAAGGAATCTCTTGCAATTTTCTGGGCCTTGAGAAAGTTTAGGAATCTTATTTGGGGAACGAAAGTATGTGTGCTATCTGATCATAAGCCTTTGAGAGAGGTGTTTTCAAAGAAGGGTCTTGATGCCATCTCCTCAAGGATCAGGAAGTGGATTGTTTCTTTGCAAGAATTTGAATTTGAGGTAGAGTATATTCCTGGAATTGCTAACAGGTCGGCTGATTGTTTATCTAGATTGGTTGACAGTGAGAACGTTGATCTAGATGATTTTTGTGAGCTTGATGAGGGTACCAATGTGTGTGAAATAACCGATGGCGCAATTGATGAAAATGAATGGAGGTTAGAGTTGGGAAAAGATGATGAGATTTTTCAAGTTATGCAGTCTCTAATGAATAAGTCTTGTTTGTCCAAACCTTGGTTGTTAGTTTCGGATGAACTCTCTGTATATGATGGTCTGTTGACTCGTGGTACTAAACTTGTTCCTCCCTCTTCTCTTAGAAATAAGTTGTTAACTCTTGCCCATTGTGGTCATTTGGGTATAGTAAAAACCAAAGAATTTCTACGTATGCAATTTTGGTGGCCAGGCATGGATCTCGAAATCGAAAGAATGGTTAGAGAGTGTCCTGAGTGTTGTTCAAGCGATAAGATTCTGAAGACCAAACAAATGCCTATGGTTAAGAGGGCTTTACCTGGTCATCCCTGGGATGAAGTAGCTATTGACATTGTAGGTCCTTTATCTGGTATTGCCGATACTCCCTATCTCATTGTTTTAATTGATCTCTATTCGAGATGGATTGAAGTTTCTGCAGTCAGAGAAATTACCTCTGATTCCATCATGAAGTTCTTGGAACCTCTGTTTTATAAGGAAGGTTTTCCGAATAGTCTGTTATCCGACAATGGCCCCCAGTTCTGTTCCTCAGTCTTTGTTGAGTTTCTTAAAAAATGTGGGGTTGCCCATAAGAAATGTTCATTGTATCACCCAGAAACTAACGGGGCTGTGGAGAGGGTAAATAAGACTCTGAAGGAGTCAATTCAACTTGCCCGTGCCTCTGGTCTGAATTGGAAATCCACTCTCCAAGACAGGATAAATACTTATCGATTTGTTCCTCATTCTTCTACTGGGAGGTCTCCTTTCGAACTATTTAAAGGTAGGATTCCCAATACTTTGTTATGTCCTGGGTGGATGTGTCTTAACAAAGGTCTAGTGGATAATGACATAGGTGAGTGGAGGGCAAGAGAACTGTTCAAGCAGGATGCACGTAAAATATATTTTGACAAAAAGAAAAGTGTGTGCTCTCAGGATATCAAGGTCGGTGATCTTGTAAAAATAAAGACTCCAGTTGGACGCAAACCGTGGTCCAAATATACTGATGTTAGAGCAGTTATCAAGGTATTTAGAAATGCTGTAAAGACTGAAGATGGAAGAATCTGGAACAAGAGTCGTGTTGTGCTTGTTAATCCTAATTCTCTTGTGGATTCTTCTTGTTGTGATACTGGTTTGTGCAATAATTTCCTTTCTTCCTCCAATTCTCAATCTAACAGGTTACCCTCACCTCCTACAAGAAGTCAAAGAGTTCGTAGTGCTCCATATCACTTGAAAGATTATGTTTAGTCTACATTGTTCTTTTGTTTGCTTTGCTTAATTTAGTTTGCTCCTTCCTTTTGTAAAGAAGGGAGATGTGTGATGTTTTCCCTCTTTCCCTGTCATCCCTTCCTTCCCCTTTAAGTTATGTCATTCTTCTTTAGATTCTAAGTTCTGAGAATGTACCTGCTAACATGATTCTCTATTTGTCAGTTACCTGTGGCTGTTTATGGATGAGGTTTTATTAAACCCACTCTGCTTTGCTGAAACGAGTTTTCCTTCATTTCATTTTATTATTGAACTATATTATACTTGCATTTGTGTTTGGGAGGAGCGTGGACGGGAGGGGGCACATACTGTGGCAATAAAAGTATACATTTTTTGGTAAAGAAATAAAGTATTTTTTTCACACAACTGCATCTCTCGCCTCAGTGAGCTGAAACTAACCTTAAAGAGAATACGCTGTAGCCTAACTGCAATAGCAAGGGGCCATGTTTGTGATAATGGGACAGTGAAAATCTGACACACTTGTTCTTCAAAAAAAAACCTTGCTTGTGCAAGAGAAATGGGAAATGTCTGATTCACCCAATCATTAACACATACAAGTCACCCATGAAGCTGTTCACAAGCGACAAGAGGCCAGTCTTAGACTAGTTGCAGACCTATGCAACTCTTGCACCCTGCTTCCATACCTAACATACACCACCCTCACATAGGCAGAGCTATAGCCAAAATCATTCAGTCACACACATGAAGGGAGCCCAGGATGCCGATGGAAAAGGTAGCACTTCATGGCTTTGTCAGGGATAAGAAGAGCTTTATATATTGTACTTCTGTCGTTGTTACTTACACAACAATCATAGAATGGTTGTATGCCTCACAAGAGATAAGGAAAGCACTGTGTAAGTAACAAGTCAATCCAGTCCAATATAATGTAATGCAATGATGGGTGCAGCCCCCCTCTGTCTGCCGCCCAGCACTGCCTGGGCCTCTGTTTACTTACTTCCATTAGTGAGCACAAGAGAAGTGTAAATGGAAGACTCACAAAGGTGACAGCTTCCTTCACATCAAATGTTCATGAACACAGCCAAGACCTGAGGGGAAGTTGGCTATAGATAAGAGTGGCAGAACCCCCTGTCAACCCCCCACTCCTAACTGTTCTCCAAAAGGCAGACCATGTGGCAGCATCTGCAGGCAAACTCCCCAAAACAGTTATCAAGAGATAGCTTGCTGGGACAAGGCATGAGGGGCTAAAGGCCAGGAGGTATCACTGTAACAAAGCGACCAAACCCGTCTACCATTGACAGCATGGCTGCCGCTGGCTGCAGAATGGATGCAGGTGGGTGCAGATGTGCTTGCCTATCGTTCCTCCACTGCACATGGCTGCTGCACATCTACCACATGGCCCTCCTTATGTAAGAAGAGTTCGTCAGACTCCTAGGGAGACTAGAGCACTAACCTCTACAGATTGGCGCCTCTAGTTGGCCACAAGGAGGAAAAATACCTGCCTCACTTCTGCTCTTCTTTGCTGAAAAAGAAAGTGGACCAGCAAGCCCTTGCAGCAAGGTAGACATCCCCTGCCCACCCCACCTCTTCGCTCCACCCTCCCGCATCCTAAGGAACATGCACTCAAACCCAGAAATAGTTTGGAATCCCCGCATAACACTACTTTCCCTGGTGTAGTAAAGTGCAGGTGCAAAAACTGTGGCTATAATGTATGCAAAACTAAAGCATGAAGTAAAATAAAAACAATAAAACATGAGCAAAACAATATGTGCATCAGTGATTTTGCTTTAAAATTACTGTCCCCACCACGGCCTTCCTTATGTGATAGGGAGGGATAGGGAACAATTTTTCCATTAGATGCATACGGCTGAAACAGGTACATCATGGCATTGGCCAGTACAGGTGGGAAATGGGCATACCATGTCAGTGGGTGAGAAATGGGAATACGGACGGTCCAAGATGGCGGATTGACACCGCCGGAGTGGAGAACGCTGAAACGGGTCCAGGCGGATGCTATGCTATGGACTGACACGGCTACACAATATACAATATAGGAGCTGTAATGTAATGCTGTAAAAGCCCGCACTGATTTCAGAATAATTGAGGAAAAAAACGGAGCGCAGACACTTACTTTGATTGAAGGATTGCGAGGATTGAGGCTGAATGTGGCAGCTACGGCTGATTGGGAGCCGTATCCGGAGCTTGCTACGCTCCGCTAGCACAGAGAAACTTGTGAACGCATCGCGTCTAACTCAGGAGCCCTCGAGAACTTGGTTGAGCTGGGCGAAATTGACGAAGTGGTCAAGATCGAGATCGACGGCAGTCCACTGGTTTGGTCTGCGTTCCCCCACGGCACCGGCTGCAGCACGGCCAGAGAGAACGAGCGTTAGCAGGATGGCGCCGAAACCTCCCACACGGACAACTCGCACTACAGCAGCAAGCGGGAGAGCGACAGCCACATTGGCATCTGTGTCAGTGGCTGTTACAAATGAACTTTCAGCAAGTAAAAAATCTTTATCTTTCAACAACGCTGTGGAGGCGGCTGTGGATGGTGAACAACTGCACTTTGCAATACTTGAAGGGGAGAAAAACCCAGCTCATGCAAAAGGTAACGCAGCAAACGAAGGGGGTCAAATTAATACAAAAGAGGCTGAGAAGATATGTCAAAGCCGCGATGCAGTAACACAGAACGTTGTTACTTTAAACAATGTTAACAATGTTAATATATTACCAGCGCTAGTCACTACGGAGATGGTTGGTGCGGAGAAAGGGGTAAACGATTTAACTACTATGCCTACTACTCTTGCTGATCCCGCAGAACCATTAGAAACTCAGTCCTTGACTCTGAATAAGATGTTTAATACCGATATTAACGCGAAGGTCCCTCACGTTGAAATGACTAGCACTACTAGCACTACTAGCATCCCCTCAGACAAGAGGTATGCTGAGGGGGCGGAAGAAGCTGAGGGAGGTGAGAATACTGATAATACAGACCTTGCTGAGACAGATGAAGAATATGTGGATATTAATGAACAGGGGAGTAATACGCCTTTAAATGTGATAAAAGATAAGAATAAAGCGTTCAACTCCAAAAAATCGAAGGGAAAAAATAAGAATAAGATGGCAAAAATCACAAACAAATCTAAAACAAGCGTTTTGAAGGCGATTGCTGAGAACAGCCCAATCAGACAATGGGTACAGGCTAAGGGTGGCGTAAAAACTATGGTGTTGCGATTGTCTGGTAATAGCCCCAATGATCTAAACACAATTTCTAAAGACTTAAAACAGGTCAATGCTCCACTCAGCCCTTCTCAATCTACTATTTCTAACAAGACAAAGCCAAGGGCGAAGACCGATAGTCTTGATAAGTCTGGCCTGATTAATGAATATACAAAGTCTTCTGGGGAAAGCTTATTGGACCATCTACATCCACACCCTTCTGCACCTACTTCGATACCTATTGAAGATAACTCCGCTTCTTTATCAATTGACTGCAGCAGTATCAGTAGCAGTAGCGGTAATAACAGCAGTGGCAGTATAATCCAGGATATGTCTAACACTCCAAGGGCACCTATCTGCGAGGCCGCAACGACTCCATTAGGAGAGTCTATACAAGTAATACAAGAAATACATCCGGGAGATATTGCTTCTTCTTCATCTATCGGGCCAACAGAGTGGATTCCGCAAGGGGAAGTGTCCGCTTCTTTTCAGACAATCTTGCACCTCTTAAATGAACAGAAACAAGAAGCTAAAAACCACTACCAGCAAATGAGGGAAGATAATAATAGAACTCAAACCTCTTTGCAAGAGATGGCGTGTAAACTGGGGCGGTGTCTCAAGACATAGAGGAACTGCAGCAAAGAGTGGTGGTTACAGAGGAGAAATCACAACGCTCTGAAGTAGCAGTGAATAGACACGCCTCTCAACTACTTCAGATGCAAGCTAAGCTGGAAGATTTAGAGAATAGACATAGGAGACAGAACCTCCGCGTTTTTGGCATTGCTGAAGGAGCGGAGGGGGCAGATCCGAGAGCATACATCACTCAATTATTCCAAAAGGCCTTCCCTGACCTTTCAGATTGGGACTGGGACTCTCAGATCCAACGAGCTCATCGATTACCCCTAGTCCAGAGGGACAAGAGTGGTAAATTTCCACGACCAATTCTGATTTACATTGGTAACTACTTGCTCCGACAAGCTATTTCTTTAAAAGCACGGCCTAACACTCCAGTCACCTTTGATTCTATCACTTTTTTTGTGAGATCGGATCTAAGTAAACTTTCGCTAGAAAGACGATGGAAATTGAAACAATTTATAGACCCGATTAAAGAACTTGGATTTCAAGCTTATCTGCAGGAACCTGCAAAACTGAAAGTGATAAAAAATGGCCGCTCCTATTTCTTTCTAGAAGTAAATGAGGTTGAAAATGCTATTGCCTCCTGGCGAGTGGGGAAATGATTAAGCTAATGATTAATGCTTAGCATACATGGTTGCGCTGTTTTTGCGGTTTCATTGGGTACACTTGTGCTAATCTTTTTTGTTAGCTTTAAAATGCACGAGATATTTAATTGATTGCTCCTATGGCTAGGTTATAGGCGAGATAAAGAGCAGAGTGTAGCACGGGGGGTGATCTTTTTTCTTTTATTGTGATGCAATGTTTAGTTTTGAATACCTGGACCCTATTAGCGCCTTATCCGCTCACCGACTGCCAGGGGAACGGCAGTCAACAAAACTGGTGGACCTGCAGGTAAATGTGGGGTGGGGGGAGGGAGGAGCAGAGTGAGGGGTGGGCAAGGGGAAGAGATGGTTTGGGGTAAAAAATGCATCAAAGGACACAATAATGACAAAAAAACTAAGAGGTATTATAAGGTCGTTTTGATTTATTATAGTGGTCATATAGATAGGGAAATACATAATTTGAAATGCATCTAATAAAATGCTTAACCTGGAATGTGTCAGGTTTAAATAATAAAATAAAGCGGCGTCTTGTTTATGAGGAGCTTAGGATGTATAACCCGCAAATAGTGGTCCTTACTGAAACTCATATCGCTTACAAAGATAAACACCTGATTAAACAATTAGGATATGATCCCTTAGTTTGCACTGAATTTAACGCTTCAATTCGGGGGGTAGCGATTTTAAAACATAAAGGATTAAAATGTGAGATAATCAAGACATTAACTGATAAAGCTGGTAGATGGGCGATAGCACAGATAAAGCTAGAAAACTGTAAATATACAATATGCGGAGTTTATGCATCAAATCAAGATGAGCCAATAATTTTTGACCAGATTAATATGGAATTACTTGGCTGGGAGGGGGAATATATTGTGTTGGGTGATTTTAATTGCATAATGAATTACAACTTGGATATTACTAGGAAAAACTGTTTTCAAAGAATGAGGAAAACCAGAGCTGCAATTCTGGATTTAGCAGCTATACATCTTCTAAAAGATGTATGGAGATGTCTAAATCCTGAAATAGCCGGCTATACATTTTATTCTGCTGCACATAAGGTATGCTCACGCATAGACATGATATGGGCTTCAGATATGATTCTTGGTAACTGCTCAATGGTTATACACCCAAGGGTGACCTCTGATCATAACCCGATTTCTTTAACATTTGCACTAGCAATTGAGGAGGCTACCCCTCGCTCCTTCTCATTTACTCGATATCTGTTCTCTGATATGCTGTTTGTAACTCAACTTAAAGAGCATATAAAAGAGTTTATCGATATAAACATACAATCCAGCTTACCCTGGATAGTATGGGACTCTTGCAAGGCAAGCATACGTGGATTCACCCAACAATACACCTGGCGACAAAACAAAGAACTTCGAACTTTAAATGAGGGAAGGCTCACTGAAATCCGTGATATTGAACTTCAGATATCTGACGCTATTTGTAATGGAGTTTCAAACCTAGATGAATTAAATTTCAAACTAATTGAGCTTAAAGCTGCATTAAAAGATCTTCTTAGGGGTAAAAGTATTAACAAATTTAAAAAATATCAACTGGATCAGTATGAAAATGGTGATAAGAGCGGTAAATTACTGGCTTACAAAGTTGCTGAAGATCGATCTGTTAATATGGTTAAAGAAATTAAAGGGGATAATAATCAATTATTTTGTGACCCAAAATCGATTTTACAACAATTTGCTTCCTTCTATCAAGTTCTATATACACCAGAAGCTGCTATATCAGATGATAGCATTAACAATTATATTAACGGAAATAAAGTCAATAACTTAAAGCCGGAACAATCTGCTCAATTAGCGGCCGACATTACAGCAATAGAAATTAGGGAGGCAATTAAATCTTTAGCGATGGGCAAAGCTGTAGGGGAAGATCTTATCCCTTTGGAACTCTATAAACACTGTATTGAGGAACTGATATTATTATTTACTGATGTGATTGGTGCTATTGGTAAAGGGCAACAAGCACCCAGATCTTGGAATTTAACTCAAATTATTTTCTTTTTAAAAAAAG
This sequence comes from Lissotriton vulgaris, assembly GCF_964263255.1. Lineage (NCBI taxonomy): Eukaryota > Metazoa > Chordata > Amphibia > Caudata > Salamandridae > Lissotriton > Lissotriton vulgaris. Next base: position 453,809,160 of record NC_141685.1, on the reverse strand, counting down.
GTAAGGCACCCCAAGAGAGGGGATCTTACAGGCCAATCTCACTTATTAATAGTGATGCAAAAATCTTTGCCAAAATATTGGCTACTAGGTTAGCACCATTCATGTCCCAACTTGTTTCTCCCCAACAACATGGTTTTATTCCAAAGCGAGACACTACAGTGCATATCAATATGGCTATATCTGCTTTTGATACTGCACGGACTAAACTCACCCCACTCGGTATGATTTTATTAGATGCAGAAAAAGCATTTGACCGGGTGGGGTGGGGTTTCCTGTGGGCAGTTCTACAGGCATTTGGTATCAAGGGTCAACTTTTACGATGGATTCAATCGATATATGATAACCCTATGGGTAAGATCTCGTATATGGGGAAATGCTCCACCTTGTTTTCTATTAAAAGGGGGACAAGACAGGGGTGTCCTTTATCACCCCTGCTTTTTGCTTTAGTGATAGAACCTTTTTTAATTGCACTTCAGCGCCAAGCTTTAATTTGTCCTTTTATTAATGGCTCAAATAAATTAGATATTACTGTATACGCTGACGACATTGCTGTTTTTTCCCCAGATGTTTCTAAAACCATGAAAGGCATCTTAATAGAAGCAGGTATATACGGCTCCGTTTCTGGTTACAGACTTAATACTACAAAAACTCAAGTTGTTATGAACTATCAGCCAATTGCCCCTATTTTTGGAACGAGCCGCGCTGCAACCTACCTAGGTGTTAAAATCTCCTCTGATATTGACTCTATCATAGGATTAAACTACGAACCTTTATTAAAAGAGACCGCTATGCAACTTAAGAAATGGCATAAACTGCCAATCAGTATGATTGGCCGAATACATTTAATTAAAATGAAAATTTTGCCTAAGTTTTTATATTTGTTCCGAGCGATTCCCTTTCGGGTCAATAATTCCTTTTTCCTTAGATTAGAAGGTATCATTGGCAGTTTTGTATGGGGATATAAAAAAGCCCGGCGCGCCGTATCATCACTTAAACTCCCCTTCAGTCAAGGGGGACTGGCGTTCCCGGACTTCAAATTCTATTATTGGTCAGCATTTCTGATTCGGATACGCAGTTTGATAGTCATGGATAAATGCTTGTATTTTCATAGGTTCCTACTAGGACCGGATGCTAATATGTTTCTCTATAGGCTGAATGACCCCAATTACTTCAAAAGGGTTACATTTAAGACTATACGGGATACCGTGAGTGTCTGGCGATCTATTATGGCTAAATGCAATACCTCACTTTTACATTGTAAAACACCTTTATGGGGCAATCCTGGTTTTCCTATAATTTTTCATGATCCAATCTGTCGAATGTTTTTAAACTCTGGTATTGGATTTTTGGGAGATTTATATGACCATCAGGGTTTTATGGCATTTGACAAAATGAAATACTGTTATAATTTATCTGAACTGGCAAGGTTTAAATACTATCAGATTAAAGACTTTTTGGTGAAGAAACTAGAACTCAGTACGGTATTAGAATCTGAGTTATGGGATTGTATTTATAGAGATGTAGACAAATCCATCATAAGCTTAGGATATACGTTTTTTTCTGATCTTAGGATTGGCGATGTTACTACTTTAACAGAGAAATGGAATAGAAAATTGGCATTGATTGTACCAACTGATTTAATTTCTACATCTCTTAAAAGTCTTAATTTATCTGTTCAATCTTCTAGTTTAAAACTGTAAATGTTTAAAACTGTTTGTCAATTATATCATACCCCTGAGAGGATACTTAAATGGGCAACGAATAATAATTATTCTGATCGAACGAAATGCCCTAAATGTGATCTGAGTGGCACGGATATTATCCACATGCTTTTTTCTTGCCCACGTCTTAGTGAATATTGGGAAGGATTAACTAAGGTGATTTCTGATAGACTTGAGCAACCCTTCTCATTTTCATACACTGATGTTTTGGTGGGCATCAATGGGGGTAAAAGTGTGTTTAGAGATCTTTTAAATATTCTAATCACATGTGCAAGATTAACTATTGCTAGAGCATGGATCCAAAAAAATCCTCCAATAGTTTTGGAATGGTGGAGTCTAGTTAAGGAAACCTATAGTATGGAGACTGCTATTGCGGATTCAAGGGGGCTACAGGCCAAACGAAAAATTGTTAGAATTTGGGGTTTATTTATGTCTCAATAATTGTCTTCGTAAAACTTATGTTTGTATGACCTTCCTTATATATTTGTTACGGCCTTAGCAATGTTTTATAATTACCTACTGTAGCAATTGAAAATTGTTTTATATCTTTTGTAAATTGAAATGTTTTATGCCTTGTGTACCCATTTGATGCAAATAAAAACTATTCAAAATAAAAAAAAAAAAAAAAAAGAGAAATGGGAATACATTATTGCATTAACTGGCTTACAATGGCAAGAGGCATCATAGTATTGCTGGCATAACATAAAACAGGTGTAAAACAAAAATGGTTCTGTTTGATAGATGAATACGAATCAAAATTGATTAACTTATAACATGTTAATAGTGTACAATAAAATGTGGACTCATTGAACCATTGGGCAAACATTAGACAAACCACTAAATTTGAACAAATCAATAAAGTTTGTGAATAGGTCCTTTTAAACTTTTATGTTGTTTGAAATATACACCCATCAAGCATTTTATAGTCTTCAATGATCAATTTCTCAAGTTAGAGACCTACGTCCACATTACTACTCTACCACACTTCCATCCCATAAGTATCATTACTCAATTTCTTCAACATTCTTAAAACAGCTGAGGGCTGAGCCAATGTTCTGTCAAGTTCCTTTCCATTCCTCACCAATTTTTTAAGGTATGGTTTCTTTACTCAAGCCATCTTCTTCTGCATGTCCCCTGCGTTTTATCCTCTTCGTTTTATCCTCTTCAGGTAAAGCTCCATTTCCATTCACACCTGGTCACATAATTGACCTTAAAGCTTGGTCATTTTTCAATGGTAGAAACCTCTTGGTGCTAATTTGTTGACACACTCTTCTCACAAATCTATTGCTCCAAACAAACCTTTTCTCTATACTGCCTGTCATTGCTCTGCAATTGCTGTGTAGGGGCCATCTGTCCTTTAATAAATAACATTGTCTATGGTCCTGCCTGGCCTTTTGATTTCATTTGTTCACACTATACTATGTATATTTCTGCCCTCTTGGTTTACACATTTTTTCAGACCACCAAAGAAGCCATTTCTTACTTCTGATATTGTTTTTTCTGACAAAACAGAATCATGTATTGAGGCAGTAGCTCTGCATTGTTTTATTTTATTTCCTTGAAGGAACTTGTAATTTTCTGCAACTCCAAGGCATAATCTTTAAATACAAATTGTCATGCTGGTTCACGGTTGATTGGCATTAGCTTTCATGCTCTTAATTCTTCTGCTGAGCAACTTTATAATTATAACTCTAGAGTGTGTCTCAGTGTTGGGGAAAATCCTGGAAAAAGAAAATAGGTGGGGATAGTAAAGTTCAGGTCAGTGGTGCCCAACGAATGTTCTTGCCACACTTTTAGGAGGAACGCTTACTATAAAAAGGAGTTTCATGTATATTCATTATATGCAAATGTAATTTAATGTGCACATCCTGAAAATGTGATTTGGTTCTGGGCTTCTGCAACTGAAATGGACATCCCGAGTTTAGATATAAGAGACCACAAAGCTCTTTCAATTCATTTGTCTGGTACTAGCCTTTTTGTTCCTAGGATAAATTAAAGATGATTTGTGGTGGACTAAGGGATTATCTTTAGACTATATCCATTGTACTTGGAATCAAACTCTGATCACCCTCGATAAATATACATTTTACTTGGATGGAGCAACAAGGGCCTTGCTTGAAAATTCTAACATTTCAATATTTCTGAGCTGTAATTACATACTAGTATTTAGGATGTGTAATAAATTAGCCGATCTCATGTTCTTGTACAACCAGGAAAACAATGCACAAATGAATACTATTTCTTTTTACATATGCTCTGAACTTAAATAGAAGGGGACGCTGCCAGTCAAGAGTGATGCACACTACCCAGCACTGTTTTTCTCGAACTCCCATGATGCTTGAGGGCAGTTAGTGGTAATAGACACCACATGCCTTTAAAGAAGACTTCATTTTTATTTAAAGTTTTTCCTTTCAAAGAAAGAACATAAGTTAATTATCCACACAAACAAGCATGAGTACATCTGGTGATGAAAACAATGAAGGCGTGGTATACATGAATCCTTGAAAAATATCTAATGTTCTATTGTTAATGCTACACTATTCTCTGTATTTAATTTGAACATACTTAACTTGAGGAGGTTTATGCATGGAAAGAACCCATGTAAGCAAGTAGATGAAAATGATTCTGTCAGAGTTTCCATTGCTATATAAAACAGTAATTTATTCCCAAATTTGAAAATAGTAACAGATTGGCTTTGGTTCATGGCAATGTCATGGGGGGCTGTGTTTCACTTTGGAACGGGAGAACATTATCTAGGTCTTCAATCTTATATCTGTAATTTAATCTGTTTATTTAAGTATTGATTTGGAATAGGATGCAGCTGTGGCTGTGCCTTCAAAATTATATCACAGATTTTTTAAAACAACAAAGCCTCGAAATATGTTTCATTACAGATGCCGCAGAAAAATAGAGAATACGTCTTTTTCATCAAAAGAAAAGTGCCACAAGAGCTTCTAACGGCAACCTTGAGACATAGTAATTGGATGAAAATGTCTTCACTTATATCCGCCCCTCACAGCACAACACAAAACAATATAAACACAAAACAATATAGCTTGGTTGCTGTAAATAAACCCCTTCTGTGCTGATGACGAGCCCAGGCTCGTCATGCAGCACGGTGCTCGAGTGCTGGTGACGAGCCGGGGCTCGTCATGAGCTGTGGAACGCTCACACGCGGGGATAATTCCCCCGCTGTGCTGAGCGTTCCATTGCGCGGGCGGGTTCATGACGAGTCCAGGCTCGTCACCAGCACACGAGCACCGTGCTGCATGACTGGGCTCGTCATCAGCATCGCGGCGCCGTGCGCTGCCCCCCTCCCCCCGCGCCGCGGGGTAATTATCCCCGCGGCGAAGGGGTTAATACATTCTTTGTTCTGAGACTAGATTTAAGAGTAAAAGTTCAGCGTGCAAACTCACACAGCTCTTTCAGGCCTCAAAAAATGTACTCACCCACTCGCAATGGTGAATCAGATTTGACCAGGTCAGGCTATTTTTAGCACCTACTGGTCCATTCAACATAATCTGGAAAGGAATAGGTGTTCAGTTCATGCAGCAAGTGAATGAACAATAAAGATGCCTTTAAATGTTGTTTTTATCTTCACACATTTCCTGTCTGTTCACTCAGAGGTCAAATGTTTTTTTTTTACTAATTGTTACTTGAAAAATGAAGTTTCTTTTCTTTTTCTTACTACAAATAGAGGTTTTTGTCAAGTGAGCTGTCTGACAATCACTGTGAAACAAAAGGCTATAAGATGTCAGTTTTTTTAACACATAACAATTAAATAGCTTGTAAATGAATAGTACAAATATTGAAAAATATATCAGGAATTACAAAACCACTTTTTTTGTAATTGAGAAGTGTGATACAAATAAAAAGTTAAATAGGAGCAAAACAAATCAGAACACTTTACTTGCTGATGTGCAGATGACAAATATTTACAGAAACTCAATTTCGTAACATTATTGTTTGCACACTATATAGATTTTTCAGAAAAACGACAGTGGGATATTTTATGGTAATTTCAATGTAAAATTTGATGATTGCAGATGATAAGTGTGCTACCACTTCATGCTTTAGTTATTTATTAAAAGTGACAGGTTTTAAACATGATTTGAAAAACATGTCTGCCTTGTCCTGATGACTATGATGTTAATGACCTAAAAGGCAAGTCAGGGGTCATGTGCATCCTATATGTGGCTAGATTTGTATTATGTGCGGAGAAAATATTTAGTCTATTAAATCAAACAAGAGTTTTTTGTTTTACTGGCATGCGGAACTCGCACATTTGAAGGTGATTTCCTATATGATTATCAGTGGATTAAATATTTGTCCAGGATCACATTATTTAAAACCAGTATATGGGTCAAGAGCATTACAAATAGGTTGAGTGGATTATTTAAGTCTGTTCAGCTCAAAATCTTTATGCGATCTTTTGGATAAATGATCATGAAAGCACAAGATAAAACAAAAGACTACATTATGGCTTTAACCCCTTCGGTGCTCATGACGGCTAAGTCACAGTAGGGGTGTGCTCATGACGGCATGGAACCGTCATGCCGCTGCCGCTCCTCCCATGCGTCACTAATTCCCCGCCTGTGCGGGAGAATTAATGAGTGGGCGGGGTTGTGATGGCACCACGCCGTCATGAGCATACAGCAGATGCAGCTCGTAAGGCATGACGGCGTGGAGCCGTCATGAGCGCCGAAATACCACGCCCACCTACTAGCCCCCCCCGCGCCGCAGCGGAATTCATGGCCCAGGGAAGGGGTTAAAAACAATTGTCATAAATGCTAGATAATCCATCAAATATAACATTCTCATTATGCACATATTAAAAACCAATAAAACTCAATAAAAAATACAACTAATCCTACATGATGAACTAAAGATAAAATACATGAACCCAGGAAACATCAGCCTGCCCACCTAACTCGCCTCCATAGACTTTCTGCAACATATGGCCATTTTCAGAAAACAGCACACGCTATAACAATATTTCTCATTAGACTTGCAGGCCTAGTAACATTGTTTATGATTTTTCAAGCCCTTTCTGTGACCTTGTTGCGCTGATCTACTGTACCGGAAGCAGTGTTGTCCCAATTTGGACTTTGGTACTCCCTGATGGACCTGTGTTTCTGTGTAAGAAAAATCAAGTAATACCTTGTCTCAATCCTGTTTTAGGCCTTCAGAATGGCAGAAAAAGGACCGGATTTTAAAGATTTAAAGATTTACTTTGAAACCCACCTTCCTCATGATGTCCTATTGCCATTGGTGGCCATCTTGCAACTACTCTGAATTCACAATTGTCAATGTGGAGCTACATAAATCTGATAGCTAAAAAATGTAGGTGATATCTTTTATTTTGGTTCACATTTGTTCTTGCTCTTTAATGCTACGAGCTACATGCATTGATTTTGTGGGAGGATGTAGTTTGAACACCACAAACCAAATCCACTCTGACATCCATGAGGTTCTGATGAACTTGCATATGTGGCTCTTATTCACTCCATCTACTTAAATGGTTAGGTGGAGAGGTCTCTATATGCTGACACTGCACTGTACACCAACTAGTTAACAATACTTTTGGGGCTCCAAAGCAGGAGATTGTAATTTAAATACACTACAGTCTATGGAAGTGGTTGGCTTCCTGTCTCATAGTTCAAGAGTACCATTTAGGACTCAACATGTGGGTTTGAACTGAAGTATCCTATATGGGGTAAGATATCAAGAGACAACCCTGTTATAAATATTAATATGTTCTAGTTTTCTGTAATGCAAAGCACTTAAGGTGATGGTTAAGAAAACTTGCCGTAACAATGCAGTGAATTTGCCAGAACTTTCACTCTTCAAAAATGGTTCATGCTTGTAAATTTCACTTTGTAAAATGTTTCCCCATTGTAAAACTGCCAGAAGGTCAGTGGTTTACTTTATTGTACTCTTGTATTCACTGGCTTTTTCTTAAGGAACAAAATGGGATTCTCCAGAGTGTTCTACGGTAATGTTGAAGTTCAAATAGCAGACTGCAAATATTTAGACTTCATTATATTAAAAAGCCAACTAAATGTGTAGCTAAGATATATACTTCTTTATATATGCTTAGCTATATAATATGTTTTGAAGAATATATTGTGGAGTTAATATATGTGCCGGTTGATATTATTGACCTCAATAATGCGACATACTACAGTCTCTGATGTGTAACTTTCAACCACCTGCCAAAATTACAATTTACTATATGTTATTCTTGACTTTTACTATCAGGTGCGGGGCAGGGCAGGAGCATTAACAGGACTAATTGCTTTATTCATGCAAAACATCGGGCCATATTATCAAGAACGGGTGATAACATTATCGCCGCTTTAGCAGCAGGAAACTGCCGCTAAAGCGGCGATAAGGTGCTTGATAATATGCCTTATAGAATGTCAATAGAAGCCCAGGTTTGATGTCCTTCACAACAGAACCTGGGCTTCTATTGGAATTCTATAGGGCATATTATCAAGCTCCTTATCGCCGCTTTAGCAGCAGTTTCCTGCCGCTAAAGCGGGGATAATGTTATTGCCCGTTCTTTATAATATTGCCCAGAGGTTTTTCAGCAAGACCCAACAAAGTACATTTTCATTACAGGTTGAGTTATTTGTAGATAATATCTTACAAAATGAGAATTATAGGAGGTATCAGAAATGGTGCTGATACATTGATTCTCTTAGTAACTAGTATAAAATTAATTATAATAACCCAAAAAATGCCTTGACTGATGCTAAAATTAGGAATGCATATATTATCCACAGTGACATAAATATTGCAATAAGTGCTCTATTAATTTCAAAATACAGCATAAACTGTTATGTACATGTGATCTATCCATCTATATATCTATCTATGGTTTAAGATAAGTTATAGTAAGGAAAATGTAACTGTTTATTTCTATGCAAAACCAACTTAAGCTACACAAACCTTGCCAATTCTAAAGTTATAGTTATAACTTAAGTTTATAATTTGCACCCCACCCAAATCCTACTATAATTTCCGCACCTCTGTACAAAGCGTTGTCAACGAACTAGCCAGTCTAAATTAACTATAACTCTTCTCTTACCCATGCACTGCTTATACCCTTCCGTTAAATCACATATAGCCTGTTAAATCATAGCATTCACAACAGCACTTATGCCATCTGAAATGACATCATTATGAGAAAAGTGTGCACGGTAGAGGGCTGCACGAGTTATAGTTCGTTTATTCAGTCTGTGTTAGGGATGATCTACAGCAGGTTTTGCTAATATTGTAGTGAAAAATGAAGCACTTTTGTTTAAAAACCTTTTTTCTGTTGGAGTTTCTTTCTCAGTTTCTAATAACCATGAAATATATTTTGGTTTCCAGCTGTAGTCTTCCTCTGGCAGCGATGCTGACTTCAAAGCCATGTTTAAGGAGGGGGATGTGTGCTCAGAATGCAGGCTAGGATATGATTAACGTGGAATCCCAAGTGAGCATTTAGAAAAGCACACCCTGGCCCCCGGAAGGCGGGACTCCTGGTCAACATCTGGGCAGGATCTGCAATAGCACTCAGTGGCACATCCGAAACTGCTGCAGTTTGTCAAAACAGTAACAGGGAAGAGTACAGTGTATACAGTTTCTGTACCAGAATCTTAATACCATTTTCGAATCTCTTCCTACTGACCCAGCAGAAAAAGGCAGTGGACTCAAGAGATTCATTAGAGCTGGTATCGTGAGTTATGCTATCCTGTAAAATAAGCAATTTATGGCTAACTTGCGAACAAAGAAGATTAAAATGCAATTATTAAAAAATATGCAATGCAGGATCGAGCAAACAAAATCTTAATTTTCACCATGTTCCTGACAGTGCACCAGAGTACCCTGACCAGCCACCACAGATCTTTCCCATTCTCCATGCAAAATAGCCAAAATATATGAATTTTATTATAAATTAACCATGAGCTATGTAAGCGTCCTTATACACATCTATACGCCCCTTTGCATATCTACAGGTCCTATGTCAATGGCTCCACCGCCCTCTGAGTCACATAAATACACAAAATAAAATAAATGTATTGTTTGAGAAAGAGTTAAAAAAGCTGTATAGGCTCCCATCGAACATTTATTTCTCAAACATTCCCCCTATTTAGTGGATGGAATTCAAAGAATGTATCCCTAAAGCGTGTAATAATCGAGAGCTACTCTGTTAATCTATCTATGATTGTTCTCAAATTCGGTATGAAAACCAATGACATGAAAGACTCCATTTGAGAGCCAATGACATAGAAGCCTGCATTTGAGAGCCAATGACATAGAACACTCCATATGAAAGCCAATGACATGAAAGAATCCATTTGAGAGCCAATGACATAGAAGACTCCATTTGAGAGCCAATGACATAGAAGTCTCCATATGAAAGTCAATGACATGAAAGACTCCATTTGAGAGCCAATGACATAGAAGCCTGCATTTGAGAGCCAATGACATAGAAGTCTCCATATGAAAGTCAACGACATGGAAGACTCCATTTGAGAGCCAATGGCATAGAAGACTCCATTTGAGAGCCAATGACATAGAAGTCTCCATATGAAAGTCAACGACATGGAAGACTCCATTTGAGAGCCAATGACATAGAAGCCTGCATTTGAGAGCCAATGACATAGAACACTCCATATGAAAGCCAATGACATGAAAGAATCCATTTGAGAGCCAATGACATAGAAGACTCCATTTGAGAGCCAATGACATAGAAGTCTCCATATGAAAGTCAATGACATGAAAGACTCCATTTGAGAGCCAATGACATAGAAGCCTGCATTTGAGAGCCAATGACATAGAAGTCTCCATATGAAAGTCAACGACATGGAAGACTCCATTTGAGAGCCAATGGCATAGAAGACTCCATTTGAGAGCCAATGACATAGAAGTCTCCATATGAAAGTCAACGACATGGAAGACTCCATTTGAGAGCCAATGGCATAGAAGATTCTATATAAGAGCAAATGATTTGGAAGGGTCAATACGAGAGCCTATGTTATGGAAGATTCCACATGAAAGCCGGTGATGAAGACTCCACTGTAATAAAGGACCATATCATCATTACAATATAATAAGCACTGTTTATAATTGAGCTATGAAAAAGGAATATATATTTCTGACATCTGGATATTCTTTGACAAATATTACATTTGTAGAGCAAATACATATTGGGTGGAAGATAGCTACATAATGAAATAGTAAGGTGATACTTCAGGGAAATATGGCAGCCAAGAGAATGGTGAAGCCAACTGTGAAAGCAACTCAGTAGCATGGTTTGTATTGTGCATATATGAAGAATTTAAAGGAAGGAATCAGAGCTGGGGTGTGAAGTTAAATTAGATGATGTGTTTCCTAAGAAAAGCACATTTGGAACAAAATGATAAATGATATTCAGAATTCGCATGAGTATCAAGATCAGAACAGACTTGAATTGCAGATGCTAATGAAAGCTTTAACAAAAATGTGTGTATCTTGTAGCCGTCAGCACAACACCGGCTTAGGATTTGGTCCTCCTCCTCTCCTCTACATATCACATGCCACGGAGGTGGATGGATGCACTCATGCCCCCTTACGTCTTTGTCACTGTAATTCCTGACACTGTGGCACCACACAGGTTCTCACCTGCCTGGCAAATCAGGATTCAGGAGAGTGTGCAGTGGAGTGCAAAAGAGGTGTGTATGGTGCAGTTTATGAGACTGAATAGGCAGCACTGGTGGAACTTGCAGGTGGAGGACTCCGATTAGAAGTTGTACTCTGGGGTGGTGAGAAGAGGCGAGTTAGTAGCTTTTGCCATGGTGCTATTTATGTTCACCCTTTGAGGATAAGTAATGCTTCTGACACTCTGGGATCACTTTTTTCTCTGCTCCAGGCTCTCATATAGGTGCAGATTTCTCTTTTGCTCCTCAAAGCACTACATCTGAACTTTATCTACGATTCTAGCTGCAGAGATGTGGCGTTGTTGCTGTCTTCGTAGATGTTCTTCAAGAAGCTCTTCAACCTCCTGCCCTCTCTTGCCATTAGCATGGTTGTTAGCTCTTAAATGGCAGGCCAGAGGTGTGTCGCCCAACCTTCGTAAAACACAATCCTGCTGGGCCCTTTCGTCAGTGGAAGGAGGCTACGCATAGAAGAAGGTTAGCGATGCTGCTGAAATACCACAAACCTAGCGTGAAACTTAATTTTTAGAATGGGTCTGAAGAAGGCAGCCGCGGTGCGGCTAAGCTGCTTGACCATGGATTGAAGACTTCTTTCATTGCTTCGGAACCTGAGGTTGCAATGGTGTCCTCTGACTTTGATGCCTTTGGGGAACGGCTCAACACAAATAGTCCTTATTCTGCTGCTGTATGGTATTACTGATGCAAAGTGCACAGGCCAATCGAACTGAGCTCCCCGCACCACCATCTTGTATTAACTTTGTCATTTGTTCAGTCTCTAGACTGATCCATACTTTTCTACTGCCAGTGTACCTTTAATCCATGCTTGAAAGACCAAGTTGGTCACAGATTTCATTCTGATTCCTTCTAAGAAACAAACTCCCACCATGAGAAGTTCTATGGAACATTCTTCCAACTCCCCCCCCCCTACCCCCCTCCACCCCACTCAAGTAATCACCAATCTTTGACGCCGGGTATGATTAAAAAAACATGACATCAACAGAGTCCTGGGTGCACCGGCTTCGAGCCTTATCCAGTTTATCAGTTCCTGTGCAGGGATTGATCCTCATTTTGCCAATACATCTTGTTGGCCATGTAATCCTATTGGTCCTTCTGCCTTGGCACCTGCTTGAGTTGATCATCCCCCTTATTAACTTGGTAATCTTGTCTCAGGACCTCCTGAAGAATCTGATAGGAAGGCAGAATACCGAGATTGTATTGGATGGCTGCCCTAAATGTAGCATTCATCTCACTTGTCATCCACTCTATTTTTCAAACATCCCAGCAAAATCTAATTCTCAGTTGAAATGTGGCCCTGTACCTGCAGCAGTCGGCATACGTCCATCCATTATACCAGAAAAACTAGAAAGTAGTTTGATGTGTCAGACGGATATGCATATTTCTGAAAAAGGTAAACTGAATTCTAAATGTGACCATAATTCTGTTAACGGTGCCGCGCAGACATCGCCACTCAAAGCCACAAAAGCTAGTCATTATCTCTTCATTCAGTTTACATAATTCACAGTAGAAACACAACGCTGCTCTGCTGTAGTTTTCAATGCCTTTTGAGAGAGACTGCTGCAATCAAGGAAGCAATCATAGGACTGGCAGAGAGGTTTCTCCTGTGAATACAGTGACCCACATACCTCACGCAGACCTTAATAGGTCTCTCTCATATCAAGCTGCACCATCTGAGAAAGATGATAATTATTACGTATAACCATAGTGATACGCGCTGTAACACTTTGAACATTCAAAGTTACATGCACCAAACATAAGTTGCGAAGTCAAGTTAAAAGGAATATAGATGATGACCTCTGTAATAATGGATGTGGTCACCCACCAAGACAGCCTGGTGACTAGTCCAAGGAAGGGCAATCCAACCACAAAGATTCACCTAAAATTGTTGACTGAAATGAAGAAAAGTTCCACCTATCATACAATTCCAGCTTTTACATCTGCTTATTATGATGACTGCAAAAGTAACATTGATAACTGTGCTACCTACAGGTGTCTCTTTTAAAATACAAGACAAGACTGTCTGTAAACGAGACTGCATTGTGGTGTAAAGATATCTATAACATTTTGGATAATGTTAATGTGTGTTGTGTTAATATCATTTGTAATTCGCACAAATCACCCCAGCTAGGGTATCGCAGTGCAACGTAGCTCATAAACCTGTAGGCATACTGAATTAAGCTATAAATAGTGAAATTTTACGAAGTCTAAATTTACAATGGTCCACGCATTGATGCATGTGGAATGGGAGCTTATTCCAAAGCCGAGGGGCAAGATAGGAGAAACGTCTACCTCCTGGACGAGACTTGTGGATCCGTGGTACTGTGAGCAAGGCTTTGTCGCTGGATCTTAAGGATCTGCTTGGACAATAATGGACAAGCTTGATGAAAAGATAACTCGGGCCTTTCCCATGTAAGGACTTATGAATAATACACTATACCTTGAAAATTACTCTTTTGCGAATCAACAGCCAGTGAAGTGCATTCAGAAGAGGGCGGATGCCGTCCTGGCTGGAGAATTGTTAATGAAGAAGGGCTGCTGTATTTTGAATGACTTGCAGTTTGTTTAAAACAGTCTCATTTATTGAAGTGAATAAAGCATTACAATAGTCCAAGCAGCTGATGACCAGAGCTTGGACTAATGTGTTCCTCACTGCAAGCGGAAGGATGGGAAACACTCTTTGTAGTAGACACAACATATGAAAGCATGAGCCGATGGTGTCAGCAAGCTGTTCTTTCATAGTAAGCACTTGGTCAAGATGGACACCCAAGTTTTTTATGACCAATTTTAGAGTGGAAACCTGGCCTAGTTCAAAAGGCCATCAATCAGGTGACCAGAGCTGTTGTGCCTTGCCAAACAGCATCATTTCAGTTTTGTTCGCATTTAACTGAAGACAATTCTCTGTCATCCAATTTGCAATGACAGTCGTACCTGCTGAGAAACGCACCATAGCGTTGATCATGTCCTGGTCAAGGGAAAAGATTAGATTTTAACAAAGTTAGCAAGGGGTGCCAGATAGATATTAAAAAGTGTAGGGTTCAAACAAGAGCACTGAGGCTACCTCTTATCACATTTCACACAAGAACGCCTCTTCAGCGCCCAACATCGCCATCGCCATCCCAGACGGCTACAAGATCATCCGAAGGGACCGCATCAACCACACCGGAGGAGGCATCGCCATCATCCACAGGAACACCATACGCATCACGACCAACACCGACGACACCCTCGCACCCGCCGAGCATCTGCACTTCCAGGTCCACATCAACCCCAAGACCACCCGTAGAGGCACCCTCATCTACAGACCCCCGGGACCACGCACACAATTCAGCGAAGACATCGCCGACTTCATCAGCCCGCACGCCCTCCCCTCCACTGACTACATCCTCCTCGGGGACCTCAACTTCCACCTAGAGAACAACAACGACCGCAACACCACCACCCTGCTGGACAACCTCGCCAACCTCGGACTCAAGCAGCTGGTCACCACCCCCAACCATTACGCCGGACACACACTCGACCCCGTCTTCTCATCCAGCAAGGACATCGCCTTCAGCCACGCCACCGGACTCCACTGGACGGACCACAGCTATGTCCACTTCAGCTTCAGAAGGACCACGATCCACCACCACCAGCAACAGGTTGCACGCAGAAGCTGGAACAAGATCACAGCCGACCAGCTCGTGACCGCCCTGAGCAAGAACCCACCCACCAGCTCAACGAACCCCAGCCAAGCGGCCACCAACCTCACGAAGTGGATCAGCGACTGCGCAGACGACCTCGCCCCTCTGAAGACCCCGCCTAGCAGACCCGGTAGCAAGAAAGTCCTATGGTTCACCGACGAACTCAAGAGCTCCAAGAAGAACTGCCGAGCCCTCGAGAGAACCTGGCGCAGAGACCCAACACCGGACAACATGACTGCCCTCAAGCTCGCCACCCGAAAACACCACCAACTCATCCACGCCACCAAGAAAACCGCATTCAAGGAACGACTGGACAACAACGCACACAACAGCAAGGAACTCTTCAACATAGTCAAAGAGCTCTCCAACCCCAACGCCGGAAACAACGACATCACCCCTTCGCAAGACCTCTGCAACTCCCTCGCCTCCTACTTCCACAACAAGATCGCGGACATACACAACAGCTTCAGCACTCAACCGACGCACGCCACGACCAAACCACCACCCCCCACCACCACCCTCCAAGCCTGGACCCCGATCAGCACCGAAGACACCGTCCGCACGATGAACTCCATCCACTCCGGATCTCCTACCGACCCCTGCCCTCACCACGTCTTCAACAAGGCCGACGCTGTCATCGCACCCCACCTGCGGGACATCATCAACACCTCCTTCGACAACGCTACCTTCCCGGAGAGCTGGAAGCACGCCGAAATCAGCGCTCTACTAAAGAAGCCATCAGCCGACCCCACCGACCTCAAGAACTACCGCCCCATCTCGCTGCTCCCGTTTCCTGCAAAAGTCATCGAGAAGACCATCAACATGCAGCTGGCAGCCTTCCTCGAGACGAACGGATCCCTCGACCTCTCGCAGTCCGGCTTCCGGGCCAACCACAGCACCGAGACCGCCCTGATCGCAGCCACCGATGACATCCGAGCTCTGCTTGACAACGGGGAAACAGCGGCCCTCATCCTCCTAGACCTCTCCGCGGCCTTCGACACTGTCTGCCACCGTACACTAGTGCAGCGACTCAGCAACGTCGGAATCCAGGAGAAGGCACTGGAGTGGATCATCTCCTTCCTCGCCGGAAGGACACAGAGAGTCCGCCTCCCCCCGTTCAGATCTGAAGCCTCCGAAGTCATCTGCGGCGTTCCTCAAGGCTCCTCGCTCAGTCCTACCCTCTTCAACGTCTACATGAGCCCCCTCGCAGACATCGCACGCCAGCACAACCTCAACATCATCTCCTACGCCGACGACACCCAGCTGATTCACTCCCTCACCAACGACCCCGCCACCGCCGGAGCCAACCTTCACGAAGGGATGAAAGAGGTAGCCGAATGGATGAAGAACAGCCGCCTGAAACTGAACTCGGACAAGACGGAAGTCCTCATCCTGGGATCCTCACCCTCCGCCTGGGACGACTCCTGGTGGCCCCCCGCCCTAGGCAGCGCACCCAAACCAACAGACCACGCACGCAACCTGGGCTTCATCCTGTATTCCTCCCTCTCCATGACCAGACAAGTCAACGCCGTCTCCTCGTCGTGCTTCAACATCCTGCGCATGCTACGTAAGATCTTCCGGTGGATCCCCACCGAGACCAGGAAGACGGTCACCCAGGCCCTCGTCACCAGCCGGCTGGACTACGGCAACTCCCTCTACGCCGGAACCACCGCCAAACTCCAGAAAAGACTTCAGCGGATCCGGAACGCCTCAGCACGACTCATCCTGGACATCCCCCGTCGCAGCCACATCTCCGGACACCTGAGAGACCTGCACTGGCTCCCGGTCAACAAGAGAATCACCTTCCGACTCCTCACCCACGCACACAAAGCCCTACACAACCAAGGCCCAGGATACCTCAACAGCCGCCTCAACTTCTACGCTCCCAAACGCCAGCTTCGATCGACCGGCCACGCCCTCGCCACCGTCCCCCGCATCCGAAGAGCCACCACAGGGGGACGGTCCTTCTCCTACCTCGCCGCCAAGACATGGAACTCCCTCCCGACCCACCTCCGCCTGACCCAGGACCACCTCGCCTTCAGGAAGCAACTCAAGACCTGGCTGTTCGAGCAGTAGCGGACCCCCCTCCCCTAGCGCCTTGAGACCCTCTGGGTGAGTAGTGCGCTATATAAATGCTTTGATTGATTGATTGACAGGGTGCATGATTTATAAGGCCTAAGACGAATGGTCTGGGTTCAATTGGTTAAAAAGTCCTTGAACCAAGTTAAAGCTGTGCAGTGGATTCCTACCTCCTGAACTTTTTGCAGCAATCTGAAATGATACACAGTATCGAATGTTGCGGAGAGGCCCAACAGGGAACACCTGATTAGGCAGTCGCCACGACCAATATCTTTAATTGGCAGGGGAAGAAGCCTTGTCTCAAACTTCAGGCCTTTTTGGCCAGGCTCCAGTGGTGGCTCCCTCGCTAAGGCAGAGAAGTGTCGTATCGCCATTTTTCCTATTCAAGTCTGTGGCTCACGGGTGGGGCTGAACAGCACAGGGGGAGGAGTTGTTTGCACTCCCGAAGTGTGCATAACTGCTTGGCTGGCCCTCTTGGGCCGGCCAAGCAGTCAAGCATACTTTGCATGTTCCCTACCACGTTACATTACACAGCCTTTTGAGGAACATGCAAAGCCTCCCTGAACCCACCACAGCACAGAACCATGGTGCTCAGACCAACCACAACTCTGCATTGCAGCATTGTGATTGGCTTAGGAAAGCCTGCTGCCCAGGTGCTTCCTGCAGCTGCTGCCAGCCGGGACAGGGACCGGAAGGAACGGAGGAGAGGAAGACGTCCATCCGTTTCAGTTAAGTCCTTTTTATTTCTTTTCCCTCTGCCCCGCCCCACCACCCCCGTCTGGTGGCAGCTGATACTTCCTGGCTCTCTAGATCTGCTAAATGTATTTTGAGTGACAATACAATGATAAGTGGAGCAGGAGTCAAGCTTTTCTTCTTTTTGAAAATTCCCAGCTCTACCAAAGAGATCTAGATATTACATGCCACTTGTTATTATGGATCAATTTAATAGGATATGGCAAGAATACGAAGTGCCTAGGTTTCATCTGCATTTGCTAAAAAAGCCCTCTCTTGATCTTGCTAAGCAGGAGAATTATAGGTCTATCTCTCGCCTCCCCTTATTATCTAAAGTGACTGAAAAATATATCAACCAGCAATTGTCAGGTTTCATTGAGGAAAGTGATCTTCTACACAGTACACAATCTGGTTTATGCTGCCTGTGCAGTACAGAGTCGGCTCTTCTGTTAACCTCAGAATCCATGCGCCAGGCGATGGACAATGGGGACACTGCAGCTTTACTGCTACTGGACTTGAGTGAGGCCTTTGACACCGTGTCCCATGACTGCCTTTTGGAGCAGTTATGGTGTTATGGTGTCTGCCACAAAGCCCTAAAGTGGTTGCCATCTTTCCTGGAAAATCGCTCCTGCCAGGTCCTCCAGAAACCTTTCTGCTGCCAGGTGGTTCCTTTGCCTCAGGGAGTTCCACAGGGCTCCTCACTGAGCCCTACCATTTTCAATCTGTATAGCCGTCCCCTGTCAGACATCATTGTACGAGATGGCTTTGAAATAATATCCTACGCCAACGACACTCAACTGATCATTACATTATCCCAGATTCAGCTGTTGTTGCTGTCGCTCTGAGGGCTTGCTTGTCTGAGGTATCCCACTGGATGGACCTTAACTGCCTTAAGTTAAACGCAGGTAAGACAGGGGTCCTGCTCCTCATCAAGCAGCCCCCAATGTGGTCTTCAGCCTGGTGGCCAGAATCTCTGGGTCCTTTTCCTCAGCCTAACCCCAAGGTTAAAATCTTGGGTGTCTGGTTTGATGAAAAACTCATTTTTGAGAGCCAAATCACAGCCTTAGTGGGCAAGTGTTTTTGCATTGTTTTAAATCTCTCAAGCACTTTATTCATCTCTTACCATTCTCAGCCCAGAAAACTGTGATACTGGCTTCAGTAGACTCTCGGGTGGGCTATTGTAACATCTTATACATGGCAGCCTTTTAGCGTGGATCAAGAGACTAAAGCGAATACAAAACTCAGTGGCTCGCCTACTACTTAAACTCCCCACGTGTGCATCAATGAGTATGGCACTTCAGAAACTGCACTGGCTCATGGTGGAAAAGGGCCTTTCTTTTAAGGCCCTTTTTTCATTTCTTTTCTCTTCCCTGTTCTTTTTTTATGTTTTTTTTCTTTGGGTATATTTATTCTTTGGCTTAAATTTAATCTATAATAAGTGCTTATCAGGATAGCAGGTCCTCGTGCCATCTCCCCTATGACAGTTCTCCTGTCCAGTTTGCAACAGTCCGCTACCTGTTATTTTTCCTCTTTCTGCTCGTTCTAACCTTTATTTTTCCTCTTTCTCCTTGTGCCTGTCCTTTATTTTTCCTCTTTCAGCTCGTTCCTCACCTAGCTATTTGATGGAGGCGTTGCATCCACAGCGTCCAGATACCAATAGGGGTGACAGTGCCGCTCTATACAAATGCTGATTCATTAATTGATTGATTGTGAGATTTTGATATTTAGGATCTTGTTTATACTATGAATGAAATTCTTGTATGTTTATCTCACATCTTAAAAAAAAAAAATTAGAGATTCTAAATGCCATTGAAGGTGAACTTTTGAGAGAAATTCTTGAGGAAAGAAAATCAATACCTGTTCAGTGTCTAAGAATAGAGTATGCTTTTATTTTTGCCATGTGTCAAGTCCTCACGCCAATTTTAAGGCTCTAGTGCAATGTTCTTAACTCCAACGACAAGGGGTTACTGGTCTTGGTCTTAGACATCTAATTCTAATAATAAAAATTCTGTGCAATCGGGCACCATTTATGACCCCAGCCAAAATCGGAATCTAATCATGCCCTTGCTTTAAATGCTCCCTGAAGAGAGAAATCGTGAGAAATCATCTTAGATGCAGGTCTTCATAGTTTGATGGCAAAAATGTCCTATACAATCAATGTATAATAATATTGCTTTGTGAGGTAACCCAATTTTGATTTCGGGAATTTTGGCCCTTAGGATTGACACCGATTAATACTATTCTGATCAAATCAACTTCAGTTGTCAATTGTCAGAGTTGCCTGGAGTGGGGTCCCTCGAGGGCTCCTGATCAGTCGGTTTCTTTGCCAGATCAGGGCCCCATTCAACAATTGTCATAAGGATGTGTTTGGATGAAGGTTTGTGGCCGTGTGTAAGAGGAGTGGGCTGGTGATGCAGCAGTTAAGAGCAGGGGTGGAGGGAGACTGCCTCTCCAAAACTGGTGCCCTCCCCCCACCCCCGGGGGCGGCTCGTTCCCTCCTCCTCCCCCTTGCTATGCCACTGGAACCAGTTGTTGAACTATTTTGAAATTTCTATTGAACAATGTAATGAAAATATATTACTCTTTTTATTATTTCTTAAAAGGGTGTTGGATTCCGTAATGAAATTTGATGTTTGTATGTTTTTATGGGTTGTTCCTAACACCAAATAATAGTTGTATTTAAATGTTAACACTTCTTGACTTGAAAAAGAACACCGCAAAAATAATATAAAAACAAAGTAAATATATAGCAAAGCTCAGTGGTAAAATCCAGTGCAGATATGTTTCTACGAGTAAATATGAATTAAAATAGTGTCGTAAAATCCAATAGGCAGGTCATGCAGCGCTGTTTAATAATTAACAAACACCTGGGTCATCTTAGAGATACCCGTGACTCCTTTATGGGGATATCTGATCCTCCATATATTTATCAAACCTCAAAGGCAGATTACTAAGGCAGCCCGAGCTCTTCATCTAACACTGGATCAAAACAGACATTAACCACATTCCGTTCCTTTGGTGGAGTGAGACGGGGTAATCTCTACTGTACAATCACTCATAGCGTATTGAAGCTATCCATGATATAGGGCACAGTAACGATTACTAATGCAACCACGATCAAGTAATTTATCTGGTCTTTGTTGATTGTATAATTATAAGAAGATATGGTACTCATGGAAGCTTCTGACCTTAGAAGTTATCTTCAAAACATAAAAGCAGAATTAGACACAGAGACAGCCACTCATAATGGTGTCTTGTGACAGACATCACCGATCCGGAAAAGGGAGTAGATCCTCCCATGGGCGGCCACAGAAATCTTTTGTGGGGGGTGCAACATTTTATCTGACTCTTTTTGACAATGTCAAAGTGCATGGGCCTAGTCAATAAAGGGCAAGTGAAAAATCGATGGGGCGGCAAGCGCAATTCCTTTTGCCCCTTTTCGGACGCCTGTGGATCCTCCCTTCCTTAGGCATGTATAGTCTTTATTAATCTAAGGTGGTCACCAACCTGTTGACTTTTCAATGCAATCATGCACCTGCAATGGCACACCTTGAATTGTGCGTTGTATCACCAGATATGCTTCTGTGCCTAATATACATATTTACTATAACTGCAGAAACTCGGTTGTCCGGGCTTCTTATTTTGTAGGAAACCATACTCTCTAAATATGGTGTCTTCAAGAAACCACCAGTCTGCGTCTCTCGATATCAGACATGGAGATTCAGTTTTGTTCCCTGGTGCTGGTAGTTAAGCACAGGTTTAGGGAACCACCAAACACATCCAAACCATCATCTCCCCAATCTAACTAAATGTTACAAATGCTCACTCACTTACAAAAGTTCAAACTCACTCAAACATGGTTTTAGTTGCTGCTTCGGCTTATTTGTAAAATTACTAAAGCTCAACTACTGGGTGCAAAGATTCCTTAATTTAGCCTCCTGGACTAAAGGTTCAGTGGCTGTTAAGTACGTCAAGGGGCCAATATCATAGTGCATCCTGCCTTTCAGGTAGAATAGTGCTCAGGACCCAGAGTTGTTGGTGCCCTCAGCTCAATACTATTAGTATTGTGGAATGAAGTATGAAATGTTGCCCATGTATCTGCAAGTGTTTGTTGGTGTTTCAAGGCTGACTTCATAGTGCTGATGAGAGAGTGGAAGAAGGAGTCCAATGCTTCTACCATTGATGCCTGCCTTTGTTTCTCTGGAATGGTACCCTTCTTCTTGCCTCCTGCTGAGAGGGTGAAAGGATGCTCTGCATGCTCCCGGCAGCAGGTTTAAAGCTCCCCTGTCAACACTTTTTGCATTTCGTGAGCTGATTTTGAGCAGGACAGTGAAATATCTCCTCTGGCCCTGGGAGGATTTCCGTGGAACAGGACAAAGGATGAGAAGTTTTGGGGACTGAAAATCATCTGATAACTGGAACAGAAACAGCTATAAACCACATTACAGCATGCGTCCCCAGCTGGGCGCGATACTTGATTTATAATTCTTTTGGGGTGCACTCTACCGTTTCTTGTTTTAAAAATGTATTATCTTGTGCAGTGGTAACCCCAATATACAGCAATATATATATATATTTTTTTTGGGTGCAGTTTTATATAGCACAAACTAAACTGAAGGTATTGGAGCACTTGCTCATCACAAGGACACATTAATTTTTTGTAGGCACAGGGAGATTAAGTGATTTGTCCAAAATCACAGGATGTTGAGCTGACACCGATACTCGAATCTAGTTCCTCAGTTCCAAAGTCAGCAGCTCTGACCTTTATGCCACATCCTCATGTGGCAATAGTGCTTGATGAAATGGGCAAAGTAGGCATGAGAGAGTAGTCACTGTATCCAGCAGGCATTGTGTTATGCCTTTTGTGCTCTGGTATCTAGTGCTGTCATTGAGGTGCATTACATTGCTGTAGCAGTAGGCATGGATGCTCAGGTTTGCTGGTCAGTTAAGGAGTTGGTTTCAGGGTCACCCAAAGGGTCTCAGAGAGGCAAGTGAGATGTTTATTTATGGGTCCCTTGGGTGTATCATTTGTTTTTACTTTGGATGCAATGTGACTCAGCTCAGAGATGTGTCATCGCTTTGGAGTTTGCAAGTGGGTGATAAACCCATTGTGTTTATTTTGAATCCTTACATCTGCTGATGTGGGTGGTGGGGCTAGTGAATTACCTATGTTGTTTGTTTAATCCATTAGAGTCTATAAGGTTGAGCATGGAGGTGAATAAAGGTTACTTTAGGTATTTTTATATGTGGTGAGTACAGGGTTTGACATTTGCGCTGCTTAGGGGTTCCTTTGTGTTTCTTTTCATGTCTTCTGAGTTATGCAGGCTCAGCACAGAGGTGGGTTCGGTTCGTTTCCTTTTTTTTCACTTTGTACCTACTATGTCTGTGTGGGAGTGCGGGAAATGCTTGCCTTTGGGTTTGGTCCATTTTGGTTAGGACTGCGGATGAGCAGGGAAATTGATAAAATATCTCTGTATTTCTTTTAATATCTTCCAGAAAAGGGGCTCACAAGGAATGCTGGTGAATGCCGCTGTATTGTTTCATTTAGAGACAGCAGGATGAAGCAGGTCCCTTCCTTCTGGTTTATCATTTCTTGCAGGATCAGTGCTGAGGGGAGAGGATGGCAGGGGCGGCTCGTCCACTGGGGCGGAGGAGTGTCACCCCACTGTTTTCTCGCTGTGTGAGAAGCAGAAACATAAAATGGTAATAACTTTTAGTTATCACCATTTTATTCCTGGTTGCGGGTGTGCTCTGAGAGCAGGGCAGGAGAGGAGTTGGGTGCCTGCCCATCCTGAGTGTGCAAAGACAGTTTGGTTGGCCCCCGGGGGCCACCCAAAGTCATGCGCACTCTGCCCTTCTCAATGCAGGCTGGCATGCAGCCTACATGGAGAAAATGGCCTCCCCATAAGCACCTGGCTGGGCGGCGTCCCGACCATTCACAACGCTGGCTTAGGGGAGGGAGGGAGCCTGGCGGCCTGCTTCTGCTTCCTGTTCCTGGATTCGCAACCCCCCACCTGCGAGTCATGCCAGCTGCGACTAGGATAGTTGCATTTCATGGGCCGTTCTTTACATTTTGGAGGCGGGATGGAGAGCATATAAGACCTGAGGGTTAACTTGTGTTTTGTTTATGTCTGCAAGGCTGCAGTGTGCTGGGGAGTGTTGTTTTAGAGAGCTGGTCTGTCCGAAGTGTGTGTGTGCCTGTGCGAGAGTTTGTGTGTGTAAATGTGTGTGCCTTTCATGAACCTTGCACTGGTGTGTGTTTGTGTGTCTGTGTGTATGTCTGTGTCTGTCTGTCTGTGTGTCTATTAAACATATGCATTGGGGATACTTTTTTAACTTAAAAATGATGTACACTGGGTTCTTGCCCAAAATCAACAAGCATTTGCAATGCAATAGGTCTCGCATTAGGAAAGTTTGAGCTATTGGTATTGTAAATGATAATTTTTTAATTATTGTGTTGGTTTTGAAAATAGCTAAATGAATAGCTTTGTCATTGACAATTCCAATTGTTTTAACTTTCGCAAATGTGACACCTATAGCATTTGTACTGCAATATGTGTTGTATTTACGTGACTTAGATGTATTGATATTACAAATAACAATGGCTTTTAATTTTTTTAAAATAATTAATACTTAAATGAAAGTTATTGTAATTTATAATGCCAATAGCTTAAACTTTTGTAAATGACTTTTGTGAAGATTATGTTCAATGTATTTTATTGTGACAAAAATCCAAGAACAGAAGTGAAATATTAACATCTTTTTGTGACATTTGTAATAAAGCTTGAAACATTGAGAGAACATATTTGAACCAGTTGTTGTTGAATGGTTGCACAGATTGATGCTGTGGTGGTGCTGAGTGATGCGATAGATGGATAGAGTGAGTGCGATAGATAGATAGAGGGAGGGTGATAGATAGAGGGAGGCCGATAGCGGTGGCCCCGAGTGATGCTGTGGAGGCCCTGAGTGATGCTGTGGAGGCCCTGAGTGATGCTGTGGAGGCCCTGAGTGAAGCTGTGGAGGCCCTGAGTGATGCTGTGGAGGCCCTGAGTGATGCTGTGGAGGCCCTGAGTGATGCTGTAGAGGCCCTGGGTGATGCTGTGGTATTGCTGAGTGGTGCTTTGGTGGTGCTGAGTGATAATGTGATGGTGGTGAGTGGTGCTGTGGTGGTGCTGAATGGTGGTGTGGTGGCGTTGAGTGGTGCTATGGTGGTGCTGAGTGATGTTGTGGTGGCGCTGAGTGATGTTGTGGTGGTGCTGAGTGATGCTGTGGTGGTGCTGAATGATAATGTGGTGGTGAGGAGTGATAATGTGGTGGTGCTGAGTGGTGCTGTGGTGGTGCTGAGTGATGCTGTGGTGGTGCTGAGTGGTGCTGAGTGATAATGTGGTGGTGCTGAGTGATAATGTGGTGGTGCTGAGTGGTGCTGTGGTGGTGCTGAGTGATGCTGTGGTGCTGATTGATGCTGCAGTGGTGCTGAGTGATGCTGTGGTGGTGCTGAGTGATGCTTTGGTGGTGCTGAGAGGTGCTGTGGTGGTGCTCAGTGGTGCTGTGGTGGTGCTGAGTGGTGCTGTGTTGGTGCTGAGTGATAATGGGGTGGTGCTGAGTGGTGCTGTGGTGGTGCTGAGTGGTGCTGTGGTGGTGCTGAGTGATGCTGTGATGGTGCTGAGTGGTGCTGTGGTGGTGCTGAGTGATGCTGTGGTGGTGCTGAATGGTGCTGAGTGATAATGTGGTGGTGCTGAGTGATAATGTGGTGGTGCTGAGTGGTGCTGTGGTGGTGCTGAGTGATGCTGTGGTGCTGAGTGATGCTGTTGTGCTGAGTGATGCTGTGGTGGTGCTGAGTGATGCTGTGGTGGTGCTGAGTGATGCTGCGGTGCTGCTGAGTGGTGCCGTGGTGGTGGTGCTGAGTGATGCTGTGGTGCTGCTGAGTGGTGCTGTGGTGTTGCTGAGTGGTGCTGTGGTCGTGCTGAGTGGTGCTGTGGTGGTACTGAGTGATAATGTGGTGGTGCTGAGTGGTGCTGTGGTGGTGCTGAGTGGTGCTGTGGTGGTGCTGAGTGATGCTGTGGTGGTGTTGAGTGGTGCTGTGCTGGTGCTGAGTGATGCTGTGCGGATGCTGAGTGGTGCTGAGTGATAATGTGGTGGTGCTGAGTGATAATGTGGTGCTGAGTGATAATGTGGTGGTGCTGAGAGATAATGTGGTGGTGCTGAGTGGTGCTGTGGTTGTGCTGAGTGATGCTGTGGTGCTGAGTGATGCTGTGGTGGTGCTGAGTGATGCTGTGGTGGTGCTGAGTGATGCTGTAGTGGTGCTGAGTGGTGCTGTGGTGGTGCTGAGTGGTGCTGTGATGGTGCTGAGTGGTGCTGTTGTGGTGCTGAGTGATGAGTGAGAGAAATTAGGGGGGAGGAGAAGTGAGGCCATCGCGCACTGCGCACGATGGGGAAGCCTGTGGGAGGGAGGCTGATTGCTTTGATGTGGAGAGCCTCAGGAAAGCTAAACTAGCAGGCGGATGGGAGCGCATTCACGAGACCACATACACTTGTGGAAATCTGCCGGCTGGTTTAGCTTTCCTGATGCAATCCTAAAATTCTCCCCTATCCATTCCTGCGGAATGGGATAGGCTCGACCTAAACAAGCTATCCCCATTTGCTAAGCTTATGCATGAGCAATCTGGGACTTTGCAGTGATTTGGGGAAAATACCAGGATACCTTAGTCTAACACAAGGCTGCAACCAATAGGACATACTTTTAATTCCTGGATAACTGTGGGAATCCAGATAAAAATATTTTAGAGTAAACCTATGGGGTTTTCCTTTATTGGTAGGTATGATAAAAAAAAATTAAAGTGGGATATTTCTGGGCACTATGAGCCTCACATCTATTTTACTGTCCGTCATCCTGTTTTCAAGATCCTGGAAAAGCTCCATTCAAAGTGTGGTGAATTACCCTACAATTCACTGAATCCAATGTAATCCAGCTTCTGAAGAAAAAAAGTCATAGACACCACAGCCACATGTCTTTCATCCTGGTCCTCGGCTACCCATAAGCCCCTTTATTTATTCCATGGACAATATTCTAGAGACAATGTCCATCTGTGGTAATCCGAGAGAGGCTTCCTTCACAATTTCTTACTAGTTAACTGACCAGTTCTGATCAATGTACTAATTGCCCTGAAATCCAATGGCCAGCAGCCACCAGTAGACTGAAGCTTCTGTTCTTTGCCACACCATTTCCTTATGAGGCATCTGCTGTCTGGCTTACATTGGATTGCTTTAAAGGACCAGCTGCTGTGTAGAGCAAACCATTTCATTTCCCTGCTAATATTTAAAGCCAAGCCCAGAAATATGACCCTGGCAGGTCTTGTGTTAACTCATCTGCTGTAATTAGTTACACTTACATTTTGCTGGTCCGGAGTTGGTGGGCAAGCCTTCTATGTGCTTGCTCCAGAGTTTTGGAGTTCACTTCCATTTTACTCCTCTGTCTCTTCTCACATTCGTCTGACAAATAGTAGAAACCTGACCGCTTTCTCAACTGGGCTAAGAAGGAGATGTGCAACACCTTCAGTTTGAGATTGTTCTGTCCAGCACCATGAAGCCTTATTGGGGCACAGGTCCTTTAAAAGCCACCTATAACATAGCATAGGTATGGTCTCTTCAGCGGGGGGAGTTACACCAAAAATACTTACTTAATGGAAAGAAGCATCATCCCTTTTGTGCAAGACCTCAATAAAGTCACTGGGATAGCTGGGACAAGTTTGAGAATGAGCCATGAAACTCCATCAAATGATGCTTTCAAAAATGGTAAAGAGAGAAATAGTTTTCATGCATCTAATTAGGCACAGAAGCTGGAGTGAGGACAGTGCACCAAGGAATGAAACCCTAACGAAGTCTATGGTGATAACGAGGTAAAAGGGAGACAGGAATCAGAGATCTAGTTAAAGTGTAATGCGCCTTGATAGGAGTGAGACTGAGCGCAACGTTGTGAGCATTTATCAATGGCTGTTCAGGATGAGACTATGCACCAAGAGAGAGAGCTCTTCTTAAGGCTTAAGCAATGCAGTGAGTGCAGAAAAACAATGGTTTTTGTCAGGAGTCTGCTGTCTGTGCTGTTGAGTGGCACGGTTGACGAATCTCAGTGTTGCGTAATCTCGATTCCACCTCATGCCTCCTTCTTACACCACCATGCACTTCCTGCCTTCTATCCTTTCTCGCTCTGTTTCTATCCTTCCTTTCTTCTATCTTTCGTCTTTTTCTGAATCGTCTCGCTCTCTTGCTCCGAGTCAAATTATGATGCTGGAAAGTGAACCCTGATTTCTCAAAAATGAGTACCAGTGCCCACCACCTGCATCCAACAACACAAATTAAGCACTACCTCAGGGGCCATTAAGCCAGTGCAGGAATAAGGCTCCTTAAAAATCAAGATGGCTGTTCAGGAGTGCAACTGTTCATTTGCATGAAGCTTCATAAAGCTCTCCGGGATCACTGAAGAAGGGATAAGATTGTGCTCCAAGCTCTGAATATCGAGTAAAGGATACTGGTCTCTCGAGTAACTCCAGGTGTGAGACTTATTTAAGGTCTCTGCAGCTATAAAAGCTGAGCAGGAGTGAGATTACTCTAGGCTGTGGGAAAATTGACGTGACTGCTAAGATTCACCAGCACTTGAGTACTGAGTGCTCCAAGGTGTGAGACTCTGTTAATGCATATGAGATCACTGACGTACTAGTCAGTTGGTGCTCCAAGGTGTGAGACTCTGGTAATGCGTATGAGATCACTGAAGTACTATGAGACAATGCTGCAAGGTGTAAGACTCTGTTCATGCTCATGAGATCACTGAACTACTAGTGAGACAGTGCTCCAAGGTTTGAGACTATTAAAGTTTGGGGGTCACTGAAGATAGCCTGGAATGATACTTTGTCTATAGGTGTGATGTTCCTTTAAGGCTCATGGGACAGCTGAGTCTGGCCAAGAATCAACGTTGATCCAAAAAAGTGAGACTCTATTAAGAGAGATGGGGGTATTGAGGCTTGGCTGCCGTGGTGAGCTCCACAGGAGGCAATGAGGTATTTGAGAATAAAGAAATACTGTCCCCTGAATGAGATCATATTATAGAGTTTCACAGATGGGAACATTGTCTCACTCCAGCCTAAACTGCGTTAGTAGATAGAGTGGGGGCCTCAAGAGCTCCAAAACCCCCGAGCCTCCCTCTTCTGCAGCAGCATGGCACCTGCGAGAGGGTGAGACGAGGTACAGAGACTGGGTTCAGTCAGTGTCATGTACTGTCCTGCCATCCCAGGATACCAATGGACGCCCCAGAGTCTGCGGCTCCACCCAGAGAGGGAAACCAATGCAGACGTGCCGTTAGAAAACTTGCCCACGTTCAGGCAAAGCGCGAGAAACAGAAGAAGGGCCCATATCCGTGGCCACTGTGGAAGTGCTGGGAAGCACCCTGGACTGGAGAGGCAGTAGAGAGGCTGCAGGGTGAAGAGCGAGGTGAGACAGAGGGATTTACAAATCAAAGAGAGAACTGAGCTCGCCCTTACGTGGCACACTGTGCATCCCGCTCAGGCAAAACCAAACGATACCAGAGAGACAGGCGTGACGTCACAAAGAGTCATTGTTAGAGCGAAGGACAGCTTTTCCCAAGGGATGACGTCATTGCATGGCTTGAGCAAGGGAGGACAGCATTCAGCTAATCCCAGCAGAACCAGACTGAAAGAGTAGCACTGCCGAGGCCCAACCACAGTCAGTGTAGACACACAATCACTGTAAACATATTTTATTAAAGGTCTCTGACTGTGAATGGCATCAGGCGCGTCTGTTGATTGTAAAAGAAAGTTTCATTTAATACCTACTGCTCAAAATTAAAATGCTCAGTCCCATCACATATAGATCCTAATAATCGAGCTAATACATATTGTTGCACCTTCTATAAACAAGAAATTTGACAAACCGAACATTGCCGCCGGCCTGCGACCAGGAAGTCAGGCAGGCCGGGCGGGACAACCGGAAACCGGAAGTAGGAGGGCGGGAGCCTACCCCGGCTCCCACGGAAGAGCCGCGGCTGTTTTGAGCACCAGAGCAGGCAGGAGCCTACCCTGCGCCCTGGTGCACTCGCCCTGAGAAGGAGAGAGGAAGAGTCCTGCTGCCGGCGCCTTCCACGAGGCTCCCAGGAGTGAGGGAGAGCCAGTGGTAACCGGCATAGAGGAGCCCTGCAGCTGCCGATGAGAGGAGAGCCACCACACCAAGGAAGCCGGTGAGTGGGGCTTCGCCTTGTTGCTGAGCTGCGAGGGCGGGGGCATGTGTGTGTGCGCCTGCGCCGGCGGGGGGCTCTGTATGTGTGTGAGCGTGCGTGTGTGTATGTGTCCTGGAGTCTGTGTGTATGCGTGTGTGTATGCGTGTGTGTGTGTTTAAAAGAGGCCGATGACTGTGGGGAGGGGAGGGGGTGTGTGTGAGCGAGCGAGTGTCTGTCTGTCTGTGTGTGTATATGCGCGCGCATGTGTGCCAACTTCAAGAAATGGGAGGGAAGTGCACGGCGCGGGACGGAACGTGCGCGTTCGCACACCCAAATCCGGCAGAAAAACTCGTAATACCCTCTTGTCCCTCATTCCCAGGAGACGGGCGGCTAAAGTTGTCGAGACTGGACGCATCCTTCGGATGCTAACTCCAGCTCGACCTAAAAAGGATAAAGGCATTATAATAATTGAGTTAATATGGCTCAGTGATCCTTGATTACTGGACCCAGTTGGCCAATCAATAATTTAACAACTAATAATCCTAAAATCACTTTAAGTGAATGGATATGAGTGAGGACATTTGCATATTCATTTAGTGAAACTGAAAACCTGAAGTAGGGACATAAAGGGCTTTCTGCAAGAGGCTGTTAGTGAAACTTGAAAAATCACTTTCACTGTGGAAAATCCATGACGGTTGGCTTTGTCACTGCTTGCTTATCTTATTGTCATTGTAAGTTTTGGAGCATTATCACACAAACATATATATTTAATGTGAGTATCAAATGGGCACACTGAGATAGTACTAGTGTGGAAAAAGCGTTGCCGGGGACTTTGAATAGATCTGAGCTGTAATAATAATCTAAATAAAGTTTTGTTCTGCCTACTAAATGATGAAGTGACTTATCCGGTAAAAATATGCATTACACCAAGGAAGGATAGGCATAACTCACTACTATGGCATGTATCCAAGAAAAATATGTGGTGTGATATTACAGTTTACAAAACGAAAAGGAAGCTTATTTTAATTTAAAACACAACTAAAATAAAAATGCTGTCAAGCTAAGTGAACGGTTGTGGTGAAAGTCAAGAAATGCTCTTATGTGTCTGCTAGCACAGTACAGTGGTACAAACAGGAAAAAGTGGTATCAGTCGCTGCAGCACCGGTAAGAGCAGTGGGGCGCACGGGGTGGAGGTCAGGGACGTAAACATACAACGGGATAAGATTAATTAAAGTAACAAAAAAATACAACCCCTTATTTGCACTCGCCACACGATTTTAAAAAACATTTTTTATTTAACTTATCCCGTTGTATGTCGACTTCCCCGACCACCACCCAACCCTCCCAACCCTTCCCCACTGCTTTTACCTGTGTCGGCCGCCACTGAGTGGTATCAGTAAGAACTTGTCCCCTGGAAATATCACTAAGGCCATCATTACGGGTTGACCATAATCGCATCTGTTTTTAAGAAATAGAATGAAAAGTTTGGTTCTTACCTCACCAAAATTCATAATTTCAGGTACATACCAGCATTGTTCATCCCATAGATATAAGCATGTTTGACCTGCCAAAATGTATCTGTGGGGTGGGTTGTTAACTCTGAACTCGTAATTGCAATGTTATGTCATTTAAAAAAATTTAAAGCGCATGTACACCATACGGTTTCATTTGTGCTGAAACCCAGAGGAAACATGATAAAACAAGCATTTGCAATGCAATCGGTCTCCCATTTGGGAGAGTTAGAGGTATTGACGTTGTAAATTGTAATGTATTTTACCTATGTGTTTTGGTTTGGAGTGCAGTGAATGTATGTGGTGTGGAGTGGAATCATATGGGTTGGGTGTAAGGTTTGAGTTAAAGGTGAAAACTAGGATTAGGTGAAGCATTATTTTTTGAGGGTGAAAGTTAGGGTTATGGTGATTGATACGTTTGATTTAAAAGTGAAAACTGGGATTACTGTGAGGAATAGAAGCAAGTTTAGGCATAAGGTCTGGGTTAAGGGTGAAAACTATAGGTGTGAATAAGAATAGGAGCAGGATTAAGAGTAAAAGTTGAGTGTTTGAACTGGATTAAGAGAGAAAGCTAGGGTTAGATGAGGGATGGGAGCGGGATTAGGTTTAGGATTTGTGTTACAGACTGATTTAGGGCCAGGGAGAGAGTTTGAATTAAGTTAAACTGCAGGACACAGTTAAGATTAGGGTAAGGGTTTGTGTTAGAGTTAAGGTTCAGGGAGCAAGTGAGAGAAATTAAAGAAAAAAATACATTAGAAAGTAAAGTACATTTCATACAAATTATCTAAATGTATATTTCAACAGATATTTACAATTTCGATGCATTAACAAAATAATATCTTGAAATGGAGAGTGTTTATAATATTATTTACAAAGATGTTTGTGACTACAGTTTTGATACTGAGAGTATCAGTGCAACCAACAGCTGGCAAAAAATAAATCAAAAAAAATAAACAACCTTTGGTAATGCAATATGTCTCGCATTTGCAAGAGTTAGAGCTATTGGCATTATAAATGTAATTTTTGTTTACTTATGTGTTTTGGAGTGGAGCAGATGTATGTATTGTGTAATGGAATTGTGTGGTATTGTATGCTGTGGAATTGTGAATAGTAATTATGTGGTATTTAGTGCTTTGGAATTATGTGGAGTGGGGGTGTCTGTAATGGAGAGTAATTATGTAGTATGGTATTTTGTGTTGTGGACTGTTATTTAGTTGAGTTTAATTTTGTGACGTGCTGTTGACTTTTCTGGTGTGAATTGGAATTAAGTGGGGTGTGTTGTTTGTATGTGGTGAGTTATGTAATTGTGTTGTTGATTTTATTGATGTGGTTTCTTGTTGAATTATGAGGTGTGGAATGGAAACATGGTGAGTTGATTTGTGTGGCATGGAACTATGTGGCATTGAGTGAAATTATGCTGATTGGAATTATGTAGCATGGTGTGGAGTGTATTTATGTTGATTGTTGGTATGTGGTATAGATTGGTTTTATGTGGGGCATATTTATATGGTACTGAATAGAGTGTTATTATGTGGAGTTGAGTTAAGTTGTACTGAGTGGTACTATGTTTAGTGCTATTATGCTGGGTGGTTTCGAATTGTGTGCTGGTGAATTGGGTAATGTAGAATTGTGTGGTGTTGTGTGTCCCAGTAAAAATCAACTTATAATGAAGGAAGGGTGGGTTTGAAGGAAGGATATAGAGAGGAAGGGTGGAAGAGATGTCGGAAGAGAGAGTAAAAGAAGGTAGGAGGTTAGAGTGGTTTGAGATAAAGATCCCAGGAAGCCTTTGTATAGGGAGTAAGGTAAGATTGACAATTTGAATATTATGAAAGAAACTGAATAACCCAAGACTATAAGAACTCTTATGTACCACTGTTTTGTAACATACTGAATACTCTATAACACACCAAATATTTATCAATTTGTTTGTCAGATATTCAAATAAAATATACATTATTGTGTTAAAAACAGATCGTCGTGTAGCAAAGTATTTGGTGTTTAGTCTAAGAAACGTTACATATACCTTTTGGGGAGTTCAAAATGCACCATATTAAATATTTACAGTAAAAGGTAAATGGTTCTAATTCCATTTTCAGTCTTTAGTTTTTCAGAATGTTTTCTTTGATTAGTGACATTTCACCAAACAAGTATGCGCTAGATGGCTCAACACTGTTGAACTCACACGTAGCCAGCACCTTCCAGTTGAAATTCATGCTTCCTCCTTTCTCTGTTTGTTCTATGGTTCAATAGTGGCTAGAAGACAGCAATATGGCATTTTATATGTCACAACGAATACATAAGTAAATGTGGCTTAATTGTGGCTTTGTGAAAAAAGCAGGAAGTAAGAAAAGAACATAGCAAAATGCCACTTAATAGGACAGTTAGAGCAAACCTGTGCTTTAAATCAGATCCAATGCATGGTAGCATCCAATGCAAGTGTTCTGCATGTCAGCCGCCAGCGTTTTATCCTTCCTGAGCCACCCAATGGGGTGTATGATTTCGTATAATACAAAAACAATTCTAAACATGTGGAAAAGGCTGCCACATGGCTGTCTTCGAGGTGGCTGGCTAGCTATAGTTATACAGTGGAACAGCTTTAAAATGTCTTATCACTGTTATTCAACAGGTACTCCTTTTACCAACTTAGGAAGGATGAAAGCCAAGCCAGTCCCGCTTAGAATCAAACATGTGACATCCAAGCTTTTTTTATGTCGTTTATCGCACAAGGATATGGACAAGCAAGGGCTATGTACAGGGCTTGTTTTGTAAAAATAAATACATTAATATGTGCTGGGTCCTTCCATCATAGTTTCTCTAGCTGACCACTATGGGTAAGACCCACTACATTGGGTGTTAGACCACTCCTGTCTTCAAATGGTTCAGGTGGGGAAAGTCAGAGAAGCAGAGGACAGTGTCAGTGCAATAAAATGGTAACAACAAATAAATAAGTATGTTGCCCTTTCCTGCAGCCTCTGTTCCTTCAAGATGCTGGAATCATCTACCATATGCTCCTCCACTTAGTCCTCCCATGGCAGGCAATCCATACTGCACAGCAGTAACCAGCAGATGGACCCATCTGAGCAGCTGACTAACAGCTATATCACAGCCAGAACCTATCACAGCTTCTCCATTTGGAGCTGGGGCGTCAGCTGCCTTTATTTAATCTAGAAATTTCCTTCAAGTATCCTGAATACCTGCAGCTTTAAGACGAGATCCCAAATACCCACTGCATGCTGAGCTCAGTAGCAGTGAGAAGACCCCAGGCAGAACAGCCATGGAAGTGCACTGTGCAAAGGTGGGCACCCTGTGCCCGAGGTGCTCATCAAGACTATAAGCTGCAGGACGACCTGGTGACCGGGCCGGTGAAGTGGAGGGAAGCAACGGACAGTGAGGCATCTCACAATCAGCTGAGCTCCATCATGGGGCATGCAGCCCTCATCAGAAATTAAGGATGGAGCTGGAGGAAAAAGCTGGGATGCCCTCACACAGTGTTTCTTCTGCTTGGGAGCATGACAGTTGACATGCAATCAGAGCCAAGTGGATCAGGAGCCACCGCATACCTCTTTTGATGCACTGGCCGAATGCAGCAGGTTCCTAAGTCAGCAGTGTTGTTAAATTGACATTGAAGGTGAGAAATAGCACTGTGAACTTCTGCACTGCAGTGAGAGGAACTGTAGCTCAGTCCAAACACAATCAGGGAGAGTCGCTGCAAAATAAGTTCACATCTTCATAAATGAGTTCCAGTTCATAGCACCAGCACACATAGGCTCAAATTAAGCACAGGCTATGTCTTATCAGAAATATAAGAATAAAGGCTTTATGTAAAAATTACTGTCCATCCTTTCATTCTCCCACTCATCAATCCATCCACTCACCAAGACACCCATTCTCCCACTGACCCAGCCAGCCACCAACACAACCATGCATTCGTTCCATTTCCATATTCCACTCAATGCAGGAGATATGAACAATTAGGAACACTGTGGATAGTTGGATGAAGTTGAACGACTATGTGCAGAGCTATTCTGCACGTAGTATTTGATTTTGAGTCCCAGTTTGCAGTACAGGTGCGTAATGTCATTGTCTGATCCACAGTGCACCCTGTTTGGCTGTGCATGGCAAAGAATGGCACAGTATGTGCAATTAAGACACAAGTTTTACTGTCCCCATAATGGATGTATGTCATTACAGCGCAAGTCATTGTACCGACTTGCGTTGTGATTCCTGCGTTGTTATGGTAGCGCGGTGTAGAAACCGCGTAGTAATGGATGTTCCCCCCCCAGAATCGGTAAGACCTTGTACTAGTAATAGGGAAAGAGCAGCATTTGAAATATAGACCAGCATAAAACTGCCTGTCTGCATTTCAATATAGAGGAATTGGTCTTAGAAAGAAACTGGTATATGGATTCCCCCTTTAGCTGAGGGATCCCACTGTTTCGGTTTGCAAAAACCTCTACTTCCAACATGCGAAAAATAATGGTTTTCCCAATGCTAGTTTTAACTTGAATAAAGACAAAGATAACACTGGAAATAAGGGCCTGGGGAGAACATCAGGACAGGTATCAAGAACAATACACAGAGCAAGTCGAGGCAAAGAAGGCAAGTGCCAATCTACAGAGGGATTTACACACCACTAACAACAGCTTGAACAAAGCTCTGTGGCAAATTGAGAAGCAGCCACGAAATTGTAAAGAGGGAGTTGCACGGGGTGACTTAACACAATCTGGATGTCAGAATTAAAGAACAGTTGTAGGAAGCATAGGATTAAGGAGTAGGAGGTTTTTAAAAATAAATTTTTGTGCAGTGAACGAACAAAAGGATTGGGGTAAAAAGTTGGGAGGATAAGGAGAGGAAAAGAAGGTGAAGTAATAATAATCCAAATTTGTAAAGCGCACAATCACCCGTAAGGGTCTCTAGGCGCTGGGGGCCGTCGGGAAGATTAAGCAAGCTATTGCCCAGAGTCACATTGTGCTGGGCTAATCTGCTGCTGGTGCCGGGGATTGAACTGTGATCCCCAGATTCCGGAGTCAGTCGCCCTAGCCGCGGCGCCACACCTCTTCCCTATAGTAGTAAAAAGTCTGCCTCGTGGAGGGTTTACCGTGGGCTGATGAGTGATGACCCAGTGGACAGTAGAGGAAAGAACATAAAATAACAAATGCATGCACCTAGAGCCAGAATCAATTAAAACACAGCTGCAAGAGCACAGCATCACTCATGCACAGCCTTTCTCCATCGTTCATCTGCAGAGTGTGGGTGTTGTGTAATCTTGCACAAATCTGAAAAGCTTCCGCCCAGGTTTTGTCTTTCTCCCGCCTACAGGTTTAATGTGGGTGTTGAATCCCAATGGTATGTGACAGTGAATAAATAAAACGAATTTCGTAGCGCACCCTGCATTGCATTTTGCGATGCAGGGCGCGCTACGAAATTCGTTTTATTAATTAAATTGTTTACTTACCTTCAATTATCCATATGCCGGTTTTTAGCACCCCCCACCATGCCCCTCCCCCGCCCCGCCTCTCCGCCCCACCGAAACTCCCTCCACGGGCCGTGGCTGCTAAAGACTCCGGCCTTTTAGCCAAAATACTTTCAAAATTGTGCTATAAACTGATGTATTTGGTTCCATTTCTTAATAAATATGTAGTTAAGGGTGTTCATCGTCTTTTTTCCTTCAGTTGTTATCCTTTCAGTACAGTAAAAATTAATAGCCTTTGTTGCCTCTTGCTGACGTTCTTAAGCTGTGTAAAACTATGTCTGAAATCACTGAACTATGTGTATATTTAATGTCTCCATAAGGACCACTGCTCTTGCTTTTTTTATTAGGCCCACAATAAATAATATTTTGGAGTCTGTTTGCAGGGATTTTTCTGCAGAGAAGAACACTACAGGGGAGCATCAGTCACATTTACGTTAGTTTCCAGACAACATAACATGGTTATTATGTAATGTGGTAAGCATTAGGACCATGATTTGGTGCATGAAAATCAGTTGAGTGCCTGTGAAACTGTTTTCTCAAAAATGCATCTTTTTTAAACAAATGTTTCATAGCAACTCCCAAGACTCCTCTGTGTGTTTTTTTAGAGTTTCCTTTCATTCTCCCCTGTCACAAAATGTTATTTCTGCTGAAGTCATAACTGATAGGAGAGTTCTCTCCGATAAGAGTTGGGAAAGCTGGTTTATATCAAAGCTAATTCTTATCACTGTACAGGAATATAAAATAAACCATCTGTTCAGTCACGCAGAACACTGATATACGCCCTAAGATTATGGCGAATGCCGCTAATGTGTAATAGCGAAAAGCTAAATAAACAGTAATTTTATGCACACCGCGTCTTAATTTCTATGGGCTGTACGAACGAAGTCCATTCCTAATTATTGTAAATTGGTTGCATGTTTCTCATTGCAGACATGCATGAGTTTCAGTGCCAGCAAATTCCCATTACAAAACATTAAGTTCAAGATGGAATCTTACAACATTTTCGGCTCATTGTAATCCTGATTCAGGTCTATATTTATTGGGATCAAAAGTTGTGAGTTCAAAATGCAAATATTCAATTTTCCCCTTTCGCTTTTCAAACCAAAAATCTTTACAAAATGTTAATACAGACAAATTGTCAGAAAGATGTAAAACAAGTGATAATCGGGTGGGCACACTTCCATACCACATGGTCAGGGCCGGCGCTAGGCATGGGCAGTATGGGCAGCTGCCCAGGGCCTCCCTCTCAGCCCACCAGCATGGGATGAGGCCTCGCACCAGTGCAGCACACCTCCAAACCTCTTGTGCCCCTGCTGATCCCATTGAAGAAAGGTGTCTGTTTGCAATTGGGCTGATAGGAGGGGGGCCCCCTTCCTGGGCCTCTGAGGGATGGTGTGGGGAGGCCTTTGGGGGGGGGGGGGACATTTAATCTTGTGCCGTTGCAAGGAGACGCATTTTGCAAGTGTGACCTTCAACTAGGCCACCCATTGTCAGCACTTTACCGCCTGCACAATTTGAACTCAGCCTCCAAGCTATTCTCACACCTCAGCCCGATATGAGCTGTGAAAGAGGTGCTTGTAGGTGGCAGAGAGGGGAGCTGCGGCCCAGGAGGAGTCTGCACAAAGCAGCTTCTGTAGCCCAGAAGGTGTCATTTATGTAAATTAGAAGGGCCTTGCAATCCCACTTCGCCTGGGGCCACAAAACCCGTAGAACCGGTCCTGCTCGTGGTATGCCTCATTCCATCCCATGGAACATTTATTTGGTTGGTAATACGGCAACTGATAAATATTGTGCCCAGCAGTAGTGTTAATTCTATTGGTAGTATTACTGAACCAAATATTGCAACACACAGAATTAGTGTTGTGCTGTTTACAGAGTGTGTGGGGGTGAAGAACCAAATACTTGTAGCATCTGAATCCACATGTGTGTAATGCGAAGTGCAGATGGCTAACTGATTAGAAACTAAGGCCCACATGCATCAAGCATTTTTGTAGTCGCAAACGGTGCGATTCCTTAAAATCGGCCGTTTGCGAATGCAAAAGTGCTTTTTGGGATGCATGAAGCAATTTTAGAATTCGTAACATGTTTGCGAGTTCTAAAATTGCGGGTGCTTTTAAGAAGTCGCAGATGTGCGATTTCTTAAAAGCAATGCATCATTAAATTTAAAACTGTAAATTCGCAATTAGGGTGCCAAATTTACCGAGTGGTTGAACCACTCGGTAAATTTGGGAAAAGTGTTTAAAATGCTTAAAATGTTTTTTTTCAACATTCATGTTTCACACACACATGTCCTTAGGACATGTGTGTGTGAAACATGATGCGAAAAATACATTTCAGGGGTGCATGGGGGGGTCCTTTGGACCCCCCCCTGCACCCATGAAATTTTCAAAGTGCCACTTGCAATTCCCATTGACTCCTATGGGCCTTTTGGCCCATAGGAATCAATGGGAATTGCGAAAATTAACTTAAGAATTCGGTATTCATTTGGGATTCGGTAAAAATTGCGATTTTTACCGAATCACAAATGAATACCGAAAATAATGATGCATAGCATTTTGCACTTCTTAATTTGCGATTCCTTATTTTTCGCAAATTAGGAAGTGCAAAATGTCACAATGATGCATGTGGGCCAAAGTTTCCTGTGCTAAATACAGTAGCTTTAATAGTGAAAAAGCAACAATTTAAATATGGAAAAAAGGCAGCAGTCTTCATACATATATATTCAACTCAGCAATCATCTGCTATGATCTGTTAATGTTTCAACCCTATGATCTTACTAGTATGGGACTTCATCACGTCAACCGTGTATGCTTATATGTTGGTGTCAACATTACAATTCAATAAGGTAGAAAAGTGGCTATCAACAACAGTTTCATATTGAAGATGGAGGAGAAACTCATTGATAATCGCTCCCTCAGATGCAGCACCACAGTTAGATGACCAAGCCAAATTTAGATGCAAGTAACATGAGGCAAAGTTTGTAAGAATGCTGGGCCTTCAACTCTGGAATGCCCTGAAAAGAGATATCAAGAACTGCAGTCACTCAAGTACTCACTAAAGAGAAATGCCTTCAAGGAGATTTCAGAAACCATCCTTTTTGGGGCTCACCAACTGCACTCATGCTCCACTTTCAATTGTGTCATCAAAGAAATAGTTGTGTCAAATCTCAAGCAAGAAAGATCAACATTTACCTAGACTTCAGGACCCGAAGTCTCACAATTATACCTATAGGAGTTGTAAAGTGTCTGCACAGAGTTGCATTACAAAATAAGTAAACTTGACCTTAGCAACAGCCTTGAGCCATCAACCTGACTTGCTGCAACTGGTTAAGAGCAATGTCAAGCCTGACGATAATGCAATATCTAAAATGGAGGCGTGGAACCAAGGATAGTAAAAACGTAGGCTGCAGGGCCGACACGCATACATAGAAGAGGCGGGTTTAAATAAGTGTGGGTGACATACAGTGCTTCACCAATCAAAAGGCAAGGTCCAAGCCTCAGGAATAAACAGCAAATTGATCATCCTTATTTGCTTCTCATACTCTGTCCCTAAGCCATTAGTTTTATGGTGTGCACCATTAATGCATTAACCTTCCTGCTCCCTCACATATCTGCTTCCTCAATCCTTCATTCACACAACTCAGTGTTGTGTTTAATTCCTTCCAGCTGGCTCTCTATTTTTGTCATGGCACAGAGACAATTCTGCAATGCCTAAAGGAGAAAAAGCACAAAGCAGAGAACACAAGTTATCAATTTTAAGGCCGCTCATCACCTGTACGCCTATTACCTAGAGGAGAAGATTACATTTTACAACCAGACTAACCCCCTCTTTTGGAATAAATGATATATTAACTCCGAAAAATACAATGGAGCTAGGAGCTCATATCTCATTGCCTAAGAAAAGACCTTTATTCTGAAAGCATCTTCAAACAGTCATTCACTGCAGCAACAAAACTATGTTGTTAAATAAATGTACATATTATATCCTGTGCTTTGAATAAAGCTCTTTCTCTGTAGAGCATACCTGATCCCTGCTTATAGAAGAGCGGGTAAGCATATTATTTGATGTATATCAGTCCCATATTGCTCTTTTTCATTTCAGTAAAGCTTCTAATGCGTTGTACTTAAGCCCCAAGGGGCAGGAACCCACTTAATGTCATACCACATTATTTCTAGAATATTTTCCCTCCTGATTACGTCCCGGCCTAATTAGTTATGGATTGAAACATCAACACGTTTACAATGACTATGTCTGATTACTATTGTTAGACTTAGGGATGTACCATAATGAACCTATCTCGTCATTCTCGTACTGTATTTATACTAAAACAATTATTATGCATTTAGTGCGTTATTCGTTGTTTTTGTGTGCATACACCAGCAGTAACCACTAAACCAAAACTTCCCAATACTTTGTGACGTCCTGTGGATAGATAATATGCAGTGATTTAGAATAAATGTTTCTGAACTTACAAAAAAAGAGTCCACTTAATGTCTCTCATTCTGCGCTCCCCATTAGTATCTCCAAAAAGTCACGCAGGACAGGGCGCCGAGCATTTTGATCTCTGCTCAAATCTATTTGTCTAATGTGAACATTCAGTTCTACAAGCTTAAGAAAATGTAATAACTCAGCCTGCAATGCATCTGTTAACAAGGACCACTCCTAACCACATCCCACGACAATTTAGGAACATGTGCTTGTAAATATGAGGCAAAATTAATGAACAGATAGACCTCTGTAAAAATGAGCCTGTAGCGCCATTTTCTTTCCAACAGAGAACCACACACTTCTTGCTGTTAACAAGATCTATAAAGTTGACACGCTCTGAAGTCAGGGCCCGAGGCCCTTTAACAGCACTTTAGGCACCGCAGCGTTCACCACTTGACATGGCCAGACACACGGGCCTAGCATGTTTCTAATTATCCGGATAAATAGTGTCACACCTCATAATCTTTTTTACAGTCTGGTATTTGGAGATTAGTGCTTTACGCAGCAGGTGATCGCATCTCCCTGCCATCAGTCAAGGGACGCGCAATTCCAGAGAACAAATTGACAATGTCATCACGACCTTTGCTTTGTGCCCTTTTCTAAGAATTAGGAAACAAATAAATACTTAAAGTTTATTGCTTCACTGAAAGCTTGTTTTGGGCCAGGGAAGGTTTATTTCCTTATTTAATGTTTGCATTAAGTTGAATAAGCAAGTTCTTTAAGGACGGACCCCCTCCCTTCCCCTGTCCCCCTCTGCCAACTTGTGGCTCGCTTGATTGACACACCGGAGAAACAATGGCTGCACTGTTATGGCAAAAAGGCAATTGTCCTCTGCAAACCATATTGGTTAACCTCTTCACCGGGTGGCCTTCATAAAGCCACAGCCATCTGATTAACTGCATGTGTGCAGATGACTGAAGGTTAGGAGAAGAAGCTACAATGTTCTCAATTCCTATTTTTTGCAGGAGCGGCCCATGCCGGTAAGAGAGGTGGGCAGGGTGGGAGGGTACGACAGATGAAGGTCAATTAAATAAATAAATAATTCCCCTCGAATCCCACCTCCCACCCCGCCTCACCGCTCTTACCTGCACGGGCCTCTACGGATTTTTTGTAAAAAAAAAAAGGCAATGCTGCTCAGCTGCACTATGAAGAACATGGGAAAAAGATATACACCGGAAGTAAAGGCTGACTCAACACTTCAGGAGTCATCAAAATGCATGTTCTGTATTCTATATGTTCTATCTCACATTCTGTTTTAACTTCACCCACCAACCACAAGCTTCCTCGGAACTCCCAATTCCCACCCACGAATTGCCGCTGTAGCTTTGTGAATTTAACAGGTAAACGCGCCAAACATATAAATCCAGATTCAATTTAACACATCACTGTACTTTTCATGTGAGTTCATTAAAACTGCGGCTTGAAGTTGTTGGCCACAGCTGTGCACCGTTCATGCATTATAATCAAGTTTGCATTGCATTCACTCTTTCAATCAGGTTAACAAAGGCCTTCTCACACAATATACAACAAGATTTCGCTGACAGTGGAGTGTCCTCTTACAGTAAGTCATGTGAAAATAAAGCAGAGAAAAAACAGGAATACGAAAGAGGTTGCTTGGTCCCAGAAGATTGACCAGATTCATGGGCACTCTATAGTGTAAAATTCCCCGAAATGGAAGTATGCAGCAGGAGAGCAGGATTGGGTAAAAAAGCCTCTTTCTGCCTGACCATGCTGCCTGGCCCTAGCATGTTCCATGCCCATAAATGTCATTTTTGTTGGGACTTCAAAGGTGGGCCAATGAGAATGATAATGCAGAATGGAGGCTGACGGGTTGCAAGTTAAATCCCCAACAATAGGAAGGTGGACCTCAAAGCCCTGATCCAAATGTCCTAGCTGGACTCAAGGAGTCCTGCCGAGGCCACCCACAAACATCAGCTCAATTAGGACCATTGGTGGAGGCATGGGAAACCTATTTTGATTGAGGCATGTACCAATGTAATTGAGGTTTGTCAGTTGTGAAGGAGAGCTCCACTTTCTGTCTATTCTGCTGCCTGCAGTAACTCAAGGAACGGAACCACTGCAAAGCAGAATCATGAAAAACTACCCTGGAGAACCTATTCCAATGTCTCATAAATGAATGAAGGTCGTCTATTAAGTGCTCTGTTA
The DNA here is from genome assembly GCF_964263255.1 of Lissotriton vulgaris. NCBI lineage: Eukaryota > Metazoa > Chordata > Amphibia > Caudata > Salamandridae > Lissotriton > Lissotriton vulgaris. Next base: position 453,765,386 of record NC_141685.1, on the reverse strand, counting down.
CTACATACTCTATCTTACTGGATTTCTTAAAAGTTGCTATCTGTTTTTACTAGATGTTCTTTTTATGTATCAGCTTCTCATTTATGTTTATCTTTCATATGTTTAGTGCTTTGAGACCCTTGGGTCATGTTCGTGCTTTATAAAACACCATACATAAATAAATAAATAAATTACCAATCATACAGTACCAGGCAGTGCTTCATGGGGGTCTGGTGTGCTGAAAGCAAATGTGCTACTCGTGTAACTATCTTCGACCTCCACAACTATTTTGTTGTTGTTTTTGTTTTGAAGATTTATTAAGAACAATCAATCCAAAACCCTCATATGTCTTAACCGGGGAACATCCTAAACAACGACTCCGGATCAACGAGTTCCGGAGTCACGCAGGCAAACAACGACTTGCAAGAACGACTTAGCCCGAACCACAGTTCAGGCTAAGACGGTCTAGTGTTTGGGATGGGCAGTCCCGAGGAGCGTTGGAGGAACAGGAGAGGTAAGAGGGGTTCATGGTGGGGAGGGAGGGGGGGAGGGGTTGGGTGTTAGCTTTTAGAGGGTGGGAGGGGTTTGGGGTAGATTTTAAAGGGTGGAGGGATTCGTGTTAGTTTTTAGGGTGTTTTGTATTTGTTTTTAGGGGATGGGGAGGTCGTGATCGTTTTGAGGGAGAGTGAGGGGTGTGTGTTAATTTTTAGGGGGTGGGAGGGGTCGATTAAGTTTTTAGGGGGGTGGGGGTTATGTTTTTGTTTTTACGGGTTGGGGGTTTGTGATCGTTTTTAGGCCTAGTGCTGGTTCTCAAAGGGTAAAAACAGAAGGTCGAGGACATTGGTGGTTAAATTATGCGCAGTCTGTAAATAGATTGATCTAATATTGGTTGTATCCATGTTCATATACTACAACAACAGAGTGTGTAGGTACCAGCTGTTTGGTTTGGAGTAGGAACATTGAATGGTGGACTTCCCCGGATGGATACTAGAGGGTTGCCAGCACGTCTTTTGAAAAATAGTCCTGTAGACATCATTATCAATCATGGATTTGAGGAAATGAAGCATTCTCCATTGCAAAATACTCTATGAACATTCTGGTCACGTTTCCTCATAAAATGCTAAAGTAGCATACTGTCCAGCAGGCCCTCATAAATATATAGACTAATTCAGAAAGATGTTACTGAAATGTATTCTTGTATTAGTTTTTACTTATTCCTGAACCCCAGGAGTGACGGAGGAGTAATAAAAGAATGCTGCAAGACTACTTCATATCTCAGAGACATAGACATGACATGATGCTCATAATGCAAATATTTCATGTATGAATAAATAATCAAACAAACACGTAAAAAGAGGCAATATTGACATTTGGACTTTTAAAACTCATAAATATATTTTATATTAATTGAAATTTGTTCTTAGGCCAGTCGAATTGTGATCATGATATGAAAGAGAATAAAAATAAATCTACATATTTTATGTCACAAAATCCAAAATGAAAAAAACCCACCACACTTGCTGTTAGGAAAGGGAAATTTGCCCACTTGTCTTTCGGTAAGGGCAATTGGTTAGGATATTTATCAAATTTTTTTAATCTAGTATAGCGTGTTGACTAGTATTGGATTGTGTTAAAAGTTAGAAGAATAGGCATCCATATAAAATGGCATGTTATTTTGAGTAATGTTATACCCTTGGTTTTCATTATACATCGAACAGCAAAGTGTTGTGGGAGTGAAATAGAGCCCATTACAGAGCACTGCTTCTAGGTAAATAACAGCGGTCTGACTAATTTTCATGAAGCAACTGGGTCAGATCTGGAATGTATTGGTGTAACGAAACTTGAGAACCCCCCTTGCAAAGTACATGGAGGGTCCTCCCTCCTGAACCCAGCCAGGAGCTCTCAGGCCATGGTCTGTGCACAGTGTCGGCGAAAGTCCCCTGGAGCTTGGGGGACCCCCGCTCTGCAGCAGCAGCGGACACTAATGTTACCCCACTGGTGGAATGCACAACCTGGCAGCCTGAATCAAGAAACCATGTTCTTCAGTTCTGGACTCAGAGAGACGTGGAACTGTAGACGCTTCCCACAGGGGACGCCAGTACTTGCGATGTGGCATAGTGCTGGTTCTCAAAGGGTAAAAACAGAAGGTCGAGGACATTGGTGGTTAAATTATGCGCAGAGCATTAAACTTAGGGCTTGTTCGTCAGTATATTGATTTAAATAATATCGACCTGCACTTCAATCAACTCCAGAATTTCCACTGTCAACTTATAGTCAAAGGAAGCATACATGGCAAAGTATGTATTTACCATTCGTCACTCCACCTCTACTTACCGGGGCAGTACGTTGACAGTGGATATTTTGCAATTAATGTAAGTGCAAGTCGATATAAAAAGAACTCTATATTTTGGGAAAACACCTTATATTGTCCAACTCGAGAATAAATGCAATGAAGAGAGGTAAGGATGGTGGGCATATCGTCTCTCCACTCAATATAGTGCAGATTGCAGGTGGCACAGTAAACATGGGGCGAAAACACAGCAAGCAGACTTGCCAGTACTGTGCAATATCTCCCCATCATTATTGCAAATACCAGAGTTATTAGCAACATTTTGACCACATTATACAGGCAGACATTACTTGAAAAGGCTTTACAAATATATTATGTGGACTAATAGCCTTTTTGGTTCAGACACCCTTTATTTAGTTATTATTTAAGTAACAAAACCACAACACTCAGATGTGACACCTTAATCAACAGGCTGGACTCCCCACCCCATAATCCTCATTAAGGATATCATTTTTTTGCAAGGCACACTTAGACCGGCATGCATTGTTACACTTACGGTGATCCAGGGCTTGATGTTGGAGGTGGACCTAAAAGCATAAAGTAGAAGAAGCGGTTATTAGAAAAATCTAAAAATCTTCTATTGTATTATCATATTGATTGTTGACCCTTTGGCCTATATAATACCAGCTATGCAAAGAGGAACTGTTTAAGTGAGACATCAGCTGAAACCATTATGAACAATTGAATGCCAATAGAAACCATTAAGAACATATGAGTTCAGATTGTGCATAATTCGAATTAACTGGAATCCCCTCAGAGTTAAAGTCTATCTTTCTCCCAACCGCACCCATTGTAGTGTATAAGGCACATGGATGTATGATCACTGATGGTTGCTCCCAGAGAAGATTCAAGTAGTTTTATTGTGGGACCCAAAAAAGGCTAATCTAGACAAAGTACGGCATGAGTCCTACTCGAGATCCTGCGTTGGAATGGCAGAAAGGGAATGTCTCCGCAGATATAAGTGGCAAAATCTGACCACTGTCCTGAAAGGTGGGGTCAATGATAGAGAGTCAAAACCTCTGGCAGAAACCAATCAGATAGGACGATAACCTAAATATTATAGCCAGAGGTACTTGGCCCATAGTTCACAGTGTTTTCCAAAGCCCACAGCCAGTGCTATTGAATGTCGGGGGTGCCAAATACCGGGGTGCATTGTCTTGAATCCACCTTATGCCTCTTTAATACACCACCAGACACTCCCTGCACCTTGATCTCAATCTTGCAGGATCCTGCTCTCTCTCTTTGACACTCTTTTTCTGTGTTTCTCTTCCTTCTTCACCCCTTGTGTATTTTCCCCTCTCTTGCTCTGGGTCAGAGTAAGTGCCAGTCTGCAAAAAATGTGTACTGATGGGTCCCACCGACTATCATCAGCTCAAATTAAGCACTTATGTGAGTATACATTTCATAAAAAAATGGACAGGAATTAACTACTGGCAGGGAGAGCAGCCAGGATGTCCCTCCTATCAAAGAAGAATTATGTGCAATATTTTAAGATATTACCACCAAACCTAGTGATGCACACATGCAAGGAGCCAGTCAATCCATCAGTCTGTTGGTCGCATCAACTCTTCCATCTGTGGCCTCCATAAACATCCAAACCAAAATTCATCAACTCATCACATTTATCCTTGGGTGTAAATGACGATAGATAGCTCAAGGAAGACGTTTTTGCATCTTTAGCATGAGCATCTTTAGCATGAGCGCTCCACACTTCTTCTCATATGATCACTAACACCCGAACAACACAATGTACGAAGAGGTAGTTGGACAGGATTTGAGGATGATTTCTGCTATTGAGAGCACATGGGCTCCTCTGTGATGCAAAGAGTTTATCCATCAAATATAGTTTCATGTTTTGCAGGTCTGAGGAAATCTTATTGGCAAAATTATAGCCAAAGTTATACAAAACCGATCCTTTCTTTTTTACCCATAATAAATGTGGCTTACACATTCCATTGAGTGAACCACATTTGATGAGCTGGTGGAGCACAATTGAATTACTATCTTTATAAGTGGCAGGTTGACAGATTAATTCAAGCACCCCGATTGCTTGAACAATAACTCTAAAATGCCAGACATTTATGGTGATGATTTTCGAAGGCCACAGCCCAGAGTATGAAGCCACCCATTAGATGGCCTTGACTTCCCATCTGTTGTGTGGGGGAATTGCAAACGACACTATTCTGGCTAAGGCACTACTCCAAAGGTCTTCCTAGACAGATTGATATTTACACATACACCACCCAAATCATTGAAAAATTGAAGACTGGTTTGTAGGTAGATAATAATGATCAAGAGGGTAGTCCTATTACATGATGGTACAAATAAGGTTCACTTAGATTCAATTAGACACTACAAATATTCTAGCATAAGGCAAGTTTGCAATACTCTGTACAAGCTACATTCCCATATAAAATCAATGTCCGGTGTGACTTGATGCATATCTTCTGGTCTTGGCACCAACTTCAGGTCTATTGGACAAATATATTCAGGTCATTCTTAAATATTTTCGGAATATCTTTTATTGAAATCCCCTCCTAGCACTTTTGAGTGCAGCTGTAGATGAGCTACAATTGAACATAACCTCTTGGTATTTTTTTTTGTACCACATTATAGCTTGATCATTGATTTCACGTGGACGAGACTAGTTTTCCACTTACGTACATAAATTGGATACCTAAATTATAAAGAATGTTGGTACTTTAATGGTGTTTGAAAGTGCAATCAAATGAAACAGATATACTTGTATGTAAGAGGCTGCCCATACTGTAGACTAAATAACTCTTTGAAACTAGTTTTGAATTAAAGGTATTTGAACAATATTTATTTTACACTATTTTTGCGAACTTTTATTTGTGTGGCACATATTTAATAATAATTAAACTCAATAACAGCTCTTGAACCCCATGGTATTACATCATATTTCCTTTACCTTGGTAAAATTTATTTCCATTGGAGTAATGCAAAACATATGAAATGCTAAGTGAAAGCTCATGGGAAAGGGAACTTGTCAATCGCCTACCTAAATTCCTAGCAGATTAGCAAGTAAAATAACAGCAACAGGAGAAGGGGGGTAGAGGCAAGCACATCTTCTACAGGATGTACAGTCAAATCTCAGTTTGTTAACAAAGTGTGTTGGTTGAATTGCACTTTAACAACAAGTGATGTTGGTTGGGCATTGTTGGGATGTGAATATCCGCTGCATGGTAAACAGGAGTGTCCCCCTCCCGTCAGTGCCTGATTGCATGTCATGACTCATATTTTGGTCTTGGCATCATGCTAATCTAGCATGAGGGCAGAGCACTGGGAATGTCCCTGACAATGGGAGGTCCAGGACCTATCCTGTGATCTGAAGGGGCACACACATCTGGTCTCAATGTAGGCAGTGGTCTACTGTCCATGCCTTAGGTGTATAAAATTAAGCAGTGGTTAGAACATACAGTGTTTTGCATCTTCAGTGTTTTATATATTCAGTGTGACCAGATTGTTTTTTCTGCATCCACTGTTGTTACTCTTGTAAAGTTCCTTTGTGTTGAGATGCACAGAACTTTGCACAACATCCTATGTGCCTGGTTGGTGTGTGTACAGTGCATGTGTAGCACATGTAAAGTAGGAAGACTTTATGTGTTGTGGGAATCTGAGTACTGGAGTCTTTGGGATCCATTTTGGATATCCCTGGTTTAGCATGGCACAAGACATGCCCTTACCTAGAATGTGAAGTCCAGACATTGAAGCGAGGAGGATGGAGACAGGCCACCCTCTGAAATTCATCAGGGCTTTGTTGGCAAAGGATTGCTGATTAGCTCTTCCTGAGCGCTGCCTTTTGGTAAATGTAAGGGTGAGAGGAGAGACTGCAGTTTATGTTGTTCAAGGTGAGAATGTTTCTAAGCAGGGCCTGCTGTTTTGCCCGCCTCTGATAACTAATCCAAGAAGTATGTACAGAGACCTCCCACGTCATTGTGTCTATGTTGTGGATACTTCTGCTTCGATCCAGCCCCATTGCTACCCGCTGTGAGAAAAATCACTTAGCTCAAAGGCTGTGTTTGGACGGCAGCCTAAAAATGATATTTGCCAGAGAAACAACCCAAACCAGTTTTAAAGCCATAAGAGAGTGGACCCAAATCCCTTGTCTGCAAACGTGTATAGAAATTCAATCCTAACTACCCCACTATTTTCCATTCCCAGGCTCTTCATGACGAAGTTAGAGGGCGCTTCACAGAGTAATCGAAGAGCGTCTGTGCAACCAGGGTGGTGTCCCCTGGCAGCCAGTCTTCCAGTGAGAGTCATCTCCTAACGTCAAGACTTTCCTCTGTAGCCAAGGGACACTTAAAGAGCCTAAAAGGCAGCCAAAAGAAGTGTGTCTGGCCATAGATGAGAAGAGACTGCTCAGGAGGAGAACCCCAGCATATTCCCGCCATTAGGATCACCAGAGACAGCTGACCCAAGAGAGTGATCGAGGAGTGAACCGTGCTGTAAAGGGATGCATCTGTCCAATATGGCCGCTGGCGCTGTAGTCAGATGCTACTGCGGACCCAACTCCCCGAGCCTGTACTTTGAATTTTTTCTAAGTAAGCTCGCTGCTGAGTTTCCCCTGAGACAGAAGAGTCAAGACTTGAGGGCGAGAGTGCACCCCACACCCGCCACACAGCCCGCACCACTGCAAGCAGCCAGCAGTTAAACCGAGGGGTTTCACCTGAAGACGCAGACAAGAGACTGAGGGGCATGGGTGGACTTGATGGACCCACACAGACTGTCCCCAAAGGGAACGATAAGTGCATTGAATTGAGGTGCTTATCAAGTCAGTGAGAACTTTTTGAAGTCATTCGAACCAGAGCATAATCTTTCCTGAGCCCATAAATCGGGATTGTAACCATAACGGGAGGGAAACTAAATACTGGGAGAGCGAGGGAGGGTTTGGCACCTCATTGTTAGATCACAACTTAGTACAGCACTGTAAATCATTCTCATCAGACTGAGTAGTATTAAGTACTGCTGTGATACGAAAATAGGCTGCCCTGGCCCTCACCATAACACGGGTCTGACAAGCTTAAATAACAATGTGTATCTTTAAAATTACACTTCATTTAGTATGATAAAAAAATGCACTACTGAAACAATAAAGCATACTGTTTAATGTGCCCATAAAGATTTTGCTGGTTGATGCAAGCAGACCTGGCCCTAGTTCTGCTTCAATTCTTCTAAGCTATTCGGTGCTAGCACATCTATCAGTAATTAGCTTGTTATATCTGCTGATAATCCACAAATAGGCTGTGATAGAATCAGCAGGAAATCGCTGCCAACACCTGGACTAGTGGAATCGCTCCACTGTTGGGCAGCTAGACAATACTGTCAGACAGGTGTGAGAGCGATGTCGGTGCTGTAGCAATAATTGTTTTCAATAGATTTTTTTTAATTGATTTGAAAAAAAGTTATTTCAGAGTGGATGATTTCAAGTATTATGTGTCTATCCCGTAGATGTATTCAGAGAATTGCGATTTTAATCATGTAACTTTAATAGTTTGTAAACAGAGTTGTGGCTAAAGCAGCACTTGAAATTCAAAAGATGATTTGTTGATGATACGTGTGTTCCTCTATGATGGCATTATTAGCACAATGTACACAAAATTTCAATATACCGTATTATCAGACGTACACTGATAGATGCAAAGCACAAGTGTTTCTACTTTTTGAACATAATAACATACAAGGAAATTTGGTTTGCATCTGGCCAGGTTTATTGTGTTTTTCTTACTCCCCACAAAGTATAATAGCATCATTTAAAAAAAAAAAAAAAACTTACCAAATTTGACAAACAGCACACCAGTGGTAGATACAGTCCTTTTGCTGTTTGTTGCAACACACTGAAAATATCCAGTGTCCGTTGTATCAAGATTCCGTATTCTTAATCGCGACCCATAGCTTGTCGCACGGATTGAAATCCTTCTCGGCTCTTGCACGACAGGGGCATCATTTTTTAACCACTGTATCGTTGGTGAAGGACTTCCAGACACTTTACAGTGTAATTCTGCTGTTTGCCCAAGCGAGGTGGTTATATTGTTCATGGGCTCAACAAGGGTCAAGTAGACATCTGGATGAATAGAAAAAAATATAATATTAAAATGGCGCATAACTATGATAGAACTGGCCAACACAATACATTTATTTAAGACAGTCTATTGCTGGTCACCAGGTGTGCAACACCCATTGAACTCAAAGGGCTTCAGCCCTTCCTCCCCCCGTCGTGTGTGGCAGCAGCCCGGGATGAGACAGCTTCTCGGGCACACACACAGCTGTACCCGAGCACTTCACAGGTCTTTAAAAGACCAATGAGGCCTTGCTGTTGTTTCATCCTTTCTAAGAGCCCCTGCAGCTCCACTCTGCCTGTTGCCTAAATATTCAGCCCCCCCCCCCCCGAAATTTTTTCTTAGCCCAACCCCGAAATTTGGCTCTAGTTGCGCCTCTGCTGGTCACGTCCTAAAATCAGTTAGTAAATTTCTAGATTAGTATTTAGAAGTATTTAACTGACTTCCTGATGCTTTAATGGCACGCACCATAAAATCTTAACACAAAAAGTGATTCACTAATTTGAATTGGGGTTAGATATACCTACCTTATACTTTGGATAAAAAATGTTTCATGGTTAAGCTTGAGGGAGGAGGGGTGTCCTCTCTGTCTGGCCTATATAGCTCATTCTTCCTATATTGGTCAGCCCCGATTTCTTGGGGCTTTTGCCTGACAGTCCTCACAACCAGGGCCGGACTGGCTTTCTGGTGTTTTGATGCTGGGGGCTGATTTTGTTGATGGGGACCTGCATGTGCTTAAAACCATTCGTTTGCTTTGTTTATTTAGAAGCACACGCAGGTCCCTGAAACGCATTTGGCGTTTCAGTGTGCGCAATGAAATATGTTTTATTTATTTATATTACTCCGGTCGGCCATGAGCTGGAGCTTACTACCTCCCACCCTGCCCCTCGACCCACCCCGCCCTGCGGCACTCCCTCCATCAGCCTCTACTGATGATATATATATATCTTCAAGGTAAGTAGATGTGGAGCTAAAAATAGTAAATCTATATTTACATATTTGCACATACTTTCTCAATATTTTGGTCCTTGATATTTTTGACATGATATTCTGTCCACACAATATTTTTGTTTCCGATATTCTTTCAGTGATCCTGTCTGTAAATGTATGTGTGAGCTGTAACAGGGGAAGCATGCATATTGTATGCCTGTCTGTAAGCATTATACAAAAGCCGCACCTTTTGGCTTGGGCAGTGCTGCCAAACACTTAAAATCTATGCTTATTTTGCAAGACAAAAAATCAACATTTTGATTGACTATTTCCTCTGGGATGCATTGAATTAGGCCTTAGAAATGTCTTTAAGGCAGTCAGAACAATATTATTTTATCATTTCTTCCATGGTTCCTGTTTTTCTTCTGCCAGTCACACAAATGTTTAACCCACAATAACTATGAATCAAATGGAAAAACGAAAAAAAGACTGAATGGAGCCAATCGACCTCTTTTAGCAATGGGCAGAGCATGCCATGTTTTTGTAAGAAAGATGTAAGGGATTTTAGTAGCTCATTCACCATCCAATTGAGAACTGACCTCCAGACAAATGTGTGAATGAGGTGGGCAGGCATGTTGGTGTAGTTTAAAAACTCGAAAGAAAGAAAGAAGGCATAAAAAAGGCAAGAAAGGAATAAGGCAAGAAAAAAGTCAAGAAATAAATATGGCAAGAAAAAAGACAAGCAAGAAAGAAAGGAAGGAGAGGACAACGAAAGAAATAAAGAAGGAGAGAATGTAGGAAAAACAATGAAAAAGAACGAAAGAGAAGGTAACAAGAAAAGAAAGCGACAAAGAGAGAAGGGAAGTAAAGGAAAGTGAGAATGAAAGAGAAAGAAAGAAAGAAAGATAGACAGAAAATGAAAGAGGGAAAGAAAGAGAGAAGGAAAGAAGGAAAGAAAAAGAAGGAAAGACTAAGAAAGAAGGAAGGAGAAAGGAACATGAAATAAGGATGAAAGAAAAATAGAGAAAGAAAGACCATTAGAAGGAAAGAGGGAATGAGATAATGAAAGAATGAGAGAAGGAAAGAAAGAAAGAAAGAAAGAAAGAAAGAAAGAAAGAAAGAAAGAAAGAAAGAAAGAAAGAAAGAAAGAAAGAAAGAAAGAAAGAAAGAAAGATAAAGGCACAAAGAAAGAAAGAAGAGCAGAACAAAAGAAGTAAAGAAGGAAGGTAAGAGAGAAGGAAATAAATAAGAAAAAGAAGGAAAGAGAAGGGAAAAAGAGAAGGAGAGAAAGAAATAAAGAAAGTTAAAAGTGAAAAGATGATAACAATACATAACAGTTTGACATGGATACAATCTGATCTGGTATGCTGGGAAACAGCAGCCGTCAGAAAAGCAAAATACTTCAAAAGGAATTTACAACAGCATTGGCAGGAGACGGCGTTTGATAAAGACAGAATGTGCATCAGAAGCATCCTGCTATCACATCAAACACTAAAGTAATTATAAAGTAAAAACAAAGTACCCTGGTACTGAAGGGAACTAGCTTGTGTGCAGATGTGCTCCTTGTACAAGACCAAAATGAAGGTAACCAGTGGCTGACCTACTGCCCCATACTATACGCTGTAGTGGGCGGAGGAAAATGTGAATGGCACAACAATAGACCAATGGATAAAGACAGGTGGCTAAAAGCCCCTAAATGTAAGTATATTATAAACATTTTAGTAAAATCAAAAGTTGTTGGCTAAATAGTTTCTAGCTGAAACGGCTCAAAGTTTCTTAAAGTACCATACCAGTGTGGTGTGTGTAGTAGCACACCGTCTTCAAAAATTAATTGGCCACGTTTCAGAAGCTCATTACTGTATTCCGGTGATAAATGGGTACTGATGAGGTGCAATTTTTATCCAGACAGAACTAATGTGTGTGAGCTTTCCAAAATAGCGAAACAATTGCCTTTTCTTGCTGTCAAATGTAACTGATCCTGCCGCATAATTTGGTCCTCCGTTGCTGCATAATTGCAGTGGCTCTGATTATTAACCATTGTAGCTGTGGATGGAGCCTTGACGTCATTTCTTCTGAATTGTCAGTGGAAACCCTCTCGAGAGGAAGCAGGAAAAGTGGATGGAGGGAGCCAGCTCGTGCATAATTGCTGTATGCATGTGGTTTCTTCCATTCATCTTGCTGCAGGTTCTGTGGAATTAATGCTCAAAGGACAAGTTCTATCTAGATACAGCCTTGTCCACTTGGGAGGTTGGAAACTCTACTGTGTAGATGGTTGATACTGTGTGCACAGTGCTCGCACAGTGCTCCGCCATATGTGAATGTAAACCTACGAGTGCTTCATCGTAGTAAACAAACATGATTCTTAAAACAACAGAAAGAACCTTCATTTCCTCCTGTTATAAATCAAGTAACCGCCTGCAGTTCAGGGCTGGTAAGAAAAAATTCCCACAAAAAGTTGACTATAAAAGCTGTAACTTCATGGGTCAGTCCTCTCATGCGGAAAACAAAGCCCAATCATTGGCTGCTTTCATCAGCTGCTTATCAGCAGCGCGGGCCGCCTGAGAACCGCGCGGCTTGGCCTTGGATTTGTCATTTAGTTCCAGAAAGCTCATGTCATCATAAAGCATAGACATCAACCGGCCATTCAGCAAACTGGAGTGGATTGCATGCACATTCCTGGCCTTTGGGGCAATCATGAAAAATGGCTGAATCCAAGAACAACAGTAACTTAGGACCATGAATTTTAGAGGAAGGGAATTTAGATTCCCAAATTAAGACAAACAGAAATACTTTTGGAATGAATCAGAGATTTAATGAAAGTCCCGGGCCCATTAATCATTCAGTTGGCCCTACTTTGTGCAGCACTCCGGTGGGACGGTAAGAACTAGGGGTGTGCATAGCTGCATAGGTTTTTTTATGAGGTTTGTACCTTTCTCACTAGAACGCTAAGGACCATACACAAAGTGTGCACTGCAGGGTCCTGTAACGTGGGCCTACCACATGCAAAGCTGTCTTTTATTATCGTCACGTCATCATTTGATGTTACTGTACACGAATATAATGCAGTGCTTAACTTGTGCCTGCATTTTCTGGTACCCTGGTACCAGCACCTATTTCTTACACCTGCTCTTTGACAGTCTCCCACATGGTGGCGGTGTCTGATTATGTTTTAAATGAGCCCATCAACAGAGTCTACGACAACTGAATGCATTAAAAGAAATAATGGCAGGCCATGTTCTTTTACAGTTTTGGGCTACCTGGATTAGTCAACACTGACACATTTGTAGGAGTGTGATGGTTCATGGATAGCGCTGGTACTAGCAGCACTGACGGGAAGTTGGTGGTTCAAGCTGCAGGGCCCACCAGAGAAAGTAGGGCCCTTGCACTGACGTTTTAATTTTTTTTTACAAGTTAAGTACTGGTCTAATAGTCGACTGTTACCCTGAAATATGGGACGTATTTGACCCTCCTGGGCCTAAATTGGACACCCACTTATAAACTGAATTACATGCATTTTTAGGAGATATATAACCATAACAATATTCAGGTTATGCATCCTCTGGAATACGTTAATGGGCCCATGATTCCATTAGTAAATAACCAGTGAATACTTACCTGGGGTATTAAAGGATTGTTATTCACACATCTGCTATCCCGCCCTGTCTAGGTTTTAGCTGTTCCCTGCTACGGCACAAACTCTCGCGATTACTTCGAGGTTGGATTATTGTCACAGCTTGTATGAGGGATGTGCAAATGGCTAATACATAAACTTCAGATGGCCCAACACATTGCAGCCAGAATGGTGCTACATCTCCCGAAACGGAGCTCGTCATCAGCCGCATTAAAAAGGCTTCACTGGCTACATAAAATAATTTGCTGACATTTGACTTTTCCCATTATACATGACGAGTTCACCTTGTCATTAGCATCCAAGTGGTTAAGACACTGCTGCTAGTTTTTAGGGACTTCAAGACCACATGACAGACCCTGAGAACACTGAGACCCTCAAACGCAAATCTGCTGAAGAATCCCTCTTTCAGATCAAAAACTCGCGGTGGAATACCATTCATGGTAAAAGGCACCAAGGCGTGGATTAAATTGCCAATGCATCTCCGATTGATAAATATGGAAGATGCTTTTTTCAAAGACCCTGAAGACTTGGCTGTTTCAAGCCTCTGACGCGTTCTGTCACACCACCCCTTTCAAGCTGTTTAGTATTAGCGCCAGGATGCTCATTTTGTTCGAGTGACAGTGCCCTTTATAAATACCCGCTTTCCCATCCAGCTGATTTCATATCCTATTTCTAATTTGGTTGAAGGTTCAGTGACAGGTAGAATAGTTGCTCAGCAGGACAGTTTCTGATATGGGTCATAATCCAGAAAGGATTTGCCACTCAAAACATCAACAATAACACATATAAATATATGAAAGAGAACCGAGTGACAGTAAATGCACTGCTGTTTTAGCACTAGTGAAAAAGAGAGGAGCATGTTACTTCATTTTTAGGTCGAGCATAGCGGCAGTGCGCATGTGCTTCTTGCTCTGCGAGGCATTCTGTAATAGAGTATGCACTGGAAGCGCCACCCGCTCTCCACCCATATTTGTCATTGGCTTGTGTCATTGTCTTTCTTAAAGGCTGGCTGTGGATTCGTAAATAGGCTTGTTAGTCCCTCCTTGGGAACGCCTTGTCTGCATTTGTTACCGCCCATAACAACTGGACTTTTACTTGGCTTGTTACACGGTCTGCATTACAAGTGGGTGAGCACTCTTTTGTTTATTGACACTGATGGGGACAGTGGCGGCTGCTTTTTTTGTATTTGCATGCTGAGCACGTACCCGCTTCAGGATCACGGTGCTGTTTATTTATAAAAAAGTTTTAACTTTACTGAGCACGGCATCTGCCTCAGGGACACCGCGTATGGTTTAATTTTTTTTTTACTTTAAGAATGAGTCCGTCGCCTGCTTCTGGAACACTGTGCTGTTTTTACATTTTTTTAAATGTTAATAATGAGCACAGCGCCCGCTTCATGGACACTGCGCTCTGCAATAAAATAGGTATTGCTTTAGCAAAACTTTGAACTACTGGTATTGTAAATAACAATGCCTTTTATTATTATAAAAGGCATTGCCATTTACAATGCCAATAGCTCAAAATTTCGCAATTGCAAGACCTATTGCATTGTACATGCTTGTTTAAGAAATTGAGGAAACACTCCATGATCTTTGAAACGTGATATCTTTCAAAACAACAGTTGATGGACAGAATGCAGAACAATGTCATACATTCACCCCAGTACAGAGATCTGGGCCTAAATCCATTGTTTTTTGCACTCCACACCACCCCAGTTCAGACATGGCCATATGCAAATCAGCCTTGACCCTGTGCCTCATGGGAACAGTCCAGCCCGAACTGCCAAGCCATGTCTTTCCTGGACCGGAATCAAGCATCCTAGTACCGGTTTCTGGCTATCAGCCGTCTTCAGCCAGGATAGCTTGACTCCAGTGGTGTGGAGAGCATGGGACTCACGTCTGAGCATACCCATCCCACTCGGGGTGACAAAATGCAAAACAACAGTTGATGGACAGAATGCAGAACAATGTCATACATTCACCCCAGTACAGAGTTCTGGGCCTAAATCCATTGTTTTTTTGCACTCCACACCACCCCAGTTCAGACATGGCCATATGCAAATCAGCCTTGACCCTGTGCCTCATGGGAACAGTCCAGCCCGAACTGCCAAGCCATGTCTTTCCTGGACCGGAATCAAGCATCCTAGTACCGGTTTCTGGCTATCAGCCGTCTTCAGCCAGGATAGCTTGACTCCAGTGGTGTGGAGAGCATGGGACTCACGTCTGAGCATACCCATCCCACTCGGGGTGACAAAATGCAAAACAACAGTTGACGGACAGAATGCAGAACAATGTCATACATTCACCCCAGTATAGAGATCTGGGCCTAAATCCATTGATTTTTTGCACTCCACACCACCCCAGTTCAGACATGGCCATATGCAAATCAGCCTTGACCCTGTGCCTCATGGGAACAGTCCAGCCCGAACTGCCAAGCCATGTCTTTCCTGGACCGAATCAAGCATCCTAGTACCGGTTTCTGGCTATCAGCCGTCTACAGCCAGGATAGCTTGACTCCAGTGGTGTGGAGAGCATGGGACTCACGTCTGAGCATACCCATCCCACTCGGGGTGACAAAATGCAAAACAACAGTTGATGGACAGAATGCAGAACAATGTCATACATTCACCCCAGTACAGAGATCTGGGCCTAAATCCATTGATTTTTTTTTTTCTCCGTCCATCACCACCCCCTTTTGTACCGCTTTGTTCGCCATAAGTTGGCAGGGTATGCTCAGACGTGAGTCCCTTGCTCACTTTGCCACTGGATTCAAGCAAGCTGGGCTGAAGACGGCTGAAATGCCAGACACTGGTCCTCGGAAGCTTGCTTCCGGTCCAGGTAATGCACGGCTTGGCAGTTCGGGCTGGGCTGTTCCCATGAGGCACAGGGTCAGACTGATTTGCATATGGCCATGTCTGAACTGGGGTGGCAGAGTGGGCTAAAGAATGGTGATGGATTAAACCCAGATCTGTTGACTGGGCGTGAGTGTTTGATTGGTTCAGATGCTCCGTCCATCACCACCCCCTTTTGTACCACTTTTTTCGCCATAAGTTGGCAGGGTATGCTCAGACGTGAGTCCCTTGCTCACTTTGCCACTGGATTCAAGCAAGCCGGGCTGAAGACGGCTGAAATGCCAGAAACAGGTCCTCGGAAGCTTGTTTCCGGTCCAGGTAATGCACGGCTTGGCAGTTCGGGCTGGACTGTTCCCATGAGGCACAGGGTTAGACTGATTTGCATATGGCCATGTCTGAACTGGGGTGGCAGAGTGGGATAAAGAACGGTGATGGATTAAACACAGATCTGTTGACTGGGTGTGAGTGTTTGATTGGTTCAGATGCTCCGTCCATCACCATCCCCTTTTGTACCGAAACGTGATATCTTTACCATGTTTTTTTGCATTGTGAGTTTTTTATTGTAACACCTTGGTTACGTCTTCAATCTTGCACCCAACTTTATGAGATTCTCTTTCTAGATCTGTGGTTGTGCTCTGCTTAAGTGTGAATTATTTAGACAATAGGCCATTGGTGGTTGTATAATTCACATTCCTATTGGTTGCTACTCTGGCTGCACTATGTAGACTCCAAATCGTATACTATATTTGATGGAAGATTGCAGCTCCTCAGGTACCAGCCACCACATCTGGGCACTTTACTGTACTGCTTATGCAATCTGGTTTAAACTGTAAGTTACAGAGAACTCTAAAGATAGTAGATATCCACATGTGCGACCATGGCTATTTCCACCCTTTTCGTTACACCTAGGCATAGGCGGAACTAATCGCTTGCGGCAGCATAACTTGAACAGTCTCTTCCATACATCCATTCTAATTGTAATTGTTTTCATATATAACTGGGGAGAGGAGTTGGCCTAGGGGCTAGGGCGGTCGACCTCGAATCTGGCGAACTTGGTTCGAGTCTCGGCAATGACGCTGAACATCCTGTGATTCTGGGCAAATCACTTAATCTACCCGTGCTTAACAAAAATGAATGTGTCCTCATGTAACGCAACTGGTGCTGGGTCAAGTTTGCGCTCTAGAAAACTCTTTTTTTTTTTTAAAAAAGTGATATTTTAAACACTTCCTATCAGGCCACACTACACTCACACACTTAGCTGAAACCTTACACCAACATCTAATAATTGAGTGATCAACCTCTCACCTTTTTTCACTTCAAATTCATGCATAGGTGCCATCACACAACACAGCAAGGGCACTACTCTGGTCCTCACACCCAAAATCAAATACTACAATATACCCCACATGACAGACACAAGCTCTTCCATTCGAAGAAATCATGAGTAGTCAAGTGGTACCGTCTGTACAGTTTTTTGCCTCATCAAGTTGCTGAAGCCCTTAAGAATGCAACTACAGTACAATACAGTACTTCTGTAAGAGACAGTCGAAAGCCTACTCATCTCCATTGACAGGAAGAATTTTTGTTTCCGTAAAGACTTTTCATATTTGCACAATGCCAGTATTTGATTATGTGGACATCCAGCGTAAAGGTCTCCCTCTGGTGTCTGTCTTGTAGGGGTAGCATGACTAGATTTTTAAACAAAAAACTAGTCAAAGAAATACAAAAGTACCTCCAAGTTGGTAGAGCCTCGCTGTAGAACAAGCATTGGAAATGCAATAGGTCTAGCATCATTAGAGTTAGTGCTTTTAGAATTGTTTATGAGTTTTTTTTTGTAAATCTTTAGCATTTTTGTTTCCTGTAGCCAATGCTAAAGAATTACAAATAAAAAAAGCCATAACAAGAGAAATGTTGTTGGAAGTCTCATTGGTAGAAAGTGCACGGGCAGTGTTGCTTTCGAAGGGAGTATACTATATAATAACGTTACAAGACAATGTCCCAAGCCTTCACGCAGAAGCACGCAGATTTGATAGTGGCCAATTTAATTTCTCAAACACCTGCTCCTTTTTGCAACTGCTTAAGCATATTTTACCTCACTTATTGGCCACCTTTGATAAAAATCCGATACCGCCGTCAAAGTAACGCTCCCGTCTTGTCATTAAAGTGCGTGTTCAATAAAATGCTAACATTTTGCGGTTCAATGTCAGACAGAGCCGGGGCAAAGGCAAGCTAATCTGCCTCAAAGTCATGTTTTATACACACGATTACAAATGGAGTCTTCCTCCCGCTCGGCAGAAAAGCAATCTCAAATCCCCCATCTCTTAAGTATATTCCGAGCAACGGCGACCTGTTCTTTCAGCATTACTGAACCAAGAGATGAAATATGATTGCACCGGGCAGAGATATTGTAAAGGAAAGCCGCCGCACCACTTGCTTGCATCGTATCAAAGCACCTTCTTAAGGATTAGCGCGCTGAGGCGCCGGGGTGCTTCACTTGTAAAATAAGCACCGTTCAATGCGAGATCAACGGTGGCACTAAGTTAAATTCATGTTCCCAGCTGCAAACAATCCATTTACTTCCCAGCGCCTGTTCATGGCACCATTATGATATAAAAAAAGAAGTATACTACCTGGAGAAGGAACATATTGTGTCTTGAGAGTAGGAGGAGGGGGGAGGAGATAATAACGTTACAAGACAATGTCCCAAGCCTTCACGCAGAAGCACGCAGATTTGATAGTGGCCAATTTAATTTCTCAAACACCTGCTCCTCTTTGCAACTGCTTAAGCATATTTTACCTCACTTATTGGCCACCTTTGATAAAAATCCGATTCCGCCGTCAAAGTAACGCTCCCGTCTTGTCATTAAAGTGCGTGTTCAATGAAATGCTAACATTTCGCGGTTCAATGTCAGACAGAGCCGGGGCAGAGGCAAGCTAATCTGCCTCAAAGTCATGTTTTATACACACGATTACAAATGGAGTCTTCCTCCCGCTCGGCAGAAAAGCAATCTCAAATCCCCCATCTCTTAAGTATATTCCGAGCAACGGCGACCTGTTCTTTCAGCATTACTGAACCAAGAGATGAAATATGATTGCACCGGGCAGAGATATTGTAAAGGAAAGCCGCCGCACCTCTTGTTTGCATCGTATCAAAGCACCTTCTTAAGGATTAGCGCGCTGAGGCGCCGGGGTGCTTCACTTGTAAAATAAGCACCGTTCAATGCCAGATCAACGGTGGCACTAAGTTAAATTCATGTTCCCAGCTGCAAACAATCCATTTACTTTCCAGCGCCCGTTCATGGCACCATTATGATATAAAAAAAAAGAAGTATACTACCTGGAGAAGGAACATATTGCGTCTTGAGAGTAGGAGGAGGAGGAGGGGGGAGGAGAGTAGGGGAGGCACGGCCTAGCGGCCGTGCAACCAAGAAGTGAAGAGACAAGACGGAGGGAAGGCAGAGAAGGGGAGGGGGGAGGAGAAATGCGACACGGCGGGCAGGGGAGGGGGCAGAGCGGGGAGAGGGTGTGAAAGCAGCAGGGGCCTGGAGTGCGGCTGAGGGAACTGAAGAAATGCGACACGGCAGGCAGGGGAGGGGGCGGAGCGGGGGTGTGGGAGGAGTGCGCCTGAGGGAAAATACATGCAAGGCAGGCGGCTGGGGGCATGTGCACGCGCTTTTAAGCTCAATGCACATGCGCATTGAGCTTGAATTTCACGGGCACTGCAAGGAATCGCCACGATTCCTTGCAAGTTGGTTAAAGACTGTTTAAGCCCCTATAGTCTCGCAAGCTCGATGCGCATGCGCATCGACAGGCGAGACCTAAAAAGGACCAGCAAAGTGGAAAGCATCACCTATAAAAGAAATTACAATAGAAGAACTAGCAGATCACAATACTAGAAAGGGAGATATATGAACATATTTAGTGTCCTATTCATGTAAAACATGGGGTTATTTATTCTTTTTCAAGAAGATGTTACTGTACACATTTTATGGCAATGTTGCTAATTTTTCTTATGAGAGACTGCAGGAATGTACTCTGCTGTCCTATACTCATAGCCTGGCAGCCTGCCCGCCTGCCCGCCTCAGGCCACCAGTTCATCATAGTGGTACCTCCATCTTATTTAGGGCCTGGCTACTGCTCATGTCCACCATGAGACTTGACCAGATCCATGGGATGCATGGCAGACCCGGGCAGGGAAAACAAACAATGACCCTAATGCACAGGGAGAAATCTCCCTCTGCCTCAGGGCAATTGTTCTGTTTTTCTGAAACAAATTCCTGCTGTAAAAGTTTGTTTAAAAGAACAAGAATGACAAGTGGTTAAACCAAGCACGGTGCCTGCTTGGCATTCATCTGTGCCTACCTTCTGCCACACCGGACGATGCAGTGTAAACACAAAGATCCCCATCAGGCCAGGAGGCAGCATTAAATACAGAGGGCGGTCCTCTGCCAATGGGCGGGCCGCCTCAAGTCTCGAACAATACTTCCCATCCCATCTCCAGTATGTTTCATCAAACCCAACTTTAGTCAATGACTTTTGTATATCATTTATAATAATTCCTATACCTTGGGTATGACAACGTTTATCTAATACACTATTTAAATGTTATAAACCAATCAATATATGACTTCATGTCCTCAGATATGACGTGGTTTGGTGGTACGTTGTTGGCTAAATCTTACAAATATTAATAATTTCGCTTTGTTTGTTCATTTGTATGTGCACTTGGTGTTGTAGTTTCTACAACACTGTTCTCTGTATAAGGGAAGGCATGGTGAAACACTTTTTTTGAGCCAAATGACAAATTACTATACATTACAAGCACATGTTTCTGTAAATGAAAACATATGTGACTTCTTTCTCATTTGAATGAAGCTTTTAACCTAACAGGGCTGGTCTAGTACACATGACACAATGTTGTCTTTATTTTAATGTAATATTAACCAGATCAAGATGCTTCTATGACAAGAGAGCTCGAAAAAGGATTAGGAAAAAACTTTTGGAAATCTACTGACTACTTATACTGGTCAACATAGGAAAAAAGCAAAATATTATTTTCTTAATTTTACATTAGATCACATGTTTGAGTTTACTGTGTTTTAATTGGTTTTCCAAATTTCTCATTGGAGAAGCCAAAGACAGTTGATAGTGAAGGATTTCAAGCCAATGTAATTCTTCATTGATATAAACCTCCCCAGGGCTTAATACAAAACTGGTAAAATGGTATGCATTTTAAGTCCTATCTCTTTCTATGAAGTTACCAACACGATAATGTAATTTGTAGCTATCGTTTGCGAGTGTTATTGTGTATAATAAGGGGTTTGCAGTTCACCCATGGCTTACCATTCATCGGCTTAACTGTCAATCTCATTTGCTGCCTTCTAACTGGCCAGCGTGTGTCATCTTCACTACCTCTTCTTTTTGTTGGAAAATACCCAAAGTACTGATTACTTCAGCTTGATTGCTGCCCTTCCACTGAACACACTGTGATCAGTGGCGGCTACAACCATCAAAATATAGTGAGGCGCTATGGCACCTAACTCATCATATTCTGCTCCCCTGGGCGCGCACCTCTGTCCCCATTCAGAGTCCACATGTAGGAAAGGGAAAGACTTGCTTCCTGCTCAGTGGATATCAATACAACCAACCCCGGAGCAGCTCTCATGCTGAAAGCAGGTCCAGGACTGGTGGGAGCAGGCTAACCCTGCGCTCATTTTGAGGATGGGGCCTGTGCAGGCAATTTTTTTTTTTTAATTAAAGACCTTTATTAGCAACAATACCAGCGTCATTACAAATACAATAGCAAGCATACAGTTCGTGGCTACCGGATCCAAACAAGTCCACAGGCAAAGATGTTACACAGCCATGATTGCCGGCATCCCGGGGGCCCGGCGGCGATATTTAGTGGACTCAACTCAGCTGTAGTGATGTAAGCTTCCCCATCAAGGCAGCACTCATCGCAGCACGACTACTGATTATTCATTAACAACAACTCAAAGGGAAGGTCTCGCATGTGCAAGGTCAATAGTAGAACTAGAATGCCCATAAATCAACCCTAACCCCAACCCCCAACTCTACCCACCCACCCCAGTGTGTTCCGTGGAATGCCCAGTCAGTCCGATTCAGAGTAAACTTGTCATGTAAACGTGTTGTGTAAAAACCATGTCCCGTGCTACTTCCCAACCCATGTCTCCAATGGTCAAACCCTCTGGTGACCCCCCCACTAAGCCCTCCCACGTAGGTGACTACTTGTGTGTCTCAGCGCCCTCCCTAGCAACCTCCCCACTTTCCTACCCGTAGGGGAACCCCCCGTCCGCCCAGCCCCTTATTCCGAAACTCGGTCCTGGAGATCCTCCACCTCAGATGTGTCAGAATCGCCTTCCTCCCCCTTCCGTAAGTACTCCTTATAGAGGTCCCAGAAGTTTTTAGGCCTACTTCTAGGTGGCAACAGTTCACTGTATAGCTCAGTTTGGGTACAGCAAAAGCGCAGATCCCTCTTCCACCTCGCCACAGTGGGCAGCGGTCCGCGCATCCAGCAGGACGCAACCACTCTCCTGGCGAGCAACAACGCCATATCAGCTAGTCGGCGAAGTGATGGTGGGAGCGGCTTAGAAAAGCCCAGCAAAGCCAGCATCGGTGTCTTGGGGAGCGTTTCTTCTAGCATTTGATCAAGTTCCGCAAACACCGCATTCCAGAATGCTTGCACACCGGGGCAAAGCCACGCCACGTGGAAGAGGTCGGCAACCTGGGCGCGACAGCGCTCACATTCCGCCGAGGGCCGTAGGCCATAGCGGTGCAGTCTCTCTGGGGTATAGTACACCCTCTGGAGGAACTTAAAGTGCACCAGCCTGTGCCTGCCATTGAGTGAGATCTTGCGGGTGCTGGAGCAGCAATATCTCCACATGGCATCATCTATGGGTGATTGCAGATCCCCCTGCCATGCCTCTCTGGCTTTAGACTGCGTTAGTTTCTGGTGTGTTACGCCTAACTTGTTGACCGACGAGAGCAGCTTAGCCGTGGACTTAGTTTTAATGATATAGGACAGCTCTGGGATCTCCTCAGGTTCTTCCATAGTCGGGCCCATCTCGTCTCGGTAAGCCGATCGCAATCTGTGGAACTGAAACTGTTGAAGCAGTGTGGGGCTCGCAGTCCTCAGAGCTAGCTGTCCCCAAGTTTTAAGTGTGCCCTCCTCGAACAGATCCTCCATCCTCTCCAGGCCCAAAGAGCGAAGGGACTCTGCAACGCCCTTCTCTCTCAGGGGGCTCAACCACAGCGCCCATTCAATCGGCATCAGGGGTGAATACAATCGATCGCAATCACGGGCGCGCACCAGTGCATGCCATGCGTGGTTAGTCGCCTTAAGGGAGTCAAGGCGCCCGACCGATCGGTCAAGTGGAAGACTAATCGTAGCTGGCAGAGGGAGTGGGTCTGCAAACAGCCGCTCCAGGAGCAAGTGCGGTGTACGCGCCTCTCCGTGAACCCAGGAGTGCAAGTGGGTAGCCTGTGCCACGCGATAGTATCGTTCCATGTCAGGGGCCCCCAGGCCCCCCATTTCGCAGAGGAGAATGAGGGTCGACCACCGTATCCTGGGCTGTTTGCCAGCCCATGCCAGCCGAATGAGAACCTGCGTGAGTTGTTTAAAGAAGGCCCTCGAGAGCACCACTGGTAGATTCGTGAATAAGAACAGAAACCGGGGTAGGACAATCATCTTCATTATAGCTATTCTGCCCAATAAGGACAGTGGGAGCCTGCACCAAGCGTCCACATCCTCCACCAGTTTGGCGAAGGCCACGCCATAGTTATCACGGACAAGAATTTCCGGGTCGGTGTGTAAGTGGATGCCCAGGTATCTCACCGAGTCCGTCGTCCACTTTAGTGGGTACTCCATAGGGAAGGGCTGCGTCACAGGTGTGAGGGGAAATGCGATAGACTTGTCCCAGTTCACACGTAGTCCTGAGAGCGAGCCGAAGCGGACCACCTCTCTGAGGACTGATGTCAGGTTAGCCTCAGGGTCACGGACATATAGTAAGGTGTCATCTGCGTACGTAGATATGCCTATCTTATAGCAGGGGAAGCTGATCCCCTCCAAGCTGTGGTACTCCCTGATGGCACAAGCAAGCGGTTCCGCCACCAGCGCATAAAGGAGAGGCGATAGGGGGCAGCCTTGCCGCGTTCCTCGGCCGATATGGATTGGTGCCGACACCCTGTCTCCCAATTTCAGTCTAGCCGACGGTCGGTGATACAGCGCACCCACCCTTTGCAGAAATGGTTCCCCCAGACCCAGCTTCCGAAGCACCCGGACCATGAACGGCCATTCGACAGAGTCGAATGCCTTTTCCATATCCAGGAAAATCGCCAGTGCTCTATTCTCCTGCCGCACATGTTGCATGGTACCCAGGACTGTGCGTATATTGTACGTCAGATTTCTACACGGTACGAACCCAGACTGCTCAGGCGCAACCAGTTCCGGGACTAGGAGGGCTAGGCGATTGGCCAGTACTTTCGCGTATATTTTAGCGTCCACATTTAGCAGACTGAGGGGCCTGTAGGAACTGCACATGTTCAGTGGCTTCCCCGGCTTCGGGATTGTGACAAGCAGTGCCTCCCGCATAGTGAGGGGCATTTCCCCATCCTCACAAATCTCATCGAAGAGAGTGATCAAATGAGGAAGTAAGATCCCAGCATAGGCTTTATAGAAGCCCACCGTGAGCCCGTCAGAACCCGGAGCACTGCCCGCCCTCATGCCCGCCAAGGCTTCCAGTATTTCGTCCTCATGAAAGGGGGCCATAAGGAACTCTCTGTCGGAATTCCGCAAAAATGGCATAGCTATATGCCCTAGGTAGTCGTCTATGGCATCCTCCACGCCCAGGGACCTGGACTGATAGAGGTCCGCATAATATCGACGGAAAGTGGTTAGGATTTGCTCCTCATCCGTGACCACGTCTCCCTCGGGGGTGGTCAGTTCTTCTACTACCAGCGGTTCGCGTGAATTCCGTACCATGCGGGCCAGAAGTGCGCCCGGCCTGTCCCCTTCACCGTAGGCGCGAGCCGTAGCATATTTCCCCATAAAGAGGACCTCCCTATCCGCCAGCTCCTGGTATTCTGTTAACAGAGGAGCGAATCTCGAGTCAGCATCGGGGCCAGGGTCTCTGAGCAGTTTATCCTCCAAGTCCGCTAGTGTGGCCTCCATCGCGGTCAACTCCCTCCTAATAGAGCGCAGTGTACTGGAGTGTTTGGACATAGCCATGCCTCTGGTGAAGACCTTAAACGACTCCCAGACCGTAGAGAAGTGATCTACTGAGCCCAGATTCGCAGCAAAGAACCCCTCAAAATCCTCCGCCAGTTCACCCCTGAACGCTTCGTCTAGCAGGGCAAAGGGGGGGAACCTCCAGGTAAATGCTGGGACACCTCTCCTGGTAGTGGTGATATGTAACATCACTGGAGAGTGGTCAGAGAGGGTGCGTGGCAGCACCTCGCATTTGCCGATACTCCGCTGGACCGAAGACGACGCCAACCAGTAGTCAATACGAGTGTGGACATTATGGAAGGCCGAGTAGTGGGTGAAGCCACCTAGCGTGGGGTGCCTCTCCCTCCAGACATCGACCAAGTCTAGTTTGAGCATTTCGGCTTTCATATAGGCGGCTGAGGCCACCGGCCTTCGGGCTGGTCCTGAGGAACGGTCTTTCTCGGGGTCAAAAATAAAGTTAAAGTCACCTCCCCATAACAACCCAGGTTGAGTGTGCTTCCTACATAGTGCAGACAGGGCTGCATAGAATTCAGAGTTGTCATAGTTAGGGCCGTAAACATTAACAAGCATGAGATCAAGCCCCTTGCCTACACATCTGGCCAGGACATACCGCCCCTCAGTATCTATCTCCACCGGAGCCAGTTTCAGTTGTGAGGACGGGTTAACCCAGGTCAGCACCCCTCTAGAGTGTGTCGTAAAGCCAGACGCCACTATGTGTCCCGCCAACCCTCGTGTCTGTAGCATCCTGCTATGAATGGGTAGGTGAGTTTCCTGCAACAGGGCTATGTCCACCTTATGACGATGTAGGTAACTAATGACCTTCCTCAGTTTGCGGTGATCATTTAGGCCCCGGACATTCCACGTCAGCAGTTTGAGAGTGTGCGGGGCATGCATGCGATCAATCAGGGCGGCATTCGACATTGCAAAGTCAACTGTTCAATCATTAGACCACGGGCAGCATGGGTAGTCTTTCCCACCATAATGGCAACCACCAAAGGCATCCGATAAGCAGCAACACACAGCGTTACACATTGCGTCCCCCCGAACCATGTACACTCCTTGTCATGAGCAGTTCCACAACACTGAACCCACAAAAACCCTCCCCTGACACCACCCACAGACATCCCACACAACAGACCCAATAGGCGAACCAGAGAACAGCCACCCACCCACCCACAGCCGACCATCCCCAACCCGGTCAGACAGGACTCATCCCCACCCGCCATCCCCCCCTACTCAACAATGAACTCTACTGAACCCCAAGTAGCCCCCGAGGGAGCTAAAGGCCAAAAGCGCAGGGGCAGAGGAGTCTAGCCAGCCAACGACTCAGCAGGGAGACCAGAGCTAGTAACCACACGCGTGCTCCCATCCCGCCCCCCGCCCGGTGGCTTCGAGCCCTGCCAGCTCCAGTTTTCGCAGATTGTTGAGTCCAGACCCTTATGTGAAGCGGACAACCCCGCAGCTGACCCCCAGCCAACCAGGCAGCCCCCCACCCAGACCACAGCGCAGATAAACCATCCCAGTAAGAACCAGGCAGATCTCACCCCAAAGTCACATCTCCACGGGACCGCATTGACTGAGCGCCATTCCCAGCTCCACACGGCGTTTTCAGTTCAGCAGCAACGCGCTCGTGTCCGGCTACTCCTGTTCGTCCAAGTGGGATGTAGCATCCAAGTCCTCTCGCTGACTCCTCTGGCTATTGCGGTTGTCCTTCTCCCATTCCTTTAAGGATTTCTTAAGTTCAGCGGGGTCGGTGAAGAAGTGGGAGTGACCCTGCCTGTTGATGCGAAGCCTCGCAGGATACAGCATGGCGTAGTCGAGGCCTAGGTCTTTCAGCTGCTTCTTGTAGGGGGCAAATCGCTTTCTTTCTTCCTGTACTCTCGCCGTGAAGTCTGGGAATAGTGAGATGTTCATGCCCTCGAACTGAAGCTTCCCCTTTTCCCTGGCCAGACGCAGCGCCAAGTCCCTGTCCCGGTAATTTTTATTGGTCGCGGGGGGAGGCCCGGTTGTGGTTTCGGCCCCAGAGTGCGGTGGGCCCTCTCAATAATGAACATAGGGGAGAAGACATCTTCCCCCAACAGAGTCTGAAGGAGCTTCTCCACAAACAGCTCCATTTTACCGGTGCTTGTGGATTCCGCCACTCCCGTAATGCGTAGATTGGAGCGTCTCGAGCGCGCCTCCAAATCCTCCGTCTTATCTTGTATTACCTGGAGCAGTCGGCCAAACTGTCTGCGGTCCTTATCCCACTCCGTTTGCGCCTCTTCCGCCTCCGTAAGTCGTCTCTCCGCCATGTCCAGCCTCTCCGCATGCTTGTCCACCCTCTCGGACATGCGGTCCATCCGGTACGTCAGCGCATCGATTTTGGTGCTGATCTCTGCCATGCTGCCTTGTAGGCCTTTTTCCATGCTCCCCAGCATGTCCCGGATCTCCGAGCACAGAGAGTTCTCAGATGTTGCCAGGCGTGGAGGGGTGGTTTGTGCTGTCCCCTCGGCCCCCTTCGCCTTCCTCTGGTCGAAAGAGAGCTTGGGCTGCGATCTGTCCCCCTTCCCCATGGTATTTCTGGTGGACATACAGCCGTCTGGCCAGAGGTGTGAGGTCCACTACACGTGATCACTGGTCAAGCTCTGCGGTGGGCGAAGCGTCGGGGGACCCCCACGACCAGGGTGGTATTCAGCAGGACCGGTGCCCAAGATGGCGGTCGCACGTACCGGAATGCAGATTTCAGCCGCTGCGTGGGCCTCACCCCCGTACTGCGCCCCTTGCGAACTGCTCCTCCAGCGGGTGGCCGAACTGCTCCGGTTCTCGGGAGTGAGCCACTCACCGCCCCTCCAATGGCCCTTCACAACGCGGTGGTAGCGAGCTGTGCGTCCCGCCTTCAGGGGGGCCTGGCTCTTCAGGGTCTTTCCCACAGCCAATGTGTGCTCCGCACTCCGTGTGCCCCCTCACACCGTGGACACCGGGTAGGGGCCGGACCTCGTTGTTGCCTCCAGCACCGGCCGTGTGTGCGCCGACCAACCAGTTGTCTTTGCAGGCGGCCGGGACCGCCTCGATCACTCACGCCGCACGTACTGCGACGTAACCCGGGCAGCCCTGCAATGTAGGTCGGGGATCGCGGCCTGGGCTGTTGCTGCTCTGTCCTCTTCGGCGCCAAGTCTCGCCGCACCCGTATTCCGCCGGACAAAGGGGTCGCCGTCCTACCGGAGCTTTGTGCTGAGGTCCGCCGCTGTTTTGAACGCCAGCAGGGTAGTTTAGGATGAATTTGCAGGAGTTTGGCGGGTTATCGGCGAGGAGCTCCGCGCTCGCGCGTCTTACATGGACGCCAGCTAGCTCCGCCCCCCCGCCTGTGCAGGCAATTCCCCTGCTGTTTCACAGCCAGGGGATTGCTGAGTGCGTACTGCACATGTCAGGCTGGCCATAGCAATAGAGCCGGCCAACCTAACATGTGCTCTGCAGGGGCAGCTGTAATTCTGCAATTTCATGAAGCCATCGCTCCAAACCAGAATTTATTTTCTCAATACAAAAAACAAATGGCACCAATGAACAGGGAGTTTTCCTTCTATGCATGGGGACCATTCTGCATTTTCCCTGCTTTTGTCCATAACAGACACAGGCAAGGAAAATGAATGTTATTCCCCCTGCGCTCAATGCACAGTGGAATAACTGACATTGTGGTCTGATGGCCCCTTTGTGGACGCGAGGCTCTTTGAGAAGTCTACACAAGGGGATTCTTCGCTATTGTAAATGTGATACTCCCAAGACTCTAAATTGAGGAGGGAAACTGCAAATTTAGCAAACTCCAAATATCTTTTAACCTTCGGGAGGAAAACATGGTTTGCACATACAAAAAAAAGTGATACATCGTGGGCACAGGCACGGAAAATGAGTGCCGGCCGGCCTACCCTCAATAGGACGGGTGACTTTCGGAGACAGTAAAAGCTTTATGAGTGTAAACCTGGTGCTTCCATGGCTCTAAATAGAGTGAGGAAACAGCAAATTTGGTGGGGCAGGAACCCTGCATATTTCCAGAAGTGCTCCTGCTCTCTTTAACTATAAGTATCTTTTACCCTTAATCCGCAGAACCACACGAGAAACACATAAAGGGGTTGAAACACATTGAAAAGCTAACCTTACACATGAGCTTGGACATTACTGATACATTTCTTCATACACAATCCATTAAAGATGTTTTTAATCCCCTCATTTATATGACTATTATGTAAAAGAAAAGAGACTATCTCTGCAACAAGTCACCTGTGTTAGGTGCTGAAGAACGTTTCCATGTTTAAAAAAAGATATGTAATTGCCACAACTAAAGCTTTCAAAAGTATTTCTGTTCAAAGAACGACTAGCCTAAATTCATCAGTAACACATTATTATCACCAGTAATGACGAGAATTGAGCTGTCAAGTCAAGCAGAATATTGAGTCTGTCAAATACTTCATGGCAGTCTGTCAAAACCAGGTCAATAACACCTCATTCAACCTTAATCGACAATGGTAACTTATGAACCCAGCCCCTATCCTAGACACCTGAATCTTACCATCACCACTGGAGTTCAATAACTTCTACATTTCTGCATGTTGAAATATACATTCAAGTGCAATTTCACATGAATATGAATGCAAATTCTGACTTCTGGGTACTTAATCATTTATGATATGCTGATTGGTATTTTGGATTACACAGTTTCTAGTCCTTTTAAGTAGATAACCTACTCTCACATAAATCTTGTGTAATAACCACCATATTAAACTCACTAAAGAGTGTTTGCTGTAAGGTTGATGTGGCGGGATCTGATAGCCCTAATCAATAAATAAGTAAGGGATATCTGTGAAATGTTATCTTGCACTGTCATTTTCAGTGAATTCCTTCCTGCATAACAGACATTGTCTCATGCTATGTATGGATCCTAACAGAAAGTGGTCAGTTTTCAAGGGGGCTAAACCTACCGACATTTTCCATTTAGTTGTGCACAATACTATCAATATCATTAAGATGATTGGTGAAAATAATATTATTGGCTGTAAAGAAAAAACAAGTGAACTACTTGTCCGCTAAGATTCTATATAGAGGTTTTAAAATCAAATGAACAAATCTGACCCCCTTGAGAAGCATCAGTGTGCTGTTGAGAATAATCTGGTATTGCCAATATAGGAGATAGGTTTCCTATTTGAAATGAATGAATTTGCGCAACTTTTATCATCTTCAGCTACCTACGTTTTACACAATTACTTAATGGTGGAAGATGTTGAAGACAGTGAAGTAGTCTCATTAAATAAGAGGTTTGGGATTCATCAGCATACAGGAGAAGAGATTCTGTAATGTCAAAAAAGGCAGTCAGTCATACTGCTTGAAATCTGACTTCAGGGTTATGTAGGCAGAAGAATGAGTTCTATAGATCCTGCTTAATATACACTGAATTATAACTAGTGTAGGAGGGTGCCCCATGGTCACCTAAGAATGCAGGCTTAATTATGGCTTGCAAGTTTGAATATTCTAGCATGATATACCAACGTTGTGGAATGTTTTGGCGCTAAGGTGTTAATTTCACTAAGCATACTAACTGTGATATTCTTTGATAACCAATACTTATCAATTTCTGCTAATCACAATCAGCTTGAACTGTCAATATCGTAGTGTTTTCAAATTCTAGATATCTTTGTCAGAAATTAAATCAACCTTTCCTGCGTGGAAACATTAGCTTTTGAAATGTTGACTTTGTAATATAATTCAGCTTGAAAAAGCTAGTGAAATTATATTTTCTTGCAATGCCAGTGGCTTCGTCTTGTTAGGTGAATTGTCATTCATTTTTTTTACATCGTTTAATATTCACTTACACTGTAACTTTATAATTGTATGCCATCAGTATCTCTAAAAGGAGAGTTAAAAAAATATCATTAGGGCTGTATGTGTGTTGATAAACTTGAGGACATAGGAGTCAAATTTGTGAATAATGTTTTGGGCGATGAATAAGGAAGCACTGGAAATATTTTCTCCTCAGTGATTGTTATTAAACTGATATCTATGAGACTTAATTGTTAGACTAACACACATCGTCTGGTGTCAATAATTGTCTTGTAATTACCCCTTATGCACAGTGAAGAAGTCTCTTGTCTGAGGGTGTTGGGGAAACACTAACAGTTGAGCAAGGTGTACCCAAGCACCTGTTGGGAGCTCAAGGCTTGTACCCTGCAATTAGGCTCCAGAATAAAAATAATCAAAAGACTATAATTTAAATGTTCTACTATGCACTGCTATTCACAAAATAGAGCAATGAAATGATATATACAAATGGTCAAAGGGAATTTAAGATTAAAGTCTTTCAGTAAAAGAGTACGATACAAAACCGCTTTCAATGATGATTAAAATGTTGTGCACAACCATAACACACACAATGAATGTAATATTTATGACCTCACAAAATGTATACCAACTAGTAACAACACTTTAACACAACATCCTTAATAGTAAGACATACTCAAACCAATAAGTAACACTGAACTCATAGTCCTCTCTTTCATAGTGTTAATAGAAATGAGATGCCCAATGTCATCTACAGTAGCATTTATGAACATTTGTCATTACATATGACACATCAAAGGTAAGGCCATGAGCATTGCACTAGGTGTGCAAGTTATGATTTGATTGGCTGTTGTACGAATTATGGTTTGTGGTTGTAACCATCATTTGCGAATTTCAATGTTTTTTCTGTTTTTGTTTGCAACCATACCTGTACTTTAACTGTTTGTTAAGCACATGTTAAAGGTTTATCTTAACCACGTGTTAAAGTATTATAACCAAAGCTAACTGTAGCCTCTCATTAACCTTTAATTTGTGTCAGCAAAAAACATGAGTTGCTTCAGTTACTCACAAGATATCAAGAGAATGGTTCGAAATCTGATAAAAAGAGATAAGAAGGACGCATGAAAGGAACCATTCTTCAAAGCTATCCTATATCTCATTTTCACTAACCTTAAAACTATTTAAGAAATGCCTTTTTATTTTCTAGTCCAAATATTTCCCTGCCTGCTCTTTTCTCACCCATACCACTCTTATTAAATCCTTCTGCAACACACAATGGAGCCCCCGTCATTCCCACAAAAACACGCAATTTAGGAAATATGTGTGTCAACAGAATGCTCAGCTTCAAAGTTAGAACACAGAAGCCACAGATGAAAAATAACCCCAGAAGAGGGAATGTTATGCTAGGGGTTCACTGAACTCAGTCTGCCTGAACTGTGAAGTGACATGGGAGTACGTCTGCAGAGCCAAAGGCGGAACATTCTTTCTGGCTTGGGGCTTTGCCAACATACACACAACACATTATAAGTCATTCTTATGATTCCAATAAGTTAAAACTGAAGACAACTGATGTTACCTTCAAGGGACGAAGTCTGAAGTTTAAAGGGTGCCCAACCTTGTGCAAATACACGTGTCAAGCATCAAACGGATTTGTGGTCTCGCCTTGAAGTTCAGATATTTGTCCCCAAGTCATGGTACTTCATTTGATTGAGCTTTTATGGCTTTTCGGTTAGTTCTTAGAAGCCAAAAATGCACGACAAATAGCCTTTTCACTTTGCGTTTGATTCAGTGAATAGCATCTGTGAGGCGGTCTGGATCTGAGTTAGACACTCGCACCTGCAGCATGCAAGTAATGCTAATTTTCCAGTGCAGGAATGCATGCAAGCACACTCCGAGATTAATTACAGCACCAACAGCCGCAGGGAGACGCCTTCTTCATTGACAAAGAGCAAAGGAAGGAAGCTACAGTATCTCTGTGCATCACTGTTGCAAACGTTTTACATTTCCTTTTTTTGCACTAAATGTAAGGTATGGCAAAATAAGGAGCTAGTTAACTAAACGTGTACGATATATATTGCATTGTATAAAATTATAAGTAATCTGCATACTGCAGACTAGCTGTAACATCACCATTGAGGGGCATACTTACAACCCCCTGCCAATGGCGGTGCGTTACTTTTTCTGATGCACCGGTGGCGCAGTGTGGTTCTCCATATTTACAAGGACAAGTAAAGCCACCCGCGTGGGTTTTTGTTTCCTTGTAAATACCGCCTTTATCACACAACACTTTGCATGAAAGGGGCATTGAATGGGTGGTGCTGTGGCTGACGCTTCGTAAACATGGGAACGCGTCAGAAACCTACGCTTCACCAGGGGAGGGGTAAGGAAGCGCAACGAGGAGGAATACTTTTATTTCTCCTCTTTTTTCCTCTTTCTATGTGTGCTGCATTCTGTAGGGAGTCAAAACTTAAGTCTTATATTGGAGCAAACAGGTCCAAGAAGCGCCAGAATGCCTCGCAAGACATCACAGCCATTTCTGATGCGAAAAACACCGGAGTTTGGCATTAATACAGGATCGGTGATGAAAGAAGCAGGGCTTACCAATACTTCGCCCCAAGAACATATTCCAAAGATTAACCGTGCACCACTTCAATTAATTGCATTACTCGATCTGAATTTTTACCCATAAAGCAACTTTGACGCAACCGAACAAGGCTTGTGCTTTGACAAATCAGATATCATTTCAGCATCAGATTCAGTTACTATCATTTCTTGAGTAACATTTGAGGAGCAAGATTTATGAGAAGGTTGATTGATGTGAGCTTCAAGACAGTGGCATGTTAGTGGGTGCCTAAATGGCTGAATAAATTATTTAGTCTCACGGGTACAGATACAGAGTCCTACAATTTAGAGGCTTGGCCTGAGAAAGCCCAAGAAGTGGAAGATCCTTTCTTGAAACAATGGGTCTGGAGATGATCATTTCCTTTTTTTTATACATATTTTTATTATTCAGTTCATAGTATATATAACAGGTAAAAATCATACACAAATCAGTCAATATTCAATGTGCTGTAAAAAAAGAGAAAAAAAAGCATTGCAAGTAAGATGGCTAAAAAGTAGTCAGTAAACAACCAAAACAGGGACACTAATCAAAGAGCGAACTCTCCATGTGCTGTATCATGGGCTGCCAAATCTTAATCCCTAATTGTTTTTTTCTTCAATGATTTAATATGATAGAGGTTAAACTCCATGATCATTTCCACTGCTTTCACTTTTCAGGAGCGACCAGAGGTGGTCAGCTGATTGGAAAAGCCTTTTAAATTAAGAGTGACCTTTATCTGTTAAAGCCTTTGTGGATATGTGTATTGCTCAGAGCTGTAATCATCATTGTTGTCAGGGTTGCACAGCTCAGAATATTGAATGATAGTGTTTTCAGCGACTTTTTACAGACTGTTTCGGCCCGCCACAAATTCCTGCATGTGCCCTTCAGTAAGATTGGGTCAAGTGGAACAATTATTGTGAAGGGGAACACAAAGCTAACTCCCTGTTGCCCTTTTTAATTCATTCTCTAATGTTATTGGTATTTAAGGGATTCCTTCATCAGCATTGACCATGCTCTACCAGAGACTCCATGTGGTTTTCACAAACCATTTGGTTGTTGCTTCTCATTCTGAGACTAACTTTGTCACTGATTCTCTAACTGACTTTACTGATAATTTTCTCAGCTTAAAAAGTACATACAATAAAAATTAAATAAAAATTGTAGTAGGAAAATCATTAACTACAGAACATATCATAAAAATAGAAAATAATCGCATTACGAATCAGAATAGTAATTTGGGTATGAAAATTTAATCAATTATTTTACAGTAAATATCCATGCTAAAGCCCTGATAGTCAATAAATACCTACCTTTAAATTTAAAACACTATGGGGCCCATTAGGATGTCGGCCGGATTGCCCCCGCCAGGCTAGCGGTGGCAATCCG
Source organism: Lissotriton vulgaris (assembly GCF_964263255.1). NCBI lineage: Eukaryota > Metazoa > Chordata > Amphibia > Caudata > Salamandridae > Lissotriton > Lissotriton vulgaris. Next base: position 453,730,525 of record NC_141685.1, on the reverse strand, counting down.
TCCGACATCCGCATTCGAATTCCCCCCCGCCATATTAGTATGGCGGGGGGGACCTCGGCGGACGGAAAGACCGTCTGCCGCTTTTCCGCCCCGGTCGCCTTGCGGCCGGGGCGGAATAGGATTAATATGGTGGCGGCACCGCCAGCCATATTACAATGGGCTTACATTGGGCTTAGGGAGATGCCTTACCATGGCAGTATCGGCATGCGGTCTTCACTGCGGGCCCCCAGAGTGAAAGAGAATTGGGGGTGCACACCAGGGGGTACCTGTGGTACCCCCCTGCATTTGCATAAACAAAGCGGCAGACACCGCGCGGTGCCTGCCGCTTTGTTTATGCAAATGTAAAAGTGCATTTTTAACAGTGTGTCAGGCGGTGCTAAGAGCACTGCCCGCCACAATGCTAAAAATACAGGATGCGCCCGCGACAGTGGCGGACGCATCCTAATACCCCCAGCGGGACCCCCGCCCTTATGGAGGGCGGTCTTGATTACCGATGGGATGTCGGGCGGACCCCAATGTTTCATTACACTTTTGAGGCTTATTTTTTTACCTTTAAAGTGTTTTTTAGCGGGGGCGTGGCTTGCGCGCCGGCGATAGAGGACGTCTCTCCCGTGAGCTCCATCTCGGACAACCCGCGGATGCCGTGAGAAGTCGTCTTACCGTCTTTCGGACGTTTTTTTTTGCCGAATTGAGGTGTCGGAAGGTGGGAACTCTGCAATGAAGCGCTTTTCCAGCCGAAACGAGCGCAGTTTCGAGGACAATTTCTATTGGTAAATATCTCCTCACTTGGAAGCACGAACGGCCGCCATTTTGTGTGCCGCCGGTTCGAATGTTTATTTGCGCTATTTCTGCACTCTCCCTTTCGTTTTGGCACTAGCTTGGCTCAGATACCAACTTATGATGCTGCACCATTTATAAATTGCTGTGGACTCTTTTCCAATTTTTGCACTGTTTCTGTTTTCAATTTAAATGCGCAGCTTTCTCTCTGTGATGAAACGACCGCCATTTTGCGTTTCTGGATGCCTTGCTTTTTACTGCTGCTGCATACAGGCAATGTGCTGACTGCCTCAACACCATTTCAAGTCTCTTGCTCTCCTGGCCTCCAGTGACCATCAGTCTCCTCCATTTCCTCAATGCACTGTTTATACCAACCTTATAGTGTTTTGGCGTTTTTTTTTCATCTAGCCTTGCACTTTATATTAGCACAGTGATCTATCACAATGTCCATATTCTGACCTGGTGGATGCCTCTTCTATGATAATGTGTGGCTGTTAGTGAATCTTCGCACTGATACATAGTGAGTCATTGGGCGGCTCCTTTTCTCATCGTCCTATATTTGCCACAGTGTGTGCCCCTATCACCTTTGTGCATCCACATTCTGTTCCATATTATACTACATTATTGGACATATCTCCCTTTTGTCATCCTGCATCATGGCAAATGTCTCTACTTCGCCGAAGTTATCGCAAACCGGAACCAAACCTAAAAGACCAAAAAACGACCCACCCTCCCCCATTAACTCTTCGACTAATCCTGTTCTGGATTCCATCCTTGAGGAGGTGCGTGGTCTCCAACCTTTTATGTCTGCTACCAATGCTAAACTTCAGCAGATTGAGGAGCGCTGGGTGGTTATGGAAAATAAGGTTTTGAACTTAGAACAACGTGTAAGCGATGTCCAAGACCTCTCAACTCGAATTCCACTATTGGAACAAGAAATCCACAAACTCAAACTACATACAGAGGATTTGGAAAATCGCAATAGACGCAACAACCTACGCATTTATGGTGTTCCGGAAAATTTGGAGGGGTCTGACATGGTCTCTTTTATTCGGAAATTTCTTCAGGAACTTTTGGAACTCTCACCATCGACTCATCCTCTCAACATCCAACGAGCACATCGTCTTGGCCGCCTCAACTCCAATGCCACCAAACCACGATTTAGAAAAGGGGGTGGTGATGAATAGAGTGTCTGAGTTAAGCAGACCACTCTTACCCAGTCCAAAGATCAGGGCTTGATCCATCACCGTTATTTATCTCACTGCCCCATCCCAGCTCAGAACCTGGCTATATGCAAATCAGTCTGTCCCTGGCCCAGTGCATCATGGGAACAGGGCAGACTAAACTACCAAGCCAATTCTTCACCAGAAAGGAGACAAGCTACCGGGGACCGGTTTCTGGCATTACAGCCTTCTTCGGCCCGGCTTGCTTGAATCCTGATGGAGCAGTGAGAAAGGGACTCATGTCTGAGTATACCCTGCCACACCTATAGTGGCCAAAAACGATTTAGAAAAGGGGGTGGTGATGAATAGAGTGTCTGAGTTAAGCAGACCACTCTTACCCAGTCCAAAGATCAGGGCTTGATCCATCACCGTTATTTATCTCACTGCCCCATCCCAGCTCAGAACCTGGCTATATGCAAATCAGTCTGTCCCTGGCCCAGTGCATCATGGGAACAGGGCAGACTAAACTACCAAGCCAATTCTTCACCAGAAAGGAGACAAGCTACCGGGGACCGGTTTCTGGCATTACAGCCTTCTTCGGCCCGGCTTGCTTGAATCCTGATGGAGCAGTGAGAAAGGGACTCATGTCTGAGTATACCCTGCCACACCTATAGTGGCCAAAAACGATTTAGAAAAGGGGGTGGTGATGAATAGAGTGTCTGAGTTAAGCAGACCACTCTTACCCAGTCCAAAGATCAGGGCTTGATCCATCACCGTTATTTATCTCACTGCCCCATCCCAGCTCAGAACCTGGCTATATGCAAATCAGTCTGTCCCTGGCCCAGTGCATCATGGGAACAGGGCAGACTAAACTACCAAGCCAATTCTTCACCAGAAAGGAGACAAGCTACCGGGGACCGGTTTCTGGCATTACAGCCTTCTTCGGCCCGGCTTGCTTGAATCCTGATGGAGCAGTGAGAAAGGGACTCATGTCTGAGTATACCCTGCCACACCTATAGTGGCCAAAAACGATTTAGAAAAGGGGGTGGTGATGAATAGAGTGTCTGAGTTAAGCAGACCACTCTTACCCAGTCCAAAGATCAGGGCTTGATCCATCACCGTTATTTATCTCACTGCCCCATCCCAGCTCAGAACCTGGCTATATGCAAATCAGTCTGTCCCTGGCCCAGTGCATCATGGGAACAGGGCAGACTAAACTACCAAGCCAATTCTTCACCAGAAAGGAGACAAGCTACCGGGGACCGGTTTCTGGCATTACAGCCTTCTTCGGCCCGGCTTGCTTGAATCCTGATGGAGCAGTGAGAAAGGGACTCATGTCTGAGTATACCCTGCCACACCTATAGTGGCCAAAAACGATTTAGAAAAGGGGGTGGTGATGAATAGAGTGTCTGAGTTAAGCAGACCACTCTTACCCAGTCCAAAGATCAGGGCTTGATCCATCACCGTTATTTATCTCACTGCCCCATCCCAGCTCAGAACCTGGCTATATGCAAATCAGTCTGTCCCTGGCCCAGTGCATCATGGGAACAGGGCAGACTAAACTACCAAGCCAATTCTTCACCAGAAAGGAGACAAGCTACCGGGGACCGGTTTCTGGCATTACAGCCTTCTTCGGCCCGGCTTGCTTGAATCCTGATGGAGCAGTGAGAAAGGGACTCATGTCTGAGTGTACCCTGCCACACCTATAGTGGCCAAAAACGATTTAGAAAAGGGGGTGGTGATGAATAGAGTGTCTGAGTTAAGCAGACCACTCTTACCCAGTCCAAAGATCAGGGCTTGATCCATCACCGTTATTTATCTCACTGCCCCATCCCAGCTCAGAACCTGGCTATATGCAAATCAGTCTGTCCCTGGCCCAGTGCATCATGGGAACAGGGCAGACTAAACTACCAAGCCAATTCTTCACCAGAAAGGAGACAAGCTACCGGGGACCGGTTTCTGGCATTACAGCCTTCTTCGGCCCGGCTTGCTTGAATCCTGATGGAGCAGTGAGAAAGGGACTCATGTCTGAGTATACCCTGCCACACCTATAGTGGCCAAAAACGAGTTTGCCCTGTTCCCATCATGCACTGGGACAGGAACAGGCTAATTTGCATACAGCCAGGTTCTGAAACTGGGATGGTGCAGTGAGCTAAAAAACGGTGTTGGATCTAGCCCTGATCTCTTGACTGGGTGAGAGTATTCTGTTTAATTCAGAGACTCTGTCCCTCACCACCCCTTGTTGTAAATACCAAACCACGTGGAATCATCATGTTATTCTTGGAGTTCACAGAGTTAATGGCTGTATTGAAGGCCGCCAGGGCCAAACGTCGTCTCCAGTGGTCTGGTCACAACATCTTCATTTCCCAAGACCTCTCTTCTGCTACAAATGCTCGACGTAAGGAATTCCTGAACCTTCGACCCACGATGAGACAACTCAACATTCAGTATGGAATTCTCCATCCCTGCTTCTGCAAGATTACTCACAATGGTCGTACCAGGTCCTATGATGATCCCCAGAAACTTCGCGACTTTCTGCTAAGTGTCTCGCCTTCCACCATGGACACTGCTAGCTAGTACCTTCTTGTTTTTCCTTGTTTTTCTCTTTCTACAATCACTACTCTAACCTATCTAACTTTTCTTAACTTATCTTCCTTTTCTATTTCGTTTTAATATTTTCCTCACATCCTTGTGTTTATCCTTTTTCATACTGTCCGTATCCGGTGTGCTCATGGGACATGTCCTCTCTCAGGTGTACCCGCGTCTCACATGTTTTTGTTACTGTCTTCTTCTCAGATCAAGCCTTTGTGCCTTGACCTGTTTCCTTATTCTCTTTCTCTTTTTATGTATCTTTCCTCTCTCTCTCTTTTCTCTCTCTTTCCTTGCTTCCTTCTTCTCAAGTGGCCTCTACTGTTTTCTCTACTTCTCCGATTATTCTATCCTCATTTCTTGATTCTTCTTTCCTTTCTTGAAATGAGCGTTCTAAAATTCCACTGTTTAACTGTTATTTTTTGTCTTCCCCTCTGTAGTGATCTCCTCGCCTTGTGTCGCTTCCATTTGTCGCCCATCCTTCCCTCCTCCCAACATGTGTAATTTTGTCTCTTGGAATGTTCGAGGTCTTGGTCACCCTGTCAAGCGTCAGAAGGTATTGTCTCACTTAACCAAATTTCATTCACAGGTTGTTTTTCTTCAGGAAACGCATTGCTCTGACATTGAATCCCTTAAGCTAAAGAGACATTGGGTGGGTCAGGTTGTGTTTTCTCCTGCAGTTAACAAAAAAGGAGGGGTTGCTATATTATTTCACAAGGCTTTAAATGCACAAATTATTTCCTCTCAGAATGATGATGAAGGTCGTTGGGCAATGGCAAAGGTTGTTATTCACAACAAGACGATGGTTTTATTAAATATATATGGCCCTGTTCGTCCAGACCCCAAATTTTGGAAAGACATTAAATTGCTCATTGCATCTATAGAGTGCCCTGATTTTATAGTAGCTGGTGATTTTAACCAATGGTTAGACCCTTTTTCAGATCGGTTATCTTCGAGTAAATTTCAACCTGACAAAACCCATAAGAGTTTTCAATCTGCCATTGCCTCACGACCTATATATGATTCGTGGAAAGTGTGTAATCCTGATTTATTGGAATATACTTTTTTTCTAATGTTCATCATACACGTTCAAGAATTGATTATATTATGATTAGTAAGTCTCTTCTTCCCTCCATTCAAAAATCTGTTATTGGTTCTATTTTTATCTCTGACCATGCTCCTGTCTATACTACTCTTGATCTTTCCCTTAGCCTCTCTAAATTTAGTCGTTGGAAATTTAATTCTTTTCTTTTATCTGATGCCACTTTTATGAAAAAATGTACTGCGTTTTTTAATGAATACTTTTCCTTAAATGACCCTGCTGATACCTCCATTCCTAACACCTGGGATGCTTTTAAAGCTTCTTTTCGAGCTTTTACGATTCCCTATGTTTCGGCTAAAAAGAAGCTTAATAAGCAAAAGTATGAAGATCAACTTAAACAGATTAAAACCCTTGAACACACGTATTTCTCCTCCAAATCCCCATCTGCCCTTCAGGATTTGATTCTTGCCAAAACGACACTTAATAAAATTATCACTAATGAAGCCTGTCACACCCTCCTTAAAATAAAATCTAAATTTCATGGGGGTCAGAACAAAGCAGGAAAAATGTTGGCCAATTATTTGAAAATCAAGTCTGAACGCAAAGCTGTCGGCCCAATTTTTAATGATTCACTCAACAAACTAGTTACCTCTGATGAAGACATTGCTGAAGTCTTTCACAACTACTACCAAGCCCTATATACAGATGATACTCACCCTTCTGATGCAAACTTAACAACATTTTTTGAAGGCCTTCCCTCCCCCCCAGCCCTCCCTATTGACTTTTCACACCTAGAACGTGAAATTACCCTCCAGGAAATTACCACGGCCATTCATTCCCTCAAGAAATCAAAAGCCCCTGGCCCTGATGGCCTACCAGTTGAATTTTGCTCCTCCTTTCACTCCTTTTTTGCTCCCAAACTCCTTCAGTTATTTAACTCTTTTATTTTGGAAGCTAAAGCCTCTGGGTCCTTTTTGAATGCCCTCATTGTAATTATTCCAAAACCTGATAAGGATCATTCCCAATGTAAAAATTATCGCCCCATATCCTTAATTAATTATGACTGTAACATTTTTGCTAAAATCCTTGCCTCTCGCCTTGATTCCATTATCCCTCGCTTAATCAACACAGACCAGGTGGGTTTTGTAAAGGGCAGACTCGCTGCTGATAATGCTCGTCTTTTTTCCAATGTCCTTGCTCACAGTAAAAATGTCAAAACCCCGTTAGCAGCCCTATCCCTAGATGCTGAAAAGGCTTTTGATCGTATTAATTGGCAATATATGTTCCGAACCCTTACTTGGTTTGGTTTTGGCCCAAATTTTATATCGTTAGTTAAACTCCTTTATTCATCCCCCCGTGCCAGCATTTTTGTTAACAACCAATTTTCCAGATTCTTTTCTTTAACCAGAGGCACAAGACAAGGTTGTCCCCTTTCCCCTTTATTATTTATTTTATGCCTTGAGCCCTTTCTACAGCGCATTCGTTCCAACCCCCATATCACTGGTTTAAAATTTTCCTCTGTCGAAACTAAATTGTCAGCGTATGCTGATGATGTCCTCATCTACATGTCCAATCCCGAATCATCCCTCCCGCCCTTTTTAAATGAAGTTCAGTTGTATTCTTTAATATCAGGTTATAAGCTCAATTTATCCAAAACGGAAGTGCTTCCCCTTAATTCATTGTGTTTTCAATATATGTTTAATAATACTGATTTTGCATGGTGCCCATCTAAAATTAAGTACCTTGGTATATGGTTTTCTTCCTCTCTAAAAGATACCCTTAAAATAACCTTTGATTCGTTGACTAATAAAATTCAATCCCTTCTGCAGATTTGGTCCCCCCTATTTCTCTCTTGGTGGGGTAGATTAGATACCATCAAAATGATGATTACCCCTCATGTTTTGTATACAGTTTCTATGCTCCCTTTCAAAATCCCTAAATCCTATTTTTCTCGTATCAATTCTGTATGCACAAAATTTTTGTGGAATAATAAACATCCCGGCATTGGGCTACATAAGTTAATTCGACCTAAAAATGAAGGTGGTGTTCGTTTCCCTGATTTTGGCTCTTATCACTCTGCCTTTTTGATCAAACAATCCTTCTCCTTGGCTTATGACTTCCTTGATACTCCTGTCCCTAAGGGGGTTCTTCTGGAACGCTCTTTTTTAAAAGATTTCTCCTTTCAACATGTTCCTTTTATGTCAAATTGTACCTTTATATCCAAGTATCCCATTCTGAAGTATTCCCAATCTACATTGCAAAATGTTTTCTCCTCTACTCTTTCCCCTCTACAATGTTTTTTATCATCTGTAGTTTGGTATAACAAATTTCTTAGATATAAAGGTAAATCATTCTATTTTAAACACTGGAAAGAAAAGGATATAATGTTTGTACATCAGTTTTTCCTTCATTCCACTCTTCTTTCTTTTCCAGCTTTACAAAACATGTTTAATTTACCTCCCTCATTTCTTGCTGAATATTCTATTATAACATCTGCTATTCAATCTCACTTATCCTCTTTATCTTCTTCCTCCGAATCCTTTTCTTCTTTCACTCCTGTCACTCCACTTTATCCTCTCTTTTCTACTCAACAACCAAAAGCTGCTCTTGTATATTCACTTTTACTGTCTAATTCTTCTGTTCGCTCTAAATCTAAAGTAGAGACTGCTTGGGAAACCGATCTTTATGTCTCTTTTGACATTGCATTATGGGATCGTTTATGGTCTAGACTCTTCAAAGTCTCTGTTGCTGCACGCATTACCCAATCCTTACTTTTTATTTATCATAGAGTTGTTATTACCCCGGTTACTATTCATAAATTTTCTCCAACCTCTTCTCCTTTATGTTGGTCTTGTTCCAAAGTTACAGGTACTCTACAACACCAACTGTACCATTGTTCCCCAGTTTTATCTTTTTGGAATGATGTTTGGAATATATGTATGAAAATGTTATCTCTTTCTTCACAATTATCTTTTTTACGCATATTTTTAGGTTCTTTATCTGATGATATTGATATTAGTACACCCTCTTCTGCTAAGTTGTTCGACCTATTTATTGCACTTGCATTTAAAGTTATTTTATCGTGTTGGAAAGATAATTCAAAACTCTCGGTCCACACATGGTGGAATTATATTTGTGATGAACACAGAATTTCTATAGCCTCTACCTCTGTTCCTTTGAAAATCAAATCTGATTTATTATGGCTTCCCTTCACTTCCTATCTTTCATCTAACCCCTCTCCCTTACCGCGTGCTCCTTGTCCCCTATGATCCCTTTGTTTTACTTCCTTCTCCTCCTCTTTCTCCCCTCTTCTCTTTCCTTTCCTTCTGCTTTCCTCTCTTTCTTTCTTTCTTCTATCTATTTCTTCCTACCCTTCTTTTCTATATATAAATTCATATAGATTGATGTCCTCCTATTATTATACTCATATGTACTTTCTTCTAATTTTTCATGACATGCTTCTTGTATCACTTTTCAATGCTTAATAAAAATTTCTTAAACAAAAAAAAAAAAGTGTTTTTTAGCTTGTTCTGAGACTAGGAATTCAATTGCAGCGCTATTTGGAGGGTGCGGCAGGGGGCATTTTTTCTCTCCTCTAGTAGCAAAGTGAGAGGCACCATTTTCTGAAAAAACCAATGGTGCCTCTTACTTTGGTGTAGCTGCGGGGTTATCTTCCTTCCCGCCCCATATTTTGCAAGTTGTGGTACGGACATGCAGCATGATAAGTGATGGCTCTACTGTTTTGCTGCCAAATCAAGGCACTTCTGATAAAATTGATCGTTAAATGCTGTATTGCTTATTTGAACAATATAATATTGCTGTACTGCACAACTGAAATTCGCTCTAAAACTCTTGCTGCTAATTTTTATTGCTCATATGCAGAACATTTAATTGCTGAGTTACACGATCAAAAAATTGCTCTAAAGCTTTTGCTATTAATTTTTTTTCTTTCAAACCAAAATTGCCGTGGGGTGGGGGGGGTTTAAAGTGGGGTTAAGCATGTTCTGAGACTATGAATTCAATTGCAGTGCTACTCAGAGAGAGCTCAGCAACCGTTTGTCCTCTGCTCCAGTAGCGCAGTAAGAGGCACAGTTTTCTGGAAGGCACGCTCCAGCTGATGGTAACTCCTTCATCCCGCCCTAGTTAATGCAAGCTGTGGCGCAGACACACAGCACAATAAATGAGGGCTTCACTATTTTGCTGTCAAATCGAGGAACTTCTGTTAAAATGATTGTTACATGATGATTGTTTGTTACATGCTATTTACTTCTTTGAGCAACTTAATATTTCTGAACTGCACAATCAAAAATTGCTCTAAAACCTTTGCTGCTAACTTTTTTTCTTTTAAACCATTCCTCCTCAGAACTTAAGGGCCTATTAGGATGGCGGGCGGACTTTTGTCCGTCCGCCATTGGTGTGCTTCACGGTAGTGTGGTGGGCTGGCTACAGCACCGTGTGCAATGTTAAAAACACATGTTTTGCATTGCGATGCACAACGTGGCAGGCACCGCACAGTGCCTGCCACCTTGAGCATTACAATGTCGAGGGGTACCATAGGTACCCCCCAAGTGCAGCACCCTAACCCCCTGTGGGCCCGCAACAGGTCCCCAAAGTGATTTTCTGCATGCCTTTCCATGGCGGAGTCTCTGCCATGGAAAGGCATATCCCTCGCTGCCATCTTAATATGGATGACGGTGCCTGCAAGGCACAACCACCATATTGTTGTCTTTTTCTGCCGGGCTGGCAACCACGACGATTGCCGACCGGTGGAAAAGCGACGGACGGACTCTCTGTCTGCAGCAGTACCCCCCGCCATGGTAATATAGCGGGGGTAAATGTGGTTGTGATGGTGGGCGGATTGCCACGACTGGCCGGGCAGTGGCAATCCACCCCCCATCATGATGTACCCCTAAGAGTTCTTCATAAGTTAAGCTACCATATTAGCATTGATATAGCACATATATAGAATCTTAATAATATACTTGCCAACATCTACTCTCCTGGCAGAGATTGACACAATAGAGCTGACCGCTACATTCCATCAAACGAATTTAATAACTTACATATCGCTTATTTAAACACTCGCTTATTAGTAAAGCATAGAGCGGAGATATTCAACCTACTCAATACTGACTGTCCAGATATCATATTGCTTACTGAAACTTGGCTAACAGGGGAGACCACCCCTTACTTATTAGCAGCCTTACCTGATTTGTACGAAGTTTACAAGGCAAACAGGATGGGTGATAAGAGAGGAGGAGGGGGTGCCAGCGATTGTTCACCAAAAACTCAAATCTTCTCTTCTTCAATTCGACATAGTTTTGAATGTGGAATTATTCATACTCAAAATCGCGGTAAACAATCAAACACTGATCTTTCTGGTTACCTAACACCCTCCTAATTATATTTCAGGTTTTTCCCCAACAATTTTACAATATCTTATGCCCTTTGCTGGTCGAATATTCCAAGATTCACTTAATTGGTGACTTCAACTATTAGGACAATAATAACATTAGTGATCGAAAGATCCATGAATTCTTAGAATTAAGTAACAATTTCACCAACATATGATAGGACAAATTCATATCAAAGGGAACTCGTTAGATCTACAGTGTACCTTAAACACCAAGGTTATCAATCTGGAAGTATCTACTTCTATATAATTCAATCATCATTTGATTACATTTGGGCTTCCCTCTTCCTCTCAAAGTAACAACTGCACTGCTGGACAAAATTATTCTAGGAAGCAAATATTGACAACATGAAAAACACCCTGATCATCTCGACAACCTACTTGGATTCATCATCATCATCGTCAAAACACTTTATTCGATTAATTAAAATCATAAAAGGCAGACAAATTCATACAATTCAAAAACATACAACACACATATATATACATCATATATATACATCAATACTGCAAACCAGCAGTAAAGGATAAAAATTACTTTTCTCATAAAAACACACATAATAAAATCCATCAGATAAAAAACAATCACGCAGGGTCAAATATGGAAGGCAAACTCTTTGTTTATACCGGCATAGCTGCCACCAGAAAGCTGGCCACATAAAAAATGTTGCAGGGACAAGTTAACATCTGCAGGTAGATGAGAGCGGGTCTGACTTGTATAAACCCTGCCTCTCGTAAAATTGGTAGCAGATATTTTTTCCGTAAATCAGAATAGAGCCCACAAAACATAATGAAATGCATTGTGTCCTGGCAAGAGAAATTGTCACACCTACAGGGCTTACGGCATTCCGGTTTGCTCCAGGACGAATAGGTACCCAGGAAATAGCAGATTAAGTTAAATCTAAATCTAATCAATAGGAATCTATGGTAGGGATTAGAGACAGTCCTCAAATAAGGCTCAAGTGAGGGAGATGTTAAGAACACAAAATTGGCTCTAACTGATGATTTATTTAGTTCTTTCCCCTCACGTTCCAAACTTGCCATGCCCGCAAAGTGAGTCTTGATCCAATTTACATCCTCCTTAGTGATTCGACCTGGGAATAAATAAAGATCGGGCGCCCTAGTCGTGTAAACATCATTCTCAAATACTCTAGCCAGGGAACCCTTTTAACATTATCCATCACTAAGATATCATCAAGAATTGCATGGTTCAGGGTAATTTCCTGGTTTAACCAGGTTTTGGCCCAACAAATCAGTGGGGCCACCTTCAATTTATCTGTGACATAGCCCAGCCCTACCTCACAGTGTGTAGAAAAAGTGGGGGTAGACTGGAGCACCACCACCTACTTAGATTCAAACAGCAATGTATCCGCAGAAGATTATAAACAATGGCTGACAGCAACCAGTAACATACCAACCAGTTTAATTAACTAAGTCAAGGGCTAACACTCGGACTAGACAGGCTCTTTGGTTGTCTTAGGAATTAAAAGTTTATATTATGCCACCTTGATCGGCATTGGTGTAGATATTATTCAGAGACCGCCAGGAATAACTTCCAGAATGTGATGCTGGAATATATACTCCTTCTCAATCAAACCAAAACCACACTCTGTATGACTAGGATGTTGAAATCATCCAATTGACAGAAGAATATATTTAAAACAGTGCCGGAACTGATGGCACCTGACAAAATTACCCTGATGACCACTCCTACACAAGACTTCTGTAATTGGTTGAATGGATATTTCATGGACAAAATTACCAAGATTAAAGGGAGTATTCCTGATTTCCCCATTAACATCAAAATATTAGTAGGCCATCATGCACTTGAGTGAATCATAAACTTATTACGCAATCATTCACATTCAGTGCACCTTGATCCATTCAATTTCACCACAGTTCAGGCGATGTGTAGTTGCCACACGATTCATCCCTCTCCCACACCTCTTTGATATTTATATGAGGCTTATCAATAAAGAACTCAGGAAAAGAGATTGTCTTATCTACAACTACGCTGATGGCTCCCAGATTCTCTTTCGGATGGATGGCTAGACCGCCTCACAGGAAAAATTTCAATATACCATGCACTTTACCTAGGAATCAATTAGCAGCAATCAATTGAAATTAAACTCAAACAAATCAAAAACTGTCATCTAAAAAAACAAGGACTGTCTGTGAAATCAACTGTACTGGCCAGTAGAAATGGGCCAAAGGGTCAGGCAAAAAGTCTTGGAATAATTATCCATGGAGTTCTATCTTTAAAAACACAGATTGGTGTGTAATCTCTTCTTGCTTCTTTATCTTGAGAAAGATTAAAAAAAGGCACATTTCTTTCCCGGGATGGTTTAGAAATAGTAACTATAGCTTTAATCATGTTGAAACTTGACTTTGCAAATTCCTTGTACATAAGTCTCCCCAAAAGAACGGATTCATGGACTACGATGAGATCAGAACCAAACAGCAAGACTGATACATAGTTCACCAACACACTCAAATGTAACCACTTTGCTCAGAGAACTCCATTGGATTTCCCTAGAAACAGAGGATTACATTTTAAGTCTGTTGTCTTACCTTTAAAGCAATCCTTCGGGAGGTTCCTTGTTTTCCACAAGGAAAAATAAAGATGTCCTGTCCAGTGCGGGGACTTCATTCATCTTCCTCCTCACTCCTGGTCCTTGCTCAAGTTAAGATGACTGGAATGGGAGGCTGTGAATTCTACTTCCTAGCCCCCTCCCTCTGAAGTTCTATTCCTTTAATCCTACATTCTTACACCAGCTACTTCAGCTTTAGGCAATACCTCAATACTTGGCTGATTAAGCAGGCTTACCCATCTTACTAATGGCATATACTCCTACCTGGTAATTCGTGCATAGCGCGATGATACCGATAGTAAGTGAATGCTTGGTAAAATTCAAATAACAAATATCAGGGCCAGACTGGGAACGAAAAACGGCCCTGGGGGCGTTGGGGGTGTGACCGAACTCTTTGCTGGGGCCGTTTTTCGGCTGATTTTGTTACAAGGCCGATTTTGCATTTTATGCTGCAAAAACGGTCCTATAACAAAAACGGCCCCCAGGGGCCCGGGATTGTCCGGTGCCCGCAACGGCCAGTCCGGCCCTGACAAATATGAACTATAGACAGATGCTTCATTAAAAACAGCATTTAAGCAATCATAGATTAATCAGCGCAATTAAGCCACTCTTAGGATGGTCATTCTAGATTTTTTAACAGGGATGCAATAGTATGTGTAACATACTAAGTTATTTCTTCTAGAGCCCAGGTCTCCTGGAAGCAGCACATTTCAAATATTTTAATTAAAGAGACCCATATCTTGTTTTCTCTTAAGCAGGTGATATTCCTGCTTAGCTGGATGATTAGCCTAGCTGTTTCAACAAACTATTGCACTCTTCTATCTTACATGAATTTTAAGACTAGGTCCCCACAGTAATTCGTTCCTAGGGACAAAATGCCTGTGTAATAGATAAGACTGGTGATAGCCAGTCCGAAGACTGTGACTTGTTATTGTACTGGGTTTGTGAGGCATTTGATGATTTACAGATTTTCTTCTCCCCATTCTGTTATTTCAAATTTATGCTCAAATGTATCCAATAGCCACTCTTTGCTTGCTTTGTGCTAGGGCGCTAATTTGACGGAAAGGGGACCTGAATATTAGCAACTTCATGCTTTGATTTCACACCCCTGATAGTTCTAAATGTATGGGGTAAGGATTCTCTATTAGCATGCTTGCTAATACTGCATGTTAGTATCATTTTATTATTCTGGACTATGGCTTTTACCAGTGTTGGTGTTGTCCATAGAGCATCTGTGATTTTTTTCCCTGCCCCCACATTTTGTTCCAAACTTTTTACAGCTAAAATGTCATGTGAAGAGATGTTTTCCTATCCTAATAAGGATGTGATTCTTTTTTTTTTTTAATTCCCAACTAAGAATATCATGAGTCCCCTTAAGGTGTAAAGAGGAAAGAAGAGAATAATATTGGTGTTTTCTTGAGGTGATTAGTCATATTGTCCACGCAATAGGCCCAGATAACTATTGGGGTGGGGGTCTTCTTGGTCGACTATTAGCAAGGGGCTTATTATTTGGTGGGTCTATAACCTTATCAGTTAAAGAAAGTCTTCCAAAATATGGGTAATCAATTATATCCTTGTCTCCCTTATATTTTTGGTACTTCTTACAACAAAGGTCATAGAGCCACCTCTCTTGGGAGACATGGTCCTCCCTTGTTGTACCTGATCAAGCTACAGGGTTAAGACACATCTGCATCCAAGTTTAGAAAAGTTGGGGCTCTGTAGATTATTAGGATGCATCAATGTGACTAATGTTTTCATTTTAAAAAGAGCATTGTATTGTTGCTGCTGTAAAGGGTTCCCCATACTCTTTGCACAGAAACATCCACTTGTACTTTTTTATTTAATATGTTCCTTAGGATTTATTTGATCAGATTTAGGGTGTAATTATGAGTTTAGCGATGTGGGAGGGGGCCGCCACTCAACCGCCACACTCCCACACCACCAAACCTCACCGCCACACCACCGGCAAGATTACAAGTCATTTAGTGGTCTGTCAGGCAGGCAGACTGGCGGTTCCGCGGCAGTGCAGAACTAAGGCTCATATGTGAGCCTTAGAATTGTTGGGCTGTGCCGACCAAGCTGTGCAGGAACAGGGGTGCATACATACAGGGGTTCACAACATTTGCCCCTCCTGCATTCACCCCCAAGCATAGGGGCAAGAGGGGGCCCTGTAATGTCCCCTTTGGTTCCTCAAAGCCAGAAATCATGGTGTAAGAACCGCCATGAGAATGATGGCGGTGAGGAAACTCGTAATATGTTTGGCAGTGCTGCAGTGGCACCAACAAGCATATTGCGGCCTTAAGACCACTATGCCAATGACAGGGATAGCGGATCCCTGGTGGTCGCTGCGGTCTCATGGAGTTTCGGCCGCCATACTCCATCACGGGTTTGGCGGTCCTAAGGACCACCAAACTCATATTAAGGCCCTTAGTCATCAATGGATTAAACATTACAGATGGCTAGTTATTCTTTAACACCAATATTGTTTTAGTTTAAATTTGTTGAGAATGCAGTTTTCAGTTCTTATAACAAAGTAAGCTACCATTATCAATCACAGAATTCCAGCAAAGCTCGAAAGTTGACTCATTGTGAGGTTTTATAGTAGATGATAATACCGGAGATTCTTCTCTCTCTTTGATTTTTCATCTCTTCAGTGGTTTATATCCTAGATATAATACGTTTTTTTGCAAGAGTGATTTTTTCCTTTGTTTCATTACATTTTTGGCATAAAAAGCATAGTCTTGATCAAGTTCACCTGCTTATTGATGATCATTGATAGAACAGGGCCTGCTCTCAAATAACGTCAGTTCCTCTATAGCTGGAATATGTTGTGCAGTTTTAATGGTTGCAGCATTATCAAAGACTCAGCCTTTGGGCTGTTACCATTGCTCTTTTTGCAATCTTCTAAAATATTTTGAATAACATCTGGAACTTCACCAATATTAGCTATGATCATTGAACAGTTACAAAAATCCTTTTTGTATGCTTGATTTACTATTGAATTTGCCACCACTTTCTCCATCTCACCTGTTCTCCTATCTGTTGTCTTTATATAAAAAGTCCCTGTTTGGATATACATTTATTTGGACTGCGTGGTTAAAGCCTTGGCGATTGCATCTAAGTTCTACACAATGTTCTGATAAGTGCAAGTACTGACTGGGCTGTCGCTGTCCCACTATTCTGGCTTCCTGAACATTAGAATACCTAGCTTCTACTTTGGTGGAGGTTTTAATAGTGGAATTGATAGCAGTATTTATTGGCATGGAATGAGAAACTGAGACAAAAATAATGAATCATTGATTGCATTTTCTCCTTGACAGTGGTCATCTAGATAATCACTCAGACAATGGTGACCTATAAAATTAAGGCTAAAATCCAAATGATTAGGTTCAGAATAAAACTCAATATAATCATAGAAGTGCGAGGTCCTCAGGGCCATAAGCGGACGTTCTAGTAGATGATGATCTGGAGAGAGGAGTATCCAGTAGAAAACGACAGGACCAGAGAGGCTGACACTGTTCTTAGTTTTCATTTGCTAGAACTTTGCTCTGAAGCTTTACCGACAATTTTCTCCTGGATACCCCACTCTCCAGATCATCATCTACTAGAGGGTCCGCTTATTGCTCTGAGGACCTCGCACTTCTATCATTATATCGAGGTAGGGCACACGCTCCCTCAATCCCCCTACCTTTCACCTTTGACCCGGGCCCTGTACAGCAGCATCCTCCGCCCAGCGACACTTTTCATCAGGTTGCCTGTTTCTCTCTGAATCCTGTACGGGGACAGCATCCTTTAGTCCAACTATTGCAAGTAGGCCTCTAGGATCTAGTGCCTACCCTCGAGTACTTGGCATTAAGATTCCTGTGGATCTTTGACCCTTTTGATACATACTTTCATGGACCCCTGGACACTATTGGCGTATTCTTTTTCTAAAATTCACGGTTTGTGAGCTTTTTATACCACATATCCAGTGGTTGCTCCAATTGAATACAGATGCCCCCCCCAAATTCCGGCTATTACGTTCTCGCCCTGAAGAAGGAACTGTGTACATGTTTGTTTTTGTTCCGAAACGCGCGTAGGCGTTTTACAGTTTAGTCTTTTTGTGTACTGTTGTTTACTGTATTATTGCATATGGTGTCTTTGTCATGTGTTTATCATTGTTAATTTTTCCCATGTCAATGTTAGAGATGTAGTGTTGTGCATTTTGCCTTGTACTTCTATCATGGGCCTCTGTTTTTGCACTGCCCACATTGTTACAAGAAAAAGAAACCATTTTTAATGTGTTTTTATGTGTTTTTGTTAGTAATAAAATGTGAATTGATATATTGTTGTAATGTTTCATACTCTGTGGGACAATTAACTCTATAGTGTGGATGAGTTACCCACAATAGTATAATCCTATGGAGGAAGATGTTGTTCTTTAACCTGTTCAAAAATTACAGGCCACCCAAAAAAAAAAATGGTAACCTGGTTCTCATTGGCAAATTTGCTGGCTCTCATTTTTGTTGTCCCATCTATAATAACCAAATGTTTATGCATGTTATGAATTAAAGAATAATACAACTTAATTGAAGATAATATATAAGTATCAGAAATTCAATGATATATCAGACGATGCTGATATCAGTAGCAATGAAAAATAGCACAAGGGGGGCACATTGAAAGAGCTAAATGCTGTGGTATGTGTAAAAGAGGAATTATCTTGCTAAGTTTCTCCCCCGCACACATATATGGTTTGCAGCTTCAGGTGAAGACCCTCCCACTGTGCCTATTTTCCACTTAATGCAGTTTGACTAGGCCTGTTATGAAATTATTGCTATTGTTTGTGTTGTGTCACCATTGCCTGCACACCACTACCTTGATCCATACTCTTAAATCTTAACCACCTCTACGCCAAAAACCTTCTCATCATACCACAGACAACTTGTATGTTAAAATATATAGAAGGTGGCATCTCAAGATGGAGGCATCTTAGAAGATTCAGGCTATCACAAGCACATCTCTGGCTCCAAATCCCAGGATCCAGAGTTCTGTCATTGGCAGGGGACACAAGCCCCGCTGGAGACACCTTTGCGTCTGGGTCCCGGCCTCAACTGCACCGATATTTTGGCTGCCATATTCATTTACCACACACCTTCCAGTGGCTGCCCCTCAGAAATGGGTGGGCTGGAGGGAAGGCTAATGGCTCAGATGTAAAAGACGGCTCACTGTGGCTTGGGACATGTAATCCGGAGGGGCATGAGCACTCTGGCTGCTTTTGTGGTTCTCATTGACACTGGCATTGACGTTGATACATGCTGGCATACTGCAGAATAATTGATGAGGCATCAAGAGAACTGAGAGTCAGTGGAATGGTTGACAAGCTGATCAGATTTCTTTCTTTTGAGCCTTCTTCTCTGATAGTTCAGGTATTAATTCACAAGAAGGCATTTCTGCTAATGTGTTTATTTTATGTAGCACTTAAAATGATCATAGAAAATAATTACCCCATTACATATTATCACACATTCTAAACCAAAAAGCTAGCCTGAAATCGACTTCCATTCTACTGCTTAAAATAGTTATTTAATAAAATACAGGATATGTTTCACAGTACACACTCCACATGTGTTCTGTATATTTGCTACCAGAGAGTGTTATGCAAGAGAAGGATTAATGGATGGGGGGAGCAATGGAGACATGGGAGATCCAGGGGCCCCTCATCACATTCTGCGGAGGACATCATTTTGCATTACGCCACTGAAGTATTTAACCCCTTCGACGACGTGACGGAACGGTTCCGTCATCAGCGTCGGTTGGGCTGTGCTGATGACGGACCCGTTCCGTCATGACCACGCCCATTTTTGAACCTTCAGCACAGCGCAAAAATTCACGCTGCGCTGAAGCGGTTAAAGCAATAATGAACTCCCTTTCATATGTAAATAAGTTATTGCAAGTCCATTCAGAGCTCTTACACATATAAGTTATAGGTTCTAGCTTAATTCTTCATTGCAGGAATGTCCAATGCAGATTCAGGAAGGCCAAATAGTCATTAAGTTTACAACATGTGGAGGAGTTTCATTTAGTCTTAATTCTATTGATCATGGTCTGAGCCTGATGGACGTACATAGCCTTGCTCTATTTGATGACCAAACTCCCCTTGTTACTTATAATGCATGTTAATCAGAAGGTAGAATGATACTATCAATAAAATAGACTTATAGTTCCTCATTCAGCAGAAAGCAAAGTAATTTAAAGAGTATTTTTAATTTTGGGTTTTTATAGAGTGATGCATGTCTTCCTTTGGGTCCCTCCAAGAATTTTGTGGCTATGATCTTTGTGAGATGAAAGCCAAAACTACAATTTCATCAATTGAATTTAAGTTTCAATTGATGAAGAAAGGGTCCTGGTCTCATATTCTTCCGTCAGCGCCTGTAGGGCTGTGGCGTTTATTAAAAAGTTATTTTCCAGAAACAGTTGTTTTTTTTGTTGTTGTTTTTTTAAGTTTTGTATAGCGCTAGCTAGACCCGTAGGTATCAGAGCGCTTCACATACATATTTTGCAAAACCGAAGGGCCTAACATTACCTAGGAGGCTGACAGTAAGGAAGCAAACCACGGATAAAGAATACAGCATGAACAATAAATAACTGTGCAACGGAGGGGGAGAGAAAAAAAAAAAGAAAACAAGGTGATTAGCATAGCCGTTCACCAACAATCCTTGAATGGGAGTCAACTCGGGATATTGAGGCCTAGGTTAGTTGACGTTGTTCAGGAAAGTATTTGTTAAGGAGATGGAGTTTGAGGTCCCTTTTGAAACAGGAGGAGGGGTTGCATCTTAGGACTCCAGGGAAAGCGTTCCATATCCTTGGAGCGTTGCCAGAAAACGATCGGTATTGGGTGGTTTTCTTTTTCATTTTTGGCGGAATGAGAAGGAGTGAGTTGGAGCTTCTCGGTGTTCTGACATGACCTGCTCTTACCAGTTTGTTGTTCAGGTAGTTGGGGGCCGGAGAGTGGAGGGTTTTGTGTGTGATGCAGGCCAGCTTGTAAATACATCTCCCTTCCATGGGAAGCCATTTGAGTGAGTTGAGAGCTGGAGTGATGTGATCAAATCTTTTTACTCCAGATAAAAGTCGAGCGGCCAGTTCAGCACTGCCCTTAGAGGGGCTAGGTGAGCTTTTGGAGTCCCTGTAAGGATGGCGTTCCCGTAGTCGATTTTAGAGAGAACCAGGGATTGAACTATTGTCTTGAGGTCATCATGGGGAAGAAAAGGTTTTCATTTCTTGAGGTGTTTTAGAGAGAAAAGAGCACTTTTTGCAGAGTTTTTGATGTGGGCCTCCATTGATAGGTTCATGTCAAGGGTGATGCCTAGCGACTTAACTGAGTCGGATAGAACGAGGGGGCAGTTTAGGGCAACCATATTCTTGAGCCACTCTTGGATAGGACGATGGTTGCTTTTTGGAGAGAATAGGATCAGTTCTGTTTTATCTGGGTTGAGATTTAAGTGATTGACATTGAACCAAGTTTGGATCTCCGTTAGAGTGGTATTGAGGTGTTGGATGTTATCGGGGGACTTCATTTTGAAATAGATTTGGGTGTCATCCGCGTAAAGGTGATAACTCACTCCAGCTTTTTTCAAGATGATTGTGAGGGGCTCCATGAAGAGATTGAAGAGGGACGGGGAGAGGATTTAGCCTTGTGGTACCCCAAGTGTGACTTTTGTGGGCTTCGAGAGACAGGATTTGATTTTAATTTGTTGCGAGCGATGCTGGAGGAAAGAGGTGAACCATTTGAGTACAGTACCATTTATGCTGGAGCGCTTCGACAAGGTCTCTAAAAGAGCTAGATGATTAACTGTGTCGAATGCCGCAGATAGGTCAATAAGGGTGAGTAGGCAGGCACCGCCATCATCTAAGGCTTTGCGAATGTCGTCCGAGACGTTGAGTATGACTGCTTCAGTGCTACAGCCTTTCCTGAATCCCGATTGAAAGGTGTCAAGGAGGATGAACTCATCAATGTGTTTATTGAGTTGGTGGAGAACACATGACTCCAATGTTTTTGCAAGGAATGGGAGGTTTGAGATAGGTCTGAGGCTGTTCAGATCATTAGGGTCGGCCCCCAGTTTCTTGAGAATGGGTGTGATTTGTCCTAGTTGAAGGGAGTCTGGGACACAGCCTGAGGTGAGAGAGGCGTTGATGAATTTTGTCCATAAAGGGGAAATGGTGTGGTTGAGTTCTTTTATGATTGTGGAAGGGAGGGGGTCCATGGTGTGGGAGGAAGGTTTTAGATTAGAAATTATCTTTGAAGACCTCATTTTCCGCCATTAGCTCAAAGTCGGACCAGTGCGCATTGTCCCCCCAGAAGCTTGGGTTGAGTCCGATCCACAGTTAAACCTTGACTTCTAAATATCTGCCACCATGTTTATTCTTTTAGAAATATTGTTTAGGGGTAAAATATGCCATTGTCAATCAGAGGTTTCTGTTGGGCACGCAGTATGGAGCCAGCCCCTACAGACATCCTGGTCCTCTGTTCCTGGTCCTCTGTTCCAGTAAGCCTGCATGTGGTCCTACGAAAGGTTGGTTAAGTAGTTGCACCACTGCGGGCACCGGCACATTGTTGCCCTTAATTCAGGAGCTTTGTATTATTTTCATATATCCCAATCTCATTTCTCCAGCACATTTGACTTCAACATGTCTCTTAGATATTTTTAAACTAGTGGCAACTCCAGGAGAGACCCTGGTGAGACTCATGGTGTGTTTTGGTTTTAGGTCTCGCCTGAGCCAATGCGCTTGTGCATTGCTTCAGCAAGATTATAGTAAGCGGAAAAGAACAGTCTTCCAAAACGGCTGCGGGTCGCATACAGTTCATGTGATCTATGCGCGTGCACACATAATGCCAGCCACATAACACACCACCATTTGTCTGTGCCTAGGCATCAGACTTCAAAGGCTGCTACTCCCCAGCCCCCCCCCCCCCCCCCCAGCGTGCACATCGCGCACCACCATTTGTCTGTGCTTTGGCATCACACTTCAAAGGCTGCTCTCCCCCGCCACAGCAATGCTGAAGGCTTGTTTCTGGACGAAAGTGAAAGCGTACCGTGCTTGTTTATAGTAGCCTTGCTCCTCAAATGCTGTTGATGTAATGCCATCTCTCTAGGGACACAGATTGAAAACACTCGACTTGCTAGCTGCAATGCTACATCCGCTATGCTTTGCCTCTAGACACGTTGATCCCTCGCAGACTGTGCTGACTATGCCCCTCCTGATTCTGAAACTGACCAAAGCAGTCACCATGCAGTCTCTTCTCTCTGTCTTATGATGTCTGCCCTGCCACCATTTACTTCAGACCCTCACCCTCACACCTCCTCACCCTCACACTCCCTCACACCCTCTCACCCTCACACACCCTCACTCACCCTCACACACCCTCACACCCTCACCCACACCCCCATCTCCCTCACACCCATCACCCTCACCCTCACTCACCCTCACAACCCTCTCACCCTCACACACCCTCACACACCCTCACTCCCGCTCACACCCTCACCCACCCTCACACCCTCACACCCCTCACCCTCACAACCCTCTCACCCTTACTCACCCTCACCCCATCACACCACCACACACCCTCACACAGCACATCACTCAGGAACACCACCACATCACTCAGGGGCACCACCACAAAACAGTCGGAGACACCACCAGATCACTCGGGGACACCACCACATCACTCGGGAACACCACGACATCACTCGGGGACACCACCACATCACTCAGGAACACCACCACATCACTCAGGGACACCACCACATCACTCAGGGACACCACCACATCAATTGGGGACACCACCACATCACTCAGGGACATCACCACATCAATCAGGGACACCACCACATCACTCGGGACACCACCACATCACTCAGGGACACCACCACATCACTCGGGGACACCACCACATCACTCAGGGACACCACCACGTCACTCAGGAACACCACCACATCAATGGGGACACCACCACATCACTCAGGGACACCACCACGTCACTCAGGAACACCACCACATCACTCAGGGACACCACCACATCACTCAGGGGCACCCCACATCACTCAGGGACACCACCACATCACACCCAGACACCACCACATCACTCGGGAACACCACCACACCACTCAGGGACACCACCACGTCACTCAGGAACACCACCACATCACTCAGGGACACCACCACATCACTCAGGGGCACCCCACATCACTCAGGGACATCACACCCAGACACCACCATATCACTCGGGAACACCACCACATCACTCAGGAACACCACCACATCACTCAGGGACACCACCACATCACTTAGGGGCACCACTCAGGGACACCACCACATCACTCAGGGACACCGCCACATCACTCAGGAACACCACCACATCACTCAGGGACACCACCACATCACTCGGAGACACCACCACATCACTCAAGGACACCACTACATCACTCAGGGGCACCACTCAGGGGCACCACCACATCACTCAGGGACACCACCACATCACTCAGAGACACCGCCACAGCACTCGGGAACACCACCACATCACTCAGGGACACCACCACATCACTCGGGGACACCACCACATCACTCTGGGACACCACCACATCACTCAGGAACACCACCACATCACTCAGGGACACCACCACATCAATCAGGGACACCACCACATCACTCGGGGACACCACCACATCACTCGGAGACACCACCACATCACTCTGGGACACCACAACATCACTTCGGGACACCACCACATCACTTGGGGACACCACCACATCACTCAGGGGCACCACCACATCACTATGGGGCATCACTCAGGGGCACCATCACATCACTCAGGGGCACCATCACATCACTCAGGGACACCACCACATCACTCAGGGACAACACCACATCACTCAGGGGCACCACTCAGGGGCTCCACCACATCATCAGGGACACCACCACATCACTCAGGAACACCACACATCACTCAGGGACACCACCACATCACTCAGGGGCACCACTAAGGGGCACCACCACATCACTCAGGTACACCACCACATCACTCAGGGACACCACCACATAACTCGGGAACACCACCACATCACTCAGGAACACCACCACATCACTCAGGAACACCACCATATCACTCAGGAAAACCACCACATCACTCAGGGGCACCACTCAGGGACACCACCACATCACTCAGGAACACCACCACATCACTCGGGGACACCACCACATCACTCGGGGACACCACCACATCACTCGGGGACACCACCACATCACTCGGGGACACCACAACATCACTCTGGGACACCACCACATCACTCAGGAACACCTCCACATCACTCAGGGACACCACCACATCACTCAGGGACACCACCACATCACTCAGGAACACCACCACATCACTCAGGAAAACCACCACATCACTCAGGGGCACCACTCAGGGGCACCACCACATCACTCAGTGACACCACCACATCACTCAGGAACACCACCACATCACTCGGGGACACCACCACATCACTCAGCGACACCACCACATCACTCGGGGACACCACCACATCACGCTGGGACACCACCACATCGCTCAGGAACACTACCACATCACTCAGGGACACCACCACATCACTCAGGGGCACCACCACATCACTCAGGGACACCACCACATCACTCAGGGACACCACCACATCACTCAGGGACACTACCACATAACTCAGGAACACCACCACACCACTCAGGGACACCACCACATAACTCAGGGACACCACCACATCACTCGGGGACACCACTACATCACTCAGGGACACCACCACATCACTCAGGGACACCACCACATCACTCAGGGACACACCACATCATTCAGGAACACCAGCACATCACTCAGGGACACCACCACATCACACAGGGGCACCACTCACGGGCACCACCACATCACTCAGGGACACCACCACATCACTCAGGGACACCGCCACAGAATTCGAGAACACCACCACATCACTCAGGGACACCACCACATCACTCTGGGACACCACCACATCACTCTGGGACACCACCACATCACTCAGGGACACCACCACATCACTCAGGAACACCACCACATCACTCAGGGACACCACCACATCACTCCGGAACACCACCATATCACTCAGGAACACCACCACATCAATCAGGGACACCACCACATCACTCGGGGACACCACCACATCACTCGGGGACACCACCACATCATTCAGGAACACCACCACATCACTTGGGGACACCACCACATCACTTAGGGACACCCCCACATCACTCGGGGACACCACCACATCACTCTGGGACACCACCACATCACTCAGGGACACCACCACATCACTCTGGAACACCACCACAACACTCAGGAACACCACCACATCACTCAAGGACACCACCACATCACTCAGGAACACCATCACATCACTCGGGGACACCACCACATCACTCGGGGACACCACCACATCACTCAGGGGCACCACCATATCACTCAGGGGCACCACTCAGGGGCACCACCACATCACTCAGGGACACCACCACATCACTCGGGCACACCACCACATCACTCAGGAACACCACCACATCACTCAGCAACACCACCACATCACTCAGGGACACCACCACATCACTCTGGGACACCACCACATCACTCTGGGACACCACCACATCACTCGAATACACCACCACATGACTCAGCCCAACCACATCATCACTCAGCACCACAACAGCACTGTCCTTGCTTGCTACCAACAAGCATTGCCATAGCCAATAGGTCTCGCATTAGGAAAGTGTAAGCTATTGGCTTTGGGAATATCAATGCTATTAATTTATATATTTTCAAAGCCAACACATATTTAAACAAGCATTTGCAATGCAATAGGTTTCGTAAATGACAATGCCTATTTTTGTTTAAAAAAAATAAATAAAAGGCATTGTCATTTACAATGAAAATAGCCTAAACTCGCGTAAATGCGAGACCTATTGCAAATGATTTTAGCTTAAAACTGAGCGTGGGCCGCTTCAAGGACACCGTGCTCTTTTTTTTTTTTTTACTTTAACACTGAGCGCGGTGTCCTTGAAGCGTGCAGCGCGCTCACTATTAAAGTTGAAAAAATAATAATAAACAGAGCGCGGTGTCCCAGAAGTGAAAGCCACGCTCAAAATGAAAGTTAAATATAAATAAATAAACAGAACCCGGTGTCCCTAAAGCGGGCGCTGCGCTCTGGATACAAATACAAAAAAGCCATTTGCTTTGCTAATAGTATTGTATTCTAGCTTTGCATTATTTAGTGTATATTTGTGATATGTGCATATATTTGCTCTCGCCTCGCCCCTTTCATCCGCCTCATGCTATTGTAACCCTCACTATACGAAATTAACACATACTATTCTTCTATTCATTCACCTCCCAATTCGAAAACACTGCTCTTTTCCTACTAACGCTATGCTTTGAACTACTACACATCTAACAAAACAATTCTAACTACATACAACTACAACATATCACAAATATACACTAAATAATGCAAAGCTAGAATACAATACCATTAGCAAAGCAAATGGATTTAACTTAATCATAGGCGAGACCTATTCCATTTTCAATGCTTGTTAAGTAAGGATATAGCTGAATGGGCCCTGCCGGCTGAGAGCTTCGATTTCTGCTCCTGAATCCATCTGTATGTTTCAGAAGGACTGAAGCATAAGTGAGGCAAAGGCGTTCATTAACTCTTGGTCAGGCATTCTCCAAGGTGAGGGTACAGGCCAATCTGCCAATAACTGCCAAGGTTTCCGATGGCTATATGTGACATTTTCATAATTTCATGTAATTATGGGTCAGCCACCTCAGTTGTTTGCACCCGTTTTAAAATCTTACAGTATCTCAGTCTGATTCATTTCTGACATTTGTATGTTTCCCTGTCTTCATTGCTTGATTTTTTTGCTCGTAAGAAAGTGTCACTCTTACTCGTCAAAATGTCACTCATAATTGCATTTACATTTTGAAAATGTCACTCATAGCAATCTGAAACCTTGGCATCTATGGGTGCACTCACACTTGCACAACTTCAGACTCTCATGGACAGACTAATGGCCACACAGAAATGATTATAAACACGTAAATGGAATCTACGTGTGGGGCACAAACATGCAGACGCGCAGATTTTAAGCCACCTCGTATCACACAGGGAGAATAAAGGAGTGATCGACCCACTGTGGGTGAGGGAAGCGCACGTTCCAATGAGATATGCGTGTTTTTTAGACAGACGGTGACAGGTACAATGCAGATTTAGAGATAAAGTGAGAGGCGCTATACGTTGCCACACAGTGATTGCGATATGCACGTTCAGACATCCACACAAGCGCGAACAGGGTGACACACTGAGGGAAGAGTAGGAAGGTGTATGTGGCGGGAAGGACTCTTATTCTGACACTACTTTCTTCCTTCCAAATGAGGGTCTGGAAAAACTGAGCAGGCGAGCTTGGCTCCCAAATCACAGCACTCCCACTGACACAAAGCCAGGCAGAGGAGAGAGAGAGAGAAAGACCGAAGCAAGAATGGGGCGAAGAGACAGTGAAGAATGAGGAAACAGGGGCGCGGGAAGTGAGCGCGGAAAGAAGAGCAAAGAGAAATCAAAGAATATGGAGACAGAGAGAAGGGGAGATATGGGAAAGAAAGATACAGCAGCAAGATGGGCCGAGGAGAATGGAGACATAAGTGGGGATCGAGAGAAAAGTGAAGACTGGCAGCGGAACAGGAAAGAAAGAGAGGGGGAGGAGAGAGGGAATAGAACGGAGAGCAAAAGAAAGAGAGTGAAACGGAGGAGCAACACAGACCAAGAGACACATAGGCACGCAACACAACAAATGAAGGAGAAAGAAAGTACAAGGGAAGACAATGAGTGTTGGAAAGTCCCGAGACACTGCGAAAGAAATAGCGCAATATGCAATGGAGAGAAAAAAGAGGGAAGAGGATGGAGGCAAAGAGCGCTGTGCAAAATTATACACGACTATTAAAACAGAATTAAAAAAATATAAAATACAGCGTTGTAACAGCAGGGGCTGAATAGCGTTGGATTTGTCATCTCAGGAGAGAAGCTAAAATTGTACAAGACCTCACTCCAATACGTTAAAATACTTGCAGCCAGACTCAGGATAATATTTATAAGGCAACTCCTTAAAGCTGAAATAAATGATATGGCTTATTGATGACAGTGTCAGTTCCTATTCCAGAAATGTTCAGAGAAAGAGGGAGATGTATACAAGGCCGTCTACTGTTTCTTAATATTGAAGAATGTGGCTTAGTTTCCCTTGTGTGGGCCAATTGTAACATTTTTAAGCCAAGGTTGAAGAGAGATGCGCACTACAGCATTTCTTCGGCAACATCCTACAGGGGACGTGTGAACAATGTAAGTGTCGAGCCACTGTACGAGATAAGCATCTCAGCTGCTCGCAGCTCTTCGGGGCGGATAGCACACTGAGGATAGTGACCCAAATGAGAAGGAAAGGGGCGGGGCGAGCCAGGGAGTGGCTAAGATGTACCCCATGAATACTTTCTTTCACTTGCTGATGGTCTGTAGCTTTGTGACGGAGCAGTGGCACAGACTGACAACTACCACTGCAGGAGGGAGGTGGGGGTATTATTCTTCCGTGGCCAGAGGTGGGAGCGAACATAACATAACAGGAGCGAAGATACAAGTGACAGCCCGACGGCTTCACAACTGGAGTTAGAAGGGGGACGAGAAAAGCTGTATTCGGCGTGTAGTTTAGCTACGCGGTCAAACTGACAGCCTAAGGTTTTTGAGAGATGAGACAACTTGCATAGCCTTGGTTTACGGTCACTCACCTGTGTACCTTCCTTCGGTATTTCGGTGCCGGCGGCTGACGGCTCCTCGGGAACCTGCGGTGCCGGTGCCGTGGTCTCCATAGGCGGAAGAGCGCGCCAGCCTTGCAGCCGGCTTTTCCAACGCATCCCACCAACCAGCGACTGAAGCCGGCCCCTGCAATTCTCGTGAGAGCCTAGGGAGCGCTTTCGCCAAAACGCACAAAAAACAAAGAAGCTTCGTCCGCGCGCACTCTCTTTACTAGGGTTCTTATAATGAGAGCAGTAAACATAAAATATAGACAACACGAGGAAGTAATTACAACCAGCGCTTTCCTTTGTGAATATAGATGCACCGCAAATAAAAATCCACTAAGTTTCAGTTCCTGCTTCATTAGGTATGCAGGTTGCCATGTTGGAGTGGTACGTATTCATCCTGTCATTATGTTTAGGGGTGGGCGGCGTCAGAAAAGCACAGAAGTATACGTATTTATGGTAGTAAAGACTTCCATACCTGTTTCACTTTTTATAAATGGCACATATTTATAATAATATAAATGCGTTACATTAGGAAAACAAGTCAGGTCCCGGGCCGCGCTGTGATTGGCTGACGTCACGGGGGTGTCCCGGGCCGGCAGCCAATCACAGCGCGGCCCGGGAATGACGTCACGGGGGTGTCCCGGGCCGGCAGCCAATCGCAGCGCGGCCCGGGACAAAGGGGCGGGGCTTAAAAAAGCACCAGAAACGCCCCCGAATCGCGTTTTCGTGAGAAACCGCGATTGACAGCCTCTGTCTCCCAATGGCTAGCCTCCATTTATGGAGCTAACCAATTGGAAACAGAGGCTGTCCTAACCTCACTATTGAAAACAACAGATTTCGATCTGGGAGGGGCTTCGCCCCTCGCCAGGTTACGAAACCTAAAAATGTGTCATTTACAATACCAATAGCTCACACTTACCTAATGCGAAACCTATTGCTTTGCAAATGCTTGTTACTGATGTCTGCAAACACATTCTCCAACCAATGCTGCTCTAGCCCCTCTCCCTGCAACCTGCTGCACCCTCTCTAGCCATTCACCACTCATAATCTGTCTTTGGGATGGAAATCACAACGTTCCATTTGTGACTCCTTAGAACACAGATAAAGTAATCCTAGTCTAATCTTCACATTTGGTTAATAATGTAACCAAGTGGGTTTGAGAATGGGACCAATGTAGGTAGTAGCGGATCCTCGAGGGAGTGCTGTGAGGCGGTGGGCCGGGGCAGGGGAGGGACAGAGTGAGGGGTAGTAAACTCCGGAATGCGGCCATACTGAGTCGTGTATAAATAAATAAATAAATAAAACAAATTACATTGCGAGGGCTGCAACTCCAATTCTGCGTTGCAGCGCGCAATGTATTCCTTTTATTTATTTATTTATATACGCATATCCAAAACCCAAATATCCATTCGCAATCTTTTTAGGCGTGTCGCACATTACAAAAACCTATTGTGCGTTCTCAAATGCTCCTATTTTGCGACTTGGAGCAGTTGCGACCACAAATGGGGTTAGTACATCTGTCCCTTAACTCGTTATTGCACAGATACATGGCGTTGCCCTAGCAATATGCTCTGCCACAAGAGAGTACAATGGTATTTCCAGATCTTAATTGATGATTAACAAATCAAATACATGTTCCCACTTGGCTTTCTTCGTGCAATCTTCTCCGTTGTTTTCTGTCAGCGTGCATTCATTCTAAAGGCAATAGCTTGATTAGAGTGTTCTTTTTATTCTTCCCTTTTTGGAGTTATGAGTGATGCATATTTTGACTGAGGCTTGGACACCACAGAGCTGCATAATGAAAGGCCCCGGCCAGGCACAAGGGACGGAGCAGACAGCAGTGCGAGTACTGACTGCAGAGCTGAAAGTCATTGAAGACGGGGATGGACTGCCCAGGCCGAGGGGTTCATTAAAGAGTGATTTTGCACGCCCTTTGTTCATCTGTTCCCCAGCACGGGGGGCACATTGGCGGCCGGTATGTGGCCTGGCTGTCTTCAGCCCCATAACCACTTCCTTTGTGCGCGCGGCCTCGGCACGGACAGGTCTGTCAGACGGCACAGCCGGCGGCGGGGGCCGCGGACAATGCTGCTCTGTTATGCCTACTTATCAAGCAGGGAATCTGCCTTTGAAGGGGGGGTTGGGGGCAGGGCGAGGGAGGGGGGTTATGGGAGTGGGCCCTCTTCTGATTGATTTTGTATCCTGCTGCTTTGAATATCTGAAGGGGCTACAACCCCGACTGGGCATATGGAGGTATCTGTTTATGATTAGATGACGTGGAGAGGCGGCCTGAGGGCACTGCCCCGTCCGACATCACGGGCAAAAAATGTTGCTGAGGGCAAGTTCACAACAGCATGGGCCTTCCGGCGAGCATGCATACGTAAAAAAAAATGTATATAATTTCCATATTTGAAACTCTCCCTTGGTGCATACCAGGGCTTTGAATTCTGAGAGTTTCTTGCAGGTCGCTTTGTCATTTTATAAAAGTACACCATATAAATACATCAAGGATGTTGGATGTTTCCATAACACTATATAAATATACATACATATTAAATAAAGGCTTTTGGGTAATTTCATAGCACGTTATAAACATACATTATTAATAAATAAAGGGTATTGGGTATTTTCATAGCACCAGAATCCTTCCTATAGCTCTTTTATGGAACCCGGTTG
Source organism: Lissotriton vulgaris (assembly GCF_964263255.1). Taxonomy (NCBI): domain Eukaryota; kingdom Metazoa; phylum Chordata; class Amphibia; order Caudata; family Salamandridae; genus Lissotriton; species Lissotriton vulgaris. Next base: position 453,698,406 of record NC_141685.1, on the reverse strand, counting down.
AAATAGTTGTCATGTGTAGCATCACGGCGATCACCTTCATGTAGGGAACGTTGATCTTCTCTGAGCACCTACATCCAGGGGGACTTGTCTAACATCTATACAGCATTCTGCAAGACACACAAGAGGTTTAGCGAATGCCTCCAGGATGCAAGGGACACCATGTTTCAGTTGTACGTCTCCCTCCTACATTATTAGCCTGATTAAATGTCAGTAAACCAAGCCTCAACTTCCAGAATGAGATATATTGTTAAATTTTAGCGTACGGCTGGAACTTTGTGCTCCACAGTAACATCGATTCAGAAAAGGGGGGGGGGGTAACATTGGGCCCTATATCTACCCCCACAAATAATTGGACCATCCCGTCTTTTAAAAGTGGAACGGGGTGAATTTATTTGCATGTAGCAAAGGGCCAATGAAGGCCACCTAGACAATGTCTGATGAACTATCCTAAAAGTTGATAATGGAACTGCGCTTACCTGGCACAGAATAACACGCAAAGGCATTGGAGAAAACCAAAACGAAATATAAATACCAAAAAGCTGCAGCAGCAGGAAAAAATAAAATGTTAATATCCTAGAGTTATTATCATTTTATTTTTCCTTAATTTCACTGCTGCAAAGCAGTGGGACGAAGTTGCTCCGCCTTAGCGGAGGAGCCACCACTACTTCAGGCAAATACCAGCAAACATATGTTTGGTGCTCTGCTTTTACTGACAAGCAGGAAGTAGTGAGGAGCAACACAGTGTGGGGAAGGGTACTTGATGTCAAAGCAGCACACAAGAGCTAACAAGCATTTACAATGCAACGGTTTCGCCTTTGTAAAAGTTAGAGCTATTGGCATTGTAAATGACAATTTTTTATTTATGTGTTGGTTTTGAAAATAGATAAATAAATGGCATTGCCATTTACAATGCCAATAGCTTAATCTCTCGCAAACAGTAAAAACGATTAATAATGACTAACCTCCTTCTTATCAAAGGACCAAAAACCCTGCCTTAAGTTGCAGTTATTAAAGAGCTTGCTGACAATTAGGAGCTCCCTGAGTAATGGTGTGTGTTTTGTAGGTGGGTGTGTGTGTGTGTGTGTGTGCACGTGTGTATTGCTGACATGCAATGCTCACATTCAATTAGGGGCTCCCTGAGTGATGGTGTGTGTGTTTGTAGGTGTGTGTGCGCGTGTGCACGTGAGTATGCACATGTGTACGTGTGTGTGTGCATGATCATTGTGTGAATGAACGTTCACGAGTGTGTATGAATGTGTGCATGTGAGTGAGTGTGCATATGCATGGATCCACAAGGCATCAATTATGCACCAGACCAGAATGTATGTGCCACTCTAGTTCGTTGGTCTGCAAGGATTTTTTCATCATGCCCTCTGAGGCAATCATGGACCAGAAACAATGTTTACTGCATGTGTGAGTGAAAGCAAGTGAATGTCAGAATGCATATGTTTGTATCTGTGGCAATGTGTTGAAAGTGGTGCGTGCATGTGTGAGGGTAAGTGTGTGAAAGAGAGATAGTGTGCAAAAGGCCTTGAAGGGCTGGTGTCAATATGCAACAAATGTCAGCAACTCATTCTCCTGCTCATCTATGCAATCATAAACCAAAATGTACGTGTGTGTTCGTGCATGTGCACTCGTGTAAGTGTGTGTCTGTGCGCATTTGTGGAAGAATGCACAAGTGTATTAGAATGTGAATGTGTGAATAATGCGTACACAACTCTAGCTAGGTGGTCTGGCATATTCGGCCTCCCATTAACATACTCACTGAAGCAAACATAAACTAAACCAAATCTTGTGTGTGAGCTGTAGGGTCTGTTTCCCTTGCGAAAATAAGAGGTGTGAAGCAAATGACCACATGGGAGTCAACCCCGAGCTCCCAAAGTATCATTGCCTGCAGGGGAATGAAATCAAATCATGATGCCTATAAAATATAACAGCTTAATGTAACACAAGATAAGTAACCTAAAAATCACTTGACAAATATGACATTTGTGTTCAAACAAATTTAAAACAGAATAGCAACACAAAACACAAATATACAATTTAGACTGTAACGTAAGATAAACACACAAACATATAATGCTATAACGTAACATACTTTAACATAACATACTATAACATAATTATTGCAGAGAACGCGGTGCTTGGCAGGACATATGTGAATTACGTCACATAATTTGAAAAAACCCTCTGTCACAAACAGGCTGTGATGGTGAATGACATCATATGTTTTTAATAATTAACCCACGGAGTGCTGAATTGCACATGTCACAACTGGCTCTAGAGTCGTCTGCACATGTTTTGGATGTTAAAGGTCACTTCTGTGGTGCTAGCGGCTGGAGTAGCTGACACTAGCCCCTTCCCATTTAACACTGTCTGGTCTTTGAGAAACGAGAGGGCTTTCACTCACAGATAGTAGGGGAGGGGCCCTGGGGTCGCCAGGGGTTCGGTGTAGGGCAGGGGGAGCCGGACAGTGGGTCTGCGGCACCTGAGAGCGGTGGAGAGAAGGGAGAGAAAGAATAAAGAGCCGGGGGAGGGGGGGCGGGGATGCAAGAGGGGGTTGGGGTAGGGAGTGTCCGCCGCCCACATAGCAGCATAGGAGCCAGCCAGCTCACTTTGAGAGGCCGCCCCTCCCTGTCCCAGAGTTTGGTGCAGGAAAGTGAGGGCTGAGACTGGACCAGGGGCGAGGAAGGCTCAGACTGACGAGGGGCATGAGCACGGAGAGGGGCAGTGAGAGTGCTGAGATCAGAGCAGGGAAGGATGGGCTGAGATTTGACCAGGGGGCGAAGAAGGCTCAGACTGACGAGGGGCAGTGAAGAATTGAGTGTGGAGCTGAGCTGTGAGGGGCTGAGTATGGAGCCGGACAGTGGGAGGGCAGCAAGGGCTCTGAGGCTGGACCAGGGGAGCGCACAACTGGAAAGCACACTCCAACTCCGATAATCAATTATGCACCAGACCAGAATGATAAGCAATGGGCGAAATACATTCCAAGGGAAGCTTTCAAAATGCCCACAAGAAGTCTTTTCGAAGGCTGCCATCTTATGTGGCAATTCCTTTACAGCTAGGGAATGGAATCTGAACAATGAGCCGAAGTACTGGCGCTAGCTAAGCTAGAAGCACCAGCTGTGCTGGAGGGAAAGAGTAAGGATAAGCTAGCACTACCTATGCTGAAGAGATTGCGAGGAGAAGCTGGAGGGGCTAGCTGTGCAGAGGCTGTGTGCATGAAGAGGGACCAACAATCTGCCAATGCAATGGGCTCTATTTATAGACCAATTAAACATGACCTTCTTCTGATGTCTCCGGAGTGGATCCATTATTGTTGGAGACATTTCTGGAGCTGTGGTTTACTGCGCATGGACAGGAAGCTCCATGCACGTGCAATTAAGTGCACGCCAGGAAGCGAGATCACCAACCGACTCACCCGGTTCCCCTGGCCGCCGACGTATACCATCGAGTAACGCGGCATCCCCCGCCTGACTGTGGGCGGCCGTTGTTTCCAACACCTCACCGCCTTCACCCATTGAGGTAACTGGCATTTAGAGGCTAAATCATTTTTAAGGCTTTCACTGAAAATGTCCTGATGATGGTCCCCGTGATTTACTAGGGGTCCGAAACGCCGTCGACCTTTTAAGTACCAAAAACAAAAATGTGATTACTATGTGTTTTAAGGTGCTTTGTTGTAATACTCTGTACAATTGCATTTATGACAGAGAAACGTGTTTTGCCTTATAAAGCCCTTCCTTGCTCTCTATATCCACCTTCTGTACCCGTTCTGTAAGTGCTGGGCACAGGCTTGTGTTCCACACTGGCTGACCTTTGGAAGGTACTCTGTGTGACATAACTACATGAACATTGAGTAAACTATGAAAGACCACTGTACGGCTGGACATGTCTCTCTTAATATAGATTGACTCTGTCAATATTTTATTCCCTTTCAACTTTCCTGTATGCATGGGACCAATGTTGTTTGAAAGACGTGCAATTAAGTGCTGCGCCTTTTATTGATGAGTAAAATACAATTAATAACCAGCGAAATAAAATATGGGAGCTCCCCGGATCATACTGGCGTCCATCGCCAGCTCGTCTATGCGAGGCTAGCTTTGTAATGAGCCTTTGGACTCCTCGAGCCATGCAGCCCCCCCCCAAAAGATGTGCTCAGGGTCCCAGCACACCTGACAAACTTGAAGCAAGTGTGCAGGTTAAAAATGCCTCTAGGATCCTCCTCCGGACGTGAAGTATTTTAATGCTAAGGTCCTAGGACAAGGTTAAAAAGATATAGGGCAGATAGCTTTAAGATTAAATTGGTCTATAATATCCTGATGATGGTCTACATGTTTCAGCATTTGTACCATAAATGTATATGCTTTCTTCAGGACCAAGAGTGAGTTTGAGGACAACAAACCTCATGCAATTTTAGTACACAAAAAAGGTGTACTATCCAAGTGGGGGTGAACCCGTTACAGTTTTTCACCTTGAAATCTGGTTACCAGCGTTGCTGCTAGTTAGTAGCAGGGATCCTGGCAGGGGACGGTGTCTGTAGTCAAACTTATATCAAGATTGTCCATCCTCGTGGAAACCTATTGCGGTCCAGCGGCCACGTGCGCATGAAGGGGAGCCTTACTCCGAAGACGGTGCTCAGGTTCACAACGCACCTGAACCCTGCAGTCCTGGAAGGGAAGAGCTCCGTGCTGTCATTAGAAGGTAAGATGTGGCTGGCAAAGGATGATAGAGGTCATCTACATGCTGCATTGTTCCCTCCCAGAACCCAGGTTATCTTCAAAATATCTCAGGAAGGTTTGGTTGGATAGGACAGTCCCATTCCTAAATGGTGTGTGAGTGTGAGGTTGAGCAGGAGGCGCTAGCTATGCTGCAGAGTGCCACGATGAGATGAAAGCACTCTCGAAACTGGGAAAGAAATGCAAATGTGATCTAGAGAGAGAGTGTGACAATGAGCCGAAGTACTGGCGCTAGCTAAGCTAGAGGCACCAGTTGTGCTGAAGGGAAAGAGTAAGGATAAGCTAGCACTACCTATGCTGAAGAGATTGAGAGGAGAAGCTGGAGGCGCTAGCTGTGCAGAGGGTGCGCTGGAGGCGCTAGCTATGCTGAAGAGAGGATGAGCTGGAGGCGCTAGCTATGCTGAAGAGAGGGTGAGCTGGAGGCGCTAGCTATGCTGAAGAGAGGGTGAGCTGGAGGCGCTAGCTGTACAGGACACGGAGAGGGTGAAAGTTTGAGCCGGAGATGGTGAAGGGATGAGTGGGAGAGGGTGAAAAGATGAGTTGGAGAGGGTGAAAGGATGAGCCGGAGAGGGTGAAATGATGAGCCTGAAAGGGGGGGAGGAGGATGAGCCGGAGCGGGTGAAAGGATGAGCCGGAGAGGGTGAAAGGTTGAACCGGAGAGGTTGAAAGGATGAGCCGGAGAGGTTGAAAGGATGAGTCGGAGTGGGCGCCCCTCCGCTATCCCCCAGACTGCGCCCACGGGCGGTGGAGGGAGGCGTCCGGATACAGATGGATCCTGAAGGCCCCGGGCCGTGTCAGGCTCGGTTGTTCCCGCCTGCAGCTCTCAATGGGTTATAATAGAGCCATTTGTGGCCCGAAGCCAGGCGAGGCTTGAACTGCAAGGTGACCGTCTTTCGGGTCTCCGGAAGCGCATAGAACGGGTTGTATTAACATATATCATTTTAATTACAAACCCGACTGATTAACCCGTCAAACCAAAGCAGGGAGAGCACGGGAAGGGCCGTGAGGCTCGCAGCGCTGCGCCTGACGCCGGCTGCAGCAGGGACTCCATGCATGCATGTGTCCCAAGAGCAGACACCATGGACCAGCCTGGCTCTAGCGCCCAGAGGGCCTCCGTGAGGCGCATGAAACCAGAGACCTCGTCACTCGTAGAACAAGCATTAAGCACGGGCACACGGACAGCGGGAGGGGGGGCGGGAACTGGCAAACGGACAGCGGGTGTGGGGGCGGGAACGGGAAAACGGACAGCGGGAGGGGGGCGGGAAAGGCACGGACAGGACAGCGGGAGGGGGGGGCGGGAACAATCAAAGCACTCACCTGGACCTGGACTTCCTCCGGCGGCGGTCGGCCGCAGAATGACCAAACAAAGCATCTACTACAAAAAAAAATAAACCCCGCCCAGCGCCACACTGACTTGATAAAAGGGGCCGGATGAGGAAAATTCTCAGAAACGCCCACGAGTCGCTTCGCAGAATGACGGACGCCTCTGTTTTCCAATGACTAGCCTCCATTTATGGAGCTAGCCGATGGGAAACAGAGGCGGGACAAACATCCATACTGCAAAACAAAAGATTTCGCCTGCGCGAAATGCTGCTTGCGCAGCTTTCGACAGGCGAAACCTAAAAATGACAGGGACTCTTACGTGCTGAATGAAAAAAAAAGTAGTTCTCTAAATTTGAGCAGTGGAAGAACCCATCTAAACTCATAGAGGTTATGCTCCAGAGGTGGGACAAACACAATAAAGAGAAAGCAGGTCATCAAATAAGAAACAAGCAAATGAGCGTGACAATAAAGACAGCCAATGGTAAGTAATGGGTCGGCTGTAATCCTACAATAAGTTCACAATAGGCCTTTTGCAACCAAACAGCTTGCACTGTCTGGCAAGTGAAAACTAAAAAAAGAACATGAGCTAAGGCACACACACAGACCCATACTTCCCATACTTTCCCACCTTCTTTCCAGTGGCTCTTGGTCAGAGCAGTGTGTCTGATAACCAAGAGCTACTTCCAACTGCTTATAGTACTTACATAAAAGATTTCACCATCTACATACCCTCTGAACATCTGCACATTTCCGTATTGAAATCAGGGGCGTCATAAACCCCCTACTTTACCAGCGTGTCTTAGTGCCACTTGGTAGTGCTTTGTAACATGAATCAATTAATCAGAGACATTGGCCTCCGAACAGAAACTCGTAAACACTCTGTAAAACAATAGTTAATGCAGCTGTGGGGTGGGGGAATAAATGGGACAAGAGAGCACAAACGTAAGCATGGGAGGGATAATGCAAGGGTGGTAGGGCTGATCGAGGGATGGATGTATTGAGAGAAGGTTGGGAAGAGGATGGAGGGAACGATGGATGTGTGGTTTCAGAGAAGGACGGAAGGCTAAAGAGAGGATAGATAGAAGAGTGGATAAATTAATGGAGAGAAGAATAAATGGATGAATGGATGGAAAGAAAGGAGGGCAACTAGATGAAGAAAAGGATGGGTGGTGAGGTTGCAGGAGGGAGGCAAAAGAGAATGGAGACATAGAAGGATGGATGGCTAAATAAGCACTGGCAGAGCAAAAAAGTCTCACCTTAGAGACCCATTGGCTGTGCCAATGTCTTTTTTCAAGCAGTACAGCCTCAAAGCAGGTGCTGTATTGCATGAAGAAAAGATAAACAAGCATTGGCATAGCCAATAGGTCTTGCCTTTGGGACCTTGTACGTTTTTAGCCAGAGCTATTGGCTTTGCCAATGTCTTTAAGCCATGGTGTAGAGCAGTGTGCTCTACAACACACAATTTACCCAAAATTCAAGTGGAAATCCCAGTAAACTTTATCCATTTTCAAGACGAAAGTCTCATCAGTTTCAACAAATACTTTTATTTAAGGCTGTTTCACAGCAACCTTTACACTGACGGCACCTAAAATACAGTGAGAGCAGTTGTCTCATTGGGACCGATTTCTAAGAATAAGCATCAAAGTTAAAAGAATAAGCATCAAAGTTAAAAGAAACTCCCGGCCGCAAAAGTGAACGGCAACCCCCACACCGAGTCGTGTGCAAACTGTCTGGGGCCCACCCCACTCCACAACTACGCAACGTGGCTCTGGCCGCAACACACCTACAACGTAGCTGATGGCACTCCCACAGGGGCACAAGACCCTACACTCAGAGGCCCCAACTCTGAAGTGCTTAGAAGCTGGGTCCAACTATCGCCAGTTCGGGCACAGCAGAAAGCAGCTCAAACAACTGAAGCTGCTGTAAGTCCCTGCTTTCATGGGTTTGGAAAATGGACAACACGTTCAGTGAGGGGGAGAGAGAAACGGGCCAGGCCAAACCACACCTCAAAACACAGCACGTAAAATGTACAAACTCAGTGATGCGGCTCGTCTGGCGGGGGCCGAGGAATAGTTGAGGTCCCCTGTACCTTTATTGAGCATGAACCTCTTTACTGAGGAGGGAGACTACATTCACGCAGTGGCTTTCCAGTTTGCAATGCAGTGGGGGCTATGCAGAGGTCCGTCATCAGGACATGCAGAATTCTCCCTGTACAAGGTCCCCATTTCCCTGCAACCCGTGCTCTTCACCATTTCTCTGCCGGTTTTATAGCGAGAGGATGACAGAGGGTGCCCGCCCTTGGCCTCAGGCAGTTCCAGTCCTGACCTTAATACATGGTTCAAGTTTCACAATAAGCCGAGCCTAATGAAACTGAACACTTGTTTCTCCGCGACCACTGAGCTCGACCTCACGTGTAAATAAGAGTTTCTCCTCAACATATCTCAGAAGTCCTTATTTTGTAAATGAGTGTGTGCCCTGAACGGAGTGGGGGGCACATTAGGCTGCCCGCTCACCACCTATCCCCAGCCCTGATGCCTCTGTTCCCGCCCGTGCCCAGCGCTGCTCAAACGCCACGAGCGGGACAAAGCAAAGGAGAAAAGAAAGGCAGGGGCATACAGGAGTGACAAGTGCTCCCCCACAGGGACACACTTTTACAGTGAGATGTCGCTTCAATGTTACCCCGCCCAACTGCAAAGATCCCAGAAAATCGGTCCAGGGTTAAGCAACTTGTGACTGGAGAAATCAAAGCTTGCTGCACGTGCTGCCCTATGATAGCTATCCTGCCAGTCACGACGCCAGCTAAAGCTCTGCGGGCAAACCGGTCGGACTGGGGCTCCCACAAACTCTGAACTGGCCAAAAGTGCCCGGTCAGACCAGTACCCCTTCCCTGCGAGCAAGTGAGAGGCAGTGACAGCTCTTGTCTCTGAGCAGGTCTTGCTAATGCAAGTTACTATGCCTGCACTGATATGCCCCCGCACTGATCAGAAAAACCGACCCCAGACCAAGGACACGACCGCATGTCTAGCGGGGGCAGGGCACCAATAACTCAAAACCTCCACCTCACTGTGCACCACCAATGCTGATATAAACCAATGAGCCACTAAAGGCCATTGAGCGTGCCCCAGTAGACCTGGACTCACCGTAAAATCACCAACACTGCTCCCAGGCAAACGGCACACCAAAGCACAGCGAGGTGAGCACCCATGGCTACAGACGGCGTGTCTGACGCGCCTAAAATACCGTGAGAACAATTGTCTCATTGGGACCGATTTCTAAGAATAAGCATCAAAGTAAAAGAAAAACGCGCGGCCGCAAAAGTAAACGTGACCGCAAGACAGGCAAATGTAAACAAACACGGGTGCGATAATTGGAAACAGATGGCGCCGCTGCTCGCTCCCACAAAGTGGATGCCGTACATGCACGAGTGCTCTTTGGAAACAGTGCAAGCACATGCACGAGTTTTCGAAAAAGTACAGACCGATTTCAAGAGGTCATCTCCTAAGCATCGCTTGCGAGCTGCGCTAGGCTCGACCTAAAAAATAATAAAAGAGTAAGCACATTAGCATGGCCTTTGGGCCATGTCATTTTGTTGGCACATGTATGTGTTAAGCAAACAGTTTGAGGTGTCCTCATGGCTTGCTATCACTCCTATATCTGAAGTTATTAATATCGACATTGTGGACTATACCTCTGCCCCTTGTCCCACTGGGCTGCGGAATGCCGATCGTCTTGGTGACCATACTCTTAAATGTAGTATTATGAGCTGGAATATTGCGGGTCTAAGGTCGATAAGAGATGACCCCAATTGGTTATCTTATATAAAAACCTATGATATAATTGCCCTCCGGGAGACCTGGGACAGGGAGGAACATTTTTGGTTGGACGGTTTTAGCTCATATTTTGTACCTGCGCGTCCAGCCTCGGCGGGCAGAACAAAAGGGGGCCTGCTGTTTCTCCTCTCTTTGGACCTAAGGGGCTCTGTAAAAAGGTTTGAGATTGACTCCCCCCATTGTTTGATACTGGAGCTTAGTGAGCACAATCACCCAAAGTTTTATTAGTGAATATTTATAATTCGGGGGAGTGCGATTACGTAAATCAACATTTAAGTACCCTGAATCATTTTCTTATGGATTATAAGTCCAAGCAATCCACTTTTCCCTATTATGTCCTGTTAATGGGTTATTTTAATACACATTGTTCAATTGACGACCATATGGCTTTAATTATGCCACGGCTCGGCATTTTGAGCACAATAGGCGAGGCGAGAGCCTTGAGTCTCTTTTAACTGATGCTGATCTATTTGAACCTAGCTTTGTTAACTCCGAGGATCGGTGTCCCACATTTAAGGCTAGTAACCCTATTATAGATTATATTTTCATGTCCCCTACATTATTGAACAAAGTTAACTTTTATAATGCTCGGGAATCCCCTTTGAGTGACCATAACCCGGTTGTTTTAATTTTGGATATTAGCTGTGGCATTCTGGGTAAGGGTGGTAGGAACCAGGCCCCGATTAAGGTATTACCCTGTGATCAGGGAAGGAAGCTTAGATCGGCCAATATAACCCCTGACACATTCCTTAGGGGCATGTGGAAGAATTGCTCAGATGGTATTTCCATCTGTATTGATCCTCTACTAAGTATGCAGTACTCAGAGCTTTTGAAGCCATCCGTAGCCAGATAAGCCTTGACCTATCTACTAAAACCAAAATAAAACCTAAGTGTGGCCCAAAGTGGTTTGATGAGAAATGCTCACATGCCCATCGCGCACTTTCCCTTGCCTTGAAAAAACAACCCCGGGATAGGGATTTGATAGTTAGGTGGAGGAAGGAGTATAAGCTTGTCCTTCACAGTCGGAAAAACAAGATAAAGGAAGAGGCTTGGAACTCGTTATTGTCTGTGGAGGTATTAGGGATAGCTTTACGTTCTGGACCATCATCAGCACTCCATTTGTTTTTCGGGGGAGGATACAGAAACATAGGATTGTAATATCACAGAAGCTCAGTGGCTTTCTCATTTCAAGGCGATTTATGAGCTCAGGGGGCCTGTAGACTGCACCCCATGGTCCTCCCTATATCAGTCCAGTACCCCGATTGAGTTTAACGAGGGGGAAATTGAGAAGGCGATAATAGATACTGCTAGTAATAAAGCACCAGACTGAGACGGGGTTCCCGCAGAGCTCTTTAAAAGTAACTCTCAATTTTGGGCAAAAATCCTTGCTAATGTCTTCTGTGCTGTGAGTACAGTAGGCTTCCCGGCCTCCTGGTCTAAATCTATTATTATTCCTATTTTTAAAAAGGGGCAGCGATGGGACCCCCGGTGTTATAGGCCGATATCCCTCATTGACTCCTCTGTGAAAATCCTGGGAAAGGTTATTTTATCTAAAATCACAGACTGGGTAAGTGAAAGGTGTATTCTGTCTAATTTGGAATATGGATTTAGATGTGGGAGGAGTACTATGGATCAGTGCTTCAACTTGCATCTTTTATTAGGCAAATACACCATGGCCAAGGAGGGTTGTCTAACAACTGCTTTTTTGGACTTTTCCAGTGCGTTTGATCTGGTCAATAGATCAAAGCTCTGGAATACTTTAATGGAAAAGGGACTTGACCCCTGTTTAGTTTATTTTTTAGCTAAACTTCACCAAGACCTCACAGCCTCTGTTAGGTTATCCCAGGCTGGTGACTGCACTAGATCTTTTAACTCGGGAAAGGGCGTCCGGCAGGGATGTATCTTGGCGCCCCTGCTTTTTACTCTTTATGTGAACGATCTGAACAAATCGCTTGTTGAGGCTGCATTGGATATTCAACGAGTGGGAGAGTATCCAATCCCTGTTTTCCTCTACGCAGATGATGCGGTTCTTTCAGCCCGTACGGCAGTGGGTCTACAGCGGCTTTTAGATGCTATCGGGGCATTCATGAACTCACTGGATCTGATTGTGAATAATGGAAAGTCACACACCATGACAGTAGGTCATAGACCTAGAAAATCATTGTAATGGTGTGGAGGTTTCTTCTGTGTCTTCCTTCACTTATTTTGACGGCAGGTCATCCTGGGTTCAACAACAAAAAGTCAAAAAGAATGCTGTCACTCCAGCTTCCTCATCCCTTTTAGGATTTGCACGGCGTTTAGTTGCCAGGCCTATAGAGGCTATCCTTAAGGTTTAAAAGGCCAAGTGCATGGCTATTGAGGCCTATGGATCCTCTATATGGGGCTATAAAGATCAGGCCGGCATACAGATAGCTAAAAACACATTTCACATTCAATCAACTCAGTTGTACGCCATACATCAGGAGCTAGGGCTAGGTTATGTTACTGATATTTTGAGAACAGCTCTGTTGCTTTGCTGGCTCAAAACCTGGTTGAATCCCGAATTAACCTTGAACCACCTGATTTTACGAGACTGTACTGCGCTGGATAAGTCTGTAAAAATCAAATGGTTGGCATACATTAAAAGTATGTTTTCTAAATTAGGACGACCAGAGCTCTATGAGGAACATGGTAAGATTCGGAAGGAGGATGTATTGTGAGTAAAACTGAATTTTAAGAACCTCTTGTCTGTGGGGCGAAAGAACAGGAGTTATGCAAACCCTTAGTTAGGGCCCATTATTTGTTAAAAACATCTATTAAAATTGAAACTTATCTGTTAATTGTTAACAAGTCGTACCACAGATGGCTCCTAACTAGGTTGTGTTTTAATTTGATTCATTTAACATTGGGGGAGTTTCAAGGATGGTGTAATCCTGAAGATGCTGAACCTTGCCAATGTGATAATTTCTCGGACCAGGACACGTTACATTTAATTATGTTTTGTGACTTTTTTTCCCATATTCACATGAGATTTTTGTTACCTATCCTGAGAGGAAGGGGTGTCACCCAGGTTAGACCAGCGTTAGTTTTTCTTCAATCTTTGTGTAACCCTGGTGATATTTTTAATATTGCATCCTTTCTGGTAGCCGCAGTGAGGATTAAGAATAAGAGAACTTTGAGGACGTTACCATCTTAAGTTGCCGCCTGTGGTCTTCTGCTAGTCTCAGGTCAAGGGGTCGAACGGGTGATAGGGTTTTATAATGATTTGAAATATTGCCTATGTATTTTGACTGTTATGCCTAAAGATTTGTAATATTGTTGTCTCTGTTCCGTTTTTGTACTTTTATGATTTTAAGTAGTCAAATAAAGTGGATTGACCGACTGAAGCAAACATGTGCGTGCCTACAAAATGACTCTGGCAAGCGGCTGCGCCATTGTGCTTTCTTTTAAAAATGTTCATGGGAACAGTGGTCAGGGTAGCATGTCATTGATTGTGGAGGGCAGCAACATGAAGTGGGGGTGAAACAGATGAATGGATGAGAGACAAGAGCAACATGGAGGAGATTGGGGGTACATAAGCACGTAGCCGCATGAGAGCAATATTGAGGAACAGAAGCACACTGGTGAAAGAAGGCAACATGAGCATGGGAGGGGAACAGAAACACACAGGTGAGACAGCATGAGGCTGGGGCAGAGAAACTCACAGGGGAGAGAGATCAACATGAGTGCAGGTGGGGGACAGAAGCACATGAATGAAAGAGAGAGCGCCACGGAGAAGAGAAGCACCTGATAGAGACCGGTTGAAAACACATGTACTCTAATGAAGTACATAAAAATAAAAAAGTAGCTCTCAAAATGAAAGAAGTGGAAGAACACAAGTACTTTGGCTATGATCCAAATGTGGGGCAATCACAAGGAGAGGAAGTAAAGCCCACAGAAGCTAACAAATAAGAAGTAAGCAAATGAGAGTCACAGTACAGCCAACCAATGGCAAGCAATGGGTGGGCTCTAAGCCCACTCTAAGCTGATGATAGTCTCACAACTGTCTACCATGCAAGACCTAAAAAAAATCTTGCAGAGAGAGGCAACATAGTATGGAAAGAAAGCACAACATTACAGCATGTATTCAAGGGAGAAAGGAAACAGACATGGAACGCATAAGGAAAGGAAGATGTGTACACCCTGAAGCATATAATGAAGACCAGTAACTCTGGAAAATGTAATTGTTCACAAATGTTCCATAAATTTGTAGTTTTGAGATGAAGTCAGATGGAATATTGTAAACTGCCCAACTCGCCACCCAGTTTAACAGATATAACCATTCATTTAAGGGGTGCTGTGCTGACAATATAAATGTGTACAATAGCACACCCCAACCGCCATACACACTGGATCCTGACTTTATTTCATGTGTTTACAGTCATACTCTCATGTACCAAATAATGCATGTCAGGAAAGGCACTGGTTCTCAGGCACCAAGTGCCACATCGCCTCCTCACAATCTTGCACTGCACAGGCTGAGACAAGTTCGTAAAAAGCTAGTGAGGCACCGGTTGTGGCTCTGACACACTGAGCCCCCACCAATGCTGCTTGGCAGGGGTCGCCTTCACTGGATAAGTGCATATGAACACCATATGTGCCATAACAAGCCCCACCCATACTGGCTCTCACTGGTTGGGTGATTGTTTATCAGCAGAGCCATATCAAGGTAAGTTGCAGATATTTGTAAAGGGTGCTCTGTGCCGTCCCACTCCACAGCACAGAGCAGTAGCCTGATACATTAAAATCCTAAATCTACAGTGGGTAAGGGTTGAACAGACTGGAAGCAGATACATCTTAGAATGTACATACACAGTAGGTAAGACAACACATATAGGGTCTGATAGGCACACACTGGGACAAACAGCAAATATTAGGGCTTGAACATGCATACAGTGGTTAGAAACCATTGCCACTGAGATATTACCATCAGTTTTGACTCTAGTCGGCGTATCCTTGGACCTTTGTGCAAAACTCTGCTGTAAACAAAAATTCAGAAAAACTCAACATTCAAAGTGTTTCTCAGGGTAGCTGCTGTGAAGAATAGCTGAAAACTAGGAAAAGGATGCACTGTGACGCGCTCAGCGCCAGCCGAGTTATAGTGCTTTTTTTCTGGCTTGGAGGTTGTGAAGGGGTAAGGGGCAAGTAAGAATGGGAGAGAGGTCTGGGGAGAGTGCAAGCAATGATGGGAGCTGATGAGAGAGGGCGGGGTGGGGGACGGGGCAAGCAACAAAAGGGGATGGGGAAGGGGGCGAAGGTAAGCGACAAAGGGGGCAGGTGGCAGGGGACGGTGGAAGCAATGTTGGTGGGAGAGGAAAGGGGGAAGTAAGAATGGCCAAGCAACAAAATGGGAGAGTGAGGGGGATGGGCCAAGCAATGATGATAGGGCAAAAATGCAGAAGGGAGACTAACCAAGTACCGACAGGCAGAGTAGGCAGGGGAAAAGACAGGGGAAACAATGACGAGGGGAGATAGGACGGAGGAATGGGCCAAGAAACAGTGTGGGAGGGAGACAGGGCAAGCAATAATGTGGGACAAGAGCGAGAAGGGAAGGCAGCGTGCAAATACATGAACTCTTAGTGTGTGTTGCAAGTAATAGAAAGCGCAAGTAGTGGAATGGATGCTCACAAAGAAAGGAAGCAGGGCTTGTCTATGCTTCATGGGAGGGAGAAACGCATAAAGGGGTACGGGGAAATAACTTTATAGAATTATTTCTGACGGTGAGGGAACTCTGGCAAATAACTCTGCTTGGTGCACAAGCTCATGGGAGACAGACTTTCACTGATTCTACCCATGCCTTCCCACCCATCAGAGGGAAATCACACACCTGTTTCATGACCATTTCAATAATTTTTGCTCATTGGCCAAATTGTCCTAAATCCAGACATGTCTTACTTTCTCCCCCATGATTTTGTTTCTGTCCATTCTCTCTGCAAGGTACTTGAATCTGCAGACTGCTGAAGAGGCACAATTGTCAGCTAAGTTGTCCATATGCATTCAAAGATTGAAAGGCTGATGCATGGCCAATCACCATGAAAGCGAACTTTGGGGCATATTATCGAGCAATAGCGATAATTATCGCTATTGCTTGGTTAGAGACAAAAATGTATTGCCGACCTGCGGCAATTTTTATCGCAGATAAACCTTGGTATTACCAAGGTTTATCGCAAATGCGATAATAATCGGCCGCAATGCATGAATATCGCTGAAAAGTCCGCGATATTCAGGCATTACCGAGCTAATGCTCTTAGCCATGTTATCCACCTCCCATTGGATAACATGGCTAAGAACTGCTCAGGGCAGATGTTAGCTTTTGGAGATATTCGCGCTTAAAAGTTGGTAATAGGAGATAGCGATGTTAGCGACTGTTTCCAGTCGCTAACACCTTGGCACGCCCACTTTGCATGTCATTAGTGATAAATTTCTCTGACATGCAAAGTGGGGCCCAAGATGGTCGCTATATCCTACTAGCTGTCGCTAACTGTGTTAGCGACAGCTAGGTAATAGGGAGATAATTTTATCTCCGCTTTCTTGGCTTTTAAAGCCAAAAAAGCGGAGATAAACCCCCTTGATAATATGCCCCTTGTTTTAAATTATTTCTATGGCCCACGTTAAAGAAAACAAGCACTTTGATTTGTTACGTTAAAGGAAACAAGCACTTTGATGTGTTACGTTAAAGGAAACAAGCACTTTGATTTGTTCACGTTTGAATCTGCTGTCATAAGTTAACATCCATGATTAATCACAAACTTCATGAAAAGTTTACACTTTAAGTGAAAAAATAGCTACGTTTCTCCTTGTACAATGGAACATTGAATGAGGGGACGGAGGAGAAAAGATCTATTTTGCAGAATCGGAACCAAATTTCATCATTAGGTAAAGATATAAAAAAAAATCAGTCCAACAGATCACCTCCCTGCCAGATTGTGAGATTTACACACTCGAGATTGCACCGTACTTTAATAGCATCATTGGAAGCCATAGATGTTATCAAGAAGGGTGGCTTTGGATACATAACCACGTCTGCTTCAGGCTATAAAATAAACCGCAGAAAACCATTAAGCTTTATCACTTCAGGAGTCCCTTTGAAGTCAATTGCTGAGTGCACAAACAAAAAAAGTACCCCATGAAATGCCTGTGATTAATGAAATGAGATGTATTAAGCCAATATACAATCAATGTAGGATTTGATTTCAAGTAGTTTTGTGGTGTCCCTAAAATATATATTTTTTATTAAAATATCAGGAAATACAAAATGAAAAAGTAATAATCATACAAGCCCTAGGCTCCAAGTATTACTAAGAGGACAGTACAAACAATTCTTGTGGAAATTACAGTCCATAATTAGGCATTGGTCAATGCATAAGTCCTGCTAAGTGGTTGAAGTATGTTTGCCATTATTCAAGCAATGTGAAATGCATATTCTGAAAGCATAACACACTCTTGACTCCACTACTGGAAAGGCAATCGACTGAGGCAAATGTACTGTAGCTAAACAAACGTTGAAACAAAGCTGCCATAATTCACTGCTGCAGCTGCTGGATGGGCCAACACATATAAGCTCACTCGTTTGGCAATTGGCTGTCTGATTTACTGAGCGTCGCATGAAAATGAAATATGAAATGGTGATGCACGAAAGGTCTATTTTTCATCCCTGGTGCATCAAAAGAATGGAGATGCTATCCAGGGAATCTAAACCGAATTATCCCTGCCTCAAAGAATGATCCTCTTGCAGTCACAGCATGTTAGTGAAAGGGATAAAAGGCCTACGTATCCATTCCCTGCTTCTGCAATAAAAATCAGAACTTCTTTCAATTTTGGGTAGGGCTCGCACAAGACAAGTCAAACATTTATCAAAGTCAATTTCATGTGATCTAACAAAAGCTTTTGAACTCGACCCAGGGACAAGTATGCTACTTGAAAACAAATCCAGCAATTAGTGATTGAATGAATGAAATTAAACTTATTGCAAAAATGGCCACGCTGAATGTGTGCCGCTTGCCATTAAAACACATACAGTGTAATTCCTCAACCGTACATGTTCCACCACTCCAAGCCTCTCAAATGTAAGGACAGTGCAGCTCTGGTCTGCTGTCTGCACCTGTTGCCTCTGTGTACTGAAGTGCAGATAAAGGTGGGTTTGACAAGTTGATCCTATTAATGAGGAACCTTATAAAGTATTGGAAGGTAGGACCTGTTGTTCCAGGGGCTGCCTTGATGGTCTCCGTAAGAAAGGCATATCAGAATGTAGGAAAAGCCAGGAACAGATCCAGGTGTGCACTAGCTAGGATTCTATTCTATATGTGGACATCATGTGTTTTAGTGGCTGGGTGCATAGTGTGGAAGCTCAGTGGGCAGAAGTCAAGGACATTCTAGGTTTGTTCTTACTCTTGTTGGAGATTCTTTCTTAGATGCTGGCAAACCAGGTGAGGTCAACAATGTGTTTGGAGCGGATGAGCATGGAGCTGTTGAATAATGATCTTTCAGGGTGGGTGAGGTCTGCCTGCTTGCGGGCTGTAAGGTTGGTGTGTGATTTTAGTCAGTGGTTTGGATATAACTCTCGGAGAGGGATAAGTAACAACACACTATCTGGGAATGGTAGCAGAGCTAGCCTCAACGGGGAGTTGAGAGCGTGAAATTAAATGAAGGAGTTGTATGTGAGTGTTGTCAATAGAGGGGACATGGGCCTTGAGGTTGGAGTTAGTGAGGATGATGCTGAGGATAGGATAGATGTTTTCCAAGGTTTGCTTCTAATTCTTAAACTTTGACTGTCAGTGAAGAAATTATTGAATTTGGAGCAAAGGTGCATGAAAAGCTTAATGTAGAGTTTATGAAGTATGGTTGATGAAGCAGATTATGTAATGGAAGTGTCCACTTTGATATTTGGTCCATTCCAGAATTTGATCCTGGTTTCTCATGAGTATTAAGTGACATTACTCACTCACTTCAGTGATTAAAGGGTGTTGAACATCAGGGGTCGTATTATGGAAAGGGAACACCGGCCCTGATTCAGCTGTGGTGAACCTTTAACAAAGGCATCAGACATAAACCAGGGCAGTGCCCCCTATTACCATCAATTCAATGCCATGATTGCTGTGCCAAACAAACACCTGCCTGAGGGTGGGGGTGGGGGGGCAGCACATTAGTGAAAGTAGGACCGCTTGTTTGAAGCAGTCACTCCATTCACAAAGAAAGTGGCACCCAGCTTGCATTTCAAAGGGGGACATAGACTCCCCTGCGAATGGGTGCAGTGAGGGACTCCACTAACCTACAGAGGTATATGTGGGGCGAGGAGGTCCTGGAGGTGCTGGTGTAACTCTCTTTAACCTCTTGCAAGAGTTGCCCTTAGACCTATTTGTGGCACATGGCCACTGTGTTCTCTGACGACTTCCTTGCCAGCACAGAGGCACAGTGTTTCCCCAGTAGCCTAGCAAGAACTTTTGCCGCCCATAGTGGCCCCAGAGGTTGTCACCTGTCGCCGCATGTAAGAGCAGGGGGTGGTGGACATTCCTGTCCTTGCCACCCAACGACGGACGAAGGTAAGAGCGGGGATGGAGGGAGCTGCCCGAAGTGGGCGCCCGCTCCCACCCCCCCTTGCTACTCCACTCTGTTTCCCTCATTAGATTGGGGTCACAACCTCAAGCACGTGAGGTAAGGCAGTTTTAGGAATGCAATATGTGTGCACCAGCATGATCACTATTAAAGAAGGGGTCATGCAAAAATGCTAAGCAAAAGTGGACCAGGTGAACTACTCACACTTGAGATGAGGCAATTTACTATCTATCCTGTAAGTTGCTCAGGTGATGGATACTAAGGGGGGGAGGTGGCTAAGGAGGTCGACAATAGAACAGCACAGACTAATGTTGATAATACTCAATTGTTTTGAATTGATCGTACATGCAACCATCTTCAATTTTTTGTTTGTTTGTCTGGATGAAACATAATGTGTGTGGACTAGCAAAAATAGTATTTTTTTACTTTTACAATAGTAATTCATTATATTTATATGCCATTAGATTGGATCACGGCTCAGTACAATACAGAGAGTTTGCTCTAATAGTTTGATTGGCGAACTTTGATGAAAATACCTGATTTAGATTTTGAAGTATGTTTTGTTCTGTACAAATGAGGCTAAACGATGGAAGCCTTCCCAGGTTTTGCCATTAAACAGGAACACAAGAAAAATGATGTAGTAAAATTTCCAGACAGATCACACACATCCTTAGAATCCCCGCGTGCCAGTGCGAACCGTGTAAAGTCAGGATCCATGTAATCTGAAACACATGACAGGCTGCAAAGCCATCCTTACATACTACTGCAGCGCCATGACCATGTGTGGACCTCTGGAAACAATCATTCTTGATAGGGGTATGAGTATAAGGAGAACAGAAAGATAATGCTCATTTACTGCCCAAATGTTAACAAATATTTGAGCTACACCAACACAATCTCCCCTTTTCAGGCTTAAAGCAAATCTAGAAGCCCTGTCCTGTTGTCTAGGACTTCAGAGGAGATTCTATTATGTCAACACAATTGGCATGAAACAAATCCAGCGAGCATTCCTTATGCAGGACATAAGAAACTGAACATGAGTTCATTCATAATGAAATAAGTGTCTTTTATATTACATTACAGAATTTGAACATTTGTCTTATTGTTCATAATAGGTTTTACAATTGCCAAACTCAATTAGACTAACTGTATTAGTCTAGGGAGGTTGAATAGCTGAGTCAGGACCACTGGGTTGTGACCCATGAGCTTCAGGCCACACATAGGCCTGTGCAGTGGGCATCTTACCAGCCACACAGCAATGTATTAACCCTTTAACTGCTTGGCCTTTCCCCCTCACCCAGTGCTGAGCTCTTTTTTGGCTATTTGAGGTTCTTCACGCCAAATGTGTGTCCTTTTTTCCATGTCCTGGGGATTCTAAAGGTACTGAGGGTTTGTGGATTGCCCTGGAGGGGACTAAGAAAAAAGGCAAAATATAGCTGATTGTTGAGTTTTTGGGGGAAAATAGAAAAAGTGCTATGGATAAAAGTGTCTATCCCCCCCCCTAAAAGTTGCATCAACAAATGATTTGCTGTGCTAAAGTCATCTTTTTTCTAGCTTTCAGGAGCATGCAGAGCTGAATTAAAGAAACTAAGGGGCATATTAGCAAGAACCTTGTTAAAATTATCGCCGTTTTAGCGGCAGGAAACTGCCCCTAAAACGGCGATAATGGGCTTGCTAATATGCGTTATAGAATTCCAATAGAAGCCTAAGTTATGTGTGCAGGACATATAACCTGGGCTTCTATTGGAATTCTATAACGCATATTAGCGAGCCCATTATCGCCGGGTTGGCGGCAGTTTCTTGTCGCAAAAAACAGCGATAATTTTAACGATGTTCTTGCTAATATGCCCCTAATTTTTTACCACAGTTTTGGCACAAGAGGTAGCCAATTTTTCCTATTTATTTTGCTCTCAAACTACTTCCAGTTTGTGGTAGAAACTAGTGTGAAACCAATGGATGATCCAGAAAAGTTCCACAAAGTAGACAACATTCTGAATTCAGCAAGGGGTCAGAAGTGTATATCCTTCAAGGTTTTCCCAAAGAAACTAACTGCTGAAATACCGAAATACTGACAATGAGTAGGAAAAAAATGGTCATTTGTGACGTTTTCATCTGTAACTTTTTGTCACGATGGCCAATGCTGCATGAGAGCGGTGCCAGGATTGGAGGGAGCGACCTCACTCGCCGCTCCTAGGGACCTATGCTGTCTCTAACCCAGCTGTCTGGAAAAGACAGTTGGTATCAGTTTGCCACTTCTTATTTTTCATTGAAATTGGCTTTGTCAATGCTTGTAATATGTTGATACAAGCGTGGCCAGTAGCCATCTAGGAATGCTATTTTGTGCATTTCCGAGCTGGCTGTCACATTGATTGCAGACATAACCTGTTGGCTACGTTGGAAGTACAGAAAATAACATTCCAAAGTAGCTGACTATTATTTTCTATACTTTCGAGATGACTACCATATTGTCCACATTGCAGTGTGGCGACCACCTTTGAAGTATAAGAAACAACATTCCAGGATGCCCTCCACTGTAGCTAATGGTTTTAACAATGCTTGAAAAATGCATTAGAAGCACTGGCAAACTAGAAGCAGTGGGCATCCAACGAACATTATTTTCTATACTTCTTGATGGCGTTTATGCAAGCTGGTGGCCATCTTGGAAGTATAGAAAACAATGTTTCAAGGTGGCCACTGGCCACTATAGGCCATTCCAATGCCAAGGCAAACCTACAAGCATCATCAAAGCTAATGGCAGCAGTGGCTGGCAGCAGGCAGAGGGTTGGGAGAGAGAAACCAAGCAGCAGGAGTGCTTGGTTTTAAAAGAGGGAGGTAGAGGGAGCAAAATGGAGGCAGTAGAGAGGGAACCAAAAATGACTGTGGAGTTGGAAACAAAGATGAATGGAGAGGTGGGATATGGGGAGAAAGATGGAGAGGGAGAGAAAGGAGAGAGAAATAGAGTAAGGAACAGGACAGAGACTCAGTGCTCGAGCTCAAATTGCACAGGAACATACAAGTAGAAAAATAGGCCCCTGACATTAGCAGTGGAAAGGGACAAATTAAACAATCTTAAATCAGGGTGCATCATAAATGTTCCTGGGACAGGATAAACACAAGACTAGGAAAGCCATTTGATCAGGAGCAGAGAATTGAAATTCACAAGAAAGCTATCAATTGATGAATTGAACAAGGGACAGAATTAAAGCCCAAACTAAGTATGCATATTAAAGAACTGGTTACAATACTGTCTGCAATAGACAGGCAAGACTGTGTGCAGCAGGCCCTCAAAAGTCTCTGTTGCTAGTCTCTAAAGTCCACATTACATTGATTAAATTATCTTGTATTCCATCCTGAAGGGTTCCACATTATTTAAAATCCACATAAAAATTCATTAAACAAACAGGGCTTTTTACATAGCACAGTACAATAGATACATTTTAACATGTTTAATTTACACTGTAGACTTTGTTTGAGGCACACCCTAGTTGTCAGCGTGATGGAGAAGAAACTTTATTGAAAGTAACTTGCTCTGCTTTTGAATCCTCAGAACTGTCAATAATTTCATCTACGTCCTTGGATACTTGGATATGTTTGTTTATAGAGAATTATTTTCCATCAGTTACTCCGAAACGAGAATAATAAAAGAAAAAAACACCATTTGAAGATATTCATTGATGTGGACTCTGCTTTTCTGTTTGAACTCACTTGAACATTGGAAAGATAACTTACGTGAAAAGAGATGAATAGATGAAAAATTGAGTTCATAGATCTAAGGTCTCAACATTGGAAGTTACTGTAAACATAAGGGTGTGCTGCACATTTCTTCCGAACTGTCTTACATTTTCCTGGACTGACTACCAGATGAGTAGTTACTGTACTACCAAACCATTAATTATGATGTCATAGAATTCAAGTCAACACATTTCTATATGCAGCATGCCTCACCGTTTTTCATGGGAGGCTACCATACCCTAAAACTGCTTGTTTCTATGTGTATGTAGGGACTACAAGATGATTCACTGAAAGCTGGACCATCACCACTATGTACCTTGTTAAACTCTAAAAAATTATGCAATATTTCCCAACCCCTAGAGTTACTGATAGCAGGATTATCGCTAATGCCAGTGGTGACCCTGACCATGAAAGTCACTAGAAAATGCAAAATTACCAGCTGAATCAGTACTTATTGGTACACTTCCCCTTTAATTCCTTATAGTAAAATGACATATTTGTATGGGTAGCTTAACACTGATAACGAATTTGTACTG
The DNA here is from genome assembly GCF_964263255.1 of Lissotriton vulgaris. Taxonomy (NCBI): domain Eukaryota; kingdom Metazoa; phylum Chordata; class Amphibia; order Caudata; family Salamandridae; genus Lissotriton; species Lissotriton vulgaris. The sequence continues at coordinate 453,674,679 of NC_141685.1, read as the reverse complement.
TTAGAGAGAAGATGCTCTGTGATGCCTTTGTTTATCAACAAATTGTTTTATGCTACAAGCAAGGCCGGACTGTCCGTAATGGGCACCATGCGTATCCATGGTGGCCCACCATGGTGGGAGCTGGTTTTAGGCCCCTGGGTGCCGGTTTTGTTACCTGGGGTCTGCAGTATTGGCCACGCATGTAACAAAATCGGCCAAAACCGGCGCTTGCATACAAGGTCAGCCGCACTCCTTATCGCAGTTTGCCAGGGCAGGTTTCCGTTCCCCGTCTGACCCTGGCTGAAAGTATAGAAAGAGGATTTAGATCCAATAAAAGTGGATTAGAAATTAAAAGAACATGAAATCCTTCATTCTAAATCCCTATTGAGCAGCACAACCACAATATATTTGTGCTTTAATGGTGGGAATCAATGATTACCTAGCATGGCGTTATGTACAGGTGCCGTGCTACTTGATATCCATAGTTTTTCTATAGCAAGATCTTCGATTATGTGCCCATGATTGGGACTATGGAGACCACGAGACACTGCTGATTCCTTTCTCATAGCTGTTGCAACTGTTTTTCTTTATCACTAAATCATAAATATCGGCTCTCCATTTTTATGAACTTCCAAAGTGATGAAAACCCCTTCACTTGAAACATGTGAGCAAATTCAACAAACAAAACACCACAAAACTTCACAAGGACCTGAAATGGTAGAAGAAAGCAGATGAGGAGAAAAAAGGGTATGGTAATGGACAAAGACGAGGAAGGAGGTACCAGGGTGTAAGTATTTGTAGGCATACATTTGGATAGGGCAGGGTTTCAAATTAATTATTAGGCCATTGAGATACTGGAATAGAGATGACATTAGGGTAGCAATAGTTGATAATAAGGAGGTGTTGAGGTCCTAGTGTATAAGAAGTGGTAGAGGCAAGGGAAGTAGTATAGTATAAGTATGAGAAGAATTGCTATGATATTTGTAGGGAGTAGAAAATAGGGCATAGGTAGAGATAAAGAAAACACATAGTTGAAAAAGAATAGGTAGGTCAGTAGGAGAGATGAAGAGAGAAGGAGAGAACAGGTGGTAGCAGTATCCCTACTTGCAGCAGCCCATATGCATTCAGCTTAGAGCATCCTTTCCTCCACTCCAAATTCCAAGGTGATCCTCCTCCCTTCTCTATTCTTCCTCTCAGGTTGTTCTTAAGCACGTAACTGATATACAACAAAGTGCTGTGGTGCATTATGGGCATCCTACACCGTAGCCTTAACACTAAATGTTGGTCCTCATATTCCATTTAATCTAATACTTAGCTTTAATGCATATCATCAATTGCGCCTATAACATAATTTAAATCATGCTATAATATGTTTGTAACCATTAATGCATCAAATAAAGTTAGTAAGACGGTTGTGATGTTACCACAAAACATCGGAAGGAAGCCTGGCTTTTCAATAATCAAATGTTCTAATGTTTAGTTCTGTGTTACTTAACCTACAATTATTTTTGGGTGGTGTTACTTATTATGCTCAATAAGTCATTATATTCCTATTGACTACCTCACTTGAAATATTTATATGGAAAGATCATATGATTAACAAAATAAATAACTTATCATAATGCATTGCGCCTGTGAAAACTTTTATTCACAGAGGATTTGAAATACATAAAGTAGTACTCCTGTAGTACTCCTCTTTTACTTAATCTTGCTAACTTTTGTGACTTTGCGGCCCTTAAGCTTCTAAAATTGGAATAACGTGGGGATATTAAGCCAACATTCATATACATTAAGAACAAAAAGAAAGGATTGTGCCAGCATTGCACTTTTATTAATAGGGAATTGGATGTTTGAGAACCGATTCACAAAGGCATGTGAGGGTAAATAAAAGAGTATTTCTGTAGTATTACTTTCCCGTACTCATAAATGTTTTTGTAAATCAGCGCCAATATTCTCAGGCCGAATTTCCATGTTTGAGACAACTCCCACTGAAGTCATATTTTGCTTTGGGATATTTGTAATAAAGAATTTGGGTGTGGACACTTCAATAATTTAATATTGAAAGATTAGTGAAAACTTAACTATGAGTCAATAGAAATGACAATTTTGAGGGGAACTCCACTATATCTAAAATATCTTTATCAGCATTTTGATACTTGCACAATAGGCCAGAGATAGGCTATCAGTAACAAAAGGAGAAAACTGTATGTTGCCTGTAAGCTTAGTTATGGGCAACTGAGAAAGGTTCACATTAAAAACTCATTTAATTCTTGAGCACCTTACTCCTGTATAGTAGTCTACTGAATTGCTTGTTGAATTATTATGTTTTTACAAGTTTACCTCTAAGTTCCCATGGGTATCAATTGAGGACTAACAGCTGCTTCTTTTGGCTTGCCCTTTGGTACCCTTGACAGTGGCCATTGCTATTCCAAGGCTCACAAAGGTAGTGAAGGGAACAGAAACCAGACAGGGCTTTAACAGCCGTGTTTATGTACTACAGTTGTAAATCTTTGTCCTCCAGCTAGCCCCTGAGCAGCAATGAAATCTGTTGAGGGGCTAACAGGTCAACCCTGTGATGTCATCAGTGGTCAAAGATTCTGTGATGTTGCTTCCACTGACTCTGTCATTTTGGTTAGTCACCATCCAAAAATATACCATTCTCAGTCAGAGTCTATTCATACACAACAAACACCGCCCCTTGTGTGAAAGTCTAAAATGGGTACCGGCTGTTTCTAACTCCAAGGTCAGAATCCCTTGCCTGACCCCAAGATGGCTGCCACAGATTACCCTACCAAGGGACTCTGACCAGACTTTGAACACATCTCCCATCGGCCTAAATGGCAGCCCCAATTCCTTCTTTGGTTTGTTTTTACTCCCTCCCTCCACCTCCTTCTTTTACCTCTATCCTCTAGTGGGGACATGCTCTTCCACCACTTGACTCTGTTACTGTAGACTATGTATCTATTCTAAATGTTTTTTCCCGAACGTTGAGACCTGAGCAACATGGCTGAAGCCCGGTGTAGTTGTCAGACAGCTAATGAGGAGATTGGCCCTGGTTTCCCCCTCGACCGTCCCCTACCCAGCAGGACATTGGACATAATTTCTGCTGTGGCTCCTTCCTCCCCACCTTTCCTACAAATTCCCTCAACCTCGTTGTTTGTTCACTGTACCTTACTACGCTACTCTAACTGATGTAACTTGTAACGCATTGTTCCTCTGGTATAGCGCTCTGATACCTCCATGTCTAGCCAGCGCTATATAAACCTTTTTAGATGTACCTTGTAATGCAACGATCCTCTGGTTAAGCGCTCTGATACCTCCGGGTCTAGCCAGCGCGATTTAAACTTCTCAAATCAAATAAACTCAAAACTGGTTTTCCTGATTGAGGAGACCTAAGCAACATGGCTGGTGCCCGGTGGAGCTGCTAGATAGCTAATGAAGAGATTGGCCCTGGTTTCCCCCTTGACCGTCACCTACCCAGCCGGACATTGGGCACAGTTCTCCCTCGTCTCCCCGCTATTACTTCTTCCTTCCCTCCCTCCTACGAATTCTTGCAACATTGTTTATGTGTACTGTACCTTACTATACTCTTGTAACTGAGGTAACTTTTAACGCAACAATCCTAAATGTAAAACGCCCTGATACCCTCTTGAGTCGAGTTTGCGCTATATAAAACTTTATAAATAAATAAATAAAAATATTTGCATTAAATGGCTCATAATTGAGCTAACTTAGATGGAGAGTGCTAAGTACTTTGGGGGCGATTCACAAAGGCATGTAAACAAGTACTCCTGCAGTGCTATTGTAATATACTCTTATGTGCCTTTCTGAATCGACATCAAAATATCTAAAATGGGAAAAAAGTGAAACTATTTGGGTTATATATTACATACAGTTAGTACAAATTGAAAATACTGTAATCGCTTTGCCATTATACTACCAGGGAGTTGGAAGATGCCGGTTCAATTCTCAAATGCATTTAAGAGTACATAAAAGAGTACTGCTGTAGTATTACTTGCACTCATTAATTGTTTTATGAATCGTCTCCAGTTTTTTTATTATCTGTGCAAGAATATACAGGGCAAACTCGAGATTGCGACTGGGAATACACAACGTCCCTAATTTACAAGAGGCCTGCGCTGCCTTTATTTGACGATCCAGTGGTGCAGTCCTCCCAATCATATCTGTGAGGCAACGCAAAGCCACCCTGCGTGGCTTTGCAAGGCCCCGTAGATATGCAGTAAAGCAAGTTTTGCACAGCCACGCCTTACTCTACGTCAAGGAGGTATTCCATGGGTGTTGCTATGGGATGTTCCCAATCAACACCTATGGAGTTTGACACTAACCAAGATTTACAACATCATGTAAACCTGGAGTAGCACCCTAAACATACGCCTCCCCAGAGCAGACATAACGAGGAGAAATGTTTAAATTCCTCTTCGCTTTTTCCTCTTTCCATGCGTGCTGCATTCTCTTGATTTATTTTGTGCAGGAAGATGCCCCTTCCTGCACAAAAACAATCATGTCAGCTGCATAGATACCCTTGCACTAGTGAATGGGTGCCTGTCTTGGCGCTAGGCTGCAAATTGTGTGCTGCCGCTGGCTGAAAGGACAGGAATGTACCGTGTCTTGCAAATAAAGTGCATTCCTGACCTTTTTAATTGGGGTAGAGCAATTACTTGCAGTGCTGCCCTACGCCAATTCTTTATAAATTACGCCCTAGGTGCAGATTTTTAAAAAAAATCATTAGTAGTGTGAAAAGTTAAAGCTGAACTAAGCGTGCTCTGTTTTCCGGTGGCTATTGGTTTTTACTACCCGTATTTCCTTATCTAAAATTTGAAGATTTAAAAGATAGTGGGCCAATGGCAAACCTGTGTGAATATGACATTTCTATGTTTTTATATTTATTAGAGCTGTCTTTACAGCACTCCCAAACCCCCGGCAAAAGGATTCTATAAAGAAAACAAAACATGGAAAGAGAAACATATATTCCTAGAAGGCAAGATAATGAGAGATATATTTTTATAGAACAGCTTTGCCATAGAAGCTGGTCAAAAGAATTGATTCTAGAAGTTTCTAGGACCTTGCGATGAGACAGGCATTTGTATAATCAGGGAAATTATTTATGACGTGCAAAAGCACAATCTTCAGAGGTTCAGGTTGAGTAATGCACTAAGAAATTACACGAAGCAGCGAAGGTGCCAAAAGGTAATTACAAAAAAAACAATTTACAATTTGAATAATAACTTCTCTGTCATTTTCTGTGCTTCTCTTCAAAAACAAACATATTCTGATGGCATAAAAGCCACGTGAGGTGATATTTAAACAGCAACTCAAGGGACCTGCCGTCAGTTATTACCGTTTACTGCAGAAGAGGTGGTTATAAAAGCTTTTCATGACATCTGCAGGAAATCTTGTCTGGCATGTGACTGCAGAATTTTCCGGACTTGTCTAGATTTTTATTTCCATAAGGGTATGTATTAATGAGGTGTACAATGAATAGCTGAAAATGGGCCCATGGAAACACCACTTACTCACATCACCTGCAAGGCAGACACCTTTGCGCCAGTATACACTTCTGAAAGCAGCTATGCAGGCCCATATTTTTAGAATGTAATGCCTATTGCAGAGAATCAGTGGTGTAGGCTAGGGGTGGAGGGGGGAGGGAGAGCGCAAGATAAGTTTTCTTTACCTCGTTGTCGTCAGGGCCGTAACGGGCACTGGGCGTGTCCTTGAAGCGCCGCCAGGTGGGGGGCGGTTTCAGGTCCCTGGGGGGCTGTTTTTGTTACCGGGCTGGCAATATCAGCCCCCTGTAAAAAAATCGGCTGGTATTAGCCCCAGCAGACAGCTCGACCGCACCTCCTCCTCCCACCCAGGTGTGCCGGTCGAGCAGTTTGCCAGGGCCAGTTTCGGTTCCTAGTCCGGCCCTGGTCGTCGTCTGGCACCTCCCCCCTTGTCATCATCTGTCGACACCCCTGCTCTTACCTACACGCCATCACTGGGTGGAAAACTCAGTGATCGCCCCGGGTGGCAAAAGCTCTAGCTATGCCACTGCAGAGAACAAGTATCAGGCAGTTAATATTAAGCATTTATACAGTGCATAGCTACCCTCAGGCAGTCTTGTGTTTAGTGATGTGTATTGCAAACCACAGTTTTGAAGTCCCTTTCTCAGTGGTATGTGCACCCAGACAACCCAGTGACATATGTCTATTTGCCACTGCTTGAACTGGGTACTGCTGCGAGTAAGTGGGGATGGGATGTGGGAGGGTTGAGACTTGGTGAGAAAGATTCTTCCATTGTCAAAACATTACAATATTGACACACATTCTATTGTACACCTTAGATTGGCAATGATCTTCTTCTGCCTTGCATTAGGGGACAATGGGCTATGTCAGCTTATACTGTAAAGAAAAAAGAACCATTAACACATTCGAATGAGACTGCCGAGACCTGCAAGCGCCTCAATGCCCTAGCTGGGGATTAGCAGCACTACATATACATCTTGAAATGATTAACTGACTGAATTATAGTTGGTATATTGCAAACCACCATCCTATTCTATTACCTTTTAAAGGCTTTCAGTTTATGATCTCCTGCTTCTAAATTGTCACAGACCATCTTGACGACTAACAGTGTCCTATTGGTGTCTCTGAAGTGCCCTTAACCTTTAAATTCAATTGTCCCATATTAATCTATAATTATTACAATTTTAAAAATAACAATTTAAGAATTATATTTGCAGTGAAATGGTATTCAAGTTACATTGAGTACTGTTTTCTCCGAGAGAGAGGTCATCCCTCTATAAAACATTTAAACATTAGATAACCACACCTTAATTACAAATCTACTCTTAATTAAAGAAGATCCATAAACAACCTTTCGACCCTTACTGACCTACCAAATGTCCCGATATGGTCTAATGCAGTGGTTCCCAAACTTTTGACTCGTGAGGACCCCCACTGAATCACTACTGGAAGCCGGGGACCCTCAAGCAATTTGTACAATTTACATTTCTTTTTAAAAACGCCTTTTGAAGCAGAGGCAATTTCAAGAGGGAGACAGCCTGAATCGGGTCTATTTGCATGGACATGAATGCATACTGCAGTGTATTATTTAGTGGTACAAGTCTCCTGCTCTCAGCCATAGCAGCACATCTACATTCTCATTCCAGAGCCTTGGAGTGGTGACCCTTCCTTACAGCAACAGGTTGAATGATTGTGAATTATTAGCATTTTTACCTATTCACAGTTTAAGAAGGTCTAAAATATTATACAATTATGAAGTGATGAGTCCAGTGTAAAGAGCAAATTCAAGGTCTATATTAGGAGTTAATCATGGAAGTGCAAAAGATGGCAGGAAGGTATCTGCACAGGAGGCATATTGTTTCAGCGAGATCATGGAATAATGTTATGCCAATTACCATAAACCCCTGTTAAACATAATCTTTAGTCACAGACAGCAGAACAACATTTTACCACCAAGGGGTGAGCAGTGCAGTTAAGGCTATATTTCAGAGAGGCCTCGCGTGGCACCTGCCATGACCCTCTCCTGTTAGGATGCCCACTGCCCCGTCCCTTGCCAACAACAAACTGCAAAGGCTATACAGAATAAGAGCTTGATATGTCTGAATATGAAAGCTTGACAGCACACTCAATTCACCCAAGGGCTTGTGGAAAGTGAGCAATCAGACAGCAGCACGAAAATCATACTGTTGATCCTGACTGCATCTATTTTTACCTGCCGGCCAAGAAACGGAAACCTATACACATGTGCCTTTCAACGCTTTATTACTTTTATTGTATTGCCTGTATTTTCATTGTTGTGTCTGTGACTGCTGTTGTCTGTCTTCCCCCGCTGCCTGTATGTGGTCTGTGCCCCTTTTTTCTTCCCTCTGTTCTGCTCGCTGTCCCCGTGCTCTCTCTGCTCGGTCTTTCCTTCTGTACCCCTCGCTGCCCCGTGTATCTGCCCGGTTTTCCCTTCTGTTCCCCTCACTGCCCCCGTGCCCCTCTGCTCGTCCTCCCTCAGTTCTTAGCTGCCCCAATATTTCTGTATTGCCTCTGTGCCACTCGTTTTTTGTGCCCGTTTGCCCTCTGTGCCACTCGTTTTTCCCTCGTTTTTGTGCCCCTTTTGCCTTCTGTGTCACTCGTTTTTCCTTCGTTTTTTATGCCTTTCTGCCCTCTGTTCCACTCATTTTTCGTGTTTTTCTGCCCTCTGTTCCACTCGTTTTTCCCTCGTTTTTTTTGCCTTTCTACCCTCAGTTCCACTAATTTTTTGTGCCTTTCTGCCTTCTGTTCCACTTGTTATTTGTGCCCTTCTGCCCTCTGTTCCACTCGTTTTTTGTGCCCGTCTGCCCTCTGTGCCACTTGTTTGTCCCTCATTTTTGTGCCCCTTTTGCATTCTGTTCCACTCGTTTTTCTCTCGTTTTTTGTACCTTTCTGCCCTCTGTCCCATTCATATTTTTGTTCCTTTCTGCCCTCTGTTCCACTCGTTTTTCCCTAGTTTTTTGTGCCCTTCTGCCCTCAGTTCCACTCATTTTTTGTGCCTTTCTGCCCTCTGTTCCACTTGTTTTTCCCTTGTTTTTTGTGCCCTTCTGTCCTCTGTCCCACTAGTTTTTTGTGCGTTTCTGCCCTCTGTTCCACTCGTTTTTTGGCGCCTTTCTGCCCTCTGTTCCACTTGTTTTTCCCTTGTTTTTTGTGCCCTTCTGCCCTCTGTTCCATTCCTTTTTTGTGCCTTTCTGCCCTCTGTTCCACTCATTTTTCCCTCATTTTTTGTGCCCTTCTGCCCTCTGTTCCACTCGTTTTCTGTGCCTTTCTGCCCTCTGTTCCACTCGCTTTCCCCTCGTTTTTTGTGCCCTTCTGCCCTCTGTTCCACTTGTTTTCTTGTGCCCTTCTGCCTTCTGTGCCACAAATTCTTTCCTTGTTTTTGTGCCCCTTTTACCTTCTGTTCCACTCGTTTCATCAGCCGCTGTACCCCCTGCGGCCCTGCCCCCCTGACTGCCCACTGCCCATTCATTGCCCCCGCCTCCGGATTGTATTGTTGTGGTCTCGCCGCCCCTGCGCCAACATTCACAGCTCTTGTGTGCTGCGAGGACGCATTGGTGTTTCATTTTTCACTACGACGACAGGCTCTCGAGTCCTGCGGACCCCCTGGGAATGTCTCACAGACCCCTGGGGGTCCGCGGACCACAGTTTGGGAAAGGCTGGTCTAATGCATATTTTCCCCTTTCAAATATTTTTGTTTAGATTTACAGAAAAATATCAACAATAAAATAACCCCAATTGAGACAGCAGGCATATTTCACATAATAATTTCACACAATTTACAAGCCCCAATCTTAAAATTCCATAGCCTCTGAAACAATAATATTGTTTCATTCTGATTTGCATTCGTGAATTGATATTGCTTCCTTTAATCTGAAAGTAAACATGTCTCGTAATCCTCAAGGTTGTAGTGGAATTCACTGAAGGATGATTACTGACTACTTAGCAGGACCAGCTTTAGCGCTGAGGGTGCCCTGTGCGACAGTGCTTGTTGACGCCCCGCAGTGACCGCCACCGATTACCTCACTACCACCCTGTAACAGTGCCCCTCAAGTCTCCATAGCCACTATGTCTCAGATGCATTTAATTAGTTTTATAGCGCCACTCATACCAGTGTAAGGTGTCAAAGCACTTTATATCACAACCACATTGCACATAGGTGTGTAAATCAGCATAAAGTAAACATTACATGAGCAAGAGAGCAATGTGTCTGACTAACATGCCATCCGTACTCGTAGGCAGTATAGTTTAAAGGTGCCTTGTCAAGAGAACCAGAAACTCAGAATTTAAAACATAACACCATAGTTGGGGCTTCTCTTTAATAATAATAACTGATTTCTACCCAAATGAACCCTTTTTGCAACATTAGGATAATGAAAGACTGGGAAATAATCATAGCGCTCTAATCTATACTTTGGAGTTTGCATGCAGCTGTTTGATGAAAGTTAATAGCTCATTGTTCTATATCAAGATTTTAACTTATACCAAATTGATGCCTCTGACAAAAGCAATAACCCACTGACCTATTTAATTATATGCACTTTGTGATCTGCGCAGTGCACGTTCTTTGCAGCAGGCACATTAACTGTGCTATCTTACTTCAATCACTCTCAAGGAAGAACATTAATCATCATCTTGATATTTTTATTGTTGCCTGAAAATTGCTGGAGGCAAGGAACACAGCAGCAGCAGGTGGTTTTAAAACCATAATATACTAACAAGCACGGTGCCCCAAACTGAAGTCAGCACCCAGTAGGGTGGCCTGGTAGCACCGCCCTAGAGCCCGCCCTGCAGCTTAGATAATGGTTAGCGCGCGATGAGGATTGGAAGTGAAGCGTTGTATTCTTCGTTTTTGAGTTGAGTCATTTGATAACATACGCGTTTAATTGAAAAGGGGAAGATGATAAATCATTTTTCTATTTGAGTGCCAGGTCATCACTAATCAAAACCACCAGAAACAATCCTGCATTGCTGAGAATAATCATAAGTCTCTCAGTCAGATCTCCAACGAGGAATAATTGTATTGGTGCAGCTGAACTGCTATTTAGTTTTGAAAACAAATGCCTCAGTCTCATCTGGAAAATGTTTGTCCAATTGTGTAAATGGTTTTGCATTATGTTTTCTAGACTGAATTAATTTTTTCCACTTACACAATTTGTCAATTAAGATATGAGAAACTCCCAATTACTTGTCATGCTTGAAACTTATTTCTTCAGATTTCATCAAAACACTTGAATATTTCCAGGATTTTGAACTAAACTCCTACTATACTCTACTGATTAACAGGTGCACGGTGGCCATTTTGTGACTTTCATACAAAAGAAGATGTCTCCCAGTTTTATCTGATAATCATTTCGGAAGAGGCAAAACATTCTTGGCTTCACCATGTTTAGAGCACGCCTCCAAGACTCACAAACTGATCCTAACAACTTCCATTTAGGTGCATATATAGGCAAAAGTAGTAACAGACTTGGTGCTGCCAACAGGCATTCAGGTTAAGAGAGTGGCATGTTTTGGGGGACATGTGTTTAGAGACTGCTTATGGCACTAATGTTGCTAAACTATTGTTGTTAGCTTAAGAGATCAGCTAATTGGCAAGATGTTTCGCCAATAAAGATATCACAAATACGTTTGGCTAGACTTCACTCCTATTTACTCAGGGCTGCATTACTTGATATACAAGCAGTTCATATAAAAGGAGGGAGGAGACTATTGCTAGCATAATTGTGCTGAAACTCTTGGCACAGCAGTCTGAATTAAAAAAATATACAATTGAATCTATACCAAATTCACAAACAAATACATGTATTTCCCAGACCCTGTTTCTATGTCATGCCTAGCCTAATACTGCTCCAGCAATAGAGTGCTGATCATTTCTGATATATGTCTTGTACTGCCAAAGTAAGAAACGCAACCGGATGAGACTGGCCTCTGTTGCTACCATGGGAAAAAAAATAGAACTTGATAGAAAAATACAGCCAAGTGTCCTATCCCCTACCAAGCACCATGGAGTCCAAAGGGATTACCATTGGTCCATTTGCTGAATGTTGTACCTGCAGTTTGAGACAGTATCTTTATGAGCTGAAAGACCAGCATCTCAAGCTGCACAAACACAACCTCACTAACACAATAAATCATCTACAAACATGATCGCAACTATGGCCAAAGTCTTTAAAATAACATCATTGTACATACAAGTCCACCAACATTTAGTCCAGTGTTACCATAACCCTTTCAGCCAGTAAATTTAGGAATTCCAGAGCCTGGCCACCACTGTAGCAGGGCTTATGTGATATTCAGAATCAATTTTTTCAGATTTTAAATCTATTGTGTTGTTTTTAACTGCATGTTTGGGCCATACATGCTGTGTCAAGACCAATATCACAATTGTGGAAAATAGTCATTTACTTATTTAATAGATATAAAATAGGATTAGACAGATATATTAGCGTAGTTGCTGTGTTTTTCAGTGGCTTGATGAAGGGATCTGATTTGGAAGAATGGAATAGTTCCGTCGAATATCATCCACCACTTGTACAGAGCAAGCTAATGAGGTAGTATACTGTGATAATCACAAACAAAGGAAGCAATTCAAGCCCAGGAAGCATCTCAAATACTGCTGACCCTCAGCACATAAAGAATAACCTAAATAATGGAACAATTCTTATTCAACCAAAGGAAATTTCAATAATAATATAATGTCTCCTTCGAAAGAAAGAGATAGTCAAAGGAAAATGATTGTATCACTGTTTCAGAAAAAGTTCATAAATTCCTGGTCTTTCCAGTGAGCCTAAGATACGAGCACATCACTGCCCTGAATCACATTCGTTCCTTTGCTTCTTAATTTTCTCAAAGAGTACCACCTCAATTTACTCATCTTCCCTTGAAAGTACTATGTTTTGAGTACTGTGTTATGTAGAATGCTCAAAGCGTATTTAAAAAAAAGTATGGCAACTGGGATGCTGAGCAAAATGAGGGTGGGGTGAGTGAGCGCCGGTGTGTGGTCAAAGGCGTGGATAAACTACAAAATATTTTGCAACTTTTTTAGGTCCTTTACCTTCAGGTAACTACATATAACATAAAAGCACAGCCTGAATGAAAATTAAATGCAGTTATGTTAATCCGAGGGAAATGCACTATTGTTCATTGTTAAACCTCTATTAGTTCATGCATTGCACCAGGGGCGGCTCTAGGGTCATGGTTGCCCTGGGCAGGGAGCGTAGGTAGGGGGCCCCAAGAGAGGGGGTCCGGGTGGGGCAGAGCGCAGAGGCCAGTAAAGGGGGGGGGGGAGTCAGGGTGTTTAGAAGTGGAACTGAGCCGGAGGCCGCCAAATCCCTGCCAGGGGCCGCCACACAAATATGTATCCATCCTCAGAGGATAAATATCTTAAGGATATATATTGGTGTGGTGGCCCCTGGGGTTTGGTGGCCCTGTGCAGGTGCACAGCTTGCACATGCCTAAGGCCGGCCCTGATTGCACCAGAGAGACACATAATTGACTCATGGTTGGTGCAGTGAAGAATAGTGACGTGTATGTTTAGTTCTACAAGGTCCCAGTCTGTGGCAGAAAGCACTGTGAACATGGAAGTCATTATTTTAATCAAGCATTACACTCAGCGCAAATTATTTTTATAACTGTCTTTTAAAAGCACACACTTCACAGCTTAGCTGGTAACTCTCTTACAATACCTCTCAAAAAGGTTAAATGTGTCATCAGGAAGCTTTAACTGGTTCCATCAATTAAAGCCAATACTGGGTTCCAAGCACCCTTTAGATTTGCAGATTGACCCGTTGCACACATTTAGATTTCTTTCCGGCAAGCAGGCACCCTGGCAAGAAGGCTTGTTTGGCTGTCTGCCTCTGTCTTGGTTTCACAGCACAAGTGACTCCCTGCCTTACACTTCAGATGAAGAATTTCAGTTCTCTGAATTAACCCTGTCCGGATGGTTATCTTCCCATAAAAAGTAGGGGAACTGTTTTTCTAAAATTAAAAATGCATAGAAAATAGAAAAATACAGCCAAGTGTCCTATCCCCTACCAAGCACCATGGAGTCCAAAGGGATTACCATTGGTCCATTTGCTGAATGTTGTACCTGCAGTTTTAGACAGTATCTTTATGAGCTGAAAGGCCAGCATCTGAAGCTGCACAAACACAACCTCACTAACACAATAAATCATCTACAAACATGATCGCAACTATGGCCCAAGTCTTTAAAAGAACATCATTGTACATACAAGTCCACCAACATTTAGTCCAGTGTTACCAGTAAATTTAGGAATTCCAGTAGCGTAGGTAGGGGGCCCCAAGAGAGGGGGTCCGGGTGGGGCAGAGCGCGGAGGCCAGTAAAGAGGGGGGTGGGGGGGTGTCAGGGTGTTTAGAAGGGGAACTGAGCCGGAGGCCGCCAAATCCCTGCCAGGGGCCGCCACACAAATATGTATCCATCCTCAGAGGATAAATATATTAAGGATATATATTGGTGTGGTGGCCCCTGGGGTTTGGTGGCCCTGTGCAGGTGCACAGCTTGCACATGCCTAAGGCCGGCCCTGATTGCACCAGAGAGACACATAATTGACTCATGGTTGGTGCAGTGGAGAATAGTGACGTGTATGTTTAGTACTACAAGGTCCCAGTCTGTGGCAGAAAGCACTGTGAACATGGAAGTCATTATTTTAATCAAGCATTACACTCAGCGCAAATTATTTTTATAACTGTCTTTTAAAAGCACACACTTCACAGCTTAGCTGGTAACTCTCTTACAATACCTCTCAAAAAGGTTAAATGTGTCATCAGGAAGCTTTAACTGGTTCCATCAATTAAAGCCAATACTGGGTTCCAAGCACCCTTTAGATTTGCAGATTGACCCGTTGCACACATTTAGATTTCTTTCCGGCAAGCAGGCACCCTGGCAAGAAGGCTTGTTTGGCTGTCTGCCTCTGTCTTGGTTTCACAGCACAAGTGACTCCCTGCCTTACACCTCAGCTGAAGAATTTCAGTTCTCTGAATTAACCCTGTCCGGATGGTTATCTTTCCATAAAAAGTAGGGGAACTGTTTTTCTAAAATTAAAAATGCATAGAAAATAGAAAAATACAGCCAAGTGTCCTATCCCCTACCAAGCACCATGGAGTCCAAAGGGATTACCATTGGTCCATTTGCTGAATGTTGTACCTGCAGTTTTAGACAGTATCTTTATGAGCTGAAAGGCCAGCATCTGAAGCTGCACAAACACAACCTCACTAACACAATAAATCATCTACAAACATGATCGCAACTATGGCCCAAGTCTTTAAAAGAACATCATTGTACATACAAGTCCACCAACATTTAGTCCAGTGTTACCAGTAAATTTAGGAATTCCAGTAGCGTAGGTAGGGGGCCCCAAGAGAGGGGGTCCGGGTGGGGCAGAGCGCGGAGGCCAGTAAAGAGGGGGGTGGGGGGGTGTCAGGGTGTTTAGAAGGGGAACTGAGCCGGAGGCCGCCAAATCCCTGCCAGGGGCCGCCACACAAATATGTATCCATCCTCAGAGGATAAATATATTAAGGATATATATTGGTGTGGTGGCCCCTGGGGTTTGGTGGCCCTGTGCAGGTGCACAGCTTGCACATGCCTAAGGCCGGCCCTGATTGCACCAGAGAGACACATAATTGACTCATGGTTGGTGCAGTGGAGAATAGTGACGTGTATGTTTAGTACTACAAGGTCCCAGTCTGTGGCAGAAAGCACTGTGAACATGGAAGTCATTATTTTAATCAAGCATTACACTCAGCGCAAATTATTTTTATAACTGTCTTTTAAAAGCACACACTTCACAGCTTAGCTGGTAACTCTCTTACAATACCTCTCAAAAAGGTTAAATGTGTCATCAGGAAGCTTTAACTGGTTCCATCAATTAAAGCCAATACTGGGTTCCAAGCACCCTTTAGATTTGCAGATTGACCCGTTGCACACATTTAGATTTCTTTCCGGCAAGCAGGCACCCTGGCAAGAAGGCTTGTTTGGCTGTCTGCCTCTGTCTTGGTTTCACAGCACAAGTGACTCCCTGCCTTACACCTCAGCTGAAGAATTTCAGTTCTCTGAATTAACCCTGTCCGGATGGTTATCTTTCCATAAAAAGTAGGGGAACTGTTTTTCTAAAATTAAAAATGTATTTTACAGATCATGCCCATCAGATCCCCCCAACTCCGGCCACTGAGTGTGCAGCACTGCAAGTGGTGAGGCATCAGACCTTTAAAAACAAAAGTTAAATATTTGTGATTTTACTAAAGAGTGAGTTTCCGCTAAAAAATAACTGCCACTCGTGTAAAATGAATTTGTTGAATAATGACGAACTATATTTTCATGATCCAGGCGGAATCCTAATGTCTACTACTTTAAATGTAAATACGTAGGGATTTTTTCATGTTGTAAAAACATTTCTTGCCTAATACATCAAAGGCATATTGATACTATCCGGGCAGCATTTTCACCTCTTTAGTACCTGTGTTATACCAGAATCCAGTAATCAACATCTGAAAAGGTACATATTCAGGTTTTTTTTTAAGTGTCAGCTACTCCATTGTTCAAACTTTCGATTCGTTTGTGCTAATAAACAGATTTTTGTCGAAATTAACTGATTATCCAACAGATGGTGGATTAAGTAAAAAAAAAAAGCATCACAACCATAATTACACAGAAAAGCAGCAGCCACAAAATTGCTTAATTCGAGTGACTCTGATAGGATGCTATTTTTATGTATTTATTTGTTGAGAAGTTTTACAAAGTGCTACATTTCTGCTTTTGGACACTTAAAAGTAACAGCCCCGTGCATTTTTTTGTTTTTAATCTTTGCAAAAGTAAAACAAATACATGTGGTACCAGCATGAATGCTGAGCCCATGCGCCTTAAAATAACACAGCGAAACTGGATGGTAAGCAGTTTCTTTTTTCGTTCCCACAACAATGTTTAAATGACATGGTGTTTGCTTTGTCTTTTTCGCTGGAGACACGACTTTTAATGTATTTGTTTATTTATGAGATAAGCAGCTCTCTGGCTCTGACCTCTGAATGAAAAAAGACCACATACCATATGAGTGTGCCTGCCGCATGTGGGTTTTGTTAGCACTGCTACAAAGAAAAGCCAGTTAATGCACCTTAATTTTTATAGGGCAGCTGTGGATTCAAGTTTTATACGACGGACTCGAATACAAAAGTACCTCGCATTCTAAAAGGAAACATGTTTTTTGTGCATGATTCATTTTTGGGGCCATTAATATGTCTTTTTTTTCTTTCTAATATTTAAAGTCAGACCCTGCTAAATAAGATCCACCGGCCGAAAAGTCACGCAGGTCACAGAGCTCCATAATTCACATCTTGAAACATTTCTCCCATGTGGAACATTTTACTGGAGGAAAAAAGAAAACATTCGCATGAAATCCCCACATTTTGACTAATTAAATGTTGGCTGATTGCCAGTCAAGCAAATATTCTTTCTACTTTACCTTAAAGTTTCTAATCTAAAATATGTCAAGTCGCAGAAGTGTTGGGAGGTGTATAGGGGGTGGGGCTTATGCTTTTATTTCGGTTCTCTTTCTTTACCTTTGTCAAGGTCACTTGAAACGTTCCACAGTGAGGTAGGCATTAAATCAGCAGCGACTGTCAGCTCAGTTCCTGTGGAGGGAGAATAAAAGAAACACTTAATAAATGCATTTATAGACTGCTAAGGACCTGTTTGGGCTTTGTAAAGACACCAGCGCCATGAGCATGAATACTGACATTACAAAGAGTGCTAAGAGCTGAAGGGAGTGTTATCACACAGAGACAGACGCACACGCACACACACACACACACTCACCCAACCGAGGAGCACAAGTAGATATTTAGACACACAGATATAGAAGGACAAGCACACTCAAACATACACGCACCCACAAATTCAAGGGCATACATGTATACATCTACATGTGTGTCCGCACCCCCCCCCCCCCCAACACACACACACCGGGGCACACATACAGCATCCACTTCAAACTCATAACCATACATTCAGACAAATGCAAGCATAAACGGGCATACAAATACAATGGTCTATATACAAGGACACACACGAAAACACTATACCCATAAAAATACACACTCAAACACACACTCATACAAGCTAAAAATGAAGAGACATATTCATATACGGACACTCGAACACCCACAGATGCACTAAGACACACACACACACACACACACACACACACACACACACACACATTCTTGCTCCACACACAAAACAGTCATGTCACACTAACAGCTCCATAATAAACAAAGAAACCCTGACACACTAATCACAGTCATACAAACACAAGACACAGAAGGGCACACATGGACATTGACCCGCAAACATACAAGGACGCACACTCAGGCATACACAGATAGGAACAAATGCAAACGCACAGAGAATTCAAGCACCGTACATACATACATACAAGGACATAAATGCATCCTTCTTCCTCTGTGCACACATAGACACCCAGACACAAATAACTTGTTGATTTAAACATGATCAACACAGCTATGCAACAATGCATTCCCCAAGGGCCTGATGTACGACCATTCCATTTTGTAAGTTGCAAACTGCGACGTTTTGCGACTCGGAATTTGTGACACGCAAAATGGAATGTACAATAGTGTATCAGACACTGTTTGTGATTCCTAATGGGGTTGCTAAAGACCTACCTCTTTAATATCAATGAGGTAGGTCACAATTTGCGACCCCATAGCAATCTCACATATCACAGGGATGGTGCCCTGCTGGGGACAGCAGACTACCATGTCTGTGTTTCCTTTTTAAATAAGTAACATTTTTTTCAGATGATACCCGTTTTTCTGAAAGGAAAACGGGCTGCGTTTAAAAAATAAAAAAAATAAACGTTTTGTTTAATGGCGTGCAGTGGTTCGTGGGACCACTGCTCACTCTTAAAAATATGTTTGCATAAATTAACTACGGAGAAGAGGTTCCCTTGGAACCCCTTCCTGTTTGGCACTGGCTTACCACCTACCTAAAGTAGGTGGTAACTGTGATTGCTTTGCTAACACATTTGCGGTCGCAAAACAATCGTACATACCAGTGCGACTCTCTTAGGAAGGGACGCCCTTGGCACACCCCTTCCTAATAGTGAGGAGCAAACCCTATTTTGTGAGTTGGTAATAGGTTACCAACTCTCAAAATATAATTTCTACATACCACAACCCTTTTTAGTGGTCGGTGACAAATGGGCTGATTTCCCGCTTGTGGACACTAAAAAGGGTCGTACATCTGGACCTACATCCCTACGCACAGACATACATCACCAAGAACCTGATTGAACTCCATTGTCGCCCCTTTGTGGTATGCACATTCAAAACTGCTGCATTATCCACAAAAGTTTTACAACCAGCACTCATGCTTATCTTGCAGACAAGCTCCCCATCTCTGCTGTATCTCGGCACAAGAACACCACCAGACTGCAGACTAAGAAGTGCAAAAAGATTGAAACAAGACAGCAGGCCTTTTCTATCTATGCATCCAGGGTCTGGGACAATATTCCTGTACTTATCAGGGCCACTCCTATTTAGGAAGAGTTGAATGCTCACCTCTTTAAAAAGAACACTACATTACAACACATTAACAAATCTCAACCCTGCTTAACTCCTCTTAATTATTGGCTTTATGCTTGTCTTGACAATACACTGCTCTCCCCTGCCTTTTGGCTAGGTTTGCACTATAGAAACATCAAATACATAAATATATACTTGCATCTGCACAATAGACAAGGACACACTGAAACGACCACTTGCCCATAAAATCACATACCCACCTCGTGCTCATATACATTCAACACACAGAAAGACACAAACACATACTTTGCCCTCAAATAAAATGCACACACAGAAAAAAAATTTCACTCATAAGCACAAATACAGACATCCACACACACACACACATCTGATAGTCACAATGCACTTCAACACACACATTATCACAAATGTTGAATGATACAAAACAACTGGTAGGTTTGAACCAAAAGGCTCATTCATAAAGTTATTTGTGAATCCAAATGCCTTGATCGTGAGTGAATGACAAAATCACGATCTGTATATATTTATACAGACGATCTACAATTACCAGAGTGGAAAACAGAAGGAAATACCTTATACTTGAACACTGTGTAGGTTAAGAAATATCTCCATATGGAAGAATATTTCTCTTTGGAGGGAAATAAGAATTTTGTTGGGAAGATGTTCAGATCCCCCAAATGTATTGGACTTTCGTCTGGGTGGAGAATCCAGAAAGATGTGATAAGTGTCGGTGGAGTAATCATACAGTCCCCAAAAAGTGAGAGGCTCTACACGAATATCTGGTTTAAATCTACTATTAAATTTCTGCCATCTAAAAATCTTTTGCAAAAGGTGCTAGGACCTTTTATTTCAGTTTCACCATTTTTTAAATGGAAAGTACGCATTCATAAAGAAGAGACACATTTGTTTATTCAAGCAGCAGTTCAACGACCCCCATATAGTTTTTAATGAAAACATGTCATCAAAATGGGTAAGAATTGTTATTAAGAAATAATGCCTATACAAATATTCTGCTCCCGTGTAAAATCTTCAGTGCTTTGAAATGCAAATGTCAAGTTTATTTTGTAAATGATACCGCTATACAACTAACACCATTTGTCAGAACTTGGAACTTACAGAAAATATAACTTTTACTTTTGTATAGTGGGGGGAAAGGATCCAGTTGGTCCGTTGGCCCTTAAAACTTATAAGGGTGTTGACATTGATGACATCAAAAAAGTCGGTCAAAAACGTATCCTTCAATAGCTGAGAGATCTAATATTCTATTTTTAGGGTTAAAAATACATATGTTACATTTAGCACTTTATTGACATACCCCTTGCTTTTGAGCAATAATCCTTAGCATGCATCTGTCAAGTTGTGATTTTGTGCATTAGATATTATTAATATGAATATAAATAAGCAGCTCTCATAGCGATCAGTCTCAAATATTCAGAGCCAATAGCAAGATCATAAGGTATGTTTCTTCCTTTCAATATGGCTTTGTTTGTAGGATTGCAGCCATCTATTGGTTATGTTCTTTTGACTGAAGTACGAAGTTGGCTGTGAAAATCGGTATATAAACACCCAGTTACATGGGCTTGTGAACACCCAATTGACTGCATTCCAAATTGTCTATCATTCCTTTAATTCTGTTCCTCCAAATAAATTCAAACTGCCCATCAATCAGTTTTAGAAAAGGGGGTGGTGATGAACAGAGTGTCTGAATTAAGCAGACCACTCGTACCCAGTCCAAAGATCAGGGCTTGATCCATCACCGTTATTTAGCTCACTGCACCATCCCAGCTCAGAACCTGGCTATATGAAAATTAGTCTGTCCCTGGCCCAGTGCATCATGGGAACAGTGCAGACCAAACTACCAAGCCAATTCTTCACCGGAAAGGAGACAAGCTTCCGGGGACCGGTTTCTGGCATTCAGCCGTCGTCGGCCCGGCTTGCTTGAATCCTGATGGTGCAGTGAGCAAGGGACTCATGTCTGAGTATACCCTGCCACACCTATAGTGGCCAAAAACGATTCAGAAAAGGGGGTGGTGATCTCTTGACTAGGTGAGAGTATTCTGCTTAATTCAGAAACTCTGTCCATCACCACCCCTTGTTGTTAAACATCAATCAGTTTTGGCATTCAGTCTAGTCATTCCATACTGACCACTGTAGTCTCTTTTCCACAGCTGTGCCCCACTCCTCCAGCTGCATGTTATAACCACTACAATCACACCCTGTGCTCAGTAGTGTGGGCCAAAACTATGGGACTCAGTCACACATTTGACAGTGGGTCCATGAAATGTAGACTAGTCGTACGAGTTCACAGTTATAAAAATGCCGCTGCCAAGTAGGGCCAGCTGAGGGTGCAGGTCTCCATGAAGTGAGGATCTGATGAACCCCAGCTTCACTTACCCCCTCCATCAGTTTTACGATATCTTTGGTGCTTGATTTATTTCTTCCTTTCCTCCATGTATCTGAGAGCTTCAGTAAGCGGTCCTACGACTGTTCGAATTTCTCTCTCTCCTTCTCTCTGGCCAATTCATCTAGTTGCTTTGAGTCACCGGTCAACTCTTTACTGATAACCCTTAGAATCAACTCACATTTCTTTTGTTCACATCTGCCTAATTACATATGTCAGGCTTTGTTAGCTTGTTAAGGACTTTCATGAAAGACGATGTAATTAAAAATTCATATGAAGTGCAAGTCCTAGGCGTGTATCCTTCCTCTCATATACCCTACATCTTTCAGTCTCTTTTTGCTTTTTCCAAGCACTCTAAAATAACAACTCATTTAGTTTTAGTTCTGTCCCTTTATGGCACTAGATTTAAAACTAAACATATTTATTGAAGTATTATATTTTCTGTATTGAAATCAAAACATTGAAGTGCTCAAGAAAAATACTGCTTACAGATATCATAAATGGGAAAAATATGAAGGGCTAGCTACTTAAAAAGAAATGGAAATATATAACTTAATTTTGTACCATAAAACTGTGTTCTAGTACATTGCGGAAAATATCATGCCAATTTTTTGAAAAAAAATATTTGTATGTAAAGCGAAGAGATTTAAGGATGTACCAAAAACTATGTCCTTCTGCAGAGTCAGTGAACGGTGGGGGTTTTATGTGGATATCTTGTTTCAAAATTCTTTTTTGAAAGACAATAAACCCTGTGGTTTGCATTAAAGGATTTTGATTTAATTCCCAGCGCTGTAGTGGTAAGTCCAAACCTACCCAAAGTGTACTTTTAAATCCTATTCTTCAAAGCACACCCTGGGAAGTACCAGACCTTCTTAACTGTTCTAAGTCAATAAATGATGTTATCTTTTGAACGCTTTGCATCTGGAATCCCACCATGAAAATTTGTTGAAATATTATTTGTCTGATTGACTTTACAAGACCCTTATCATGATTGTGAGTATTCAGTTAGCCAAAAATGCTTTTATCTCTTTTTTTCCTACCTACTGAGAGGCTAGTCGTATCAGACTTTCCAAAGAAACTAAGGTGATACCATGGATACGGCCACTTTATGATTAATCACTGCATGCCACAATGTTACACTGAATTCTCTTGCACCTTTAACACCTTTAATCAGTCAGGTACCCAGTGACTGATTAAAGAAGCTTACGTTCATTGGGTGCTACGTCTACGGCTTGCCTTTCTTCTATTAGTGTTCAATAGAAATATGCTCTTAACTCACCACTTTAGGGCCGGATTTTGGCTTTCTACTAAGGGACTGCCTTATTACCCTCCCATCTTTCATCTGTAATTAGATGTCCCACTTATCTAAGGTCCTAAGCACAGCAGTTTCAAAGGTTTATTATTGCCCACTCAAATGGGAAGTAAGTTGCTGCAAGGCTGATGTCAGCCATTACGATAATTTCAGAATTGTTTGTGGAATCAATTGAGGAAAGTATGTTACTGCTGTCTTGTATTGAGCCCACATGAAACCAATCAGACATGTTCCTAATGCATTGCTGTCAGTGGACACATTGGTGGGAGTGCAATGATTCTTCGCTAACTTAAGCATGATCACCCCTACATGCCTTTGGCTCTTTAAGAATTGGTAGTGAAATGTTTTGCACCAATCTACTGAGCAATCATAAAATGGTTTTATTCACTGCAGATTTGAAGTGGCCATTGTGCCACTCAGGCATTTTCCAGCAGTGCTAGAGGCTAGGTGCTCGTTTCAGAGTAGGATGGGTCACCATCAACTAACTCTGCCCCACATAACCTCATCAAGCCAGTTTCACCTACTGTGTAGGGCTGTCTTCAACATTTTTGCCAGGTGTGATTTTGGTTGCATGTATGATCCTGGTTCTCCGTCCCAACAGTGGCGGCTTCTCTGCTAAGGCGGAGGAGCGTCACCCCACATAAAAAATAAGATGATAACAATATAACAATATTGTCATTTTATTTTTACGGTACTGGTATAGTTTTGTTTAAGGGGCTGGGTGGGGCGGGGCAGAGCTGTCAGCCAGCAGGGGGAGGAATGGTATGTGCACTTAAGTGTGCATGACGGTAAGGCTGAACATCTCGGATCAGCCAAATCGTCATGCTCACATTGCATGTTCTCCACCCAGGCCTGGGTGGAGAACATGCCCAGGTTCCCACTTCCTCTCTGAGCGCCGAACCACGTGCTCAGACCAATCACGATGCTGCTATCAGCAGCGTTGTGATTGTACCCCAGGGGAGCCTGGGTGCTTCCTGTTCCTGAGTCATCGAAGGAGGAAGAAGAACGGAGGCAGGGTGGCTGTCAGGTAGGAACCATTTTCTTTTTTTACCCCTCCCCTGCCTGCCTCCCCTATAGTTCTATACTAATGTTTAAATAGAGTTCAAAATAAGCAAAGGGCTTTTCCCTTGGGAGCTTGGCATTGTGAATAGTACACTGTTTTTCTCTGCACTGTCAAGCATAAGCAGCTCTATTTTAGATCTCTGGGCAAAGGAATCTTTCTTTTGTCCAGAAAACATAATGGTGTAGACATTTGAGATGTTGGATTGACTTCTTAAATGCTTCCCAGGTTCAGGTAGGTGTGAGTCTTGTGTGTATTTAAAGTTGTAGGTGGAGTTGTTTTAGCAGCTGGGCAGAAGGTCTTCAGGGCCTACCACAGACTTTCAAGAGCAGGGTTAGTATGTCATGTTTTAATTGGTGTCAAGAGTTGGTGTCAAGAGTGAGTCCTATACAGGGAATTAGTTCAGCATTGTGTTGAAGTCAGGCATGGACATTCTGAAGAATGTTTATAGAGCTGAAGCTGAGACAGTCTTTGCCAGCAGGTAGATAGCTTTAGTACTTATAATTTTCTGTATGTGGACGAGGCTCATTGGCTGGAAAGTGGACGGAGAGGAATGAAGAATAGAGGGGCAAGTGAGGAGATAGAGGAAAATTGTGTAGTTGGAAGTCATGGTATTTTCAATTTCTTTGAATTGAAGAAGACTTGTGATGAGTTTTGGATGTGTGTGTATTTGTGCAATTTTAATAGTCCATTAGTTTGTTTTGCCGGTTTGCTGATCCACGTGGTCGACTAAAATGTCTTAAGTACCTCTATTGATAACAAAAAACAAAAAACAAAAACGGGAACTGCGGATGTTAGAAATCCTGGCGTGTTTATATAATTGGTTATGTTTTTCTCTGTGGCATTCCTCAATGTTACGCCGCCCGGCCTCCGGGATGTGGGCCAGAAGGCTGTGTCTTATCCTGAATGTGGACTTTGGTCAAATTCGAATCAAAATTCCTGTGTTTTGGATGGGCCTGGAATATGTCTTTTATGTTCTTGTTTTTTGCAATAAACATATTTAAAAAAAAAATAGTACCTCTATTGATGCTGTTCAATAGACACCGAAAAACACACAGCACATCAGAAACACATTTGTTATAATATTGTGTAAAGTGTCATTCAGCATTACATATGGTGAGCTATAAGGCATGTTTTCAAAAGCATTAACTACTCTTTCATGAGCCATGTTTTAAACCAGAGCTTGATTCATTATATCATATTCACGGTGATAACTAGCTAGATTCATGGAAGGAAAACTATGCAGCAGTTACCCCTAACACTGATAACCAATCCATGGATTTTTAAATTATTAGCAGGAACAAACTTAGGACAGCAGTACGAGGCATGGTAAATGTCATGCACAAACTATGTTATTTTAAATAATATTACTAAAGAGAATATATCAGAATTGCGAAACTCAATACTGTTTCACTCTAAAAAATGTACATGTTAGGTGTATTGTAGACATAAGCAGTAGTAGAACATTTGTCTACTTCTCTGAGATGGAAACTTTGCAGATGGTGTATCTTTTTAGGTGTTGCCTTTAGACAGATTTAGCTGTTTTGCTAGCCTAATGTTTACAAAAAAACATAAAACTCCATCTAGAACTCTTGCACCACCAATTGCTTATACCTTGTAAGGAGTTTATAAAGAGTAGCCATTTTGCATTTTACTCTACTTTGCTATCCTTCGCACCCGGATGCCACCCACTCATGCATTCCTCTTCATCTAGAAACCATGGCCTTGCCAAGACTGCAGAAGATCATATTTGAGGAGATGGAGATTGAGGCCTTAGCAGAGGAGTTGGTGAAGGGGAAGCCAAGGCTCAGTGTGTACCTCTTATTTAGGATCAGCTGCAATGTGCATGGCAAAGTTTGGAGAGAGATCACAAATTAAGTTAACACTATGTCTTCTTATTCTTGTAATGCAGATGACGGGCAGTATTGCCAAATCCTTGCTGCCTATGGAAGACAGGACATGCCTCTTTCTAGAGAACTCACATTTATATTTGTGGTATTTCTAAAGTGCATTAAACCAGAAAGCACCAAAGCGCTATGAACAGAGGAGAAGAAAGTGAACTGTGGCAACCCGAAGCAGATAAACCTACTATAATACAATCCCTAAAAGAAGCCTAGTCCACAAAAAGCCATATTTTAATTTGCTTATGGGGCAGCAGGTGCAAGCTCAGGTTCCAGGGAGGGAGTTTCACAGCCTGGCAGCCTCCACTGTCAAAGCAGGTCCCCCCCACCTGGCTTTATTACATCGTGGGACCACTACCTTATGGTGTCCCGCTGATCTCAGAGGTCTCCTGGGGACATAGCAGTTCAGGGTTGTCCTAAGATAGCTCTAACCTTGAAAGTTGAGAGCTTTATGCGCCAAGCAAAGCCCTTTAAAGGACATTCATTTCTTAATTGGTAGCCCGTGAAGGGATCTCAAACCTTCCCTGACCGAGGAGTGTTTGGACACTCCCACGACCAATTGTGTTGCTGCATTCTGAGTGATTTGTAGCTTGTTTAATGAAATTCAGTTGATGCCTGAACACAGGGCATTGCAGTAGTTTAGGTGGGAGGTGATGAGTGCAATGACAACTGGTACCTTGAGGTCATTCGGAAGAAGAGGCAGCCTTTTCTTCAAGAGCCTAATCATCAAAAAACAAAAACTCACTGTTCTATTGACCTGGGTGTTGAATGTCAAGGTGTTGTCAAACATCACACACAGGTTTTATGGCCATCACCGCTGGTACATGGAAGGTACCACAAGTATCTGGCTACCAAGGGTGAGTCCAGATTGAACTGTCCAATCCAAACACCATGATTCAGTTTTCTCCCCATTTTTTTTAGCCAGTTCTCACTCTTCCACCTGCTAATCTCCTACATACAAGCCCTAAGCCTGTCCGCTACCTCTTCCCAATTATCGGAGATGGGAACGATCATCTGGTTGTCGAGCATACCAGTTTCACTAGAGGGGCGACATATAAGTTCAGTCAGTCAGTCAGAATACTTTATTTCGATAAATCAATATCATAAAAATACAATAGTACTATACAGAGCATACATAAAATACATTATTTATACACAGTAAAAGCAGAATACTAAACCAGTTAAAAATTTCCCAAAAATTTCATAGGGTAAGATCATAATAAAAAGAATAAAAACATCAGTCATTTTGGTTACCCTGACTATCATTTTTCACAGTGCAGACATTATACAGAATTACATCCAAACTCATTTAGGAGCAATCAATCATTTTCCTATTCCTAGTCCTAACAGCACCCACTAGAAAACTAGCAACATGGAAAATGTTCCTGGGGGTCTGTAATAATTGCAAGTACAAGAGGGCAGGCTTGACCTGCAAGAACCCCACCTCTTAAGTATTGGAACCAGGAATTTCATCCTTAATTCCGTGTAGTGACCACAGAACATCAAAAAGTGCATTGTGCTCTGAATGGAAAAGTTGTCACAAGAACACAGCATTGCATTTTCGGGGGTACTCCAGTTGGGAAAGTAGCCTAGATTCAGATGAATCATGATAAAACGAAAACGGGTTAAAAAAAACCTATGGTACGGACGGTTCACCACATTGAGGTAGATTTCAGGTCCTAGTGGGCTAGTTATAATGAGATTAGCCCTTACAGTGTTTTTTTTTAATTCTAGTTCCTCTCTCTCCAGAGTCAACATTTGTGCCATTGCTCCCTTGATTAGTGCAATGTCCTTCGATGTTATTGACTCTGGTGAGGAGAAAAGGTCTGGTCTCCCTAGTTTAAAAAGACTGATTTTAATGTATGTCAGTCACTGAATCTTATTGTAGTTATCTAATAGGAGACAATCTTTCATGATAATGTGCTTAAGGGGATTTCCTGATTTAGCCAGGTCTTCATCCAGCATATTAGAGGAGCCATTCTTATCATGTCAGAAATAAAGCCTACCCCAAGTTCAGAATGGATAGGGTATGAGGGAGTAGACTGTGGCACTGAAAGGACAGATCTCATGAATTTATTTTCGGTTATCTGTAAACAATCTGGGGCACTGTAGCCCCATATTGAGCTACCGTATGTGGCTACTGCGAGGCATTTCGCTTTATATATCTTCATTAGTGCTACTATAGGCCTTGCCCCCAGTTTTTTTGTGAAACCCTGGAGTGCAAAGGGTCCGAGAGTTCATGATCAAGGAGGTATTTGGCAAGTTCCTGGTGTAGATTAGACCTGGGCAGTGAACTCCGCCCGTTCACAGAGATTGCTGAGTTTTCTGCACTCCCCGCTCCACGGAGCTCCCGGAGTGCAGAAAACTCCACTACACGTAGTGCAGCAGTGTTTTGTTCCTCACTCATGCTAGCCAACTGTAAGTTGGGGAGTGCAATCTGCCGCTCAGGTAGAATTTCTACTTGAGGGGCAGGAAGATCAGCGCGAATGGCAGTTTGCGCTGCACTCCGCCACTTGCGGAACTCCACAGAGATTTTTGCCACTGCGCGTATGCAGATCGCCGGAGTCATCATCAGGCTTCTTCTTCAGAGGGATGACAATTGCCTTGTTCCAGCCCTGTGGGCACATCCTGGTTTCCAGGACCTCTGAGTAGATCTTCTCCATAGCCTCAGCCACAGCGGACGGGCGCAGCGGGCGCGCCGGCGGCGCGCCGAAGGCGCGGCAAAGGCAAGTCCGTCTGCGCCCGTCCGCGCCGGGACCGGGCCAAGGGCCACAACCCCTGTCCTTTCACTCTCATACAATCGTAGTACGCTACTGGAGCTCTGTCCCACCTACGCCCCCCTCTGTACCAAATTCGATCTATTACATAGGCCCTTGGAGGATAAAATACAATGCTCTCACTGCAATATCGCTCTCGCCATTAACAATTCTACCACCTTAGCTAAAACTTTAACATCTGAGAGAGAGAAGCACGTTACTATGGCACTCATTAATGCGCGATCCTTGAGCAAACACTGCCAAGAAATAGCCGACCTTATCAGCGATTTTAACTTAGATGCTCTCTACATCACAGAAACATGGACGGATGAGGCATCTGCCCCCGACTTTGTTACGGCAGTTCCTCCAGGCTATAATGCCTATCGGCAAGATAGGGCCATAAAGAAAGGAGGTGGGTTAGCCATCATAGTAAGAGACCAATTTGAGGTCCGCTTCTCGCCTATTCCTACCACATCATGTGAAGCTATACATTTCAATATAAAACTCACCCCAACTTATAATTTCAAGGGAGTACTCCTTTATCGACCCCCCGGGACCAGATCAGCGTTCCTTGCTAAATTAAGCACTATCACTGAGTCCATGGTTACAGAAGAGTCCACCACAATTATGGGCGACTTCAATTTTTATTTGGAGCAAATTAATGACAGGGATACCATTGCCCTTACATCAGACTTAGAAATAATGGGTCTCAGACAATTGGTCACGACTCCTACCCATCAGGCAGGTCACACGCTGGATGGAATTTTTACAAATGCGGAAGGCTTATGCATAACCACAGTTCTTCCCATGACCTGGACAGACCACTCAGTCATACTTAGCAGCCTAACTATTAAAGGCCCGTTGAGGAAGAAGGCTGTTCACTCGAAAATAGGCACGTTTAAAGCATGGAAGGACATTAACCCTAATGACCTAACGGTGCTTTAAAACAACACCAGCCCTGACCTATCCAGTGATCCTAGTATTGCAACTTACCAATTCCAGAAATGGTTGGGCGATGCCACGACTCAGTTGGCACCTACCAAATCTCTTTCAAGAAATAGAAGTATGCCAACGGCCCAGTGGTACACAGAAGAACTAAAAACCCAAAAACAACTAACTAGGAATAGGGAAAGGCACTGGCGAAGAACCTATGACAGCGAAAACAAGGAAAAATATAAAAAAGCCCTTGCTTCCTACAAAGCAATGATAATAGCAGCAAAAAAAGCATTTTTTCTCACTTCATATAGAGAATGCGAAAAATTCGAGTAAGCAACTGTACAACATTGCTAAAACCCTTTCCGGTAACACACAGGACCTTAATCCGCCCCGTCACAATCATTGTGTGACGCCTTATCCAAGTTCTTCTTCGCGAAGGTAAACGACATATACCAAGCCTTCAACTCAGACCCTGGCAGCAGTAGTGTTACTACCTCCATGATCATATTAAAAAATACCATGACTAGTTTTAAACCCCTAACCACTGACCAAATAAAGGGCATAGTTAAATCAATCAAAGCTGGGTCAGCCCTGGATCCATGTCCAACTTCTGTGATCGCCATGGTACCAGATATAATCATCCCTATCATTACTCATGTTTGTAATACAATACTGACATCTGGAATCTATCCTGATTCTTTAAAAAATACGCTGATCAAAACCCTGCTTAAAAAGCCTAGTCTAGATAAGGGAGAACTAAAAAACTATCGGCCTATAGCGAGTCTCCCTTTTCTAGCTAAAGTTACAGAAAAGGCTATGAATCAGCAGCTGTCGGAATACATAGAAAGTAACAACTTGTTGGATGACACCCAGTTCAGTTTCCGTAAATACCACGGTACGGAAACCGCTCTCATCAAAGCGGCAGATGACATTAGAGTCATCCGCGACCAAGGAGGAACAGCATTGCTGGTCCTTTTAGATCTCTCAGCAGCCTTCGACACGGTCGACCACAAGATCTTGGTCGACCGTGTCGAAAAGATGGGTATTCAGTTCACTGCGAGAGACCTACTTGCTTCCTTCTTGGCCAACAGAACCCAGGCGGTTACACTGGGTCCTTTCCAATCGGCCAATCTGTTGTTACCATGTGGGGTTCCTCAAGGCTCATCCCTAAGTCCGACACTATTTAATATATATGTGTAGGACCTTGCTAGTGTCATCAAAGCATACGGGATGAGCCTAACCTCATACGCCGACGACACTCAATTGGTGCTGGCCATCAAGGGAGACGGGCAGGAAGTGGCAGTGCGGTTCCAAAATGGGATGATTGCTATTGGTGAGTGGGTGGCAAGAAATTGCCTGAAGCTCAATTCCGATAAAACGGAGGTGGTTATCTTTGGCACCCTTTCACCAGTCTGGTCTGCAGCTTGGTGGCCATCGGCTTTAGGCACTCCACCTTGCCCCACCTCTAAGGTTAGAAACTTAGGAGTAACATTCGATGACCAGCTTAATTGTATGGCTCACGCAAATAAGGTGGCAGCCAACGCCCATTTCAAGCTCAGAATGATAAGGAAAATCATACCTTATCTACCAGACACTGCCGCCAAGACGTTAGTCACCTCCCTGGTCCTGACATCATTAGACTATTGTAATGGTCTCTTTCTTAATGCACAAAACAGAGTTACCAAAAAGCTGCAGACCGTTCAGAATGCGGCTGCACGCGTACTGTCCAAAAAACCTAAATTTGCACCCATTTCGGATACCTTGAAAAGCTACCATTGGTTAACTATCCAAAACAGGATAAAGTTCAAATCATTGTGCAC
Source organism: Lissotriton vulgaris (assembly GCF_964263255.1). Taxonomy (NCBI): domain Eukaryota; kingdom Metazoa; phylum Chordata; class Amphibia; order Caudata; family Salamandridae; genus Lissotriton; species Lissotriton vulgaris. The sequence continues at coordinate 453,643,396 of NC_141685.1, read as the reverse complement.
AGTTTATAAAATACTGCAGGATCAAGGACTGCGTTTCCTTAAAGATCAACTAATTCCCTATAATCCGTCCGGAACACTCCGATCCACTTCACTTAACCAACTAGTGGTCCAACGTAGCAGAACAGTCTCCTGGGGTGACCGCCGCTTTCTAGTCGCGGCTCCTAAAATTTGGAACACTCTACCACACCATATAAAAACAAGCCCCTCGTTCCTTCAGTTTAGGAAAAAATTGAAAATGTGGTTATTCAACCAGTAAATTCAGCTTTTGGGTTTACTTCCTCATCTGTTCAGGGAGAGACATTATTGCAGTTTAGCGCCGAGACGCCCACGGGTAATTGTATGCGCTCTATAAATGTCAGTAAATAAATAAATAAATAAGGTCTGCAACCAACTGCCGTTCCCTTGGCGGACTTTGGTTGTCCAGAGAGCCTGACGTGGTACTAACTCACAAGGTCTTGATCTTAGATGCAGGTAATGGGGAGAACCGGTTAAAAACTGGAGGTGAGGTGTTCTAAAACTGCCCCGTCCTCACCACAGAATAACCGAATCTCAGAATCAACTGTACCATCTTCTGAAGCCAGGAAATATGAGTGGATCTTCATAATTTTCTCTTACAAAAACTAGGCTACTTTGTAGCAAAATCTTTGTGAGTTCTCAACATCTTGAAATGTCAGAGTTGACATAAGGGTGTGCATTGTGTTGAAGAGTTCTTTCGGGAACTTAATGGCCGACCTTATCCTCTGGCAGAAGTATGCGACTGGGTGAATGGTGAGAAACTTACAGAGTCTGTACAAATTCAGTGGCAGGAGTCTCAGGCTGTATTCTGCCATCAGATCCAGAAGAGGAAAGACATCAGGGCAACCCACCATATGGCACTGTACTTGGTGACGAAGTAGGCCACTTAGATGTTCACAAGCCCATGAGCTGTAGAATCTCAATAGATACATGGCAGGCGAACATGTGGCCATAATGGCAGCTACTCAAATCTAAACGTGAGCCCTTGCGGATTGTGGTGCTAGCTAAGCTTATTTTAGGATTTTAGTGTAGCTGATGAGTTAGTTTGGGAGCAGGGCAGTAGGACAAAGCTGCCAGGGAACTGAACTAGCTGGGGCTAGGGTAGGAGGTAAGATAAGGTAGATAGGTGAGGGCTAATCCTAGAATGTAGTTGTAAGTAATGGGTTAATTTGGGAGGAGGTGTGGATATGTTAAAGGTGGGCGGGCTTCAAATCAATATTTTGGATGCTTTTGAGTGCAATCTATAAATAAGAGTCCACCCAAGACGATGCTTCACATTGAGGAGAGTGGTTCACTGGCTTGTCAATCAGCAAAGAGAAATTCAAGTATGAGATAAGAATTGCTGCCTTCCCTTAGGCCCTTAGACCTGTTGGGGTTTTGAAAGAATCTTGATGGTATCACATAATGTCCACCTGCTTAATGGTTGATGATATCTTCAATATTATTTTATGCATGCTGCTTGTGCTATGCCTACTGATGTACATATATTTAAAGGAATACCGAGGACCCTGTTACTATGGAGCTCATGTTGTATGCACTCAGAATGTGATAAGAAGATTAGACTCTTACGTGTGCGTGCTTTGTTCTAGCATTACTCTGTGCTCATAACACTGTGCTTTGTTATGATGAACAAATGCACTAATTGTCATTATTAGGAAATCCTTAGTGACTATGGATGCATGGCGCAAGAATGTATCTACATTTGCCTCTTCCGGGTATATGTAAAAACCCTAATCAATGTTCATATCTAGTGCTTCAATTTTACCATTTAAGTTCTATTTTGTTGGTAAATTGCATGGCTTCACCCATAGCTGCTACACTTTATGTAAGAGAAGCAGACAATAGGGGTTATATATTTTGGGAATATGAATGATTAAACCACTAGTCTAAGCATAGAATCAGAGTCTACTAACAACAGATAGTATATACCACAAAACACCTGAAGCAACTTGTCAGTAGTAGCCCGGATTTAGAATGTCCACAAGGGTGTGAAGCAAGTGAAGTTGTGTTATTACAATAGGTGCTGTTCTGCAAGCAGAGCAAGTGGACTATGGTAAAAGTCATTATCAAAGGGTTGCATACATGCCAACTCTCCGGATTCAGGCAGGAGACTACCGATTGCAAGGCTAGTCTCACACCTCCCGATTCCTGACTACAAAACCCGATTCCTTGGCAGGCTTCTGCAGACAGGAACTGGTCTTTTGTGGCTCGGAGTATGAACTGCCAGTTACATGCTCCTGTAAGCCAGTGCACAACATTTATTTCATGCTCTCTCTGCCTGCCGCAGACTTTTTCTGTGCTCCTGACAGGTAAGCAAAAGAAAATGTATTTTCATTTAGTCCCAGTACATGACAATAAACCAGATTCAGGCCTCAATAGAAGTCAAAGGGAGAAACACATTATCCCAATTATTTTAAAAAAAATCTCTAGCTTTCCTCTTCGAAAATGTTGGCATGTATTGGATTGCCTTTGTTTCTCTTTACAGGCTGATCCGTAGCATCTCTTTTGTAATTTTTCATATTTTATATGACCTTCTGCTTTGTTCCTGAACCCACTTCAGGTGGTTTCCTTCTGTACCAGAGGGAGGTGTCCTTGTGCCCATGGTGGATCATTGGGTCAACTCTGCAGACAAAAGAACAGCCTATGGTTTAGGACTGTGGCACCATGCATTCATTACTCAAAGTGCTTCAGGTTCTATGTGCAAAAAATAAACTTGTCTCGACACCGGATTGTGACCATTATGTGATTTGCACCAGTGATTTTGCAGCTGGATTCTGCACTCTTTGCAAAGTCTGCAGTAGATATCTTTGCATAACCCGGTGAATACCGTCAGCATAATTTAAGCAGGATAAAATTGACAACACCACTGTACAGACCCTATGGTTTTTGTCCGAGAAGGAGGAGTACTTTTTCTAGAGCTTACAAGTAAAATAAATCCATGCTGTACCACTCCTGGTTTTACAGCTAAGTGTGAAACAAAAAACCTAAATTTATAATGGGGTCACACACAGCCCTAATGCCTCAGATCCTGTGCCCACAAACTTTATTCCGTGTTTTCCCTCTAGCAGACTGTCTGTCTTGGATGAGGTTGATGGATAATATATATAGTCATTAATTTGTTCAAAGGTAACAAATAATATGCAAATACATTCCATCTATTGGAGTGTTTAAGCATATCATCTGCAAAAAGTAATTGGTGTGTCATTTTCAAAATTTAAATATTGGAAATTATATGATCAGACCGCTGTGTTAATGACTTCAATTAGACCCCAAAAACAAATGGGATATGGCAGACCCCGCGGGGCTCGGCAGTTCAATATATTTTTTACAAAATGTTGATTTATGCCTTAGAGAAAAGATCATTATACATAAAACCAAAAAGTACACATTCAGTAAATTTCAAGAGTACACCGAGAGATACTAATAATTCAACATACTTAATTAACTTTGATAACTTAACAATATATGGGGAATACACCAAGAGGACATATCATAGAAATCTACAAAAACCCAACTTTAAATAAGAACTTCCCCCCTATGTTGCAAAACGTCTGTATTACAACACACACATTCACATATTTGCACTTATTCATAAAGACACCGCTTGGAGTTTACAGATTTTAGCTAAAATCATAAGTCACGGAACCTAACCAAAACCGGAACCTCTTTTTTAGAGGATATAAGCCAACTCAGATTTTAAGCATCATCAGGAGTTTGTATAAGAAACTATTTTTGAAATTGTAAATTTGACCTTAAAAGGGGAAAGTCCGTCAGCTAATGCATAGGATCTAGTGTCCGAGTATAGTCTTGTAACCAATTCTAGGAAAACTTGAGGGGAACCAAATCTTCTTAGGGTATCATATATAAGTAGACAATCACGAGGTCTCTACTTTTCCTTCCATCATCTTAGTGGACTGCCTCCATGGGAGTTTTGTTCAGCTAATTTAACTCAATTATATCCATTAACATCGTAATATTAGAATTACATAACTTGCCTATGACTAAATCTACCTGTCAACAGTTATTGAAATTAGGCAAGGCGTCCTCCATCAATATATTGAGACATTTCAGAATGATTAAATCTGGATGAAGAAGGAACATAGTCCAGTAGCCTTCACAGTCATCGGGGTCCTATACGGTATGGTCATAGGAGTTAATATGAAAAGACAAAGTACAATGGCAGCAACTTTGGAGATTTTCTAGAAGAACTTTCAACGGGATGCAAGGAGAGTCGATCCAAAGAGAGGGCTTGGTCTGAAGATGGCTAATAAGTTGTTAATGTGACCCTTGAAATTGGCATTTTCTAAAAACCCTGCGCTACAGGGAAGACATTTTGAGTGCACAGAGAAATTATAAAGCTAACCTGGAGGCTAGGAGAGCTGAATTATTCAATGCCAAAGAGCAGTGGAGTTGGTTTTCACTTTTGCTTGTCGGCTGGGGAAAAGTTGGTTTGAGAAAGTTTTGATATTTATAAAAGTAAATATATCTCTGTGGCAACCTATGGAGTGGGAGTCAGGGGATACAAGGGTGCCGGGCTACTGCAGCAGTTTGACAACAAATTTCTGAGACGACTCCTGTCAGTCACTCAATCTACTCCTCTTTTATGTGTCAATATGAGATTGGTCTAACTCCCCTACCACTCTTGCTTAGTATTTCTATGAAGAGATTTGTTAGAAATATGTCTCTCGCTGGACAATGCCTTGGCTTGGCAATTCCTTGGATTCGCAATAATAAATTGAGCTTCACAGATTTAGATTGGCCTAAATTATTCTCTAACCCTGAGAATATAAATGCAAAGGTTGTGTTTCAAGTGAAAGAGGTATTCCAGGTAAGGCAAGGTAGATTCCAACAGGCGAATTTTGATAATTTGTGTGCTAGTGTCAATTATAATTTAATCAAATCATCCATGGGGTGTGAGCCATATCTCTTATTGATTTCCAATATGAATGTTATGTTTTATCTTACCAGATTTCGGTTTAATATGTTGCATCTTTTTCCTAGGAAAGCATACTCGGGCTCATTACTGCCAAGATGCCCTTGTGACAATATTTTCAAACGAAGCACGTTGCACTTAAATTTTTATTTTCACGTATATTCTTATGCAATGAAGCGTTTTCTAGGCTCAATTTTACACTCATCTAAGACAAGATCCCACAGGGAGGCCTTTGTCTTCTTGCAAAAATTGGGAAATATGGATCTGTGCGTTGCTGAGGCAAACTTTGTCCACTGATGATCAGAAAAAGATATAGGACGTAATGTATTATGAGTTTAGTTTTGGTATGTTTTATATATATTACTGCTGAAATATTAAGACATCCTCTTAGATTTTCATGATGATTGTGCAGTTTTAATATTCCATGAACTGATTATTTCTGTGTGTGCTTTTATGGCACTTTACAAGCCAAATAAAGTTTATTTGACTGACTGACTGAGTGAGTACATGGAATTTTTTGTTTTTTTACTGTGAATAGCAGAAGGCTATGCAACATACTCTGTCTCTCTGACCGCTGTTCTCCCATTGGCCAGCTAAAAATCCAGCGAATCCTGACCTGACATAGCAGTGGCTATTACAGCACCTAAACAAATATCTATTGTTGGAGGCCAAAGCAGTTGATTTGTTTCAGATGACAAGCAGACAAAATATCATAATAGCTAGAGGCCATTCTCAAATAGCTTGGCAAATCAGTTAGTTCTACTTCTGTGAAGTTGGAGAGCGGCTTTGCGAGTTAGACTAAGCAGGGCATTCTGTTGGACCTTGAGGAACGAACTGTGCAATATAAAGCATGTCTATCAACAGAAAAAGAGAAATGAGGACACATATTTTCTAGAATACTAATGCTGTAAAGCAAAAAGAAGGCGAAGTCACGGGTCGGATTGAAAGAGGAATTGAGAAAAATGTGCAGAGGAGAGAGATATACTTTCTTTGTTGTTGAGGCAAAAGAGAGGCACGCTTTCTGTTATTGTTGAGGCACGCGAAGAACATGTATTTTTGACAGTAACTTTCAATGTTGACACAATTTTCCATGTTGACACAATTGTAATCTATGCAGATATATTAATTGCACATGTATGGGGGGGAGTGTGGTGGTATTAATGTCCAGAGAGACAAACTATGATTTCAATGGCGTAGCATTAGCCCCTGCAGCCCCCGAGGTGCGGGGGCCCGAGCTCCATGGGCCCCCCTCTGGCATTGTGCACGGGTAGCAAGACCATGGCCGGTGAGCTCCTGACTGGGTCTGGAGGGGGCATCCATGTACTTTGCGGGGGCCCTTCAAGTTTTGTTTAGCCACTTTATGGTCTCAAGCAGTTCTATGTGCCACGAGGCTATCTCAGATTTCAATCACTGTTCTTGTAAAGTGCGACTACTCACCCTTAAGGGTCTCAAGCTGCTAAGGGAAGGGGGGTCTGCTGTTCAGTTGAAGAGCCAGGTCAATCAATCAATCAGATTTGGAGATTGAAGATTAGCGCGAGGCAATATACAACCCAGAATGAGATAATTCCCCTCTTCTTCGCTAGACTGGTGCCAATGCTTTGTTCGTAAAAAAATTAACTTTTATTCAGAACATGCTTCCCTCTGCTAATGTTGTCGTCCACTTACACCTGTGACACCACCTACTGTCAGTAAGGTGCCATCGTCTACTTTCAGTTCTAGCACAACCCCGTCGCCATTGGGTTATCCCGACCTTTGACACACAACTGGATTTACCCAATGAATCTTTTGTCTGTCCCTGACACTTCATGCTATTTTGGTTTGTGTCCTAAGCCTGAGATTCCCCACAGGCTCACTGTCACCTGAGCTGTCATCTTGTGCTCAAAAGATGTATATGATCAATGCCCATGTTTGACGGACACTTTGCTTCATCTTGTGGTATGCAGCGACAGTGATTATAAAATTCTGTCCCTTTTAGTTCCCTTTGTCTCATCTTGGGTGTGCTCATTGCTTCTATCAGCTATCACTAGAAAAAAAACACAGTTCTCGTGGTCAGGGAAAATTGTCACGAGCAGCCATTATTGAGAAGCTAGCAGAGTGGGGTGATAGCCTATCTTACAAGCCATTGTCTGAGAAGCAAGGTGCAGTTTCAAATCAAAGCAGGTCTAACTGAGTTGTTTATCATTATGATGCTGATAAAATGTATGCTAACTACTTAGGTACTTAAAAGCATAGAGATAATTGCATCTATGATTTTTTAAAAGGTCAACATAATAGGTTGGGTAATACTAACGGTGAATTTACAGCGCAATAAAGCAGTAAAACAGGTAGCAAATGCTAACAGAACAACCTAATGTTATTGTTATTATTATTATTCTTATTATTACTATTATTATTACTACTATTATTATTAATATTATTATGGAACAAGTCCAACTACTCTGACCCACATTCAGAGTGAAGGTATTCCACGAGGGGTGGTTACTCTAGATGTATTCCCTCCACCCGCCATTCTAAGTGGCCCAGTTTCTCTAGACCCAGAATTACTGGGTCGACAAATAATAGACCCGAATTTTTGGGCCCGGAGACACCAGACCAGATTTCAATGAGTGTGGATGTGCACCATGTGAAACCGTTGCGAGACACTAGCTTGGGGTAGGAACACAGACGGCCCCCAACCGACACCTGCACCTGCAACACCACAGTGGAGGCGTACATTTTAAGCCCACTTTTTCCTCCCCCAAAACCAGAAAGGCCGACCCTACTCAGAGCCCCTGCTTCCCCTGAGCTTATACTTCCACTAGTTTGCACAGTAGTTGTCAACTGAATGTGTGGACTAGTTGATTGTGGTCTCTTGTGAGTTGCTGGGAAAAGGCTTAAATGCCAGGCTGGTTCTGTGATACTTGCTGCTGGAGTCTGTGCACAGTTAAAAGTGCTTTCTTGGCTCGCACGGCTGCCACTGAGGTGGGCTGGGTTGAACAGGACGGAGGGCACGTGGCATGCACAAGCAGAGTTTGCTACAGGGGTGCTGATGGTGGGATGCCCTTGACGGGGCTCCTCATATGATGAGGCAGGTGGGTCACTGAGTAGCACCTGCGCAGTAAGACCTGAGTAATCCACAAACGCCTGTATGCTTTGTGCCTAAGGACGACCTGCCTGCTAAAGCAACAATTGGGGTAATTAGACTCAGGAGTGACAGTACCACTGATGACTGAATGAAAGGACAAATAGCCCCATGTGTCCTCACGCTGGTGATGGCCAGACGACAACACACTTCTAACTCAACATAAACCGCAAATAAAGTCCTCTGTCTTCCCCTTTCAAATATCCTTCAGGCATTCTAGTAAAATATGAAATAGTGAGCGGTTGCTTGAACACATCAAAATATACGACCATCAGTTTCGGTCAAACTCATTTTGTAAAATAGATGGAATTTGCCACGCAAAATAGATCTTATGAATGCTCAGATGCTTGTTGGCTAGATGAATCTCTCCAACAAGATGATTAATAAACCAGAACAAATACTCACTAGTGGGGGAGTTCTTTCCGAAATGGAGGCCGCAGAGACACCACATCCACCATCACTGGAGTCAGGAATAATATCGATAGCAACTATTGGGGAGACAGTTGTTTTCCTTTTTACCTTTATCACAATTGTGTTTTAAATGAATAAATAACATAAAACGAGGACGAGGGGTTTGCTCTCAAGCAGGATGCACAGAAAACATGTTCATCCTAAGACCTTCCTCAGTCCACATACATTCCCCTTGCTACACCATTCTAGGGAAATCAATTTACAGTATTGATGAGTTGGAGGCTTTAATCCCTGGTTAGAAACATTGATTATCTTTCTATTGCTAGTATTTACTTTTCCATGTTCTAAGAGACCCAATACTATAAAGCTCTCCCGCTGCTGTGCTAAACCACGCCATAAATTGTTTTAGTTCCTGCATTAGTTGAGATCATTTCCGGGTCATTCCCCTGTACTTCCCATCAAGATCCTTCTCTTGAACTGACAGCAGCATGCCGGCTATCTGTGGTCTCCAGAAGAGATACTACCCCTCCCTTCCGTCCCTCTACCCCTCCAAGTCGCCCCTTAATTCTGTTGGTTGCAACAGTCCAGACTGCACTCCTTTCCCCAGAAAACGCTTTTTAACCTGTTGGATTTTCTACTGCCGTTCATTCTGGAAAGATATGTATTCATTTCTGGTGTACTCTGGGCTATCATCCAAAAATTCTTTTACTCAAAATAGGCTTTCAATCATTCTCTGTCTCTGTTCCTCATATCTTGAATAACATCTCAGAGTAGCCCTGCCAAGTCCCATCTCTTGAATGTATAAAAACAAGAACTCACAATGCTGATGTTCCCCAGACACTTTCCTTAAAGTAACCCACCTCATGAAGTTTCTGAGCCACATCTCTGATTATTCCTGCTCCCTAAATTCTCAGTTAATATGAGAACTTGCTTTTAACGTCTCTCAAAGTTTTGTGTCTTTGTTCTCTTACCCGCCCCTCGATTTATACTTATCCCCATTTGCTGGTTCTCATGAATGTGATATTTGTATTTGTTTCAATATGGGTCTATCTTCTTTCACTGCACATTGCCATGAATCCATTATGAGCCTAGTAGACATTCGATAAGACTACCTAAAGTAAAATAACTTGAAAATGATGTGAAATAAAATAGATTAAAATAAATTAAACCTCCTCCCAGAATCACAGCTCATACGTGTCAGCGCGCTGTGATGTCTTCACTGGAGTTTATATACAATCAGCCCTACTTGCTATGGTACATTGCTTAGGTCAGAATCTAAATATGGAACTTTTCCATGTCACAGTCATTAACGAAGTGAGAACATGTAAATGCGTTGAGTGAGGTCACCCAATGAGAACAGGTGTCGGGTGATAGACCCATCAAAGATGGCCACTCAGGGGCAACAATAACAAGCGTCCATTCGGGCAGGGGGAAGGGAGGTGAATTTTTTTTCTGTCATGACTACTTTATGACCAGTCTGGGCAAGCAGGTATTAAATCAGTGCGCCTTAATAATGACATCACTGGTTGTGCTGTTTGTTCGTAGAGGAGGGTGCAGTGTGACTGCGCCAGAAGGTTTTATGCCTGTACTGTATTAATTTAGAAATGTGTCAGTGATCTCTGGGTACATAAATCAAAATAATGGTTGCACTTGACACTTTCAGAAAGAAATGATAGATCCCTTGAGCAGCCATATTGATTACAGCCATCATGTGGTCACCGGATTATGCACGAGACAGCTTCACAGTCACACAGGAAATTGTCTGCCTGGCTGGCGCCTAAGGAGGCAGCTATCAATAAACAACACCCACACCCCAAAGAAAGTGTCCAACTAGAAAAAGAAGAGGGTTTAAATATTTAACTAGCTGTGTTGGTGGCACACACATCTTTGTGAACCAGTATTCACAACCATGTCAGTTTAGTCAGGCAGATTCACCGACGACAGAGCTCAGGCCATGCTGCATTTGAAGGAAACAAATGTGGAAATATCCTCACATTGAATGCACATTAGTGATACTCTTAAAGGTGAGTTGATACCATTTTAACAAAAAAGTGAGTTCAAGAGTTGTTGTAGTTTAAAATAGAAACACAAATCGACAAACAAATCTTAGTGTTAAACACCAGGGCCAAGATTTTTTACAATTCCCGCAAAGTTGCGCAGGAAGTAAAGTGGCTGCGCTGCATCGCATGAACGGGGAGGGCAGGACACCTAGTAAGATGCAGCGCTGTTCTGCTCTCTCCATTGGTTGCGCACTTTGGCAGCCATGCACCAATGCAGACACTCTTGTGCCATGGTGCAAGTTTGCCTGGTTGTGTGAAGCATAGTTTTTGAACAGGAAGTGCCCCCTTCAGTACAAAAAGAATGCTTTAAAACGTTTCCCACGTTGTGTGTGTCCTTTAGAATTCAACACACATGCAACGTGGGGAAAAAGGAGGAAAAATTAAAACATTACTCCTCGTTTTGCCTGCCTCGATGAGGTGCAGGATTTAGGTGCAAATTCCTGTTTAAAAATGTTTGTAAACCGGGATTTCTGTCGCAACCCAGGAGTGGTTGCTTTGGAATGCCTATGCACTACTCCTGTGATGCAAAGTAACACTAGCAGCACATTGTGTAGCTTTGCCCTACTTTAGGATGCAATACAAAGAAAATAGTGATTTGTGTTGGTTTGCAAATCCCATCACATTATGCGTTGGGGTTGCACTCACAACATGAAACTGACAGCACCCCTACTGGCTGACTCCGAAGGAGATAAACAACTGCAATGAATGTGGTTTAACCAAAGGCGTAGCCTTTTTTTACATAGTCACATAGTATCATGAGGAATGATAACCATAGTTAAGCATACATTATTATTCTAAGAATACAGTAAGATTCGGCAAGGACATTGTTATGAGAATACAGGACGTAAGATCGGCAAAACAGCTCAACGATTGCGCAAGCAATAAAACAGGTGGAAACAATTCGTAATGCAAAAGTGCCAGCAGGACCTCAACCCAGGGCATCTGGGGCATAACGTAGTGGCAACTTCCTCTCCATCACTCAGAGGGATGGGCAATACCCGCAGTTCCACATACACCAGGGCACTGCATAGCGCCCTAACAGGATTCCTGCCACCAGGCCAAATCCCCAACATGTTCAACTACAGGCATCCTGGGGTAGGGTAGAAAGGCCCAGGAACACCAGCAGGTCAGTCCACCTTCCTGCCTACCCAGTGCCTGCAAAAAACACCCCTCTGTGTGGGTTCAGTAAATCAGTCCACATTTTGGGTAGCACCCCGTTTTCTGCTGAAAGAAATTCAGCCAATTCCTTCTTCCTCCAGTAGGGGGTGGGCAGGTGTTTGCTGCAGTATGCAGGCTGGTGCGCAGTGGAAAGAAAAAGAGGCCACCCCATCGCCATAAATGTTTTCTGGGTGCCCCCAGCTGACGTCACTGGCGACCCTCTCCTCTTCCTCGCAAAAACAGATGAGATACACCCGCTTTGGCTCTTGCTCTTGGAGCGACTAAGGGCGCCCAACCGCTATTTGCAGGGAACGCCTTGTCAAAAGTAACACAAGCTCAATGCAAATTATATATATATATATATATATACTGCAAATATCCAAGTATTGACTGCCTCCACCAGATCGAGAGTTGCGTCGTCTCGGTAAGACTCCTTGGATTGAGTCCCTTCCACTCCCTTACACAAACGACCACGCCATGTGAGATTCAGTATTTCTTTATTTCTGCCGCTGCCAAACGCGTTTCGACTACACAGTAGTCTTGATCACTGGTTGTGGTTAGAAAAGCGCGCGACCATTATAAAGAAAAAAAGTCTTTTCATCATCATGTACGTCATTGACCACATGTCAACTGACAGGAAAGACAGACTTGATTTTAACAATTCATTGTTTGAACGATTTTTTACACATTTGCTTCAACATGATTAAATACATTTGTTCAGAATGCATAGTAATTACCATTAAATTCTTAACACGAACAACCTTATGATTATTGTAAAGTGTTATGTGCGAGCATTTGTAAGTTTTTTCAGTTTTTTTAATACATTTGAAACTTTATTGACAATGACGCGCGTTGACATGATTACGCTGTATGTGTGCATAATATATACACTTTGTCAATACTTGTCACAAGTTCGAAATTTGGAAAATTTAGCCCATGTGGGCTTAACTTAAATATCTATTGAGTTGTATTAATGCTACCGATTTTCGTCTAGGTTAATACATTTACAAACTGTGTTTCTATCTCACACTCGTTTTAAAACATTACAAAAAATAGAGCTCCAGTGAGCAAACACATCGGTTGTGCCATGCATAGAAGCAGATCAATGCTATATTCAATTACCTTAATTCATGTTAGCTGCCAAGTGTAAATGCATTATAAAATTGTGCTGTCCACACAATAATCATCATGATCAAAATAGATTTCATATATATGAATTTAGCAGAAACTACCTGTTAGACACCGTAGTTCTTAAAGATGTCTATGCAAATCTTCTTCGATGTTAAGACCGTTCGGTTGCTTAGTATTCAGCTTAATTATATACTTAGATTCTAATTTTCTCAACTTGCTCAGTCTATTTCCCCCTCTTTGGCTAGCTGGAATAGAATCAATCACACAATATGTCAGTCCTTTGACATCCCCATTGTGCATCAATTCAAAGTGCCTGGCTACAGGATAAGCCCTGTCAGCATTCTTAATTGCACGCAGGTGCTGTAAAATCCTCTTGTAGGCTTCGTTGATTGTGCTGCCCACATACCGGAGCCCGCAAGGGCACTCGAGAATGTAGATCGCGTAATCAGTTTTGCATGTATATTTGCTGTTAATCTTTTCCGTTCTATTGGAAAGGCCTAATCTGTATTTACTACAGTTTACGCCATGATTACATGCCTTGCACTTTGTGCATTTTACGAAGCCTTTTTTATCTAACCAGGTTGTTTTAGGTTTGGGTTTTGTGAGCATGTTGGTTACCAAACAATCTTTGAAGGATTTTGCTTTTTTAAATGTAATTTGTGGTCTCTTTGGGACTTCCTTCCCAAGCACTGGGTCGTTTTTAGGGCTCGCCTGCTGATGCGCTTCTGCGCATCGCTGGCGAAGCTCTATTACGGCTTATCCAGTGTTGATCCACCACTGGCGATTCCACTGGCGATTTCTTCAAGTGCATGTGCTTTTTAGGTCATTGCGCAAGCGCAAGCCCTAAAAAGCTCGTGCACAATGCCACCAGCCCCCTGCCTGCCTGCCTCGCATTACCAGATCAAAGGCAGCCCAGCCCCCCTCCCACAAGCTTCTCAGCGTGTGCTCTGCCTCAGGCCTGCATTTCTCCTCCCCTCGGGCAAACAGATAGCCGCAATAACACCCTCCCTGCTCAGCTTTTTTTTCTCAATTTCTCCCCGTCTACACTTCCCATTAGGAGCCCTTCCTCCCCCCAGATAATCTATCTCCATAAGAGATAAGCAGCTCTTCCACCATCTCAAACCCGTATTAGTGCTCCTCACTATGCATGTTTTTACTTAGAAAATCAGCACAATGCAGCAGTGTGACATCAAGCCAGGTTCATCGACATCACTGCAAAAGTAAAGTTTTTATTCCCCATTTCCTCTTCAAGAAAGTGACTGCGCATCAGCCTCTACGGATCAGAAAGCGGAGCCCCTCCACTGACCGGGCTGCGAGTCAAATGGCCATGTTTCACAAATTATGGTTTTCGTGGTCTTATTCTGGAGTAGCCCTGTTGGCAAGAGAGGAAAGAGCAAGGCTCTGACAGTCAGTCCTCCTCTGCTTCATAGTATGCCGCGCCACTATAGTAAGTTGAACAAGGGATATTATTTGACAGAAAGAGGCAACCTGCATCTATTCACGGAAATACATTGAGCAGTCTACATTTTTATTTTTTAAAGCTACATACAATGCACCATAACTATTCTAGGTCTACAAATGGAAATACATAACAAGCAATATTTTTATTTATTTTTTAAGAGGTGCATACTTAAAAAAATGATTACAAAAATTAAACATCAACTAGTAATTAAAAAACCTAGCAATTAAGATATGCCACGTCAAATAATAACTTTTGTCGCCAATTAATTATCAGTGTCTGGAATGGATATGGTCACACCCTCACTCACCCTCAACCCCTCACCCTCACTCACCCTCAACCCCTCACCCACACCCTCACTCACCCTCAACACCTCACCCTCAACCCCTCCCTCACGCTCACCCACCCTCACCCTCACTCACCCTCAACACCTCACCCTCACTCACCTTCAACCCCTCACCCTCACTCACCCTCAACCCCTCACCCTCACCCTCACTCACCCTCAACCCCTCACCCTCACTCACCCTCAACTCCTCACCCTCAACACCTCACTCACCCTCACGCTCACCCTCACGCTCACCCACCCTCACCCTCAACACCTCACCCTCACTCACCCTCAACCCCTCACCCTCACTCACCCTCAACCCCTCACCCTCAACCCCTCACTCACCCTCACTCTCACTCATCCTCTATCACCCTCAACCCCTCACCCTCAACCTCTCACCCTCACTCACCCTCAACCCCTCACCCTCACTCACCCTCACTCACCCTCAACCCCTCACCCTCACTCACCCTCAGCCCCTCACCCTCAACCCCTCACCCTCACCCTCACCCACCCTCAACCCCTCACCCTCACTCACCCTCACCCACCCTCACTCACCCTCACCCTCACCCACCCTCAACCCCTCACCCTCACTCACCCTCACTCACCCTCACCCACCCTCACTCACCCTCAACACCTCACCCTCACCCTCACTCACCCTCACTCACCCTCAACCCCTCACCCTCACTCACCCTCACTCACCCTCACTCACCCTCAACCCCTCACCCTCACTCACCCTCAACCCCTCACCCTCACTCACCCTCAACACCTCACCCTCACTCACCCTCAAACTCAACATACATACATACATACATACCCTCACTCACCCTCACTCACCCTCAACCACTCACCCTCACTCACCCTCACCCCTCACCTTCACCCTCACTCACCCTCAACCCCTCACTCACCCTCACTCTCACTCATCCTCACTCACCCTCAACCCCTCACCCTCACTCACCCTCACTCACCCTCACCCACCCTAACTCACCCTCACCCTCACTCACCCTCAACCCCTCACCCTCACTCACCCTCACTCACCCTCAACCCCTCACCCTCACTCACCCTCAACCCCTCACCCTCACTCACACTCACCCTCACCCTCACTCACCCTCACTCACCCTCACTCACTATCACTCACCCTTACCCTCACTCACCCTCACTCACCCTCAACCTCACTCACCCTCAACCTCACTCAACCCCTCATCCTCACTCACCCTCACCCTCACTCACCCTCAACCCCTCACCCTCACTCACCCTCAACCCCTCACCCTCACTCAACCTCAACCCCTCACCCTCAATACCTCACCCTCACTCACCCTCACCCTCACCCTCACCCAACCTCAACCCCTCACCCTCAATACCTCACCCTCACTCACCCTCACCCTCACTCACCCTCAACCCCTCACCCTCACTCACCCTCAACCCCTCACCCACACCATCACTCACCCTCACTCACCCTCACTCACCCTCACTCGCCCTCACACGCCCTCACTCACCCTCACTCACCCTCACCCTCACTCACCCTCACCCTCACTCACTCTCACTCACCCTCAACCTCACTCACCCTCACCCACCCTCAACCCCTCATCCTCACTCACCCTCACCCTCACTCACCCTCAACCCCTCACCCTCACTCACCCTCAACCCCTCACCCTCACCCTCACTCACCCTCAACCCCTCACCCTCAATCTCTCACCCTCAATCCCTCACCCTCAGTCACCCTCAATCCCTCACCCTCAGTCACCCTCACCCTCACCCTCACTCACCCTCAACCCCTCACCCTCACTCACCCTCAACCCCCTCACCCTCAACCCCCTCACCCTCACTCACCCTCAACCCCTCACCCACACCCTCACTCACCCTCACTCACCCTCACTCACCCTCACTCACCCTCACTCGCCCTCACTCGCCCTCACTCGCCCTCACTCACCCTCACTCACCCTCACCCTCACTCACCCTCAACACCTCACCCTCACTCACCCTCAATGCCTCACCCTCACTCACCCTCAACACTTCACCCTCAACCCCTCACTCACCCTCACACTAACTCACCCTCACTCACCCTCAACACCTCACCCTCACTCACCCTCAACCCCTCACCCTAACTCACCCTCACCCTCACTCACCCTCAACCCCTCACCCAAACTCACCCTCACTCACCCTCAACCCCTCACCCTCACTCACCCTCAACCCCTCACCCTCACTCACCCTCAACCCCTCATCCTCACCCTCACTCACCCTCAATCTCTCACCCTCAATCCCTCACCCTCAGTCACCCTCAATCCCTCACCCTCAGTCACCCTCACCCTCACCCTCACTCACCCTCAACCCCTCACCCTCACTCACCCTCAACCCCCTCACCCTCACTCACCCTCAACCCCTCACCCACACCATCACTCACCCTCACTCACCCTCACTCACCCTCACACTAACTCACCCTCACTCACCCTCAACCCCTCAACCTCAATCTCTCACCCTCAATCCCTCACCCTCAGTCACCCTCAATCCCTCACCCTCAGTCACCCTCACCCTCACCCTCACTCACCCTCAACCCCTCACCCTCACTCACCCTCAACCCCCTCACCCTCACTCACCCTCAACCCCTCACCCACACCATCACTCACCCTCACTCACCCCCACTCACCCTCACTCACCCTCACTCGCCCTCACTCACCCTCACTCACCCTCACCCTCACTCACCCTCAACACCTCACCCTCACTCACCCTCAATGCCTCACCCTCACTCACCCTCAACACCTCAACCTCAACCCCTCACTCACCCTCACACTAACTCACCCTCACTCACCCTCAACACCTCACCCTCACTCACCCTCAACCCCTCACCCTAACTCACCCTCACCCTCACTCACCCTCAACCCCTCACCCTAACTCACCCTCACCCTCACTCACCCTCAACCCCTCACCCTCACTCACCCTCAACCCCTCACCCTCACTCACCCTCAACCCCTCATCCTCACCCTCACTCACCCTCACTCACACTCACCCTCACTCACCCTCACTCACCCTCACTCACCCTCACTCACCCTCACCCTCAACCTCACTCACCCTCAACCTCACTCACCCTCACCCACCCTCAACCCCTCATCCTCACTCACCCTCACTCACCCTCACTCACCCTCACTCACCCTCAACCCCTCACCCTCACTCACCCTCAACCCCTCACCCTCACTCACCCTCAACCCCTCATCCTCACCCTCACTCACCCTCACTCACATTCACCCTCACCCTCACTCACCCTCACTCACCCTCACCCTCACTCACCCTCACCCTCACTCACCCTCACTCACATTCACCCTCACCCTCACTCACCCTCACTCACCCTCACCCTCACTCACCCTCACTCACTCACCCTCACTCACCCTCACTCACCCTCACCCACCCTCAACCCCTCATCCTCACTCACCCTCATCCTCACTCACCCTCAACCCCTCACCCTCACTCACCCTCAACACCTCACCCTCACTCACCCTCACCCTCACCCTCAACCCCTCACCCTCAATCCCTCACCCTCACTCACCCTCAACCCCTCACCCTCACTCACCCTCAACCCCTCACCCTCACCCTCACTCACCCTCACTCACCCTCACTCACCCTCACTCACCCTCACTCACCCTCAACCCCTCACCCTCACTCACCCTCAACCCCTCACCCTCACTCACCCTCACTCACCCTCAACACGTCACCCTCACTCACTCACCCTCACTCACTCTCAACCCCTCACCCTCACTCACCCTCACCCTCTCTCACCCTCAACACCTCACCCTCAACCCCTCACCCTCACTCACCCTCAACCCCTCACCCTCAACCCCTCACTCACCCTCACTCTCACTCACCCTCACTCAACCTCAACCCCTCAGCCTCACCCTCACCCTCACCCACCCTCAACTCCTCACCTCACCCTCACTCACCCTCACTCACTCTCAACCCCTCACCCACCCTCACCCTCACTCACCCTCAACGCCTCACCCTCACTCACCCTCAACCCCTCACCCTCCCTCACCCTCAACCCCTCACCCTCCCTCACCCTCAACCCCTCACCCTCGACCCCTCCCCCTTAACCCCTCACCCAGCCTCACTCACCCTCAACACCTCACCCTCACTCACCCTCAACACCTCACCCTCACTCACCCTCAACACCTCACCCTCAACCCCTCACCCTCACCCTCACTCACCCTCAGTCACAACACATATTGTGTTACAATAGGTGTCACATTTGCAAAAGATAAAACTATTGGCATTGTAAATAACAAAGCTATTAATTCGCTATTTTCAAAACAAGCACATAAATAAAAAATGTGTCCTTTACAATACCAATAGCTCAAACTTTCCTAATGCAAGACCTATTGCATTGCTGTGCTTCTCTCCCCTGCTGCACTCTCCTGCTCTCTAGAGATGTGGCCTAACGACAAGAGCTGCCATCTAAGTCACGTAAATACAAAATATGTTGCATTCCAAATGCTATAGGTGTCACATTCGCAAAAGTTATAACTATTGGCATTGTAAATGACAAAGCCATCAATTTAGCAATTTTAAAAACCAACAAATAAATAACATATGTCATTTACAATACCAATAACTCCAACTTTTCTAATGCGAGACCTATTGCATTTCCAATGCTTGTTAATGATATGCCAATGCTTGTTGAGTATTCTTCTCACCTCAACATGTTGTTTACAATATCCCGTTATGAATCTGCATTGGTTATCATTTCCGCGCTCTTTTTTGTTACCAAAGAGGATTTGTTCCCTCTTTTGTTTAGAGGCTTTCTGTATTCCTTCTGCTATCCAGGTAGTAGGATAGCCCCGTTCCTTAAATCTAGTACTCAAGATTGCCAGTTCTTTCTCTGTTTCTACAGGAGTACTACAATTACGCATGACTCTGAGGCTTTCACCATACGGTATACTGCTCTTGAAAGAGGCCACCCCATCGCCATAAATGTTTTCCGGGTGCCCCCAGCTGACGTCACTGGCGACCCTCTCCTCTTCCTCGCAAAAACAGATGAGATACACCCGCTTTGGCTCCTGCTCTTGGAGCGACTAAGGGCGCCCAACCGCTATTTGCAGGGAACGCCTTGTCAAAAGTAACGCAAGCTCAATGCAAAGCCTTAGTGAATCTGGTCCAAAATATATATATATATATATATATATATATATATATATATATATATATATATATATATATATATATATTTTATTTTTTTTCAAAAAACCGCGAGGCAAAACGCGTCTGTCGATAGGGGGGAGAAGGCTGAGCACCGAATAAAGCATCTCAAAGCTTTAAAATCAACTCTGTGTGTGCCTTTCATTTTTGCAAGCCAAAGAAGCGCCTGCTGCGTGAAGCAATATATATATATATATATATATATATATATATATATATATATATATATATATATATATATATATATATATATATATATATATATATATAAAATTTCTTATTTTTAAAACATTGGCTTGATAATGATATAGCACCTGATGAGTGACGGGCACTACTATCATTTCCGTTCTTTATGTACTGTCCTGGATAATGCCACCACAGTGGAAATAATGTCAACATTTAAGGTTATGGGCTTTATATAGAAATGTGATGATCAGTGTAAGGCATTTCTAATGTTTATAACAGTTCCTGTGTTTGCCTGAATGCAGAATGGAATTCAACTCAAAAGATTACCTTATTGAAAATAGTTCAGTATTTTACCGTAGAATGAAAACGGGAAAATTAATAGAAAGATGAAAGGATTGTTGCCACAGTCTGCGTTTATACCTGCATGCACATTTACAGTGTAACTCAAATGCAACTTAGAAATGAATTGTATGTAACACTTGCTTTTTAGCTTTTATTTTATTATATGCAATGCACGAGCAATTAAACATTTTACTATGAAAACCAATGGCAATTGTAGGTGGGTTGAATGAGATTGATGATTGTCTGATTTCCCCATTAGTTTCTATTGAATGCAGGATGTGGCTATGTAAGCTGGTGGTGTAGAAGGATTGCTTTAAAGAGCTGCATGTTGTATGTTATATTATGCGATTGGCATTTGTAAAGCACACAGTGTTCTATTGTTGTGGCCTTTTGGCGCTATTGGCAATTCAGCATCTTTCGGCCTGGTTCCAGAATTCCAATTGCAGACGAGAGTCTGAGTCATCTTGTGGTGATCTGCTACAGGTATTATGTTGTAGTTAGATTCTGGAATAGGTGGCTAAGTTGCAGAGGCGCAACTAGAGCCACATTTCAGGGGGGGGGGCTAAGAAAAAATTTCGGGGGGGCTGAACCTTTATTCAGTAGGCAGAGTGGAGCTGCAGGGCCTCCAACAAGGGGTGAAACAAGAGCAAGGCCTAATTTACATTCAAATGGTCTTTTAAAGACCTGTGAAACGTTCGGGTGTGGGTGTGTGTGCGCCCGGGATCTGTCTCATCCCGGGCTGCCAGACACGATGGGGGGGGGCTGAAGCCCGGTGAGTCCAATGGGTGTTGCGCGCCTGCTAATTTGAATACATTGAGCTGTACCTTCGACCCTGCTCCCCCAGCTGCCACATGGTCTTCCTGTGTCGCCTGCCCCCGCCTTGCTCTTGCCGCTGCTGGCTGGATTGATTGTGTGAGTGCTTGCCTCACCTGTTACCTAATTCTGCCCGTTTTTCTGTTGCACTGTTATTTTGTCACTGTTTAATTTAACTTTGCCTCGCTGTTTCCCCCACTGTTGTGCCCCCCTGTGCCCCCTTTTACCCCTTCCTTCTGTGTCCCGTCCCGCTTCCCGCCGCTGCGTCCCTGCGGCCCCGCCCCCACTGCCCCATTTGCCGCCCCCGCCTCCCAGCTGCTCCTCCCACCCGCAGCCCCTCATATGGAGGCCGCGCAAGCCCGTCTGCGCCCGTCCGCACCTGGTACCGAGCAACCGCGAAGTGAACCCATGGACCCTTCACCTGCCAAGCCAGCAAATTCACCTGCCTCCCAACCTACCCTGCCCATCGAACCCAGCAACAACAACAACAACCACCTCAAGTGCATCCTCCTCAACACCCGCTCCGTCCACAAACACGCCATCAAACTCTGGGACCTCTTCAACACCACAGCACCGGACGTCACCTTCCTCACGGAAACCTGGATGAACGCCTCCTTGGCCCCCAACATCGCCATAGCCATCCCGGACGGCTACAAGATCACCCGGAAGGACCGCATCAACCAAACTGGAGGAGGAATCGGCATCATCTACAGGAACACCATCAGCATCATCACCGAAGACACACTCTTCACCGCTGAACACCTACACTTCCAGATCCGCACCGACCCCAAAACAACACTCAGAGGAACCCTCGTCTATAGACCCCCGGGCCCGCACACACAATTCAGCGAAACCATCGTCGACTTTGTCAGCCCACACGCACTAACCTCAGCAGAATACATTCTCCTAGGGGACCTGAACTTCCACCTAGAGAACAACAATGACAGCAACACTACCACCCTGCTCGCCAACCTCGCCAACCTCGGACTCAAGCAAATGGTGAGCACCCCCACCCACTATGCCGGCCACACGCTGGACCCCATCTTCTCCGCCAGCAACCACGTATCCTTCAGCCACTCCACCAGACTACACTGGACCGACCACATCTGCATCCATTTCACCTACAAGAAGACCACAACACACCACCGCATGCTACAGATCCCCCGCAGATGTTGGAGCAAAGTCACAACAGACCAGCTCACCACATCAATGAGCCAGAACCCACCAGCCGACATCTCCGACACCAACGACGCAGCTCACAATCTCGCACAGTGGATCACCAAGTGCGCCGACAACCTCGCTCCGCTGAAGAAACCCCCAGGCAAGACCAGCAACAGAAAAACTACATGGTTCACTGACGCCCTCAAAATCATGCCGCACGCTCGAAAAAACCTGGCGCCACGAACGGACAACAGAAAACATGACAGCCCTCAAGAACGTCACTCGCAAACACCACCAGCTGATCCGCACCACCAAAAGGACATCATTCAAAGAGCGGCTGGACAACAACACCCAAAACAGAAAGGAACTCTTCCGAATTGTAAAAGAGTTCTCCAACCCCAACGCCAGCAACAACGACATCACAAGACCTCTGCAACTCCCTCGCCACGTTCTTCTGCCGCAAGATCGCAGACATACGCAACAGCTTTGACACCCAGACTTCGCATCCAGTCTCCAAACCTACGACCCCCACCACCACCCTAAGAGACTGGACCCCCATCAGCACAGAAGACACCACCCACGTCATGAAAACCATCCACTCCGGCTCTCCCTCCGAGCCATGCCCCCACCACATCGACAACAAAGCAGACGCCATCATCGCACCCCACCTACGGAACGTCATAAACAACTCCTTCGCATCAGCCACCTTCCCAGAGAACTGGAAGCACGCAGCGATCAACGCCCTTCTGAAAAAACCCACAGCAGACCCTAAAGACCTCAAGAACTTCCGCCCCATCTCTCTTCTTCCCTTCCCGGCTAAAGTCATCGAGAAGACCATCAATAAACAGCAGACTGCATTCCTCGAGGCAAACAACTCGCTCGACCCATCCCAGTCCAGATTTTGAGCCAACCTCAGCACCGAGACAGACCACATCGCAGCCACCGACGACATCAGGACCCTGGTGGACAACGGGGAGACAACCGCCCTCATCCTCCTAGACCTATCAGCCGCCTTTGATACAGTATGCCACAGCACCCTAACAACCCGCCTCTACAACACTGGGATCCAAGAAAAAGCACTGGACTGGATCACCTTGTTCCTCTCCAACAGAACCCAGAGAGTCCGCCTCCCGCCGTTCGCTCCGCGGCCACCAAGATCATCTGCGGCGTACCCCAAGGCTCCTCGCTCAGCCCAACCCTCTTCAATATCTACATGAGCCCCCTCGCCGCCATCACATGCAAACACAACCCCAACATCATCTCCTACGCCGACGACACCCAGCTGATACTCTCCCTCACCAAAGACCCAACCACTGCCAAAACCAACCTCCAGGAAGGAATGAAGGAAGTTACGGAATGGATGAAGCTCAGTCGATTGAAACTGAACTCAGACAAAATGGAGGTCCACATCCTCGGACAATCCCCATCCGCCTGGGACGACTGCTGGTGGCCCACTGCGCTGGGCACCGCACCGTCACCCACGGACCACGCACGCAACCTGGGATTCATCCTGGACTCCTCGCTCACGATGACCAAACAAGTCAACGCCATCTCATCCTCCTGCTTCAACACCCTGCGCATGCTCCGAAAGATCTTCCAGTGGATCCCCACAGAAACCAGAAAGACGGTCACGCAGGCCCTCGTCACCAGCCGACTGGATTACGGGAACGCCCTTTAGGCAGGAACCACAGCCAAACTTCAGAAACGACTGCAGCGAATACAGAACGCCTCCGCACAACTCATCCTCGACGTCCCTCGCCACAGCCACATATCGGCCCACCTGAAAAACCTGCACTGGCTCCCCGTCAGCAAGAGGATCACATTCAGGCTCCACACACACAAAGCACTCCACGGCATGGGCCCCGAATCCTCAACAACCACCTTTCGTTCTACTCTCCCACCCGCCAGCTCTGCTCCACCAGCCTTGCCCTCGCAACCGTCCCACGGATCCGCATAGCCACCACCGGAGGACGATCGTTCTCCTACCTGGCCGCCAAGACATGGAACTCGCTCCCCGCTCACCTACGACAGACCCAGGACCATCTCACTTTCAGAAAACACCTCAAGACCTGGCTATTCGAGCAGTAGCGTCCCCCCCTCTCCCTCAGCGCCTTGAGACCCTCACGGGTGAGTAGCGCGCTCTATAAATGTATTGATTGATTGATTGATTGATAAGTGTTTGGTTTTGGTTTTATTGGTTAGGACTGAATGGCTAAGGTGACAGGTGCAGTTCTGTCTTTCTTTGGTCTTTTAGCTTCTGCCTATCTAATAACATTCTCAGTGACAAGAACTGGCAAAAGGCACACGTATGCTGTCATTGTTGCAGTGTGGGTTCAAACGGTACAGTGGTGCAGGAATAAGACGTAGAATCCAAGGAATTGGTACATGGTCAGTTCTAGGAGTAGAGTTGAGAGTGACATTTACATTTTAAAAGTATACTGTAAATAATGGAGCATGAGTCTGAGCTACATCTGCTCTTGTCATTTAGGGTCACAGATGACTTCTATGCTACCGATGGCCATGTTATACAGAATGTTCTGGGAAGTAAAATGGCGTTTGTGCCTGATTTTTGCGCCTTGGGGAACTATGGGTTTAATGAATGGGCACAGATGCTTGCCCAGCCCTCTCACAAACTATGTGATAGCAGGATTCCAAGGGGGCATGCCCACAAATCTATCTAGCATGAAGGAAAGTGGGAAATTATTTTCTGTTGCAGCCATTGTATACTATAGATGAGGGCACAGAAGCAAAGAGACCGCCGCAAGGTGCACTGACTGTGCTCCACATAGAGGTGGTGCAGTCAGAGTTAATTTATGGGGGGAAAAGTGCTAGGGCTCTCGTCAGGAAGCAGCTTGCACCAGTGCATTGCTCCTATAAACGTCGCCTATAACAGAACTAACTACTAAGCATGAAACCCTACAAGTGGGGAGAGGATGTGGTGTAACAGCCAGAGCTGCCATCTTTGGAGCTGGGGAACCAGATTCGAGTCTCAGCGTAGCCTCAACATCATGTGATTATGGGCAAATCACAATCTCCCCGTGCCTACAAAAAATTGATGTGTCCTTAACTGGTGCTCATGAAAAGCGATCCAATACCTTTGGGTCGACTTCACGCTATAAGTGCCGGTGTTGACAATTAAGTGCTGATGCTGAGCAGCCGAAACCACTGCCTCAAATTAAGAAACAGTCAGAGCACACCCTGAGGCACCCATTTGGAAAGCGGCACAGGATCCCAGGTGCTCACAGGCATGTCTGCAGGAGAGTACTGCCACTCTTTGCATCCCCCTGCTTGCAGCTCTCTCCCCACCTTTGTAATGGAGGCTGGGTCACAGCCTTTAGGGAAAGTAGGATCAGCAACCTCAAACAGCCAGTCTGTCTTTCACTAATATGCGGATATATGACGTTACAACGCGTTATTTTACAACGCAGACTGTAACATTTAAAAATGGAATTAATGTAATTTAATTAATTTTATTTTATTAATTTAATATAATAAATTTTATAATTGTAATTAATTTAATGTAATTAATTTAATTTAATTAATGTAATTGAATTAATTTATAAATTGCAATTAATATAATTTAATTAATTTAATTTAATTTAATTAATTTAATTTATTTTAAGTCGTATTTAAAAAAAAAACTGAACACTAAAAATACCCCTGTACCCCAAAACCCAAACCCAGCCCTAAAACCTAAAAATACCCCTGTACCCCAAAACCCAAACCCAGCCCTAAAACCTAAAATACCCCTGTACCCCAAAACCCAAACCCAGCCCTAAAACCTAAAAATACCCCTGTACCCCAAAACCCAAACCCAGCCCTAAAACCTAAAAATACCCCTGTACCCCAAAACCCAAACCCAACCCTAAAACCTAAAAATACCCCTGTACCCCAAAACCCAAACCCAACCCTGAAACCTAAAAATACCCCTGTACCCCAAAACCCAAACACAGCCCTAAAACCTAAAAATACCCCTGTACCCCAAAACCCAAACACAGCCCTAAAACCTAAAAATACCCCTGTACCCCAAAACCCAAACCCAACCCTAAAACCTAAAAATACCCCTGTACCCCAAAACCCAAACCCAGCCCTAAAACCTAAAAATACCCCTGTACCCCAAAACCCAAACCCAGCCCTAAAACCTAAAAATACCCTTGTACCCCAAAACCCAAACCCAACCCTAAAACTTAAAAATACCCCTGTACCCCAAAACCCAAACCCAACCCTAAAACCTAAAAATACCCCTGTACCCCAAAACCCAAACCCAGCCCTAAAACCTAAAAATACCCCTGTACCCCAAAACCCAAACCCAACCCTGAAACCTAAAAATACCCCTGTACCCCAAAACCCAAACCCAGCTCTAAAACCTAAAAATACCCCTGTACCCAAAAACCCAAACCCAGCCCTAAAACCTAAAAATACCCCTGTACCCCAAAACCCAAACCCAGCCCTAAAACCTAAAAATACCCCTGTACCCCAAAACCCAAACCCAGCCCTAAAACCTAAAATTACCCCTGTACCCCAAAACACAAACCCAACCCTAAAACATAAAAATACCCAAACACCCCAAAACATATACCTCAGTACCCCAAAACATATACTCCTATACTCATACTTATTTTAAAAATTACTTAAATTAATATATTTAATTTATAATATTAAAAAACATAAATAAATATGATTATTTATAATTAATATTAATTAAATTAATTAAATAAAATTAAATAAAATAAAAAAATATATATACTTACCTATACTTACGTTTTAATGGCATGCGTTGTAATAGCATCTGCTATGTAATGACATGCGTTGTAAAGGCATACATTGTAATGGAACCAGCGTTGTAAAAGTTGCGTTGTAATAGACTCCCGTTGTAAAAGTTGCGATGTAACGGTGCAATACCCTAATGGGCTGTTCCCAGTGCAGGTATTGGGGCAGACAAGGAAAAGTGATTTGTTATAACAGTGTGCACTGTCCTGGTCTGCACTCCATGCACCTGGTTAGAGGTGTGCCACAGCACAACTGGGGGCAGTGCCGCCTGTGCCTCATACTGTGCAGGAATGCAATATTTCAGGGACTATACTTGCATTTTACAAACCCTTTCAACATGGTCCTTCAGGCCAATTTGTGCAATTAAAGTGAGCCATGAGTACAGTCCTGAGAATGGATGTCAAATAATGACCATGGTTTGAAAATATGATGTCACCAGTTCCATGGAGGCACATGGTAAGCGTCACATAGTTGTAACCATTTAGTGAGATTGTAAGGGTTTTTTGCACCTTTTGTTGGCTGACAGAATAAAGATGGTATTCTACAATAGTGAGAATTCAATCAGAATACAAACTCGTTTCTTTATGGGTACAATGAAAGAATCCACAATAAAAGGACATTTTGTACAACAAATTGCATTGGTGACCGGAATAGTGTTAGCACAGCGTTAGCAGATGCATGCACATCACCAGGAACATAATTTTTCCAGTGCGAAACTATCCTTATACTAGAGTGAACTAAGGGAGTTGCTGTTTTGGCTTAGGTTTGCTTAGGGAAAGCCTAGTAATCGAATCATAGGGGAATATTCATGAACGTTTTGAAATTGTTTGTCCGAGCTAAAGAAAAATGCAAAGTTGCGTATGCTCCAAATCGTAAAGCCCAATACTGCTTGCTCTGTTTCAGACTTATTTGCATAACATGAGCTGTGCACATGGAATAAAGGCATGCACAAATTCCACAAACCTCTTCGCCACCTGCATAATCTTGGCATCCAGCTAGATGAGATCCAACTGCCTCACGTTCAACTCAGACAAGACCAAAATAATGATTTTTGGAAGGGGTTCCACCTGGGGGCTGGCATATGTCTGTTCCACATCAACCCCCGCCGACCACGCCAGAAACCTAGGAATCATCTTAAACGACAAGCTCGACATGACAGCCCAGGTAAACGGGGTGGCCTCCACCTGTTTCTATATCCTGAAGATGATGCTCCAAGTGGCTACCAGATAACTTCAGAAAAACAGTCACGCAGTCCCTGATAACTATCAAGCTTGATTACGGTAGCACACTATAAGTGGGAATTACCAAAGAAGCTCCTGAACAGGCTTCAAACTTTCCAAAATGCTGCAGCAAGACTTATACGTAGGCTGTGGGGTTTTAGGTTTAAACCTATAATAACTGATAAAACCCCACTGAAAGAAAAATAGCCCTCACCGGTGAAAATATATAAAGACTGAAAAAACACCTGGACAATTGCAAACTAAATGCCATTCAAAGAAAGGAAAAAAGAGTGAAAGTCATTTTTTTCTTCCTGAAGGGGTCAATACAATGTAACTTTGTTATACAAGTAGCAGTAAGAAAGACTGGCTAACATTATTCTGCTTGAGTTTTGTTCTTTAGGGATGCCACTAAAATAGTGTTTCTTCTTCCTTTAACTTTTTCAGTTTTGTGGCCTTTGTTCTAAAGATGCAGGGTTTAGTTTCATGTTTTAGGTCTAGTTTAATTATTTTATAAACTATAGAGAATCAGGAAATATCAAACTCATATTTGATATTTTGGCTGCATTCGATTCTTTCACCGAAAGGTAAAATGGCTGGTTTCATAAAAATCTTTCCTAATATGTGTCATCACATTTACCCACAGAGAATGGGTAAAAACCCTTAATACATCAGACCATAGTTTCTAGTGGGTCATTATTGATAGTAGGTGAATTGCCAACACCTCAGGCTTTAAACCTTTAATGCAAGGTATAGTGACAAGTATATATATCACCAAGCATCTCGGATAGTGGTGAAAACATGACACCAGACTTTTGGAAAACATGGAACGCAGTGTCACTTGTAATGCTCTGCAAGAAAGGTTCTTTCCAAGTTCAAAAAAGATTAGAGTGATATTGTTTGTA
Source organism: Lissotriton vulgaris (assembly GCF_964263255.1). Taxonomy (NCBI): domain Eukaryota; kingdom Metazoa; phylum Chordata; class Amphibia; order Caudata; family Salamandridae; genus Lissotriton; species Lissotriton vulgaris. Next base: position 453,614,211 of record NC_141685.1, on the reverse strand, counting down.
TTTGCACTGATTCAGCTACGTATATAAAAAAGTTGTGTGACGACCTATCAAAATTGATACCCGAGCTGAAGTGATTCCCGGTAGTAGATTCTTGCCACTTGTTAGATGGTATGATGAAAGCATCTTTACTATCTTAAGAGTTAATGAGGGATGCTATTGACTTTTTAGTCCATTCTGGTGCACTGGTTTCTAATGCACAGGAACAAAAACGCGAATATTTATCATTTCGTGCTTTATGTGGCATCAAAAAAAGAGTCATCCCAACTGTGTCCCTTAGCTGATGGTTCTCAGCCCAATGGGCTAAGAATGCTGAGAGGGCCGTTTCACAGAAGTTTACATGGGAAGGAAAGAGCGAGCGCACATGACCCGAAAACTCACTGAAGAAGTATTGTATGGTGTACTACAATAAGATTAATTTGCAAAAATCTATTTGGACCTCATATACACTATAAGTACACTGTCTAAATATCATGTTCTTTCAGAACAGAAAGCAAGCAATAATAAAAGCAAAACGTTCCATAAACACCGGAAAAACACTTTTTCTGTTGTTTTTAGAGGCGCGAAAATGTGTAACCACTGATAACGACTGTTTTTTAAGGTATTGAAAACACTGAAAAAACCCCACCAGAATTTACCAAAAATAGAAACTGAAAACAGGAAAGCCTACTTATACGTAATCTACCTCGCAGCACCCACATCACTCCACACCGAAAGGAACTTCACTGCGTCTCCATACTCAAACACACTTAGTTCCAAAACCTCACATACAAAGCACTACACAGTATAGGTCCTGCCTACCTCAACTGCTGTATACACTACCACCAACGTTCCAGGCATCTCCGCTCAGTGCCATGTGCCTTGCACATGTACCTGCATACACAAAATCAGAGCAGGAGGCTTTGCCTTCTCCTACATCTCCCACAAAAAAATGGAACAAACTTGCACAACTCATCAGAGCCTCCTCATCGCTTCTTGAGTTCCCAAGAAGCTAAAGAAAGACCTGGCTTTTCAAATCATTTCTCCTTGGAGGACAGTAGCCCACCCAACGATGAGGCACCTGGATACCATTACGGGTAATTAGTGCTCTATACAAATAGGCATAACACAACACAACACAAAAGTGATCAAGGGTTTAGTCAACCTAGATGTTTGACAATCCCAGATTCACAAATGAAAACTCATGCATACAACTCTCCAGTCCCTGACTACTTCTGCTTCCACCAGGCGCAAGGAATGGTCAGACCATGCAAGAGGATATATATGCACACAACTTTTTTGCATTAGGGCAATGCACAGCAGGGTAAAATAGGCCCCATGTGGCCCTACTAAGCCCTATGCAGTAAATCTCATGCAATGTTTAAGACCTGATTACATACATTATTCTTACACCACCACTGTTTGGACAAATGCAACACGCATACTATGGATAACCACCCCTTTACCCACCTGGCTACCCACCTGGCCCAATGCCCTTCTACCAAGGGAACCAAAGACCCCCTTTTTTAGGACAGGGCCGCAGATCACGCGGCAGGAGACGGAACTACCAGCAAGTCCAATGGGAAGAAGAAGACCCAGTCAGCGCCAAAACACGCAACAAATCCCGGGAACAACCAGGAACAAGCAAGTAGTGACCCCTGACACACCCACATCCCTGGTGTTTAATTTATCGAGTACTCGTGTGACAGAAAGCAAGACAGCGGTCCTCTGTAAAGGCCTCTCGTTCATCCCTACCACACGACTGGACAAATGTAAACTCCATGTCGAACTAGCTGAGTTTTTTTAGAAAGCTCAAACTGAAGGCCTTCTTTGAAAAAGTGACACCGGAAGAAACTACCACTGATACCAATCCCAATGAAACAGGCATCAGGTTAAAATCCACCTTCGTGCCACCTCCTACCAGTATACCCATAGAAATCTCTACCTTTGAGCAAGCAGTTTACACTGACATAAAGAAACTGAACCCCAAAGGAACCTTCAACAATCTATCGAATAAAGACCGGTACATCATACAACGTCTACAAAATAACCCCACCAGTGTCATAAAACCAGCTGACAAGGGGGGAGGGATCGTCCTTATGGATAAAACCGACTACGATCGAGAATGCCGCAGACTCCTCAGCAACACAGGAAATTACAAACGCCTGGATAGAGACCCCACCGCGGAACTACAAATCACCATACACACCCTGGTAAACAGAGCCAGTGATGCTGAACAAATCTCAACCCAAGAGGCAAAATACCTGTGCACCAAAAATGCAAAAGTACCTTACTTTTACACTGTACCCAAAGTGCACAAGAACACCATACCACCCCCAGGAAGGACCATAGTCTCAGGGATCAACTCACTATTGGAACCACTTTCTAGGTACTGTGACCACTTCCTGAATCCACTGGTACAAGAAACCCCTACCTACATCAAAGATACCAAACACCTCCTGAACATCATCAACGATATGAACTTCGATCAAACACCCAACTCCTGGTGGGACTAGACATAGAAAGCCTTCACACCAGTCTCCCACAAGACGCCATCCTGTAATCCTACAAGATGTACTGATGCAAAACCCCTTGATGTACCATACACCATAGCAATTCATCCTTGACTGCGCAGCCCTAGCACTCAAAGATAACTATTTTGAGTATGAAGGCACTTACTACCTGCAAACTAATGGAACCTCTATGGGTAGTGTTTTTGCTCCAAGCGTGGCAGGACTGTACGTCCACCATTTTGAACAGAAGCACGTCATGCCCCTGACCAACCCATACTCACAAAACATAAAGACATGGCGCAGGTACATAGATGACATATTTGTGATTTAGGAGGGAACACAGGATGCACTAAACATCTTTCTCACTTGGCTTAATGAGGGTGACCCTTACCTACGATTCACGTGCAACTCCAGTGCCACCGAGCTGGCCTTTCTGGATCTCAACATTACAGCAGAACAAGGGACTCTGCGCACTACCACCTACTACAAACCCACAGCTAGGAACTCGCTGTTGCGGTTTGATAGCTTCCACCCCAGACCCTTATGAGAAAACCTACCTTTTGGGTAATTCCTGCAGATCCGCAGAAACTGCAGCCACCTAGCAGACTACAAAAGACAATCCCGCACCTTTTCACACAAACTACAGGAGCATGGATACCACAACGCCATTATTGCCAAAACCAGCAAAAGGGTCCGCAATATTAACAGAGAATCGCTACTGAAAATGGTGACAAAAGACCAGGAACCCCCACCCATGACCTGTGTCACCACCTATAATACAGCGTCAAATCAAGTTTCTAGTACCATCCGCAAACATTGGCGGATAATCAATTCAGGCACCAGAGAATGGGAGACCCCGTGCTTCGCATTTAAACGTGCTAACAACCTTAAAGACAAACTAGTGTCAACACGACCAAGTGCCAGTCCTAAATCAATGGCCAATTCAGCCCTCAACTGTTGGGGTCTCCCCAAAGTCCCTGGCCATTACCCATGTAACAACTGCAGTGTGTGCCATCTCACTAAACCAATGAAAACTCTTAACCTTGAACCTGGCAAAATCTAGACACAATGCCAACAAACAAACTGCAACTCCAGCAACCTTGTGTACCTCATAACATGCTCCTGCGGGCTCCGTTATGTGGGCATGACGACCCGCAAAATCAGGACTAGAGTGGTTGAGCACAGAAGCACAATCAGGTGTGGCAAAAACATCAGCAAACTGACAGAGCACTACCTCACAGCACACCACACCCCCAATGACATGTCCTGCACTGTCATTGAACAATTTGACGTTAACCAAACAGAAAATGACCGGACACTTCATACAAAAGAACAGAGTTGGATCTATCGCCTCTCCACCCAGCAACTGGGTTTGGGCTTGAATGACTCCATACCTTGGAGCTCGCTGAAGACATTACTTTTTTCTCCCCACATGAAACACACTCTTGATTCCTCTCTGTGCTAAATGTCCCTCTGTTGTATTAGCCAGTTATAATACACCTGGCCGCACAACTTAACCCTACAATGCTTTTTAAGTGCTCTTTTCACCATTAGCGCTCTTTATTTCTCAACCGTTCATGTTACTATACCTGTACACTAATCTGTGTAAACTGGGTACAGCTTACAGAGCAACACCCAATGCGCAGGTGCTGAAAATCGGTACCGCGCATGCTCATAGCAGAATACACTACTTTCCCGCACATGGGCATGCTCACAGCAGGATACACTACTCTCTCGCACATGCTCAGCATAGCCATGACTCAGCGTGTCACCGCACATGGGCATCCCCACAGCAGGATACACTACTCTCCCGCACATGTGCAGCATAGCCATGACTCAGCATGTCCTCGCACCGTTTGCTTTCTCTGTCCTTCCCCGCACAGGTGTTTCCGAATTATGCAGACTGCATTTAAGGCACAAACACAGCCCAGGACAGTCTTACGGACGCCCCAGAGACAACAAGAGGTTCAACGCAGACACTGACCGAAAGTTTTGTGAGTAAACCGAGCGCTTCAGCTACGAGCCGGGTAAGCTCTCTCTCCACAGGTCCCTAACCCCCAGAGGCCCCCTTTTTCTTCTCAGGGTCCACTCCTCTGCCGGACTACTCCATGGGGCTAATTTGGTAACAAGCCAACGTGAGGATAATCTTCCTTTCATGCACCTACCACCGTTTTTAGGTCTCGCCTGTCGATGCGCATGCGCATCGAGCAAGCGAGACTATGGGGGCTTATCCACTCTTTGTCCAACTTGCAAGGAATCGTGGCGATTCCTTGCAGTGCCCGTGACTTTTAAGCTCAATGCGCATGCGCATTGAGCTTAAAAGCGCGTGCACATGCCCCCAGCCGCCTGCCTTGCCTACTCTCCCAGCTGGTGCCGCTCCACCCCCTGCGGCATCAAAGGCTTTCACGGCCTGCCGGCCATGCTTTCAGTTTCACGACCGGCCGGCCGTGTGAAGTGCATTTCAAAGCCCGCTCTCCCTGCTCCGCCCCCTGCTCCGGCCGAGACGCATTTCTCCTCCCTCCTCCCCCCTCCTGGGTCAGGTTACCCTGCTTTCTCAGTGATTAACTTTTCCTTCGCCTTGACGCCGGTGGATGCAGCGTTTCCTCGCTCCTAGGTAGGTGTCTGGCTTTTGTGCAGTTGGAAGAGCTTCTCTGCAGCAGTTTTCTTTCGTTTCCTGTGTTTCTGTTGGCTCCTTTGAAGTTGGAATGTCATTGGAGTTGGGTGTTTGTGACTTTCTTCTCGGCTGGGCGGTGTTTTAATGCGGGAAAGGAATTGCGTGTTGTTTATTTTTATTTGTATAGCCCCATACTCTTTTCATGTTCGGTATGGTTACTTCTTGTTGGTCTCAAACTTAAACTTTCGCACAGAAGTGTCTGTAAAGTGAAGTAGTTGTTCTAATGTAGCTGTTTGGATGGCATCGCGGTGCTAGGCGCAGGTGAATTCAAATCAAACCAAGTAATTAACCCAGTCGAAAAACATTTAGGGTACTTTGTATTTAAATGATTTATCGATGCGTTTTCTTTCAGATAACTGAAAGGTGCAACACAGCATTTTAATGATGTTTACATAATCAGAACTGCATGTATTACGAACAGTAAATGCTGTGTGTTGAAATTCAAGTTCCGCTAACAAAGGTGTGCTATATGCTTTAACAAGTACCACGCTACATGAAAAGCTAACACAGCATGTGAAAATAACTTTACTTTTCAGGAGCACGTGAACTGTTTTTAAGTTGTGGTGTTGTGTCTCACTGAGCAGCGCCACACATCACGCATTTGGCATGTGCCCGTTTCACAAAATATCAGCACATTTAGGGAATGTTCCTCAGAGCTCAGCGCGCGTGGTCGGTGCGATAAAAACTTCACTTGTTCATGCACACTAATTGCCTGCCAGCGCCGAGTTTTTTGCAGTTAGACTGTACACCGCACCGCAGCCGGGTGCTTCATGCCAAAGTGTGCTCTGCAGAGTTTAACATGCTCATTCTTGTGTGGTAGCATGTAGAGAAGGTGCTTCTTGTGTATGTTGTCATGTATTAATAATAAATCGTATTTCGGAGACTCCAGCATACCTGGTACACAGGTGATTTGCAAGACACGTTTTATTTCTCTCCCAGACACAAACGCATGCAGACAGACATGCTGTTGCTGCAGAGGTCGATGAAATCTCCATAAAATTATCGAAATTAAATATAATTCACTGTTCCTTTGGTTTATCAACTCCTTTACACTTTTGAGTTGCGAATGTGTACCATTAAAGAAAAGAAAATACATTTAAAAAAAGTTCAGAGTGCCTACTTTCTGAGAGGTGTGAGGGCTCCAACAAATAACTTGAAGTAGAAGCTGGTTTTCTGTGTGATCTTGTTTTTTCAAGTCGTTTTTAGGTCTCACCCTCACCCACCCTCAACCCCTCACCCTCACTTACCCTCACCCTCACTCACCCTCACCCTCACTCACCCTCAGCCTCACTCACCCTCACCCACACTCACCCTCACTCACCCTCAACCACTCACCCTCACTCACCCTCACTCTCACTCATCCTCACTCACCCTCAAACCCTCACCCTCACACTTACTCACCCTCAACACCTCACCCTAACTCACCCTCACCCTCACTCAACCCCTCACTCACCCTCACTCACCCTCAACTCCTCACCCTCACTCACCCTCAACACCTCACCCTCACTCACCCTCACCCTCACCACCCTCAACCCCTCACCCTCACCCTCACTCACCCTCACCCTCACTCACCCTCACTCACCCTCACCCTCACTCACCCTCACTCAACCTCAACACCTCACTCACCCTTACCCTCACTCACCCTCAACCCCTCACCCTAACTCACCCTCACCCTCACTCAACCTCAACACCTCACTCACCCTCACTCACCCTCAACCCCTCACTCACCCTCAACCCCTCACCCTCAACCCTCACTCACCCTCACCCTCACTCAACCTCAACCCCTCACTCACCCTCACTCATCCTCACTCACCCTCAACACCTCACCCTCACTCACCCTGAATGCCTCACCCTAACTCACCCTCACCCTCACTCACCCTCAACCCCTCACTCACCCTCACCCTCACCCTCAACACCTCACCCTCAACCCCTCACCCTCACTCACCCTCACCCTCACTCACCCACACTCACCCTCACCCACCCTCACTCTCACTCACCCTCAACCCCTCACCCTCACTCACCCTCAACCCGTCACCCTCACTCACCCTCACCCACCCTCACCCTCACCCTCACTCACCCTCAACCCCTCACCCTCACACAGTGCAATAGGTCTCAGACCATTTCAGTTAGAGCTTTTAGAAATGTTTATGGCTTTTTTTATTTGTAATTCTTTAGCATAGGCTACAGGAAACAAAAATGCTAAACATTTACAAAAAAAAACCATAAACAATTCTAAAAGCACTAACTCTAATGGTGCGAGACCTATTGCATTTCCAATGCTTGTTTGTTTTGATGGGCTTACGATGTTTAGCCTACTACAAAACTTCATGTATATATGATAACTTTCACCTTAGTCATACCACCAATATGGCTACACCATTTGCCGCTTATTTATCATCTACACAGCAAAATAGATATTGGCGATTAAACTGTTTTGTGAATATGTTACCATACTAAGACTCTTCCCTGTATGTGTGTGTGTTTTGTCATACTTGTTGTATGTACAGTAATGGTCTAAGAGGGAATTCCCCTCACACATGTAAAGCACCTTAGCGAGTGCTGACCATTTTCAAAATTACACAATCACTTAAAATTAAGAAATCTGCACCTACACACTTTGGTCCTGAGGAAAGCCAGTTTTAATCATGAAGGCCTGGCTGAAACATGTAGACCACACCTGGATGTAGGAGACCCTAATTAACACTCCTATAACATCCATCAGCCTTTTTTAATGCTAACAGTGACCCAGTTATTAAAATATAATTTACCCTCGGGTACTGGGATCCCTGTATAGCTTTTAAACTGGCGTAAATAACAAGGACCCCCTGCTAGACAACTGGATTTGTTATACAGGGAAAATAGACAATGTAATAATAGCAGACAGTTAGATAATGTAGTCAAGGAGAAACAACATGTAGGAAGCACAGCAACCAATTAAAAAGTACAAAATTGAATTTATTTGTAAATATACATATTTAAGATAAAAACATTTTAAACTCAAAAAACATAAACATAAGAACAAATTAAGAAACCAATTAATTCAATACAAAGGGATTATCTTTCTAACACAGTTACACAAAAATTCATAAAACAGTGGCAAACTTCCACCTTCACGTCACTACACTGCACACTCAGAAACATACCTGCTCCGCTGTATTCATGCGTCGAAGCACACCCGGGACACACTCGGTGTCACTGGGTGGGCCCGATGATGAAGCATGCCACCAACCAGGTTGGTGGGTGAGGGCTTCATGAACAAACAAAAGGGTTTGTACCCTGTCTTAGTCTTGAGTCTATGCTAATTCACAAATAGGCTAGTCCTTATTGATTTCACATATAAACCCTGGGTATACGGACTAGCTACCTAGTCCTCTCTCTCTCCTTTTATAGTGATAAAAAAATCTGAATTTGACAGTGTGATACTGCCTGAGATTTATAAGACAGGTTTTAAATATGAGAAGGCTGCGTCCAATTCAGATGCTCTGAGTATGTTCGAAGAATTCTAATGATATAAAATGAACCATGTTTTATTCGGCCAACTTCCTACCAGAATGACGGTACGTCTGGGTCTCTGTCCTGGGTTATGTCTGATACCTGCCCCCTCTGAGAATCTCAGTCCTCTGTCCTGATGTTTCTTAGGGAAACTTTACAATAAAAGTGTTTTGAGCTTTCCCTTCTAATGATGCAAAAACCACAACGAACAATAAAAGTACAATTTATTAGCTCCGAAACAGTTTTACAGGGCTAATTTATGTGAGAAACCCTTTGCCCTCGGATTTTATTGTTCCTGTTTTACTCTGTTGGAATGAGCCATCAATTTCCAAAATAGAACGCCATACCTCCTGTCTGCTGATTGTTATTAAAACAAAAACTAGACCTTGAAGTATTCACAAACTGAAATTTATTACAGAATGTTATTATGCAAATTCTACATAAGGCTAAGACACAACATCCTCATTCGTCATAGACAAGAGGTGCAAACCCAGCGCCTCATTTGGGACACATCCCTTTTACCACTGAGATGGGAGACAATCCACCTTTAAAACAGCAGCGTTAATCACTTTGGCATTTACTAAATATCATTATACTTGATTGTCCGAATCCCGCCCACTTATTCATTCTCCTGCACAGCCGGAGAATTTGTGTAGTGCCGAAGGGATTAATGTCCTTGGCCTGTCTCCTGCATTCAACACTTTGGCCAGGATATCCTTTCCCTTCTCAAAGAGTGCAAGGGTTGCAAAGACATTGGGGATTATTTACAAGCTCCTTGTGCCACTTTTGCAGCGTTTTAACATGGGAAAAGTGACGTACTGGTGGCGGTGGGGGCTTGTATTAAACCCCATTGTTTGTAATTGGTTCCGTTCTAGCCTTTCGAACAGCTTCCGGCAGGTGAGAATGGAAACTCTTCCTCAAAACACTCATCCCTTCAGTACTGGCTCCTATCCTGTTCAACCTCTAAACCGAACCTTCAGGTGAACCCCTTCAAAAACATGGTATCTTTCCATCCATATGTGAGAGATACGCTGTTCTACCTTAACACAGACTTTTCTTACTTATCCAACTGCAGATTATTATTATTCCATATTTGTAAAGCGCGGCTTATCACCCCTAGGTGTATCCAGGCGCTGGGGGCCGTCGTGGAATTTAAGTGAGCTATTGCCTAGAGTCACACGATGCTGAGCTGAGCCGCCGATCGAATTGAGAGCCCCGCGCTCTGTAGTCAGCTGCTCTGGCCGCTGTGCCACACCGCTCCCAAGATTGAGTATGGTGACATACTGCTCAGTTCTAAACAGCGTTGAGACAGAGGTAATCTCCTTCTCCATCTCCCTTCACAAAAATTATTTGACACTGTAATGTGACTCTCCCCCTTCGATGCTGCAGCCACCACCTCTGCCCACTGCAACCTGGCCGGCATTCACAAAACCACCAGCCTCACTTCCCACATGACACTTTCCAGCAAACTGGAAGTTGCAGCAGCCTCTTCCAATCCATTGTATAAGGCAAGGGTTATATCACTTAGGGGTTGGTGCACTTAGCGGGGCAGATCTTAGTTTGCTCTACTCTTTATAATCATGAATACTTCTGATTGGTCCATACAGCCATGCCATGTCAAATATACCAGCAGTAATGCTTCACCATTCCTATTTAAATGGGAATTCTTATCATCTGTATGAGAATAGTCCAGATGCAAATGAAGAAAGATGCACTGTAAGGGAAAATGATTGGGGACATGGGGTGGAGTACAATATCAACTCTTCCTCTCAGAGAGGTTCTTTAGATGGGGCTTGAAGAATTTCCACAGAATATTAAAACCTCTCCCCACATGTGGAGCTGAAAACTGATCACAGTACAGCCTGTTTTATTTCCTGTGTGGTGCAGAACATATTAACATTTCACTATATCCACAGGTCAACAGTTTGCGGACTAGGAGCAAACACTGGACTTGGCAATCCCGTATTCACACCCACAACAAAAAGCACTATGGGTTATGTGGAGGCAGTGACATTGAAACCCCCTAGTGAGTCTATGCTGACCTGGTATCTTTACGCTTAGGAGTCTCAGTGGTGAACTTCACTGCTTTTGATTTTAATGCCAGACACAATACAAAATATCAGTATTTCTAAACAAAAATGAAAATATTAAAGAAGTCCATTTTAAACAAGTGCTCTTGGCCAGTTTTTACAAATACATTTCTGTGTTTTTCTGCTCTGTACCTCGTCACTGAATCTCTGGGTGGAGTACATACGTTTTGCCCACTGTGAAGGACTACATTTGCACCAAGCTGTACATATCAAAAGTACATCAGTTTTAACTGGAGAATCACAAAAGAGATGGCCATTTTTGAACACATGAAGCCTTGAGAAACATTGAAATTGCAAACAATCCCTGACAAGAGCAATATCCATTTAAAAGATACATTGACAAAGCCAATTTGTCTGCTGCTACTGGACAGGACAGCCTTTCGACTTTGTCAAAGTTTTGTTTTGTTATAACTTTTGTAAAACTTTATTGTTGGGGGCACTTAGTAAAACAAAAACATTGGCTAAAATAAAACATATTTTGGTTTTCAAAAAGCATTCACTGCCATAGTAGTCCATTACACTTAAAGTAACTACTTTGTGTGAAGGTGTGCTATTTGTGAAGAAGCAGAAGGCCATCACTCACAGTGAAGTTAGCTGGTGACTGAAGTCAGCTGAGCCACTGCTGTGGTCGATGCAATACAAAAGTGAATGACACAACAAGAGACCAATGGATGATAAGGCTGGCTGACAGGCCCAACATAAGTTTAATGAATGTATAATGGTAGTAAAATCCAGAGGCTTCGACTAACGCCAGGCCTAAAAATTGAGGTTGAATTTCGCAAAATTCAACAGGTTGAAGGCAATTTGTTGCAATTCATATTTCCACAGCGCTACGCAACCGAGGCTGGGAATCACTAACCCCAACATATGAAGTAAAATGCACATTTCTCAATGAACGATGAAGTTGAGATTTTGACAAGTTTAATGACCAAAGAGAAACAGAAAAAACGTGTGCTGGTAGGATGGGTCAGTGACATAGCACTTGTCATGGTCATCTGCAGTGATTTCAAGGTCACAGGTTCATATTGCAGCAGGCAGACTCAGTCTTCCATCTTTCTGCGGTGGGTAAATTGAGTATAATAAACTGAGTAACAGTAAAATCTGTAATTTACAGACCTTGAAACACTAGAAATGCAGAATGAGTCATTACATAAACCATGCTATTATTATTAAATGTGCATCCCCCCTGCCCATTATTTTAATAACTGCCTCATTGGTATTTATATTGAGCTGGGGAGTTGACTAATAAATAGAAAAGTCAGTATAGGACGCACTGGCGTAATTATAAAATACATTATTTCCAGTATTTAAAAACAACATAAAATTATTCAAAACATTACCCTGCAATAAGATTTACAGACACAAGTAAAGCCTCTATTCTACAAATTGTATGAAGGGTAGTGGGGTGGGAGGAAAAACATAAAAGATATAAATATTTTTTTTTTAAAGGAATTACACTTCCCTTCAATGCTGGTTCACGTCCTCCTCGTTCTGGTCTTCTGTTCTCCAGGCAGGCTCCAACGCGGGACCAGGATGCAGCACCAGGATTGGAGAGAGCGGCCTCTCTCACCGCTCCTGAGGGCACTGGAGCCCTATGCTGTCTCTAACCCAGCTGTCTAAGACAGCTGAGTTAGAGGTGTTTAAGCTCTGTATGTCTGGCTGGCCATCGCAAGACGGCCAGCCAAAAAGACATGCGCCTTTAAACTTAAGTGCTCTGTCTACCCATTATGCAAAAAGAACAATTGATGGACAGAATACAGAACAATGTCATACATTCACCCTAGTACAGAGATCTGGGCCTAAATCCATCGTTTTTTTTTGCTCACCATGCCATTCCAGTTTGGACCCAGCCAAATGCAAATCAGTCCTGACCCTGCGCCCAATGCCTGACTGTCAGCAGCAAAAAGCCCAGCCCCCTATCCTGGCGCTCGAGACGGGGTTTTCAAAAATAAAATGGTAATTTATTACCATTTTATTTTTCTATCCCTCGAGGCATTGTTTTAGTGGGGCGACGCTCCTCTGCTTTAACGGAGATGCTGCCCCTGGGCTACAGAGAGTGTTTCTGGTCATTGCAACAAGATTTAGAAGTACAGATGTTGGCAGTCGTCTCTATTGTTCATCTGGACGACATCCAATGCGTGTTTCATGGACCACAGTACTGCTTTCTCCGGAACAAAAAGTTTCATTGCCATCGTTACTAAATAACTCCAAAGAGATATCAAATAAACCACGAAGAAACAACAGTTTTTGAAAGAGCTTAAAGTCTTCACAGCAATATCCCCAACATGCATCAGAGTTCAGCACCAAATCCAAATGGATCAAATATCTGATATGTCACAGATCTTGAAACGGCCAATGTTGAGGCTCAAGGAGCATGAAAAGGAATAGTGTGAATTCATTCACGAGCACCACTGTAGCGGTTCCACAGCCTCCCTCCCGGCCACTTCAAAGAGCAACGTGTAAGCTACTGTAATGCACTTTGTGCAAAGAGCATCCGGCAAAGAACACCAGTGGTAAGTCTAGTCAGATACAATGCACCCCAAAATTGTGAAACCATGAATATTTTCTCTATTCCAAAAGCATTGTGAAATGAAAGAGTCAGAAAGTAAAAAGTGGAGTTAAGTAACGGGTCTTTCCAGGTGTCTGAAACCACAGTAGAGACTATGAAATTATCCTATTGAAATGTGGTTTGTGGTAAAAGTTTAATCACTGCCTTGTGGCACCTGGCCGCCTATTTGTCTAACAAGGAACAACGTAAGGCAGTTTTGATGCAGCAATGGCCATTTTAGGTTTGCTGTTGGAACAGCACTTGCACGTTCACTGTAAACAGGGCCCAAGCTGTGGCTTCTAATTCCACCCACCTATGATCATTGAAGCTCTGAGCCGCTAGAATTTACTCCATTAATGTCCACTCAGCCCTTTTCATCTCACAGGTCCAGATCACTCAGCCTCAGTACTTAAAATACTCTTATTATTCTCTTATTCCAAGAACAATGGAACTGCTTCTGTGCGTAAAGGCATTCACAGCTTCGGTCAAACTGCATTTCACAACCACTGAATATGCTGGCTTTAGATTAGTCAGTAAGTGCAAATGTACTGTTTGCACTATTCAGGTGGAGCAAATATCAGTGCAAAATTGGACTGGCATCAGTGCAACCTATACAACTAGGAAATGTCAATGAAAACATGTACCAGCACTAGTAGAACACATGGAATCTGGAACTGCCAACTGTTAGACAGGACAACCTTGGTGTGGTATTTCCCCAGATGGTTTGTCATCGCTCCCCCATGTTTGTTGGTGTTAGGACTGTGCACTTCACCTCAGCTAACCAATGGTAAAGTGCTTGCACTCTCCCTCTTAAACCTAGTACAATTGGCATGCACACAATTGGCACATTTCATTTACTTCCTGGTCCCTAGTAAATGGTACTACGTGTACCCAGGGCCTGTAATTTAAATGCTCCTAATGAGCTGCAGCACTCATTGTGCTAACCGCGAAAGTAGCATTGTTTAACATGTCTCATGCTTGCTATTGCAGTCTGTAGTGCAAAATAAACTTTTGTCAGGCCTAAACCTTCCTTTTTGTTACTTGCAAGTTACCACTAAGGTAGGTTCTAAAGACTCATAGGGCAGGATGCATGGAATTTATAAAGTAAGACGTGTGTTTAGACTTAATAAGTGATACCTTCAGTTTGGGAGTAGATAGAGAATTTATTCTTGCACTAATTTTAATTGTAATTTAAAACTATATTTAATAGTAATGTCAGATTTTAAGTTACTCTTCTGAAAAAACCTCCTTTAAAAGTTGGTATTTTTCTGCCTAAATCAAATGTTCCTTTCGGCAAGTGTTCAGGATCACATGACTGCGAATGGTTCTCCCCAAGTGTGTTGTGTATTCCTTCCAGATATGAGAATAATAAACTTTAAACAAAGAATGGCAGCTAGGTATAAGTTACTGCACCACCCAGTATAGCCACATACAAGTAAATAATTCTATATTGCCCACCTCAAATGACCAACTGCCACATGGCCATAAATTAGAAACAATTATAATAATAAGATGAGAGGCAATATAATCATAAAACAGCAAAAAATCTGAGTTCTAACAATTTCAGTCTACAATTTCCAGTATGAGCAAGACAATTCTTTATTTTCTTTAACATTCAAATCTCTTATTATTTAGGCAAGAGGCGCAGTCAACGCGTTTCGCCCATAACCACGGGCTTCTTCAGGGCACCATCTAAGATACAAACAAAAGTTCATCAGGTTTAAACATGCCAAATTACTGCCACAAATCCACAGTTCCTCTTTATATTTTTAAAATTGGTCGTCCTTGAGTTGCAGTGATTAAAGGATTGTATTCTGGTAGTGCATGATAACACCAACTCATTAGAAGAAAAGAGTGAGCGTAAATGAGGTAACAGCTGTAATCCAAATGTCCATTGTCATAGTTTCCATTCAAGATTCCCTCACGCCAAACAAGCGTAGATATTTTTTTTATTTTACATAGTTTTATATAGCACAAACTGGACCCAAATCGGGTATCAGTTGCATTACATGAGGACACATTCAGATATGGGAACAAAAAGGGCCTGGGTGTTGAGGGAGTGGGTCTTCAAGAAATGGCGGCTGGGGAGGAGTTATGCCCTGCTCTGATTACACTTTAAAGCCCCCATCCTACAACACATCCAAAGGAACTTGACAGCAGGCCTGCCATTGCTTGTGTCACCATAGACAGTTTAGAGCCAAATCCACAGAAAGGGAAAGAACTGACCAGAAGTAGGCCTAGGATTTCCCCCACACAAAGACTGACATCAGGTATAAAAGTGGCACTTTGACAACCTCATCAAAACAATCCGGGATCTGTTGAAGATTCAGAAGAAGGACTGCCCTGCTGTCTGAAATAAGAAGACTGGACCTGTTTGACTTAAACCTAAAACTCCCAGAAGTGGCAAAAACTGTGATTTTTCTGACCTTCTAGTTGAGCTACAGGGACACAATAAGCTTCCAGAGGTCTCCCTGTAACTGCCCAGTTGACCAGCACCACCTAAAACTGCCTGAGCCTTGCTTCTGGCATGTGCTGGAGTGATTCCTGCTACCCAAAATGCGCCCTTAAGTTCTGGACCCTGGGCTGGCATCAGAATGCTCTCCACCTGCCTCACATCTACAGAAATCTGCCTCCAAATGAAAATTCTGGAATGTGAGGCTCTTCATGACCCCGAGCAGGCTCTTTGCATCAGCAATGGTCACTGCGCCTTTCGCCAATGCAAAGATCTAACAGCAACGTGCTCTTCGTACCAAACTGCGCCAGCCTGCATCAACCACCAACACAAAGCTCCAGCAATGACTGCTTCTCCCACTGACATCGATTTCCTCTCCGCTCCCACAAAGCCTGAACTTGTGACCAGATAACTGCGAGCGGAGCTTTGCGCTTCTTGGTGCTATTTTTACCACACAGATTTTGGTAGTTTTGGTGTCATTTTGTTTATTACATTTTAATCTAATATCTATGGTTTGGGATTTTTACTGTGTTGTGTTTTCACTTCATAACTGTTTGCATTCAAATACTTTGAACATTGTCTCTATGTTAAGCCTGACTGCTTTTGTGCCAAGCTACCAGACAGTTCAGTTCAGGATGGTTTATGTAGTGACAATTGGGTTCACCCAGACCAGGATTGGGGTTATTACTTAAATGGGGCTATCACTCCCCTCAACTAATAACACCATTTTTTACATCAGTACAAAAATCTGGAAATGTCAGTACAAAGATGTATCAGCACTAGTGCAATCTTTGAGGCCCTGAAATGTCAGTACAAAAGCATACTGCCACAGGTGCAATCTATGCAGTCTGGAAATACCAGTACAAACGAGCAAACACTGGTGCAATCTACATAATCTGCAAATGTTAGAAGAAAGTTGTACCAGCATTGGCGCTATCTGGGAAATCTGGAAATGTTTGTACAAGCACTGATGAAACATATGCAATCTGAATGCCAGTACAAAGGTGTGTTAGCACTGGTGGAATTTATAAAATATGGAAATGGCAGTACAAAATTGTACGAGCAGTGGTGCAATCCATGAAATCTGGGAATGTTAGGACACAAACTCTCCTGCACTAGCAAAGTTTTTGTAATTTGGTTCCTAATTTTTATACCAAAGGCTTTAAAGGCTCGACACATGAGCTGCAGCTTTAATTCTGGGCTCAGAGGAAGTGGCAATTTACTGTACTATAACAGTCTAATAAGTAAAGCAAATTCCCTTGCAATAGAAGTTCTAAGTTCTGCAAGGTTCTAATAATGGCAATACAGTGCTATACAAATCTTTGTTAATATTAGAAAATATAACATTACACAACATCACCTGGAATTTCAGTGATGACTGCGTATTTAGCATAGAAAAAGGACAAACAGACAGATTTATGGCTGGGTAGCAGTAAATAATCGTCTGATGGGTGGCAGAGGCGGAAATTCCATAGGAGGATCTAGAGACTGAACTTCCATCAATAACCTATCCTGATAGAGGAGGAATACTGCTGGTTGATTCGCCTGTGGATTATGCACTTGTGCCAACAACCCAGAGGATTCCCTATTGCTTCCCAGCTATAAATCAGGCCCGCCATGGGTTTTCGGTTGAGTTCTCATATTCGGATACCAACCGACGGTGAGATTCTCATTGGACGTGAAAGGCGCATATGCCGCCGCCATCCATACCAAGTGGGTCGCCACATGCTAGATGGAAAACACGTGAAAAATCCACCACCGCTTGCACAATGAAAATGTTCCTACTGTTTACCACACACCTGAAATTCAAATTTGGCCTGGGTCTAAATGTAATATGAAGCTGATTTGCACAAAGACCTGTAAGGACAATCAGACCTCAATGTATGATTATGAATGTAGCTACAAATGATAAGGATATCCTGGTGAAGTTGTAAAAAGATATGTATAAAAAGTTTACCTTATGGCTTGTAAGCATAAGCTTCTTTTTTATTCAGGAGATTATTAATTATGTGAATGTGATAGTTTTTTATGCATTGTATTATTTTTAAGATGTTTTATTTGCAATGATTGTTATTAATCAAGCAATAAAGAATTACTTACTTATTTACCACCGCATCCCAAGAATCCACAGCTAAATACCATGCAACCATCAGCTGACCCAGCTGACCTAAATATCTATCGCCTATATCCAACATCCCTACCCTGGCCAAACTACTGGAAAATGTGTTCACAAGCAACTTACTCATCACATTGATCACTTTAATCTGCTTGACAAATTTCAATCGGGCTTTCGATCAGGGCACAGTACCGAATCCGTCATGACTCACATAATAGATGATGCCTTAAAAATACTGGACCAAAACAAAGGTTTTCTACTAATCCTACTGGACCTCTCCTCCACCTTAGACACCGTCAAACATGACAGTCTTTTAGATCTCCTGAAACATAGAATGGGGCTATCGGGAACGGTTCTCAACTGGTTCACTTCCTTCCTTCAAAACCGAACACAAAGTTTCAAGACCAATCAATCTTTATCCAAACCTACGCCTGTCACTTTAGGAGTACCCCAAGGTTCCTCCCTCTCCCCGACACTCTTCAACTTGTTCATGGAACCACTCACATAGCTTCTCAACTCTGCAAAGGTCCAATATCACATGTACGCAGACGACACACAGCTCTACATTAAGGTACACTCGCTAGAGGACATCAAGTCCCTCAACTCTACGCTCCTAAAAACGCAAACATGGCTGGCAAATAACCATTTAAAATTAAACACCCTAAAAACAGAATTCCTCTTAATAGCGCCACCCAACCAACCACCATCATGGAATGGATGAAGCACCTAACCGCGCTTGACGGCCAGCCGCTCATGATTGATTCAGCCAAATCGCTAGGTATAACTCTGGACAATAAGCTAAAAATGCAGAAACACATCAGTGCAGCAATAAAAGGAGCAACTTTCCAAATCAACACCCTAAGAAGACTGAAGCCATTCATACCTGCAAATGACTTTAAACAGGCAGTCCAAACTCTAGTAATCCACAGAGTGGAATATGGGAGTGTCGCTCTCTGCGGCCTTCCCAGAACAACGACAGCCCCACTAAGAGCCTCAATCAATGCAGCTGCCAGACTAATCACAGGTTCCAAAAGAAACTGTCACATCTGCCCGGACTTGCGTACCCTTAACTGGCTACCCTTTGAGGCCAGAATCCATTTAAAAATCGCCTATATGACACACAAGGCATTACACCACAAAACACCACAATACCTTGCAGAAAAACTAGTACTATTGGACAGCGAGAGAACGAACAGGAGTTCATATAACCGTCTTTGGAAACCACAACGCTTAAAAAAAATAATAATACTTATAACTGCTCCTTCTCCGGAATGGCCCCTAGGATTTGGACTGCCTTACCCCATTACCCCCCAAAAACAAGACAGAACCCTCACGTGGCATCCTTTAAAAAGGAAGTTAAATCTATTCTTACAAAATTCACTTGCTCTATCTGATGCAGGATGGTAGATATGTGCTATGTTGGAACAGTTACCGCTTGTTTGACTTATAAGCATCATTACTTTCGTTTGTATATGCCTATGCCTCCTCTGTCTATTTTCCTGTATTATGTTGTAAAGCGCTCTGATACCCGCAAGGGTCTGGGCCGCGCTATATAAAACCTTCATAATCAAATAAAAATAAATGCAGAAACCCCAAAAGGCTTTCAGAGGAGTTGTGATAACGTGGGTGCCTTTGCAAGGAAAAAGATTGTAACATCTGTGAGTATGTGGGTTTGCTATAGGTCAAGCAGCCAAAAACTGTTGTTTTTCATGCTCCAAATCTTAACTATTATTTCGATCTTCGTGCTACACAAGTCATAATCGTGTTGGGACGCTTCCATTGTGGTCTAGTGAGAGTGGCCGCGATCAGAGAGCATTAACAACAAAAGTGTGAAACATCCTAGCTGAGGTTTTTGATTGAATTTAAGTCCGGTTTTTGATTGAATTTAAGTCCAAACAGCAGCCCCGGCACCGAAATATCTCCTTGAATGAAGTTTCTAGCTAGGGACGCTTCACAAGGGCCACGCTCCAGAGACGATCTAAGACATGTGCGTCAGTCACCGGGCCATACCCTCTCTCTGACCCTGCTTATCAGGAGGCTCCGTCACGCGCCGTTCCTCCAGCTGTGTTTATGAAGCAGGTGGGTTCAGATTAAACGAATCCACAAACACTCCGTGAAGTAAACCCCCTGTTGCAACAGATGCCTGCCACCTTCCTTCGCCCACCTGCGCATCCGGGCTGGGACTCGCGGAGAAGAAGCGGCCCATTATCTGAAGGCCGAGCCCGCGCGGTAGTATCATATAAAGACACGCTCCGTCAACGACGCCTTCCTTCCTGTAAACCGATGTCAGCCTATCTGCGACAGGGATTAGCATCTCTGTACTGGGCCTACCAACGCAGTGCTATTAGCATGCTTTGCCGAACAGGAACAGGGCCTCTTTTAGGTTTATCTGTCACATGATGGCTATTCATGCTGTGTGGGATGTCTCCCTACGTATGAGTATCAGGGCGCAGCTTCTATTGGTGCAGGAAGTGTAGTGGCACCAGGGTCCATTGAACCCCGATTTTTGCTGTATTTTGTGATTCAAAAATCTTTGAGAGGGGGGCGTTTCCTGCCTTGCACTAGGGCCCATGACACACTGGCTACGCAACTGGTGAGCACACAGTGCGCTGCAGCTCTTTGCAAGGTTCTCACTCATAGAATTTATAAGGGGACAGCGCCACCAGAACATCACTTTTGGCGAAGTTCTGATGTTGCTATGCCGTTCTCCATATTTACAAAGCAGCGCTAAGCCTTAACACCGCCTTGTAAATACAGCCTCTTTAAATGCATTACTTAGCGTGAAAGTGGCAAGCAAAGGTTGTTTCTGTGGGCTTTCCACCGCAAAACTCATTGCTTTTTTACACTGCCCCAGATTTACAAGGATGTGTAAATCTGAGGCAGCGCACAAAGCTAATGCCATGCAATCGCAGGCATTATAATGGCCCGACAACGAGAAATACTTTTATTTCTCCACGTTTTTGCTTTTTCTATATCTACTCCATTCCGCAGCACACATAGAAAGAGCAAAAAAACATTCTTGATTGTTTATATCCAGAAAGGCACCCCTTCCTGCAAATAAACAATCATGTCCTGCAAGGCAGGCACCTGTGCAAGGGTGCCTACATTGGCGCTACGCAGCAACTTTTAGCACCAGTTCTAGGGACAACACAGGGGTGCGCCATATTTTTGAAAAAACTTTGCATGCCTGCATTTTGGAAATGGCGGAGCGTGGCGCTGCCAATTTTGGCGCAGCTCCTCCCTCTGCCATTTCCTTGTTAATATGTCCCATATTTTGCCAACCAAGACTGCAGGTAGTCCAAATCTAAATGATACTTGGTCAAGGGGCGTAGCTATCCATGGTGCAACAGGGCCGTGGCCCTGGGCCCCAGAGACACGGGAAACCCAGTGAACCTTGATAATTCCTGTACTTTACTGTTCATCCACTTGTGAATGGGGGGCCATTCTCCTTGCTTGCTCTATGGCCCTTGACACACTTGGTATTGTGATCGGCATTCAATCAATCATGTTTCAACTCGCTGGTCTTGTGACTTTAAGAGGCATCCAGTGTGTGAAGTTACAACATAGCTCAAAACGCCAGCAGACATCTTCTAACAAAGAAACACTCTAGACTGCCTGATGCTGGCGATTGCCACGTGCTGGGCTGAGTAAAGGGACTTAGAGCAGACATCTTCAAACTGTGGGGTGCGTGTGCGTCCCCCGAGGGATCCGTGGCTGCGTTCCCGGAGGAATGCGATTGTCTCAGTAAATACTTGTAAATTAAGATGGCGTGAAAAGCGTGACCGTGTTTATTTGGTGTGTTTTCAGGCTGTCTTCATATACATGCAGCCATTAAATGTAAGCATGGAAACTGCAATCCTAATTGCATGAGTGCGGGAGGCACCCAGTCTGGAGGCGGGGTCAGTGACCTGCAGAATAATTAGCAGGCATTTTTTCTCATGTTAAATCGTTGCAGGACTGAGCTGGCTACATTGTGCGTCAGAAGCGGACTTTATCGCACCTGCTAAATACCAGGTTGCCACAAAATCTGCAAATTGTATAAATGTGACCCCTGCACAAGCGTGTTTTGAGGGGGTGCATATTGTAGGTCACTCGAAATGACAGCCAAAATCTGTACTTATCTCGCGAAATAACTGGGACATTTACGAAAAGAAAATGTTATGTGTTTGTACGACAAGTGCGCACAACTTTCTAATGTTCGTTTTTTCAACGCTGGCCCTGTTTTAAACGTATATTCATAATCCGTGCTGACTTTGCCTGTGTTGCAGCTGTAGCGCCACTTTTTCTAAAGCGCCAATGCCCTAAAGGCATGGTATTAGTTTACATTGCCTATGAAATGTCAAGGAGGCGTCTCACCTGAGGATTCAACGACTCTTGAAACCCGCACAAAGCATCTGATGTTCTGTTCCACATCACTTGCACAATATCCGCAGTTTGGTGAACTAGCTCCCCTGTGCTTTGATGTGCTGTCTACCTGCCTGCGCCTGCTGCGTCACTGACAGCATGCCTCTCAGCATTCTCCCCTCGGAGTCATAGCTGTCTGTCACTCTCTCCTGGGCTTCAGACGTCTCCATTTCATTCTCAGCTTTGTCGGCAGTATCTGTCTCCCCATCGCATCCACAGCGCACTCTGTTGTGCGATAAAAGTCAATTAGCCAATTATCTGTCGCCCACCGGGAAGCAACTGATAAGAGACCTGTGGTGTCTGCTCTCGCGACCCTTAGGCGCTGTTACCACAGGCCTCCATCAGCAGCAAAAACATTGCAAATGGCGCCACTACCGGTCAACTCTACTGTTGAAAAAGCACAGTTGGCTTTCATTTAATGTATGTATGTTTACATTCATGAATCAAAGATGAACGTGCATTGTGATTGATCTAGGGCCCCCTTGAACAGTCATGAAGCCTAAAGAAAACAAGCATTGGCAAAGCCAATATGTCTGCCCTTTGCGAGCATGCATTTTTTTTTTAATTTACTTTTTTTGTAAACATGTGCAATTATATTTTAAAGAATGCTAAAAAGTATGAATGGCACAGTCTTTAGCTGCCATGTATATGTTTTTCAAAAAAAATAAAAACATTGCAAAATAATATTAAAAAATACAAGGAATAGAAACAGAAATCAAAGCAGAGATTAATCCAGCCAACATCCACAAAAGTGGACTACTTTTTGGCAGGTGTGCACATGCGCACAAGTTCAAGTAAAAAAAAAATCCTATCCCTCAATTTAGTCGAACCCTTGCCCCACGCGCGATGCTGTGGTGGGAGAATTCTAAATGTGAATGCCACCTGAACAATCCAAAGGCGTGCAGAGCTGACTAAAAGCCACATATGTATGTGTTTTCACTATGATTTAAAAAAAAACTAAAACATAAGGCTAGTATGGCAACTAAATCTGTTTGTAGTCCAGACCAAAAGTCAGTTCTTTATATGGAGTCTTGCCTTGATAAAAATCATCCAGAACAGGCATGCCAGAATGTTCATTTATTCAATGAGTTCTACTTTGATTTTGAGACCTATAGTGCCAGCATTCATCGTATATGTTGCTTTAATGACCAATGCATCCAAAAGTGGAAAAAAAGTTCTCTTCAATAAGTTGTCTATCACCAACACACTGTATTTTAGAATGCCGCTTTATTTTAAACTTAAGGTTGGGTTTAAGATTCCGCCCTACAACTAGAGAGTGAAACTAATCATTTTCAGGGTGGGAAGACTAGGATCAAAGTTTGTGACTGACAACAACCTTAAGAGTTTATGGGCGTTCACAACTTTTCAGAATTTCATCTGCCCTCTGTGCGAGTTTACTACCACAGATTTCTCCATATTTGTGGCAGTGAAATCTGCAGTATTACAACCATTTACACATTTACTGTAAATTCCTGAAACGTGTAAATCAAGCCATATTCAGCTGTAAATATTTTAATGTATAATCGAAAATGCCTTTGTGAATCGAACCCAAGAACTCTATTTTATGTTTTACATTTATCATGACCCTGCTCATGGATGGTTTACATCCTTCGGGCAGGTTGTACGTACAGAAAATGAGCTATTTCTCATAGGGCGTTTACATCTTCATGTATTATTGCCTCATGCTTGCTATGGTGTCTGCTACAGCTCTGGCAGGTGAACAAGGGAGTTTACATTCTATACCCACTTAATACCCATTGAGAGTCCAGAGAAAAAGAGAGATGGAGTACAATAAATAGCTGCATTGTTGACACAGGAGGGGGATGAAAATACATGATGACTCTTCTGGGTTGATTTGCCCTGAACATCCACCCAGCTCTGTATGTCAGTCCTGTGACACTATGGCCTCTTGCAAAAAGTCCTTCAGGTCCCCAGTTCAGGTTTTCACTATAACTAAATGAATATGCAAATTTCATCACTCATATTCATTCACTTAAAGTGATCTTATGAGTATGAATTACTAAAGCATTGAGCGATCAAGTGGGTCTGGCAATCAAAGATCACTGACCCATATTAACTCAATTATTGTAATGCCTGTATCTTTTATGATTTTGGGCAAGAACCCAGTGTAAATCATTTTAAAGTTAAAAAAGTGTCTTCAACGCATATGTTTAATACACACACACACACACACATGCGTACACACAGACACACACACAGACACGCACACACACACACACACACACACACACACACACACACACACACACACACACACACACACACACACACACACACACACACACACACATTAAATGCCAACATATCAAAGTGTGGCAATAGACGCCAGCACCCACCCCACTAAATGATCTTCTTTTTTACCAGTCTCAGAAGGAGTAAATGTTTAGTTAGTATTGTACACAGCTCTCAGCAGCTGCCTTAACCTACAGCGCTATGTCACAGCAATATCTACTGAGGTGGATGCAACACAGTGATATGAAAGAATCCCTAGCCCTGAGCCATAGGATTAAGCCATCCAGTGGCCTGACAATGTACAGATTGGCTGTAAGTGATCTAAGCTCAGGGGCAGGGCAGGCAAGAACTGCAGCACAAGAAGGGGCGGGGCCTCACGGAATCTGTTTCTACTTTTCATGGTCTATGTTTCTCAGAATATTTTCAAATTATTAATGGTTTTCAAAACAACACCAGTCATACCAAGAAAGTTACATTTTATATCTGTACAGAATAGGCCTTATATAGCGGTGGAATAATTTCCCTAAATGTTTAGGGGGCGATGGACATGAATTGTTGTTAAACGCTTGTGAAAGTGAGGCTATGGCAGTCCCCTGCAAGGAACATTTTAAGAGTAAAAAGCTTCAACAGTTTGGTGATTTAGTAACAGGTCCGGGCAGGCCTGACTCTAAGCAAATACGGACCCACTGGGAAAAGACAAACAGCACCAGCCAGCACCCAACTCAGTGTGCTTTGACACCACATCTTCATTTAACGTGGCATCAAAATCAAAACAAATGCAATCGTCAAAACCAAATCTGCAAACAGGAAATAAACTTAATAGGCTTTCTAAGCTACAATATTTTACAGAACAAGGGAATGTAGGGGAGAGGATGTGGTGTAACAGTCAGAGCTCCTGACTTTGCAGCTGGGGAACCAGGTTTGAGTGTCGCGTCGGTGCAACATCCTGTGACTCTGGGCAAATCTCGTAATCACCCAGTGCCTGCCAAAAAAATGAATATATCCTTGTGTAACGTAACTGGTGCTCATGTGAACTGCTCCAATACCTTCGGGTCGAGTACGTGCTATATAAAACAGCAAAACAAAAACAATAAAGCACTATGTCTATGATTCGCAGCCTCTCTCAAGCATTACCTACATATGCGATTAGGGGTGTAGCTTCCATTGGTGCAGTGACACCGGGTCCAAGTACCCGAGGGGTCCTCTGATGTCCTGCTTATTGTTGTATTTCACAATTCAAACAAAAGACAGGGGGCTAGTTTCCTTCCTTCATTAAGGTCCATGCTACTGCGTCCACAGATGTGGGACTGGCCGCGTACAATGTGGTAGTCCAAGAGCTAGGTGTGTGTTACATGCTGCACTACCTGCTCCAGTATGCATGTGTAACACTGCACTCCCTTAAAGCATTAGCCTGCTATTAGACGCGCCCCCGAGCCCTCCAATTACGTACACACCCACAGTGCATTGCACAGGGTACATCTACTTTGTGTAGCTGCTCATTACACATCTACCCATACGGAAGGAGGAAATAGAAACTTACGTCCAGTCATTCCCAGGCCATGCTCTATCCTCCACATATGAACATGCCCTCCCTAATTCTGTGTTACATATTTAATGCGCACACAAATGCACCTTCTGAATAGCGACGAACCATTCTCCTATATTTTTCCCCTTCCACATTCTGTTGCACCTGCAAGGTGACAGGACCTTTGGTGAATCTGCTCAAGAGAGTGGAACTCTAAACCTAACAGTAAACTAGTTCAAGAGACGTCGAAAGGACATGTAGGGGCGTAGCTTCAGGGGGTGTTTGGGGTGTTAAACCCCCCAATAAATGCATTATTTAATATATAGTTGGGTGCTGGAGCTTTCAGTCAAGTCTGGTAAGGTGTCTGTCGGATTTCATCTGGGATTTTTAAATACTCGCGCAGACAAAAATACACACACACACACACACTCTGGTCTCTGTAGTGAAGGTCTTAAATCATGGTTATTTTACAAAGTACTGTGTTTTAAGTACCCCTCACAATCCGCACTCCTTTCCCTTTCCACTGGGCCTGAAGCCCTACTCATGCGCTGCTATACGCCAGCGTAATCGTCAGACAAAGCTCACGCCCCCTAGTCCTACTAATCAAACTTCGCCCCCGAGGACATGCATTGTGCCTCAGAGAGGGATTTAAGTGGCTTCATGAGGTCAGAAAGGATGCTGTTGGCTGATTTAGGTAAAAAATCAATTACTTCCCTGATATCATTCAAATCGGTTATTAAAATTCATCCAATTGGAGAAAGTGTGGAGAAATCGGCACTCTAATGCATACTCTTTGGCACTGTGTTGAGATACAGTTGTAAAGTACGAAGATTATGATGAGCTGAGGGGTGCTATGGGTGTGGAGATATAACCGAAGGCCCGGAGGTGTTTGTTGAACGTGTGGGAGCCTACAGATTTAAATGCATACCAGAAACAGTGGGTGACGTTGGCTTATATTGTGACTAAACGAGATATAGCTCAGCTCTGGGGAGCTAGTCAGCCTCCCGAGTCACCAAATGGGCGGAGGACCTTGATTGGTGCATGATCAGAGAAAAAGCGGTTTATGTGGCCAGGGGATGTCCTAAGAAGTGGGGTAAAATGTGGACCGCTTGGAACAGTTATAGAGGGGAGATCTGTGAACCACCTATGCCAATATTAGTCCCAGAGGCACAAGACTCTCTATGATCCCTGTACTAAATGTTGCTATATCTTATTTTGTACTTTGCCTCATACCTCATGTGTTGGAAATGTAAGTGTTCACCTGAGATTTACTTTTTCCCTTTTTGTAATGTCTTCCTTTGTTTCAATAAAAAGAGTTATAAAAAAAATCATTCAATTACATTATAAAACAAGCATTTGCAATGCAATAGGTCTTGCATTTGCAAGAGTTTAAGCTATTGGCATTGTAAATGGCAATGCCTTTTATTTATGTGTTTTGATAATTAACATATAGATAAAAGGCATTGTCATTTACAATGCCAAAAGCTCAAACTCTTGTAAATGCGAGACCTATTTCACTTAAAAGAAGGGGCCGTCATTTTCCTGGGTTACTTGAAAAGTGAAAGTGCGCATGACGCACTGAATGTTTCAGGAAAGCATGTCTTGCCTGCAGAAAGATAAACTTATTAAAAAAATAGTGCTTACAAACAAAATAAGACATACTGTGTAACAACAGAAGTAAAAGGTACAGTCCTCGTGGGATGAGTATAAATGAAGACCTGCTTCTGATTGGTTAATAGACTTGTTAGTCCCTCTTTAGGAGGGACTAACAAGCCTATTAATGAATCAGAAGCCAGCATTTACAAAGGACAATAACACAAGCCAAAGAAAAATATGGGCAGAGAGTGGACGGAGCTTCAAGTCCATACTCGAATACAGCATGCTTCGCAGAGCTGCCCATGCGCTGCCTAGGCTCGACCTAAAAACTGTAAAAAATAGAAAACTTACAGCCAGATTCATCAAACCAGAATCGGCTCGCAAAGGGCCAGATTCTGAGAATCTGGCCCTTTGTGAGCGCTATTTTTGCATTTGGGATGCATCATCCCAAATGCAAAAATCGCAAATGTATAAATCGCTAAATTGCGATTAATTGCATTTAAGGAATCTCAATTTGAGATTCCTTAAATGCAATTCATGAACCATTTTAAAATTGTGAAATCTCAATCTGGGGCCGCTATTTACCTCGAAGTCTAACTACGTGGTAAATAGCAAAAACTTTAAAAAATGCACTAAAGTGCATTTTTCAAAGTTTCATGTTGCGCACACACATGTCCTAAGGGCATGTGGGTGTGCAACATATGTGCACACATCAATTTCAGGGGTGCAACAGGGTGTCCTTTGGACACCCCTGCACCCTTGAAATCGCAATCTCAATTTGCGAATCGCTAATTGCGATTAGCAAATTGAGATGGTCTTCCCATTCATTCCTATGGGCTAGGCCCATAGGAATGAATGGGGAGATATTCCTTAATTGTGACTCGCATTTTGCGAGTCGCAAATAAGGAAGTATTAGAAATCGCTATTTTTTAAGTGATTTCTTGATGAATAGCATTTTGGTATTCCTTAATAGCAAATCGGTATTTTTCGCTATTAAGGAATCGCAAAATGTGTTCTTGATGAATCTGGGGGTTAGAGTCTTATTGTGTGAGGAGCACCGGCTCATCAGTGCTAATTGGGCTGTGCCTGTGAGCATTCCGCTTTGTCTTGTGTGCTCTAGCCCCATAAAAGCCCTGTGCACACATCAGCAGCGATGCGACCCATGGCTGCTCATATTTGCAGAGGCCATTAAAGGTATAGGGGGCTTCACTGCCTGTGCACAGAGCAGCTGTACCCACTGCAGCATCATGTGGGTACAACAAATCATTGACACAGCAAGGGTGCCAGAGGCCCTCATGCATGTACAGAATTGTTCCCTAGCTTCAGAGTGGTAGCAAATTATAGCCATACTTAGAGTCAGGGGGCACTTCACGATGCCATAGGTACCGGTGCCACCGCAACTGCTGCAATATTGATAGATAGTCTCACTCCAAGCAGACTTTGGAAGAAGTGCCAGCTTGTGTGTGAGCCCTCCCTTAGGGGTTAAAGATTCTGGACCATTCAGTGATGGTTTACAATCTGCACTACCCACGACAGGACTGTATGTGAGTGATGCTCGGTATGTGGGAAGTCATCGGGCCTTCAACTACTATTGGAGTGAGTCCATATTTCCTTTGGTATCAGGGCCAATTGTTTGGTTCTTTTGTTCCCTTCACCACAGTTGAGCTGGGCGTGAGGGATGGAAATTCATCTCTGATTTTATCTAAGCGTCTGACTGCAGTGGTTGACATAATGCATTTTTAATCCATAGCTGCATGGACAGTTATTCAGGCTCTGGCCTGCTTTCTGTCAAGTAATAAGATCCTCCTGGCTCAGGTCCAGCGGTAAAGGGACATTCCCAAAAGTGTATCTCCCACTCCTGGGTGGATCCTTCCTGAACACATCTGCTAGTCTTTCCAAATCTCT
The DNA here is from genome assembly GCF_964263255.1 of Lissotriton vulgaris. Taxonomy (NCBI): domain Eukaryota; kingdom Metazoa; phylum Chordata; class Amphibia; order Caudata; family Salamandridae; genus Lissotriton; species Lissotriton vulgaris. The sequence goes on along the minus strand of NC_141685.1, from coordinate 453,584,667 downwards.
TGCCAAGATCCAATAACTTGTAAATTTCTTTTTTCCTGAAAGATAATTTGTCATACTATTACACTTAATCACAGATGTATTCGAGTTCAATCAATTGCGGTAAAAGGAGGGTTCTAGGAGTGGAGAATCTGAATCGTGTCAGTGAAGATGCTGGTTTTGAGCCTAGTGCACACCAGGCCAAAACCAAGCGCGCCTGGAGCATCTTGTTGAATTCTCCATTACTCCGCTCCCCTCCCGGCTAACTGCTTCATGGCGCTCTCCCCACGATTCTCTACGATTTAAGTCAGGGCAGGAGCTTCAAAAACAAACTCTGCATTTACTTCAATAATGTATTGCTTAATATTCCGAGTTGTGTATAATGACCTACGAAGAGTTAAACCAGCTTCCCACTAGAAATGGCTACTGAAATGTAAGCAACATTTTATGCAGTGCTCAGCAATGCTTCTGATGTCTATCTCATTACATTTTCAACAGTTTGAAGTTTGTCTTTTATCTTCCCTTTCTCTGCTTAATTAAAGATTTTAGTGCCAGACTGAATGGTGCAAAATATCAATTAATATTGCATAGAAAGAAGGTGATCCCTGGTCGAAATGACTAATCACACCCCCATACACTCCATAAGTGTGCCCAGGAACTGGATGCAAACTGGTGTGCTTGGGTGCTCTGTCAGGGGTATGAATGCTCCAACCTTCCTTCCTCCTTCCATTCCAAAAATAATTTCCTTATGGCCCATAACTTCCATGGTCTCCTGGAGGGTGGAGTCCTTCATAGAAGGTAGCAGGAAGGGAACTGACTTCCCTGTGCACTAGGGCACCAGACGTCTGGCAGACCTTTTAGCTCAAGTAAGGGTGTTCTCCACGACCCTGCTGATCTAAGTGTCTGCCTGCCAAGGAATCATAAACAGAGGTCACATCCTCATGCAACTCTCTAGTTGAAACTACCCATCTAAAACGACCAATCAGAGTGTTGCATTCTCCTGCAGTCTAATACTACCTGGTCAGGCATTTTAGAGTTCACAGTGCAACGCGGTGCAACCTTCAATCTCCCAGGAGGCTGGGAGTTATGCTTGCACAATTAGGTTCAATAGTGTTCAGAAGCACATACCTTATCCTTCATCAAAGGAACTACAATTTTGCATCTTCTGCGCTATATATTCTTTCTTCCTTCCATGAAATGTTTAAAGTCAGAGAGGTCTGAGTGCAAAACAAGTTGTGTAGATAGTTCCTACTGCAACCAGTCAATGAATTATATGGAGTATACTGATAAATATTATTAGCTTGTTTCTTATATAGCACTTAATACAGTATTTTTTGCCATTTCTTAGCACTACAAATAGCGGGTGTCACGAGGGTCAATCTAGTTATGCTTTTTAGTGATATCAGAAAGATGAAAGGCTGAGCGGGGGCCACTGGGATTCAATCTAGTGACCTGCGGCTGAACAAGATAGGAGTAGAAAGCACTTAATTCACTGAAGTGTTGTACGGGGACTCCTGAAGATCACAGGAGTGTCTTGAAAGTGTACACCAGTCTTCACATATTTAGCAGGAAGCATTTCAGGGAAACACGTTATATACATTTGATTTTTTAATTGTGTTTAAACATGATTTATGTACAACTGTGGTGAATAGGAGCCCTTAACATGAGTCTTGAATTACATTTTATTGCAGACCCCAGATGCAGTTCAACCTATTTACAAACGCTTCTGGGTTCATACCTGACTTATGTCAAGAACCACAAACTTTATTAATGCTTGTGGCTAATGCCAGAATTTATTTTATGCTTTGGAGAGGCAGGCACAGACAGCCCGGAACATATTTTACAGTACAGGGAGTACTGGGCATTTTTGTACAGTCTTGTCATCTCCTGGAGAGGCTTAAGAAGCACACAATGTCTATACCTTAATGGAAGCAATGAATGTTCAGTGCAATTACTCTGATTCAGCAGAGGATGGCGCTACTCCAGTAGCATGGTGTGCTCTGGCGCAGAAAGTAAGTTGCTCTCCTACCGGGTACATTATTATTTCAGATGTAGAATGGCGCTACCAGACTCTGCAGAATCTACAGCCCACACACTAATATTATAAACCCCATGGTAAAGCGCTATGACGCGAGACAGTTTGGTGTCAAGCACTATACAGACTACAGCCTTCAAACTGGTTAATGTTTCAGTTAACCTAATTAACAAATTTTTTTAACTTGGAATAAAAAGTTCTTTGGGAAACAATAGTGGTCCAAAACTGCTCTTAGAACCGCTTTGCATTCTAGAGCAATAGTGTCCATTAGAATGTCTAATATTGCATCAATGGTCTAGGTACAACAATAACCTAAAGCACTTCACCGTTTGATCCATTAATTTGCTTTATCAAGACTCCTATGTCTATTAAACGCACTCAGAGTCTAAGTTGTGAGTGCAGAGAACTCCGTCCGGTATCTGCGTCATAAGATGGCCGTTGTGTCGCCTGTGCTCTTTGATGTTCTCACTCCTGCTAAGAACACCCACTCTTCAAATGCCAAAGGCATGGTAAGAATCAAGGGTCTGGTATTTGCCAAAAGAAGTTTGAGACCACTATAAAAATATTTGTGGAAATATGTTTTTGAGTTACTCCTAATTAGATAAAAATTATGTTTGGAAATCAGGAAGCAATGTGGTTAAACTTGGCACCTCAAAGACAGAAAAGTAATTCATATGCAAGACAAAAACATACGGTAATAGTGATGCAAACCAACTGCATCAAAGATTGTGCCAATGCTGCCCTCGTTCACTGATTTTTGGTGGTTACTGTTGAGCAACCATCAATTCCAGACTAGACGGTCTAGAAGCCAAACCTCGTAGATGGCAAGGGTCGCTGACAGACTGAGGGGCAATTGCCTCATGACCCATAAATGAGGTATCAATATTTCTCTAACTGTGCCTAATGTCAGAGTTGTTTGGGACTGCTGTGGAAGCCCCTGGAGTGATATGGAGAACCATGGAACATTTATATACGCTATATGCAAGTGAATCGTAACATTGTTTCTCTTTATTGTCAAAAAGTAATAAACAGAATAAACCCAAAAAAATGAGGTACCAATATTTCACCCAGCATCTGGAGATAAATTATGCTGGTTCCTAAACTTTAATAACCAATAAAACAAAATTATCAAAAAACAACCAGGCAAAACATATTACTACACAATGCACCAAAATTACATTATTTGTAGACCGTTTGCAACTCACTAAGTGAATAGATTTAGAGTTTGGAGGTGTTGGAATAAAGTTCTCTGTGAACAGTGCCCACAAGCAGTAGTAAGTCTCTGGGAGCACGTGGACCATTAGTTCTTGGTGAGACATTATCGTTTACCTGTTGCACCCATCATGTGTCTCAGATTACTTCACTCTCAGGCTCTAGAAGCAATCCCTGGACATCAGAAATCCCACCACATCATTGAGACGATGCTTGTTGACCTCAGGAAGACAGGGAGAAGCCAGTTCAAAGCTCTACTCAATGATGTGACTGTAGCTGGCGAGACAGCTTCAGTTCTAATTCCCATGAATCTCTTTGGAGAGTTTGACAAAGATCACCACTTTCCCATGCTTGCAAATCTAATCTGTCTGTGAATAGTTCACATTTTCCTCTGAAGTGGCTCCTTTTATTTATTTTCATTGATATCTCAAGTTGCAAAGTGGAAAGAAGGGGCTTCTCACAATGAGTAATCAGTTGCAGAGATTTGACAAGTTTGGCAGTAAATAGGGAGTGTAATCGATGTCTGCTACCCATCTGAAAAAATATCTTACTTGTGGTCGTGTCTTTTAAGAAGAAGGGGTTGTCCCTGACGCAACATTTACATGTCCAGGTGCTTTGTGCATTACTTGCGCCACCGCCCTCAAGCCGGGATGCCCCAAGGATCTGTTTCTATCCCACCTTCCTCAGGACATTATATCCTCATAAGGTTTTGCTTGCAGTCTTAAAAAATGCTTTTGCATGGGTATTTACATTATATTGCAGCACTCAGACATATTCACTGTGTGATATTCACTTGCATTTAACCATAGTTAATGAAGACCTCAATTTAAGAGGTTCATGTTTAGTTGTCATGTTTTCTGCCTGATGTGCACTTTTCCTCTTTCTCATTGTAGGAGCCAAGCTGTACCAGCCAACATTTATCAAAATGTATTTCTTATTTAGTTTTTTTTTTTTTTTTTTTAATTTTTGAAAACCTTTATTTAGCACTGTTCATAAGACAAATACGGGCCTACAACCATCCGGCCGGCCTCGACACTTCTTAAGCTTGGTAGCAAATTATACGTCCACTCGGTAGCACGTCAGCACGTAGGAGCATACAACATGTGTTACAGTAAATCCACGTGCACCAAGTGTCAGGAGATAGTAAGGTTAATTTTAAAATAATTTTTTATATAAGGAGATACAGAAGCTAGAACGGATCAGTGTACAGAACATCCATCTAAGTAATAAGCGGGCAACGTCCATCAGGAGATTCCACAAACAGTAAACATATCTAAAATGGCGGCACAGAGCTAGAATCACAGGATGATGAAACATAACGAGTTGTGCCCCCTAGCCGCTACCCTCCTAACACCAGACCCACCCACTGACCCATGAAAAAGCACATAGGAAAGAAGAACAGAAAAAGAGAAAAAGAAGGCCCATAGAAACAAAAAACAAACCGAGGAAGACCCCCCACCCTACACGCATGCCGAGGCTATGGCCTACCCCCCCCCTAGCAGTGTGTCTGTCGCCCCAAAAAGAGAACCCGAAATGTAGAAACAAGTAAAGAGAGAAAAGAAAAAGTCCATAAAGTCACGTTTGAACATAGGGAGAGAGAGAAGAATACACTAATCTACTACTCCCAGGAAAAGGAAAAGCGGGGAGGAGCCCACCCAACAACAGAACTCCCGGTCTCCCTCGCCGTCAGTGTCTCCTGCGCCATGCACAACACAGTGTCAAAAAACTGTAAGCCCGGTAGACCAAAGTCAGTGACACCCAGAACCTCAGTCCAGCACAAGTCCGCCCCCCAGCAGCAGAAGTAGACATCGGGAGACATCGACAGCGACATGAAGCAGAAAAACAGGACATTAAAGACAACTCAGCCAACGTTGCAGAATGTGTTTCAGTCCGGGTCCCCGCCAGCCGATCCAGCAAAAGCGACGAAAGGCAAACCATCAACCCTGTCCGGACCGGCAGAATTTCTCCAGGCCTGTCCATTGCTGCGAGCCACCTTCAACCAGGACAAAGAAGCAAGATGGCCGCTTACGATGAAGACTCCTTTTGCCGCAGGGTCACTAACACAGCAGTAACGTAACACAGGGGCTCCAGTGATAGATGCAGCGAGGGGGACATGTGACAGGGAAGTTGAGCAGCCGGGCCACGGTAGAAAGCGTGTAGGCAAAGTCATAGCTTCCGAAATAGAGGGAGCCTCTGCAACTGTAGCATCGTCGATGGGCAAACACACTACATTGTATCTAGGAGAACGCATCTCCTCCGTCCCCTTAGTCAGCAACATTGTATCCCCTCCAGGATGAAACAGGGGCAGCGGGGGACCATCCAGCCGGGATCGCCCCGTGTCAGACATTGCCTCATCAATTTTCCGCACCAGTGCCCGGGCAGAGCTCCGCATTGCCGCTTTCAAATCCACGAGGGCGGCCAGGATATCGCCGCAGGTCAGGTCTCTCCGTGTTGAAAGCCGGTCCGCACTATCCCGCTGCACCCTCGGTGCGGTCCTCGGCACAGGGGCATACGGGCCCACAGTCACTGTAGACATGGGACCAGCCAGCTTCTCGTCAGGAGGGACAGGCGCCATTTCCACCCCACCGGCAAGCAATCAGTGGTGAAACGGGGGCGACCGCGATAACCAGAGGAGCAATGATGCAGCCGCCGGGGAAACTCCGTTTACAACTCGGGGGCGGCGCAGGGTGAGAGCCCTCCGCGTCTTCTGTGAGCACCGGCCGTCCACAGCATGAAAGGCGCACCAAAATGGAGTCCGCCCGTCTCTCGTCGGAGTGGCAGAGGAGCGCTACTCGTGAGGGGCTCCAACGTCGTCTACGCCACCAGCAGCACGAGAGAGATTCCGACCCGGATGAAAGGGTCCGACCCCGGTCGCCCGGGCAGCGCTCTACTCCCTCGCGGTCGTCAGCTTTTCCCCAGCTCGTATCCCCGTCCACGTCCCTCGGCGTCCAGCGGTGGCCATCTGCACAGGGTCCAGGGGAAGCGCCGGAGGTCGGCGAAAACACCGAGTCTACCACCAAATCAGCCGGCAAAGGTACCAGGAGAACGCCAACAACTTCAGTGCTAGCATGTCACGGCTGTAGGACGGCGCAGGTCAGGATAAGTGAGCAGGATTACGAAAAAAGCCAGATGGCTTGTGGAGCCGGGAGCTCAAGCGTCCGTCCCGTCCGCCATCTTGGCTCCTCCCCCTCTTATTTAGTTTTAATGTGAATGTTTCTATGTGTGTGTTGCTTGGAGAGTGAAATAATGAGAACATGCCTGCGAGTGGGAAAGTCCTGACCGAATTCTATTATCTCACTATAGATATCGAACTGAAGGTCGTATAGAGAGATTCCATTGTCCGGTAGTCGTGGAAAACATCATTATCACAACATGTTTGATCCTGATTGGTTCCCTTCATGGGAATCGTGGGGAGGAGTATCTTGCTAAAAAATAAATGGTTTAAACTTTGTTAGTCCAGTGGAGAGGTTTCCTTGCTCTCACCCAGAGTTAGATTCCTGGACAAAACCCTTTTCTCACATGCTTGACTGAATCTTTATTTGATTCATTTGATTCTGCCTTTAGAGGCTTTACACGCTGACACCTTCGGCTTGATTTCTCCACAATTTTCCAGGACTTCTTCAGAATAGCAAATTAGGGAATTTTCCTTCAGCTGAGACTTTAGCTGCTTTGATTTACTTCATGACACTTTACATAGTTTGTCCTTGTAATTGCGATATTGAATTGATTTGAACCATTTGGACTAATGCATTCATGTACTGATTACCGATTTACCACTAATTTGAATCATTTGAGTTTGCAATTTTGCTAATGTGTTCCTAAACCATGATGGTTTGCAAACCTACACTTTCTGTCATTTTTGGGGGGCAGATGTGCTTCACTGCATTTAAATGTATTGATTTGTTCTGTCACGCCTCAGTCCGGAACTAAAGATCCATATGCTTGAGTGCAGCTTGTACGTGAGTTCGAACCAGAAATCCGCATGGTGCAAATCTGATGCAACTGTCATCTATGCCTCTTGAAGGCCCACAGTTCTTCAAACATATTACAAGTCCTCATGCGAATCTGTCCCGCAGCCCAAGTCTAAGGATTACTATTTATTTCTATCATGAATATAAAGTAATTCATAACCACTGCAGCAACATAGTTCCACTTGCTCAGTTCAGGAAGAATTGGGCAATAACTCCCATTGGAAGCGGCTGAATCCCTCTTGAATTCACCCTTTTCAGTAAGAATGGTGTCTATAGCTCGTTGATGGGAGTATCAATATACATACAAGTGACAATATTAACATTCTTGCAACATGGACACTCTTCTTCCATGTTATTGGTCTCAAAACTCCACAAACAAACAATAAGCACATTCTCTTTAGGCACAGCAAAAAGCACATTATGATAGACTCCAGTATGGAAAGGCGTGCATTGCTCCGCTCCACGGTATCACTTATCATTTCCAGTTGGTGCCACATCAACCTCTTGCATGCACCATGTGATCCGCACTTCTTTACTGAACTTAAATCGCCATGTGCTCGTTGTAATTAAGCCAGCAGCATGCACTTCTATCATGGATTATCCTCTTAATCCTAGCAGAGATACTCCTGCCCTAACAGAATATAAAAACCCACTTCCTTTGTGTTTGAAACTTCCAAGCACTTATCTCCATTTTCGCCCCTTTGGCCCTGCTACTAAAGTATATTGAAGTATTTATTAATAGTCAAAACCTATCCATAAGGGTAACAAAGGTCTGAACAGTACGTACAAGACTGTAAACTAAATGAGGTAAGGAAGAAAGGTATAGAAAATTAGACATTAAGCAACATTCTGGAGAGATGGGTTTTCAAGTCTTTTTGGAAGTACTGAAAGTCACGGCTGTGTCTTAGATAGTCCATAAGGAAGTTCCATAGTCTCAGTGACTAGCAAGAGAAATACTGGTTCATTGCCTTTGATTTTTTCCTTTTCAGTATTTTCAGGAACTAGCACCATTTACTTGTAGTGCCTGTTTTTCTCCTACTAGGTGTAGATGGCCTTTAAGTAACCCAGGTGCCCAAATGTATGGCTTTTGAATGATGCATGGCATTTTAGAGTGGTTTAAAGCTTTCCAGGGTAGAGAGTGAAGGTCTTTAAATGCTGGTGTGATTTGACCAGATTTCTTAGTGCCTTTGACAAGGTAGCACCTGTCTGAATTATGGCTTTGGGGTGGGACCTAAAGGTGAATTGTGCTGACCAACTAAATGCTTGCACAACTGTTTTGAATTCTAGGGGAAAAACTGATGGGTTAGGTTTTGCTCATTTTGAAGATCTAAATATTCATTACTAAGGATTGACCATGATGAAGCCAAGTGATATGAAGAATGGGGCCTGGTGTGAGGTGTCAAGTTCTGTGAGAGCTACAACCTGTTCATAAACTGTAGAGGCAAAACAAAATATTGTTGGCCACAATATTATGACACAGGAGTATTTTGTCAAAAATATTATCAACAAAAATATAAATGTAAAGTACTTTGGGCATCATTATGATGTTGGGCGGACCACCACCGACAGGCCGTTGGTGGCCGTCTGCGCAACACCAGGCCATCAGTCCGATTGCCGCATTACCATGCTGGCAGTTGGACAGCAGAGGGCGGGGGAAAGACCGCTGTGTCCAACTTTGCCCGCTGTGTCCGCCAGGTTTGCGGCGGGCCCAGGTGGCATTGGGCCTGCCGCACACGGGGCACGCGGCGGGCCCAGCAGGCATTTTTTTTATATTACTGAAGTGCTGAGCCCGCCGCGTGCCCGGTGTGCGATGGGCCCAGGTGGCATCGGGCCCGCCGCACACGGGGCAGGCGGCGAGCCTCACAGTTAAAGTGCCTTTGACTCATGCAAAGTGATTGCGAAAGCGATCACTATTGAAAAAAAACGAATACGCCCGTGACTGGTGCGCGCGCGCGTGCCACTGCGAGCAATATGTTTTCAATTATCGCGCCTGTGTCTAGGCACGATAATTGAAAACATATGGGCTTTGGTTCGCGTACCAGAACCCTAATAGGCCATGGGCGGAGCTACGCAACCGCCTATGGCCTATTGTGTGTTCTGTTACAAAACAACATGCACATGTGCATTTCCCAGGTCCATTTTGAAAACCCGGACAAAAGGACTCTCGCTGCGCAGTGTATCGCTAGGCGCGAGACCTAAACATACAAAATTCTATGTTAAAAGAAAACACATAAAAGTTCGATACCATGCAAGCTATACAGTGTTCATCGAGTTACAAGCTCTAACAGCAGTTCTCAGAAAGGCCCTTTCATGAATCATTAGCTACAACTCCTCCCATTTAAGAAGGGTCTTATATGCTTCTCTATAATCTACATAGAAACGCCTCTTAAAAAAAGAAAGTAGGAAACGTTTTGTACATTGCATATAATACTTGCGAAAAAATAAGAAGTGTAATTGGGTTTGGCCTGAACGCTCATCGCATGGACAGGGAGCGAGATCAAGGTTAGCTCGGAAACTCAGGGAAAAGCATAATAAGTACTTAACAGTCCCTATCCTTAAACGAAAGAGGAGGCCACACTCCCAGTGGCACATAGGTTTAGTTGGATAGCCAGCTAGTAGATAGTCATTCTCAACATTCTCAATGTTCAGAAACAGGGCCACTCTTGCTCTCTTTGGCCAGTCAATCCTCGCAACAGCACTTGTATAGAGCTGCCCAAAGATTCTTTTTACTTATAGTTTAATAGATTTATGTATATTTGTATATTGTTTACATATTGAAGGCTGGCATTCTTTTCATCATTAAACACTGAACCTATTGGTTCAAAGTAGGAGTTGAAGAAGGAGGTACATATTGCAGTTGACTGTGAAAGGTACTACCATGCATTGTTTGTAAATAGTAGTATTTTACTGTAAGTACTGTCATCATATATTTATGCTTTGGTCACCATTCATACTTCAATTATCAATAACCAACTAATTTATTTTTTGGGAAGCTGCTTGAAACTGCACTTATATATCACTAAAGTAATTATACACAGCAAATCTGTTAGGCAACCTCGCAACAAATATATTTAAATGCAAAATATAAATAAATACATTCAGCCGAAATTCTTTGCATGTCACAGTACAATTGAGAAAGCATTAAAGTAGATAAATAAACCCACCCTCTGATCATGGGCTGTCACCACGATCACAGTGATGCTTTTCAAGTCTAATCTCCTGTTGTATCATTCCTCTAAATCGTTGAAAGGATCCTCTTGATTTTTAGAATCCTTATAAATTATGACCTCATCCCTGGCAAGCCTACATGAAGTATGTCCTGGCTTTTTGAGATGATGCATTTAAAATAAAATAATTAAAAGACTTGCAGCAAGGATTGCCATCGTTTTTCAGTGCTGGTCTCATCGTACAGTGAAACGGCGAATATAGATCTAATTGCTAATTTCAAGCCATAGTGGAATGGCCGACCATTACCTCTGAGACCAAATCATTAACTAGCATCTTCTCACACAGCTTTATTTAGCTGGAGAAACATAGCTGACCACACATTCTAGTCAAGATGACCTTAATGGATGAAGCACAGGCCATATCCAGGAGTTAATGTTCCTCATATGGATTTGGGGAGCTCTCGAAAGCAGGACTGCGGCAAAGGAATGTCTGACCAACCCATGTCCAACTCAAGGGATTTTGCCAACCTCTACAAGCACACACAGTGGTTTTGGTTCTTCCAAGCGGTCCTCAAAAGAACCATGCACATACCTCGCTGTGCATGGTCTTCCCCACAATAATGTTGCTTTCTGCAACTTCTTCCAGCTCCTAAGTGCGGGAAACAACCATCACAACACAACTTTCACAACGCACTACCATTACAACGAAACATTTACAACGCAAGATCCATTACAACGCATGCTATTACAACGCATGCCATTACAACGCAGATGCTATTACAACACATGCCATTACAATGTAAGTATGGGTAAGTATTTAATTTAAATAATATTAATTTAATTTATTTTAATTTTCTTAAATTCATTTAATTACTTCAATTATTTATAATTTTAATTTAATTTAAATTTAATTTTATCCAACACTTACCCTACTATTACACCCCCCCCTGGAGTTAGAATAGTATTTTTTACCCCTACTCTATCCAGCACTTACCCTACTATTAAACCCCCCTGGAGTTAGAATAGTAATTTTAACCCCTACACTATCCAACACTTACCCTATTTCTACACCCGCCAGGAGTTAGAATACTAAATTAAAATATATTTAAAAAGATAAAAAATTAATTTAAATAAACTAATAAACATTTTTGTAATTATATTAAAATTAAATTAATAATAATAAAATTAAATACTTACCTATACTTACGATGTAATGGTATGTGTTGTAATAGCATCTGCATTGTAATAGCATGGGTTGTAATAACATGCGTTATAATGGATCTTGCGTTGTAAAAGTTGCGTTGTGATGGTATGCGTTGTGAATGTATGCGTTGTAACGTCATACATTCCCTAAATGCTAAATCCTTACACTTAACTGCAAGTATAGCTGCTACATTTCTTAATGTTACCTAATTTGTTTGCCCGACCTCCTTACAACTTGGAGCCGCCTGCCTGTGAGAATAAACAAATCTGTGCAAAGGTTTCCTTGAAAAACATTTTGGATCTTGAGTTGGTCCCATTTAAATATAAAAAGGTTACATTTTCTAAATTATATCAAAATATGGGCTTGAGTTTGTAATTTAATAATTTGCGTTATTGATATTTACTGATAAACTGACGGAAACAACTAAGACATTTTCCTTGTATTCCAACTAGGTCCTGCAGAATTCAATCACAAAGTGGGAAATATTTTAGCAGACTAGTAAAGTGCACTGTTGAAAGATAAAACAAAATGATCTTACTGGCTCTTCTTTCGGATTAGGAGGAAAACTAGGTTTTTCCTGAAACATACTTTTAAGGCTAGCTTGAGAGCCCAGCTGCCACCAGTGGTTGTGTTAAGAAAAAGAGCTTTCAGGAGTACTATAGAGAGGGGCTGTGCCTCCACCCAGATGTTGGTTGACTTGTAAACAGATTTTTATTTTTGGAAAGCTGTGTTCTTCCACTCAAAGGGTGTTTACCTCCAAACAGCTGTGATCATTTGCTTATCCAGCGGCTTGAGTCAGGCTCTTTAACAAGCATAGCCATTGTGTTTGGCCTTTTGGTCACACACATTCCATGGATTGAGTATGCTCTTTAAGATCACACAAATGCCAGAGGGATGATATTAAATAACTTCTAGATGATTACGTAATTATGGTGTTTGTGTTTCTCTGGTTGACATTTGCGGAAGCTTATACTCAATATAGTAGGGCTTTCTTGGTTATGGTAGGGTTTGGTTGGCCAGTAACCAAAGCTATACACATGTTTGCTATGAAAAGTTATGATAAAGTTAGTGGGCCCGATGTATTTATTGTGGAAAGGATATGTTAAAGTCAACAGGCATTTAAAGAGTGGATTTTTTATTAGTCTATTAAAATTGGCCAGGAGGAATTTTATTCCCTGGAGTTTCACAGTTTACCATAGTAGACAAGGGTTTCACTATTCTTTCACAATTTGGATAGAAGATTTGCACTTTGGGGCATAGGGAGGGCAGAAAGTTCCACTAGACACCAGGGAACAATTTACCCAAAAACAAAAGGGTGAGGGCAGTCAGTCCAGGTATTGGGATGTACCTCCACCCCAGACTTATTTCCATACTGCCCCCAGGGGCACAGAAAGCCCTCTTGGCACCAGGGGAAAAAGAGGTACAAAAAAAACAAATGGGTGGGGGCAGCCCACCGAGGCATCAGGCTGTGCTCCTATCTCAGACTAGGCACAACAGTTGTTCTCCCCTGCCCGGGTGAATTTACCCCAATCTTCCACATCCCCCCTTTTTCAAGTGTGAAAAAGTGTTTTTAGCCAAAGTTTGAGGTTTTCCAGGGTATTGTGGGTAAGAAATAAATAGTGGTATGCATGCAAGTCAGACTACCCTGAACTCTTTTGGGTGTCTAGTTTTCATTAATGTCTGGGTTTGGTTTCTCTGTGTGGCACTCAAGTCCGGCCCAAATTTCCCATCAGCCCAATTCGCAAGAAAGGGTTGAGTTTGATGGGGACAATTTGATACCTCCACGTTATGTTTTGGGACATTTCCTCTCACAGGCACAGGGCCAATCATACATGTGGGTACAGTTTGGAGTGTGGAAATACAGATAAGTAGAACACGTGTTTCTTATTACCAATTAGATTTACTCTATCTGTGGCTTCCATGTGACAGCCAGTATGCAAGAAAGGAAATTTAGCAAAATCCCATCTGTACCACATGATATTACAGGTAACTCCAAATTCAGAATTGTATACAAGAAAAATTGCAAATTGGTTAAACAGCAATCAGTGGTAGCTCCAAACAACTCGGATTCTGGAGGCAGCCCACCCTCATGTGATGAACTGGCTGCTTTCTCCACTGAGAAATCAAGACCCATCAACATTGAACTTGCCTCTAAGAAGGCGTTTCTGCCAACCTCTGGGCCGGCACCACACCTTGACCTCTTAGAGAACCACAAACCTATCAGCCTGATTACCAAAACAGTGCATCTTGGGGCACCTTTTCCCTTTTCAGTGAAAAAGACATCAACAAGATTCTTCAGTATATCAACTCTTCTAACCCTTTCAGTGACTCCCGGCCATCTTCGAAGAATTCAAAAAAGTTCTCATCCCCACCAGGACAAGGATTGTAAATGCTTCACTGTCTCAAGGTGCGATCCCAGATTGTCTAAAAGCAGCTCAGGTATCACCGATACTAAAAATGAACGCAGATAGAGTTGACCTCAATAACTTATGCCCTATCTCCAACATTCCCACCCTAGCCAAACTCCTAGAAAAATGCATACAATCCCAACTTTGTGCTCACATTGAGAATTCCCAACTCCTGGACCAGCACCAATCTGGCTTTCGGAAGGGGCGCAGTACTGAATCGGCTCTCACTCACGTTATGGATGACATTTTAAAAATGCTTGACCAAAATGAAGCCTGCCTCCTAATCTTCCCTGACCTTTCCTCCGTATTCGACACAATCAATCACGTCAATCTCCTATCTATTCTGAAGAACAGAATGAGTTTCTCTGGTCGAGTATTACAATGGTTCTCGTCCATCCTCCACCACAGATCACAAAGAGTTAAGGCAAACCATTCTCTCTCCCTGCCCTCCCCAGTTCTCAAGGGTGTACCCCAAGGGTCCTCCCCATCTCCTATACTCTTCAACCTTTTCCTGGAACCATTAGCTAACTCACTAAACTCTACAACCATTTTCTTCCATATGTATGCAGATAATGCGCATCTCTATTTGAAAATCTCCTCCCCGTATAATATCATCTCACTCAACTCTACCCTGTCGTCTACTCAAAATTAGCTACTGAGAACCATCTCCTGCTCAACACCTCTAAAACTTAATTCCTTCTCATCTCTCCTCCGAACCACATCCCCAAGGTAGACCTGTGATTGAATCACCTCACGGCTTTCAACTGCATCCCCCTCATTATAGACTCAGCCAAATCTCTCAGTATAACCCTGGACAAGCACCTGAACTTGAATAATCATATCAGCAACGTGTGTAGAGGAACAAATCATTTAATGAGAACACTTAGAAATATCAAACCATTCCTTCCACAGACTGATTTTAAGCAGTTTAACAGTCTGACGGATTAATAATGTCCATAAAAAAGGTCCTTTTTTATGGACATTATCAATGCCTCAGACTACTAATAAGTCTCGACACGCATGGAACAATTTTTAACACATCTCAAACCCAGACCAAATTAAAACATACACATCTGGTTATACGGGATTTTAACACCACTTTTTTCACTTCAGCACAACACCCCACCCTTCTTTGATCACTACTGCAATAACCAGTGGTTCACCTCCAGAAGGAGGAAGCATACACAACTATCCCAATGATGATGCTGTCACGTTACTAAAGAGAGTGGAGAATGAAGATATACCGCTTTATCCGACCTTTGTAGGTGAATGAGGGTTTTTTATTGATATTTCATACGATATATGCAAAACCCTGGTTACTCAGGTAAAGTGATCCACTCCCATTTGATATCTAATTACGACTAAGGAAGCTGAAAGGATCACATCTCCTTCTTTCTCCCCCTTTTGATTTGACATAACCTTTGTAAATGAACCATAGGGAGCCTAAAACCAAAGGTTAAAACATTGGCACCCACTGCTATTTTTCTAATTTTTTTAATTCATCAATTCGTTTATTTGGTAAAGCCATAAGCAATCCACACAAATGACACCTTGCGCAATTTGGAATTTTTCCTAGTCTAAAAAGTATATAGGTTTCTGGGTTTTCCCATTGGTTTTCGCCTGTTACCAAATGAAACTGCAAGTAGGTTTAAACCAGAAAAGTATAGGAAAATAGACTACCACTTACAAAGATGCAAAAACTGTGGCAAAAGTATTGGTTTTCTTTTACAGCTCTCCCTTTTCCTGAAAGCTGGGTAGATGTTGATCTTAGCACAGCAAACCATTTTTCCCCGTTTTTGGCTGTTTTCCTGTTTTGTCAAGGGTAAATCAAAAACCCTAGGTACCTTTACATTCTCAAAGATGTGTGAAAAAGGACAGAATTTGGTCCCAATAAATGTTTTGAAAAAAGTAATTAATAATCTCAGCACTGGGGTGGGAAAAGCCTGAGCAGCTTAGTGGTTAAACACCAGACCCATTGACATTGCCAATGCTTTTTCCCTCTGCAAAATAGGAAAATGGACAATGCAGTGTACATAAGTGAGCTACAAAAAGTGTGCTCTATGCAAAACAATATCTTAACCAGAGAGTAAACTGAAGGCTCATTAGTGTCTGCATCACCCAGATGAGGGTACCGTGATGACTGCTAGTGGTGAATGGCATGTGAATGCTTTGGAAGGCATTGTTAGTGACATATTGATTAATGAGTTCTGTCTTGTACCTTTGTCCTAGGCTTGAACCTTGTAAACATGGATCATTGTAGCCCGAAGGTATACCTAACATACCTCTGTATTATGCCCAAAGAAACCAGAAAATGCACCCAGTTCATTCCTCACAGATCTGTAAACAACAGCCCAGACCTCTGTGTCACTGTGACCCTAAAATGCAAACACACTCTCCCAGAGCCTTCACTTGGCCTTGTGAGGAGTCTGCAGCTCATGTGCATGCATGTGTGTACATGTATGCATGTAATGCATGCATACAGTTGTTAGCCCTTTCTAAGCAGGTACACAACTTGTGCATGAAAACTGCATGGTGATTTGGTTGGACACATTATTGTTTTCCTTGGTGTCTCTTCAAATATTTGCTAAAACTTTAAAATGTTAGAGCGCTTTAAATTTGGATACAAGCACTACAGAAACTCTAAGCCAGGGAACTTCAAACTGGGGGGGGGGAGGCCATGTGATCCCGGGGGGCGAAGGGGACATGGATCTGGTCAAAACAAGCATTATGCTGATAACAGTGCCTTGTTATAAGAGGAAAAATTAGCTCTTTCTAATGGGCCATGAGTAACATGTTTTTTCAATATCCTAGCAGGGAGTATTTGTCAACAGGGTAGGGACTCCAACATTTTCTTCGAAAACCCCATCCCCATTTCTATTAATCACACTGTGGATACTTTTACACATTAGTAAGTCCTGCCTGACCAGAATAGTATACTTAACAATCATGTATTTGATTGCATTTAAAAGTGTAACAGACCTTAACTGCAAAGTTTATATATGTGTAGACATATTTAAACATTGCCAATTTAGTTTAACAGAATCAAGGTACAAAATTCTGAGGGGGGCTTCAATGATTCTTTTTCACCACAGGGGCGCAGCATTCAAAAACTTGAAGTCCACTGCTCTAAGGATACATGTGTCTTTTGGCTGTTTGCGTGTTCAGATGTTCATAAGACTTGGGAGTTTCTTTTGTGAATCAATGTGTGTACATTTTCACACTTGTAGTAACTTGTATACATTCATGGGAACGATGGCACACAAGAATGCATTTTATTCACTGCTAATTATGTTCCTTAAACTGAAAACCTGTCTCCAAGCAGGTTATTGCTAGTAGCCAAGTCACTTGACTTTTGCCTCTTCTGGAAGTCCTAGTGCTGCTGGAGCGGTTGTAAATGCTTATCCACTGTGTTTCACACTGGTCTCTCTCCCATTACTTACCGGTGTTTCTGGGAGAGTAATGGACGTTGAAGATGTCTGGAAAACATGACTGGTCTTTAGCATGGGCGAGCTGGTCCCACGCCGGGGCGCTAATTTTCTGAGGGGTGCATGAAACTGTGTGCATTAAGGTTATGCCAACAGCAACGCCCTGCTCATCTTGCTTGAAGCCTTGTCCTTCTCTGTTTCTTTCTGTCTGATTTGCCAGTGTAAAGTGGTTTCAGTCCTACATTATCATATGGCGGGCAATGTTTTTAACACCCCTTTAGCCCCCTCCTTTGCCTTCCCTTCACCCTCTGATCACTGAAGGCATACATCAACAAAACCATCATCTGCATGAGGCAGATAAGCTATCGGTGATTTAGGTGAGCTGGGGGAGGTCGGGATGTTTGTTATTCAGCTGCCAGTACCTGCTCATCCAGGTAATGACTAGTCAAAACAAAAGGGGCCCCATGCTGCTTCTTTTAATTCACTAGCAATAGCGCCAAATGTATCTCCGCCCGCGCCCAGAGTGCTATCTTAGCAAAGGCCAGCTCTGGTGGTAAGAGTCGGGGGTAGCAGTTATACTACTGTGGGCATCAGGCACGCAACGCCCATTGGGCTCAAAGAGCTTCAGCCACCACATTGTGTGTGTTAGCCCAGGCTGAGAGAGCTTCTCGGGCACACGCACAGCCGCACCTAAGTACTTCACAGGTCTTTAAAAGACCATTTGCTTGTTAATGAGGCATTGTTGTTTTTCACTCCTTCTTAGAGCCCCGCATCTCCACTCTGCATATTGCTGGAAGAGTCAGCCCCCTGAAATTTTTAGTAGCCCCCCCCCGAAATTTGGCTCTAGTTGCGCCTCTGGTGGGCATGTTTATGTGGGACACAACCCGCTTACACTATCTTTGCTGTTTGGTGCTTGTCTTCTTCAACACTTGCAGTTGCCTACAACAAAAAGCAGTTACTGCTCCAAACACTCTCGTGTGGAGTAGTACCTTGTCTAGACACCTGAACAAACCTGCATAGAGCCGTGTAAAGGTATGCCATCGTCCATAAATTCTAAGACAACACGTTTTACCCCAGAAGGGACTGCATAGAAATGCAGTGAATACTAAAATCAATATTTCGGCCCCAAAACATTTTTGAAGCTATAAATAATGTTAAACTTAACGTCAGAAAATATATTTGGCCCATCATCATCATCATACAATATAAAGAAAAATATTGGTTATTTTGAGCATCCATTGAAACTCCTAAATTAGCTCCTGGCACTAAGAGCTTTCCTTTCCTTTACCGTAATATTGGTGAGCAGGTGTGATGGAGCAAGAGACTTGCTCGGACGGAATCCTCTCATATAATCCTTTAACAAAGTATTAATAATGTCTGTAATACTAATTTACACAACATTCCATATATTTCTAGAAAAGGGGAAGCGTGCCTATGTGTTTTACTAACAAGTAACCTGAGTGTACTTAAAGATGGCTGCTAACGTAGGAAAATGAACTGCGCATGGGTCAGCTGCATGATGTCTTAACGCATGGAGGGAAAATTCTGCTTCTGCGCAATAGCATCTAATATGGCTGCTTAGGAATTCATCTGCTAAGCATCTGCTTTTGCTGAAACTAAACTGCGTTATATACTAAGTGATAATGCATAAATAGTCTTTATAAGTAAATGGGATTAGAGTAGAGATAGGTGGTATACAGTGAAATCATTTTATTTTGAATTTAATACTTTGTCTTTTGACCTCTCTCTTAGTTTGTATTTGGGCCTTTGAACAATGCTAAGGTCTGACACCCAAGTGGGTTTGCCCGCATGTGCAAGAGGGTCAACTCCGAAGCAGTGAGCTCAAGTCTTGGGACTCGCCCAAGGACATTCTCCACACATGTCCTGGGAACCAGATGAACATCCTGAAGATTCAATGGACAACTGTGAAATTGTATACATTGTTGTCGATAAAGTTTACAAATACGGGTGGGAAATAAAGCTTGGGAGAACAAATTAATGGGCGGGAACTTAAAACAATTAAACTAAAGAAAATGATTAAACTTAAAATGGTATGATGATCATTCTCTCAGCTCGTCCAATCAGAAATAGGAGTTTCAAAAAGTTGAAACACTTGGGGGTGGTACATGACATTAAGAAAGTATAATTGGGGTAGTTATTTAGATTACTTAGAGCAGTTCAGCCAGAACGCTGAGAGACCGAGATGCTATCTGAATGCTGATCGAATACCTGAAGAAGCAGACTTAGAATTTCAAAGCAAATTAGAATTAGAAGAAGATCGCAGAAGAATCGAGGAGGTAATAGAATTAGAAGAAGATCACGTAAGAATCAAGGAGGAAGTTAGTATCAGAGAGGGGTGAGATGCAGGCGTCGAATCCAGAAGAGGTAATCTATCCTGCCCTGAAGTACCTGTTCCCTGAACTTTCTAAGGGGCCCATTAACTCTTGGCCAGAGGAGTCTGATTTTTGCACCATTCTAGGTTAATATAAATATGTGTATTGTGTCAATGTGTCTTTCTCTCTCCATCCTCTTTTTCCTGAGGTACTTGTTATTGTGAAATCTTATTTTTATTGGATTGACCGATCTTACTTCCTCTGGAGGATGAAGTTAACACTGTAATTTGTTTTGCTCTTATGAATAATTTAGATAAACATTTTAAAACTGTGGTTATTCAATGAGAAATCAGGTAAATGAGACCTATGGTAATATCATCAAACCCTAATCAACTAAAATAGATCCATTAGTTATAGAAAGGGCTTCAGATTAGTAATAGATTTAAGAATTGATAAGCAAACGGATATACAATTTTAGCCCTAAAAATTGATCCCCACTGTGTTTACTGGCCTATATGAGTGAGTGTGTTTATGGGCCCAGATGAGCATTTAGTGATATATGTCTGCAGGTTGGTAGCCCGCTGGTTCAGATGAAGGTGACCCATGACCTTCTGACGAAACCGGAAACATAAAACACAATAAATAGTAAAGAACTTTCTAAATGAAAAAGAATGTCTACTGAATAAGGATAACCGAATAACAGGCTCTCAGGAACAATTGTGATCCATCATTGTCTAATGAAAATAAAAAGGTCTTAAGCAGCTGCTCTGCTCATCATATAAAACTCTGAGCATGTGGATATAAACCAGAGTGTGGGGAGGACCGATGATACTCATCCTTTCCCTCTGAATATTATTAAATAGCATATTACTCCATCTGCATAACTAGTTTAGGTCTTGGTAAAAAAGTATTTAGCCAAAACAGGATGCCATGTGTTAAGACTATCCAGAGAGGTACAATCACATTGTAGAGCACCCATGACCACGAACAAAGTTGTTTCCCTGTATAAAGCCATTGCAATATACCTGTGTGAGGCAGCAAACAGTGTCCTGCAATTGCCGTTGATAATATTGGATTGACCCATGATAGTGTAAGTATATATATCAGTCAATAATGGTTTATTGGTAGAATTGTTCTAAATAAAATTTTAGTGGGCCACGTTTTTTTTAATGAATTGGCACAATTATATAGGCACACACTCATGTATGTATATTTCTACACACACATAATATACATATCATATAGATCATTTTCTTACATGATATGTAATAAACTCACTGACACAAATGCACATTTTAAAAATGTAACAGGAAGCCCTTTTATATACAAACAGGTTTTTGCGTCTTTTCTCTAACTTTGGACGATGAGAAATGCCATCAAATTAAAGAGAGCCTTGTGCAACTTCAGGAACCACCTCAAGAAGCCAGACGTGCCTCAGCTCGGAAGAGGCGGCCTCGGAAGGGCCAGAGGTGGGATCGACATGTTTGGGGGTACAGACAATAGCAGAATTATCTGTGAGCAGGGGCATACATGTTTTCATTCCTCTCATTCCCAGCCTCTCGTCACTGACCTCTGACAGCTGTGCATGAAGATGTGTAGTCACCATTCATGAAAGAAAATAATCCATTGACGAAGCGCGCCGTGCATTCCTGCCAATCACCTCGGGGGGAGGGGCGGACTGAGGGGAGCTTGGCATTCCAGGCCATTTTTATCAATGAAGTGCTTGTCATAACTGGAAACTCTCAGGATTCCACTTTAAAAGCCAGGCCAAGGGACAATGGGCTTGATTGTACGGCATTGCATTGTTGTTGCATTCATAAAGCTGTTCGTACCCCTGAGGAGGCACCCAAGCTCTTTCGATGGATGGGTAGCACTGGACACCATTGGGTTTACTTGCGTGAAGAGTCTGGCTCTGCAGTCTAAGTCAAAGATGTGAGTAGTTGTGTCTTACTCCTGACTTCGGGCCATATGTATCAACATCCTGATTTGCGATTCTCAAATAGCGATTTTTTAGAAATCGCTATTTGAGAATTGCAAATAGGGAGGTATGTAAAAAATCGCAATTTTTTCATGATTTGTTAATATTCCTTAATTGCGATTTGCAAATTGCGAATCGCAATTAAGGAATACTTTCCCATTCATTTCTATGGGCCAGAAGGCTTCCTTATAAAAGCTCTCCCTTCTCAGATATTACCATTCCTGGTCCAAACGGGTAAGCGCTAGGCTTTTATACCGCAAACCACCATTTCATCATTTCAACTGAGGCTTGTTTACAAGAGGGACATCCAGCTGGCAATATAATGGGCCAGTTACAGTGTCTACTATATTGAGAATATTGTTCTTTTAATGCTTAGTGAAGAAGCAAGCTAAGTTATATTGAATGATTCCAGATAACAACCTGAACCCAATTTACAGGATTAGACACTAATACCCAGTTGTAAGATGTAACTATTGCGAAAAGCCATTTTCTTGATAACACTTCAATATCCAAACAGTAGAAGAAACCATTTACAACAAGTTAACACACATGTCTTGGCTCTACTTGGTCTGTGTCCTTCAATCCCTTACTTGCACAAGGTCTAGCACCTGTGCTGTTGTACTTTTTTAATGCAGTGGTTACATTGTGCTAGGCGACCCCAGCACTTAACTAGGGATTTGGTTTATTTTTCTCATCAGACTTTGAGAGAGAAAGCCAGAAAAGAGAGCACGAAGGAGCATGAAGAAGAGAGGAAAGCATTGAAAAGGGGAGAAGAGTTGGCCTAACGGCTAGGGCGGTCGACCTCAAATCTGGGGAACCGGGTTCGAGAGTTGGCCAAACGGCTAGGGTGGTCAACCTCAAATCTGGGGAACCGGGTTAGAGTCTTGGCAAGGCCGCGCAACACCCTGTGATTTTGGGCAAATCACTTAATCTCCCCATGCCTAACAAAAAAAAAAATGAATATAACCTCATGTAACGCAAGTGGTGCTCGTGTAAAGCACTCTGATACCTGATACCTTGCAGTCAAGTTCTCCCTATATAAAACTTGACTGGGAAGACCCAGGAGTGGTAAATAGCCTGCAGGAGAGAGATAAGCACCTAGCTGGGATGTATAGAGAGGTGGAAGAAAGAAGCATAAGACAAGGCAGCTCGGTATTCAGCAGCCCCACCATTTGGTTGAGCCAGCTGGGGGCTGCTGGCACTTCTTTCACATATTAAACCCTGCTAATATGTGATAGTAACATAATGATAATGCATTTTGTGTGTGAGAAAATCTCCCTCACATATTACATTGTGGCAGCTTTGGATACCTTTTGTGAATTTGAACTTCAGAGTTTTGTGGGACATGATTGTCTGGTTTAATAGCCATCAAAAATGCATTTGTGAATATCTGGCACGCTGAAATGTACTTTCTTCAGAATATGGACTATTGCACGGCATGCTATGAGAGAAGTTTATTTTTCGCCTTGTTCTGACAAACAAAGAACATATTATGTTGCAGTAAAAGACTGATCTTTACACAATACGTACTATACAGTGCTTATGATTATCATCAGAATATAGTGCCAGTATCAAAGGCGCTGCAAGGGCAGTTGGTGTGTACATTTACTTGCATAGTTAGACAGTACTAGGCTTTGTTCTAGTGGCAAATCATTAACTATTTCAAACAATATGCAGAATAACACTGTTGTATGGTGTCTTTTCTTTGTGCTCTTTGCCTTTGTTAGGTACACAAGCAGCTTTTTCAGCGAGTATGACGTTACTGCATTTGAATAAAGGACATTAGTAGACCCAGAGAGGGCCACAGCTGCATTAAATGATTGTAGGCAGCTGCCTTATGGTGGAACATTGGTGGCACTGATGGCTGTCCTTGATAGGGAAGCTTTAGGGATGTCTATCCACGATGACAAGGCCAAGAAGAATAAAATGTCTCTGTTTTTCAGAAGCGGTACAAAAGGGGGTGGTGATGGACGGAGCATCTGAATCAATCAAACACTCACACCCAGTCTAAAGATCTGGGTTTAATCCACATCCAGGCTAAAGAACAGTGATGGATTAAACCCAGATCTTTTGACTGGGTGTGAGTGTTTGATTGATTCAGATGCTCCGTCCATCACCACCCCCTTTTGTACCTCTGTTTTTCAGAAGACACCTTAAGATGTACAAATGGTGAATGAATTACTACTGTGAATGAGGAAACCTTTACTGGTTTAATTCCCTGTCCATGAAGAAACTTTGGGTCACATGTCCGATTATCAAATAGCAATTTTTTGCGATTCGCTATTAGGTAATCACAAATACCAATGTACAAATTTGCCTTTGACACATTTTGCGACTCCCAATGGATCGCAAATACCCCTACCTCAGGTATATTCATGAATTAGGTCTCGATTTGCGACCCATTAGGAATTGCTAAACTCACAGGGATAATGGTCTGCTGGGAACAGCACACTACCATGTCTGTGAGTGCTATTAAATGAAGCAACCTTATTATTATTATTTTTTTTAAAGGAAAATGGTAAGTGTTTAAAAAGAAAAAACTGAAACTTTTTCATTTTATTTTAAAGAGTAGGCAGTGCTACCACAAAAATGTTTTTACAAATATTCAAAAAGGGGAAGGGGTCCCCAAGGTATATTTGCGAATGGGTTACCAGCTACTTGAAGTAGACGGTGAAATGCAAATGTTTGGCGACCGCATTTCAGTTGCAAAACATTTCCATATACAACTGCAATTTGGTATTATGAAGGGACGCCCAAAACACATCCCTTCCTAATATCGAATCGCTAACCCAATTTCTGATTCAGTAATATGTTACTGAATCCCAAAAAGGGCTTTGTACATTTAAAAAAGCCTTTTTGCGTTCACAAACGGGTCGATTTTGCGAATCGGCCTGTTTATGCCCACAAAAGCCTTTATACAGGTAGCCATGAAACTTTAAACCTTTTTTCCTCACCCAACTATGTTGTGTATATGTGGCTTGCCCTGGTTGCTCAGATATAATCTGTGATGCAATTGGGCTACATGAACCATCTCAATGTCTTCCCAGTTGAGTCTTTGACTTCACCCACTGCTAATTTGACTTAAAGTGCGCTGCACGACCAAATATATTCAGACATTTCTGAAATACTGTGTTTAATTTAACTCCTCGAAGCGAGTTTGACTGCGCTATACCTATTCAACTTAAAGGAAGAGAAACCAGGGGCATTTAAAGAGAATCTACAAAATGGGCTGATAGTTCGTTCTGCATCTCCAGCTGAGGCTTCTATGTTTTTTATCCCGAAGATGACCTTGAACCTTCATTCTTCATCAAGGACTAAATAAAGTCATCATCAAAGACTGGTATCCCCTACCCATGATCAGAGGTTTACTGGAGAGAGGAGAGAGCAGTGTGAGTAGCAACAATCTTTACCAAGATTCTGTGGGACGTATCATCTTCTGAGTATCAATCATGGGAATGAATGAATGTAAGGTCGCATATTGTGCCGCCTTCAGGTGCTTTCAATATTAAGCAAAGCCCTTAAGATTGTGTAGTGCCCATTTCGTTATCCAAAATATTATGGAACACATCTTTGCAGATATCTTAAACCACTACATCTTAGTATATCTTGATGACATACTCAGCTTCTCTTTGGCACTACATCAAGAATGAACATTTGAAGAACAGGTTTGTGGGAGGGCAATGCTGAGCAAACTTTGGAAGATCTTCAATTTTATTTTACCCACCCAACCGTTTTGCCCTATCCCGATCTGTTCAAAACATTTATTGTGGAGGCAAACTTACCAGAGAGAGTCACTAGGGCAGTTATGCGGCAAGTACAAGGTTATCTTTCTCAGTCCAGTGGCTAAAGTGAGAGAGCCATTCAGTGCCTTGAGCAGTATCTGGGATACTTTAGTAATGATACGCATTAGCTGAATTTCCAACAATGTTGCATTGCACAATGCTACAACGATGTAACGTTTTTCTGTTGTCAAGAATGTCGTCTGAGTGCTTATCCAGAAACACTTCATATTGAGTTGTAACTGCAGTGAAATGTATCAATCAACTGAAGGAATAAAAACATAATTTCAGAGAATCTTTGTAAAGCCAAAGAGATCATGGCTGGAACAGTCAACTGCCTCTGAAAACCCTCCAGGGTGTTTTTCTCCAGTTAATTGATTTTGGTTATCCCCCAGATTTCTTTTGTCTTAGTTTTACCAGTACAAATTGAGACAATGATTGTTGTTAACAATTTCAGACATCCAATAAGCGAAATCCTGTACACTACTGACTTCAGTTGCCTACTGCTTGGATTATACATTCAGTATTTCATGTTCCTCAATTCAAGATGTATGTTAGTGACTCCTTTCATAGAGGAGATCCAGATACTCTTCCTATTATGGCTCAAGGCCATCCTGATCATGTGATTCAAGAGATCTGTCATTCCCAAACACTCAGAGATTTACTTCACTTCTTATTTGAATGGAAAGGATGCCCTCCTAATGAACATTTTAGGGTGGCAGCTCCTTGTATTCATACACCTGCAGTGATTCAGAAATTCTATTGCACAATTCCTGAAAAACCAGGAGCTTCAGGTGGTTGTACTGTCATGCCATGTAAATGCAAATGTAGTAGTATTTGTATAGCGCACCGAATCGACCCCGAAGGGGTATCTCAGGCGCTTGTACGCATACCTCTGTGGAACCCTTCCTGGCTTTTCCCTGTGAAGTGCCCACTCCTGGGCACCCCTAAGGTGAAGCCAGGCATCCTAGCATTGCTGGGGCCGTTGTGGAGATTAAGGAAGCTATTGCCCAGAGTTGCAGAGTGGGACCCATGATTAGAATAGGCACGAGGCGAGAATTATCAGGTCCGAGGAAATTGAGCCCAAGACCCGCCGAGGCGGGAATTGAACCCTGGTCCCGGGCTAGACCTCTGCATCAGGGTCTGCCGCTCTAACCATTGAGCCACACTTCTCCATGCGGTCGGCGTCTGCCTCTGTATTCCCATGACTCTGGACAGCTGTCGGCAGACAGTGGGTATCTTCCACAGAACGTGTGCATGGCATCTACTGGGACCTCAGGCACCATAGCAGTTACTAGCTCCAGTGTTTGTGCCAGTGAGGATCTCTGGAGTACGCTGCTGGTTGCAAATAGGGTTGTGATCTATGCATCCCAAGCATGCACCATATTCCTTCTGCAGGCAGTTTCAGTCTCTCTCCGCACTTTTACTCACATCTACTTTTTGACCTGTACCAGCTACCGACTCCATTTAACGACTTATTGTTATATTTAATAAAAAATAAAAAACATTCTACCAGCTCTCCTCCCAACTGAGAGCTTCTCAAACCCAGCTTTTATATATGCTTCCACAAGTTACCTTTCATGCTGTTCTCCCCTGCCTAGTCACTTACACCCCCCCCCCCCCACCCCCCGTTAATTCTTCTATCACCTCTAGCAAAGGCTTTTCATTCAAACAGCAATAGCCAAAGGTGGCATTCCTTGTTTTGAACAACTCCTAAACCTGCCTCCCTGGATGCTCTAGCCAATAAAAGTGTGTTGATTGACTCCTCTGGACGCTGCATTCGTAAGTATGCAGGTAGGTGACCAAGTGTCCAGCCGGATTGTGCCACAAGGAATCAAAGGGCTGAGGCTTCCAGAGCACAGATTAAGAATTCGTTTGTGTCTCTCCTTCCCAGGAACAAAGTCAGAATACAACTCCCTGGGACCCATTGGGCAGGGGAATATAATAAGGTGTTTTTTCTCCTGCATAACACCTCATAGCTGTGCTTTTAGTTACAAGCTCATTTTTTATTTTATTCCCTACACAGAAAAGAATGTTAGAAATGTTGCAGAATGGGTTGAGAGTGTGCTTGTCTTTTCACTGCGTGTCACTACCATTAGTCCTGGCTTGCACATGAGAGCAGAAACGGATGGAAAGCAAGCCGGGGCTGTCACAACTTACCTGCCTGGACAATGAAGGATATCTTTTGTGACACCTAAATAAAATACTGGGTTTCCGGGTCAAGGGAATGCAGCAAGACAAAGCAAGGTCACCACAGGTTTCCAGGTGAGTTGCATTCTTGCAGCAAGATGGGGCCAGGATGTGGGAATGTGGCCCTACTGTGAGGACAGTACACGTCAGCTCATGCATTCCTATAAGGCATTCTCTCCCAATAGCCCTGGATTTGTGGTGAGGTGCCAGTGAAGCGGCACAATATGACAACCTGGCATGACAGCAGCATGCGGTTCAATGTGCTGCAATGAAACTCAGCACATGAATATACTGACAGTGCTCCATATAAAGGAGCAAAAACATATAAGGAAAATTCAGCTACACTAAGGTAAATTTTATATTGTTCAACAATGTCAAAGAGAACTTGTTTCTGAAAATATTGCAATCACATTCTCCCAAAATGTAGGCCGCCGGACTGTTAATTTTAAAAATATGGTTCACACATTTAAAAAAGCATTGCATGTATTAGGTTAGGCACTTTCATTCGTCATTGCATTTTTTTTCAGTACATTTACTTTGGACCATATGTACCTGGACCCCTGCCAGATGTACTACAATTAGATTGCCACTAGACTACCTTATTACGCAATGAGGTGAAATTATTGGAGATGGTGCACGAGCATCAAGGAGCATCATAAATCATTGTCAGTGCTTAATTTGAGACTGTGGTTACAGGTGCTCAACACTGGCAATTGTGAACGCCGGCACTTCCGACAGTCTGCCACTTGGTGGTGCTGTTTGTCTAAGTTAGAGATGAACACAACACCAGTTGTTTATTAACTCAACATACATTAAAATTATTAAATCCTGCTAAGCAGCACAAGCCTTTCTTTTAGCTTTGGAACCCTGCAACAGTCTGAAATGTCACAACGGTAAGGTGTGATGGATCGTAGTTGTGTTGGTTCTGTCATTGGTGGCTCTGGCATGAGCAATGGGTGGTGCAAGCTGCAGTGGCCACCTGTCAAGGGCCCCTGCACTTATTTTTCAACAAATTAGGCACTGCATTGCATGTGGTAAACAAAAGTGAAAGGAGTGTGCCCTCTGTCCTGTTGGCAGTGTACTTTTTAGCAGGTGGTGTTGCATCTACTCCTATAACAGTGGCTGGGAGAGCTGGGGTGACCTAGGTGTTCTTTACACAGCGACTAACGGTGCCTGACAAAACCCCTTTGAGGACTGTTTACTGTAGGTAGGTGTGGTCTACTCCTCGAAATTACATTCGTCTGGCTTGTACTGCCTTCATGCTTAGTGGAGTCTGCCTCGGAACTAGGGTGGTGGGGCTTTGGAAATGGATTAAAACACATAAGAAAATAAGCTTACCATTCTTCGCCGCTCCACCGCCTCTCCTCCGTCCTCTTCAGGTCTGCTACAGCACCGGATGCACTCAGGCTTCCGGGCTCTACCAGTCAATCATGACGCTGCAGAGGGAAGGCCAAACTGTTGTGTGCACTTAGAGGAGTGCAAACCACTCTTCACTCTGCTTGGCGTCACGGAGCCCAGTCCTTGCCCCCAACCTGGCTCTGAGTGCGGCATAACAAAATGAAATGATAATAACGTCCTGTTATTCTCATTTTCTTTTGTGCACTGCTTAAATTGCAGTGGGGCAACACTCCTCCTCCTTAGGGGATGAGCCACCACTGCAGTAGGTCTTGCCTTTTGGGACCAATTGACTTTGCCAATGGCTTTTAGCTGTGTTGTACAGCATAAGCAACAACAGGGAGCACGGGTGGGGGGATGGGAGCAGAAGCAACGGGGGGACCGAGGAGGGAAGCAAATGACAGCGAGAGAGAAAAGAAAGTGAGTGCATGGGGAACCAAACGGAAGAAGGAGAGCAAAGTGGAGCTGGCGAGAAGCATACAAGTGAGAAAGCAATATGGGGCAAGTGGGGAAGTAAAACATGGGAAGAAGAGAAGAACATTGAGCATGGCAAAGAGGTGAGAGAAGCACAGCTGAAAAACACAAACACTCTTGTGGAGTGCTTAAAAAGAATAAAATAGCACTTGAAAAGCAAGCAGTGGAAGGACACAAATAATGCATCCATGTTCCAGGGATGGGACAAGCACAAAAAAGAAGGAAAGCACACACATGCTAACAAGAAGTAAGCAAATGAGTGTGACAGTAAAGACTAAGCCAAATATAAGCCAACAATACATCTCTCAATAGACAGCGCATGCACTGTCTAGTAGGCGAGACCTAAAAAGTTATGCTTGAAAAGAGTGGACGCATAGAGGCCAATCAATCAAAAGAGATTGTAGAGAAGCGAAGCTCTATGGGTGGGACAAACCCAAGAATGACAAGCTGGGACACATATAAGGAGCAGGCACATGGGAGCGACAGAAAAGCCAGCCAAAGATAAGCAATCAGTGCTTAATTTGAACTGGTGGTTGCTATTGGGGGGCCCTTTTGGGGACAAGCACTCATTTCTCTGCAACAGGGGAAAACACACATATTGGAAAGATGGAGGATGACAAAGTCGACAAAACTGGCACAAAAGAAGGAAGCAAGGATCTGCAAGAGTGAGATAGGAGGCAGGGAGAGTCTAGGAGTGGATTAAAGAGGCAAGAGGTGGATTTAAGGCGACTAGCTTTGGTAATAGGCACACCCCATATTTAATTGCACTTGCTGCAGGCTTCTGAGCAGCATTCCAGGCTTCAGCACTCTTTCTTTTACAAATTAAGCACTGTTAACTCAATGCTCACTCCAAGCCCCTGCATGTTATTAGTATTCCTACAATATGTCATTCAAGAGACAGTGTATGCGTTATCTAGTAGGCTTGAATTAAAAACACAGTTTCAGGGGGAAATAAATCCCCACTTCTGGTGACATCAAAAGTATGGTATAAAACGGATGTATGAAGGTACGACGCGGGCTATTACCACGCGTACCGTTACAACGCGTGTTTTACAACGCAAGTCGTTACCACGACTTGCGCTGTAGGGTGCGGAGTTTAATTTACTAATCCAACACCAGTCCCCGTGGATAGTAGGGAAGGTGTTGGAATAGTAAATTAACTATTCCTTGTCCTTGAGCGCCCTCCAGCGCAAATCGTGGTTACGACTTGCGTTGTAAGAGACGCGTCGTAATGGTAGCGCGGGGTAACATCCGCGTCGTAAAGGATGTTCCCCGTATAAAACACCAGGCTGTATGGTGACATCTTGTGCATGGGCCCAAATGCCACACATTCCTGTTGCGTAAAGTTCAAGGAATCAAAAACAATACTTGTATTTCGTTACGTTTTGAAGACTGACATTGTGCTTTATTACGATAACATCATATGAACATGGCAAAGTGGAGAGATCCTGGTGAAATCTGTGCCACAGGCTTGAGGTTTATTTAATGTAGTGGTTGAGACAGCATCCTAATCAGACCTCTATATGGCAGGTGTTAAATTACCCAATTAACATTATCGACTTTAGAAGATTAAAGACTGAGTCAGTGTTGCCAGAATTCTGAACTGAAATCTGCAGGTTACAAAATGACCTCTGGAACAGACATGAAATCAAATGACCTGGCTTGTAAACAAATCCATCCTGATTATCCCAGGTCTCATGCATCATTGGTTTGTGGTGAAGATGCAAATGGGGATATGTTAAATGAGGTTGCGAGGACCACCAGAGGGATGAAGGATGAGAGTTTCCTCTCACTGGGTTATGGCAAAACTTGTGGGACAATAAATGAAGGAAAGTGCCTCTTTTGGACATGGTTAGCCCCCACTTGTTGCCTGGAAAATATTGTCATTTTGACTGGAAGTGTACAGGGTCCCTGCCAACCAGGCACTAAAGATGGACCCCTGGGGTAGCATCATGAATTGTGCTACCCTAGGGTGCTGTCACCAAGGCCATGTATACATGCATTGCAGACTGTGTGCCTTGGTGGAGATAAAACAGAAGAATTGACATGGCACACATCCCTGTGTGCCATGCCCACAGACACTCCATGAGACATAGGTAAGACACCCCTAAAGCAGTCCTTATAGTCCTAAGGCAGGTTGCACTATATCTCCTCTGTGGATATATCAGTATGAACAGATATGCCGCTGTAATATCCATGTAGATTCTTGGCTATTGTGAGTGACAAGAGAAGCCATAGAGAGTACATGAGCTGGACACTCGTCAATACAACTTCCTTGACTCCATGATGGCTTCTCTGTATTACGGGATGTTTGGAACCAAACATCTTGTCTTAATAAGCCTGTACTGATTCCAATGTCAGATTTATTAATAATTACACACAGAGGACCTCTTAGGGAGTGCCCTGAAACCTGTCAAACCTTTGTGTAGTCACTGATTGGTCTAAGCCAGCCTGTCACCACCAGACGGTTCTGACCTCATGGGGTGAGAGCCTGTGCAATCAGAGGCCGTGAACAATACCTGTCCTGGGCAGGGGTGTTCACATCTCCCCCCTGGTCAGTAAAACCCAGCTGTGGTGGGAAGCTTCAAAGGCCTTGTCACCTTTGAAATGCAAACTCAGGCTTTCTGATAGAAGGAGCAGCCCCCTCCTGTTTTCACCCCCTTTTGGTGGGAAGACAGACCAGAAAATGAAGAAAGAGTAGGAGGTGTACGCCGAATGCCAACTTCACCCCCTCAGGTGCTGGAGGTGAGGTGAAGCACATTTTTCAGAGGCCACCCTCTTGAAGAGGTGGTGGGCATAATAGAGGGTGTAGGCACCCCAGATCAGGGGCCCATTGGCCACTACCTATCACTCCCTTGTAAACACAACAGAATGAGGTATTTATGTGGCATACCCAAACCCTGAACTGTGGTATCCATGGACAAAAGAAGAAGACGAAGGAAGAACCACTGTTAGACCCAGAACTGCAGACCTCGTGGTGGACTTTGGGTGGAAACTCCTGTCTGCCACCACAGAACAGACAATTGCCATCCTTCAGTTCGTCTTGTCACTGTGTGCTCTCCACAGACACCGGAGAGTCTTCAGCACTTCTCAAATCGCCAGAGAAACTCCCTTGAGATAGAGGTACTATCTGCCTGCACACACAAGCCTCTAAAACAGCAAAGTCTAGTCCAGCATTGTCCAGCTCCCCAGGCTGACCACTGTCTCCAATTGCAAGCCGAAGGTACACTTGCTCTGGAGCTTTAGGTCAGACTCTGCATCATGTCCTGAGGCCCGAGGACCCACCGGCCCTGAACAGCACTAATACCCAGGGTACCGGACCCACTGCTGCAAAAACCTACAAAACCGAGTCCAGGAAGACTCCAACTTTAAAGCAAGCCAGCACCCGACAAGTGGTATAAGGACTCTGGAGATCCACCTCAGAAGGGGCACAGCAGTTCCAGAATTGTCATTCTAAGGTGCCAGCCCCTGGCCTCAAGGAGCTTCCTTGTGTGCCGTTGCCCACCTGCACATCTTCACTGCCCCCAGCCAACCTGGCCGGGGCATCTTCAAACCAGCTGTGTTCCTGAAGCCCGAAATCCCTTGTGACCTCTACTCTCCCTTGAGAGCCTTGGACTTACCTGCAAGACTGCCTTTATTTTGCTTTTGCAGGTGGCCCACTGTCTTTGTAGCGCACCAGCTACTAATGTCCTCTTTTTCCTTGCTCCCTGTGAAATTAATGAAGCTCCTGAGAACTTGGCCTTGGAACTTTGGACCTTGGTCCCAGAACCTTCCATTTCTAAAAGTTAAATGACTAAAGTAACTGCATTGCATTCATTTTCCAATTGCCTTTTTCGTTCCATAGAAAATGTATTGTGCGTAACTACGCACAACTGATTATTGCATTTATTATGATTTTCTTGTATTGAGAAAAACATTTACCTAGTACCTGAAGTTCTTGGTCTAAATATTTATATAAAAAGAAGTGATATATTTCAAATTCAGTCTCAACTTCATTCATGTGTATCATTCATTGCCTCTGAGAGCACAACTAATGCTTAGCACTACCCTCTGATAAGCCTTACTGCTCACCGACACAACCACAAAATAGAGCGTTAATATTATCTGCTTTTGGCTATGTAAACCAGTAAGGGTCTTCCTGATCTCTCTGCACAGTGCCCCCAATTGAGGTGCACTATGTATGGAGGTGGGTTTTCTACAATAACCTGCTCCACGTGGTACCACATGGTACAGAGCCAGGGGTGCCATATTGCTGACACCGTCACTAGATAGCAGCTGGGCGCACAACCCATTTTGTGCTGCACTGTCCTGTTACATCAATGACGCATGCACCCACTCACACTCTCTCACTAATGGTTTCCCTTGCTGCAAAAGATGAAGGGCATTCTTATATGCAAGATTTAGTGGCCACACAGACCTCTACAGCTAGCAATCAAACCCCTGAACAAGATTGCCAACTTTGTTTCAAGGAATGTTAGACTGCATGGGGAGAGGGTGCTGCAAGTCAGGAATGATGTACATTGCCAGAGCTTTTTTTGAGCTGAGGGCAGGACTAGGATGGTAGAGTGTGAAGCCGGGCTCAGTGGGCAGAGCCGTCTGCGGACTGCAAATAGTACTGGGATAGCTCCAGGGCAAGAAGAAGGATACTGGTAAGGCTGCCTGTCGGCTACAGTATTAAACTAGCTGTGGGTCTGCAATGACGTCCACTGACCGAGTTGTTTGTGAGCTGCCATGCTAGAAGAGCTTCAGCCCAACATTGATGTTCACCGAAAGGGCGGACTTACGGATCAGAATACGACAGTGGCTGCAGGACAGTGGTCCACTGACAGAGTTGCCTCAGGGCTGCCATAGTGAAATAGCCACAGGGCAGCAATGCTGACTACTGATAAAGCTGCCTCTGGCTTGCAGTACTAAAATAGTTGCAACTCTATGCCAGAATGAGATCCACCACTAAAGCAGTCAGTGGGTTGCAGTGCTAGAATACCTGAAGCTCACATAAAGAGAATACCTGCAGGTCAAAAATGAGGTCCTCTGGCAGAGCTATCTATGGGCTACCATGCTAGGATAGCTGCAGATCAGAAACGATTTCCACTGGTGGAGCTGGATAGTAGATGTTGGCACAGACCAGTCCACCATGCCTCCTGTCATCTCTTCTTAAATATAAATTGAAGCAATGCTTTGACAGTTAGGGCAAAGCAAGAAGGCTAGGTTGAAACAATTGACACATTTTAAATAGTACCATTGTTGTCAAAGGGTTTATTTTCCTTTTTGTTTGCCAATCCAAGTTGGATCTTTAAACAAAAAGAACTCCCGCATTCAGCAGCCTTGGCGGTGGGCTCTAAGGGGCCTTTTACTTTTGTTTAACACACTAAAGACTATTCATGACTTTTGTGTTTGTGTTTCCTTTATTTTGGGGACATTTTTGTGATATCACTATCAAAGACTTAGGATTCCAGTGCCCTTCAGGAATATACCAGATAATGTCTACTTGTGATTGAATGGTAATAACTAAATTGACCCTTATAATAAAAAGAAACTTTGAATCCAAGTGATTTAAGTTGTACACAAATGAATAGCGGTAAACTAATGTAGTTTAATGCATAGTAAAGCTATCACCATTTTTTTCATTTGAATATTTTTTTTTGATCCACCTCCTTAGGAGATGATTTCTCTTAAGATGCACACAGCACCACAGTATGACTTCAATTAGGATCCAATGAAAAAATATCCTATGTAAGCTATTCTGGAATCATATTTAAAAGTGGCGTGGCGTGAGGTGTTATATTTACACAGCTTTAAATCAAATCACACAATGAAGCCGCTAACTTTTCTTCAAAAGACACCTGCTGTGGAGCGGCTGAATGAAATAGCTTGTGTGTTCAATACAGTTCATCGCAGCATATGTTAGTCATCAGACCATACCGCCTCCTGCTTATGGTTCTCATGCGGCGATAAGCAATAAGCATTGCTCCTGCTAAGGAGGATTCAAAGGCAACAGCTGACTTTTGTTGCTCTAGTTTCGCCAGGCACTTTGTGTTAAGTTTATGTCAGGCATGACTTAGGTAATTGATGTTCTCTTCATGGGTCTTCAGTCCCCACTCTGAGCTCCGCAGGAAACTTTCAACCACTTTTCTGATTGAATCTGTGATATGGAAGACCCAATAAAAGTAGGACTTTGAAGATTGATGTTGAGTTTCATTTGAAATTATGCAAGACTAACTGCTAAGGGGCTTATAACGATGTCGGTCAGAGTTGCCTCCCACCACACCGACTCGGACTCAGGACTGACTGACCTCAGGTCGCCGGTTTCGACCGCCTCATTACAATGCGACCGAACACTGCTCAGTCACTTACTCACTTTTCTCTACAGGAGCTTGTGTCGCAGCCATAAACCGTCTGTAATACAGGCTCCTATAGAGAAATAGGGGGGGGTAAAACCCTGCACCCTGTGGCAGGCTCCCCTAGGTGGCTGCCACACAGCACAGGATTTTTCAGGGGGGGTATCTTAGGAACCACTTCAACCAGCAACTTTAGGCCACAGGTTGAAGGGGGCCATGCTAAGGGCCCCCAAAGTCACTTTCCGAAAGCCTTGGCATGTTGGAAAGACCGTCACGGGAAGGCTGTGGGAAACCCACATCATAATCCCAATGTCAGAAACGCCATCCATTGGGGATCACGTTGCGGTTCTGATCAGCTGGAAGACTCCGAGAGCTGGTCGGAACTGAGTTGGAATGACCAGCCGGTTCATGTTCCAACCGCCAACATCGTAATCGGGCGGTTGGACCGCAAACCGACCGTGTTGATTCGGAATGCCTCCGGCTGCAATCGGAGAACTTCCGACTAACAGTCGGAAGCTTTCCGACCGACATTGTAATCAGCCCCCAAGTCTCAATTTAAATTTATGAGTGGCACTACATTGATCTGAAAGTGCTTGCCGCAACTTATCGATAAAAAAAATTCGAAGTGCACTTGTACTTAAAGGTATTGTTAATAAAAGTAGCAATAATATGTATGATGATAGTAATGCTAATTATGGCAATAGTATTAATAAATATAACAAAAATAGTAATATCAACTATGGCATTCCTTTTCTTCTTAATATTCTACCTATTATAACAACAATAATACTAAAAATAATACTACTAATAATAATAATGGCTATTAGTATTAGTGATAGCAGTAGTACCAGCTGTAGTAGTATTATTAGCATTTTTACTAAAATTGGCAATAACAATATTAATATGCTAATAGTTATACTTGTATTATTACTACTAACAATAATAATAATAATAATAACAATAATGATATTAATTATAATAACACCACTTTTAATACTACTACGAATAATAATAATCAGGGCCACTGGAATTATGCAGCAGAGGAGGGTCAAATTACGCGGCAAGGTTGAAATAAAAATGCTAATTTTACCACGTAATGAGGCACGTTTAGAGATAGTATTATTTAATTTTTAACACTGTCTGGTCATTGGTAGCACTTCATTAGTAGCAGTTTACCAACCAAATATCGTGATAAGCAAAAGAAGGGTGACCAGTCAACCTTTGCAAAGGGCCTTCCACTGCGCGTCAACATATGTCAATGCAATTTTTTAACAGTTTGAGCTAGCAAACTTTTTGGTGGCTAAAATCTGCAGATTATGCAGCAGATGATGGATTATTTGGCAAAATCAATAGTTGTGTGAAAAACGCCACGGCCGCTCAATCGCATATTTCCAGTGGCCCTAATAATAATAATAATCCTAATAATAATAACTATAATCATAATATTGTATATGCAGAAAGCACAATGAACCTAGAGTTGGAAGGGATCCTACTGATATCCACAAAAAGGAATGTATCCCATTGGGCACAGGGTTAAGGTGGATTACTGTCCAAATATTAGAAAGAATGTTTTGTTAAGTGTGGTCAAGAATGTTGCGCAGCCCGGCACTGATGAAAGACATTAGGGTCTGCTTTTTCCACCAACGCATCTGGACACAACTGAAATGTCTCAGCGGGGAGGAGCTCATTTTAACAGACTCATAGGTCAGTAGTTTCAGTGCGCGTCCACTGCTTAACCTGACGCTCAATGACATGCTAGTAAAGAGATGGCATGACATTAGTGACATGACAAGACGCCACATCTTGTAGCAATGTGTGTACATATCTATTGTACATCCTACAGAGTCCACACAGGTTGCAAGGCTGCTAAATGACTATCCTCAAAGGAGCATGAGGTAATGCAGTTTTTAGTTTCATCTGATTGACATTTTGGTCCTCTCTTTGGATGGGATTTAGTATCGTTGTCTTGCCTTTTGACGTTAATCTCTTGGTTGGAAAAGGACCAGACCCGTGTGTCCTTCCAATCTTCAGAATACTTTATCCTTTAGATCCCCTTTCATGAGTAGACTCTTGTGCCTTCCCCACAAATGCCTTTGTCATGTTTGTGTGAGATTCATTTGTAATATTTGATCGCTCTCCAGAACAATTATACTGCCTCTCCAAGGAAATGTGCATTCTAAAGAGATTTAGTTACTACTTTTCTCAGGTTACAAAACCGTTGGCAGCTGCTACATCTAATATCCAGTCTTAAAATCAAGGCTTTTAGGAAATCCCTTATGGTAAAGAACACTTAACGTCAACTTTGTCAATTTAGGGGTTTGTGTAGAAATGAATTAAGAGGTTAGGCAAGATGTGTGACTGAACTTAAAGCCACTTCTCGGAATTTGAGGGTTTGATATCCAACTAATGTGTTGATTGTTCATTTCACAATTATTTTGCCTAATGCGTACATTTACTTAATGTCCTGTGCGCCCTCCATTCAGTGCATTTCTACTGTAGTTAGTGAGCGGTACTGATACCTCCCACACGCCCCCATCCTTTATGAGAGAGTGTAAATTCACTCCAGGAAACAGTTTGGGGAGTTAACAAACCGTGCCTCTGATTTTTGCCCTTACGTCATTGTTCACATATTTTTCTATATATTCCCCTGTGGTAGAAAAGTATACTTTTTCATCGGCTGCCTGTGACATATAACTCGTGGAATACACTGGGCACTGTATTCTCACACTGGCAACTTTACACGCTCGCCTGACTTGTGAGAGCGCAGAAATAGGTGAACCTTGAAATGCTGGTTACTTAACACCAGCTGGGGAATTCGGAGCCCAACTTGAAGTCGCATAACCCTAAAAATATGGCGAGGGGTCGTGAGAGGCTGTGGCAAATTTAATTTGCTGCCACATAAATTGTGAAAGATTTACTGTTTGCTAATTCTGAAGGGTAATGTAAAATAGCTCCATTGCCGTCTACTCATTTTGGGAAAGTGTTGACCTAAATTGCTTTCTTATCAGGGTCAGTGATGTTACATATTTGGCCCCTGCATAATTTACAGATTTCAATAATTATTATTTCAAACTCAAACTGACCAAAAGTTACTAAAAATGGGTCCACTGTGGTGTGGCACAGTGGCAAGCCAATTGCAAAGGTTAATTGTCACATTTTAGTTGCTGATTGCTGTATTCAGACATGAAACTTTTATTAACAAACTAAAATGTTTCCTCAACAGAATTTGTGTGTTTTAAAAAGCCAAACTAATGAAATAATACTGCCACAAAATTGCCATTTTATGTTGCACAATTTGCCTTTTCTTGCCACATAATTTAGAGGGCAATACTGCATAATGAGATCCTCCAATTCCACATCATTTCAGTTGCCCCTTGTTATTGAGGAGAGTCATTACTTATGAGACAGGACATTACTGGGGAGGTACAGCATTACTGATAAGGCAAAACATTACCTGTAAGGAGCCACATTCCTGGTCAGGTATGGCATAAAGACACACTTCATGATCAGAAATGTTCACCAGTGAGTCAGTAATGCTACTTTGTGTGATAGCGTATGGGGAGCTCCATCAGCAATTGTGCCCATACGCCAACTCCATACCCTGCCAGAGGAAATATGATGACAGAAGAGGACAGTCAGACTGGGCA
Organism: Lissotriton vulgaris; assembly: GCF_964263255.1. NCBI lineage: Eukaryota > Metazoa > Chordata > Amphibia > Caudata > Salamandridae > Lissotriton > Lissotriton vulgaris. The sequence continues at coordinate 453,545,135 of NC_141685.1, read as the reverse complement.
AGATCTCAGGCCTGGGGTTTGGATTTTCAAACTACCTTAAATGTTAAATAACTAGCCCTTGAGAGGTAGTTTATGTAGACGAGAGCCTTTCTGCGTTTACAATATATACTGCTCCTAAAATGCTAATTGAAAGCTTTTGTAACCAGGATTTATCTTTCTTTCATGTGCTATCCTCTGGTTATTCGGTACCCCTTTTAGAAAGCACATTTCCTTTACCGAATGCAGGGCTTTCACCTTGTTTTAAAATATCAATTATTTTTGCTTTTTTCAGGTTTTCTTTGTTTTACATTTTTTCTCTTTGGTTAAAATCACTCTGTACCTGGTTAGATAAGTAAAACAATACAGGGACCCCATCGATGACCCGAGCACAGAGCATCTACCACTACAAAAAATGTAAATTCTACAACGTCCAGGAACAATTTACTAATATGACTTCAAAATTACTAAGATTCTATGATTGAATGTGGTTACCTTGTTTCTACTGTGACAACATTATTGAAATCAGATGTATACATGTGCATAGCATGAAAATGAAAATATTCACTAAAACCATTCTCTCCTTCTAACAAAGAATACACATTATCAAAACAATTATTTCAAATATTTCCATAATCTTCTGCTTTGTATGCATGGCCATGGGAGAAACTATTAAGAGACATCCTCGTTTTACCTCTCCCTAGTCTGACCACTGGTGGCTCATTAACACGGACACTGCATTTTGGTGATAATATACATATGTTCCACGTTCCTCAAGGCTGAATTCACAACAATTTTGTATTTTTTTTTAGCAATCAATTTTTTTAGGACGTTGTGGAAAAGAAACACATCATTTGGTATACTTTTTCAAACTTTTTCGGAGGGGGACACTAACGAGCTTTCCTCGACTTGATGAGCTCACTTGTTTCCCTCTCTCTATACATTTCAAGCAGATAGTTATAGTTACACCCCACCAAGGTGAAAGCTCACAAGCGACAGGTGAGTAATATGATGGCTTGATGTTATTTTGATGAAAGAGTTCACAGGCGGGGGATAAGCGTGGACTAATACTTTCAGCGAGACTAGACGTGGGGTTCAGGCAGGGATGTGCAAAATGTGTCTGTAAAGCAGGTACCACATCAGAATTTCAGGCTATTAGAATGAGAAACGTCTATATAATTGACATAAATGGGACAGTTAGTGATTACCCTGAAGGTATGGAATGTCTGGACCAACTTCAGACAGCCAAGGAACACTGACATAAAAATTGACTGTTAGACAATTAAAGCTAGAGAAAGAAAATATAACCAACGCCATTTTCAAATTATGGGTATTTCTCCAACAGTAGTATATTCTAACCAGTACACACCTACTGGAGGCAGCATAAGTAGAAACAAAGGTCAGGCTATAACCAGCAATTCAGCTGCTTTTACAGGCCGCGTGGTCTAACACGCTACACCTCTAGGTGAATTTTTGTAACTGTTTCTGTAGCTGTGAGGTGACATTTCATGTTCACCCATGAATTGCAAGTTAGTGACCATCTAGCATTCTAAATTAGGTGATGGGACAACTGTACCTAGATAAAATGTGAAATGAAAATGTTTTCTCATGTTTGGCCATGTGTTAAAGGTACAACTCTAAAATGAACATGTATGTACATAAAATGGGTCAATAAGGTCATTCTAATCATGTACGTGGTGAACATTGAGGACAGTTATGAAGACCAAACCACAGTAAGCATCTATATCTGTGCATCAATCAGATGGCGTATGCAGATGAACCATGTCTGCAAATTATCAGCCTTTGGGAGCTTGGCCCTGTGCATCTACTTTTTATTTTTGCTTGAATATTTACTTTCCCAGCACTTGCCTGATAAGTACCCAGATCATGCCAGGGTACAAAAGCAAAGCAAAAATAATGTACACGCAAATAAGAGGCTATGACACAAATAGGTACACGTGTGGCTATCTCTAATATACTTCCACCAATCTGAACCATCACTTCAATTATATCTGGCAAACGTTGCTTAAGATACGATGAAATAATAATGAATCACTAGATATATGGATATCACACTAATACTGAAATGTCTCAAGGCTTCAAAAACAGGTGTTTTGCCCAGTTCTATGTCTCCCATTTGATCAATTTAAGAAGTAACGTTGGTGGTAACAAACAGATTTCGCTGCAAGGTGCATTAGGATGGGTGGGTGAAATTACTTTGTTTAATCTGGCTTGACAGCGCATCATGTGAGCATCACTAGATAAGGTCTTTAGCTCCACCCTCATGTTGGGAGTCAAGAGTACTTGTTCTGATTGGTCAGAAGTTGAGTGCTCACACAAAAAAGTGCTTGCCCACCATGCAGCTGTGCTTGCTTTTTTATTTTTTATTCATCTGCCTAGGCTTGAGCTTTCAGGATCAGACACATGGCATTGGAATACTATTAAAGTGCCCTAAATAACTAGATACTTTATGTTGTTTTTCTCTGGCCTCAGCACAGATATGCGGAGGGCAGTCATTAACCTACATGGATTTTTAGGTCTGGCTTGACAGTACAACTGTCATCTGACCTTTTACCTTAGGTCAATATATTGTGCTTCTGCACTAATACATATCTATTACCATGCTATGCACATATAATGCTTCACATTACCATACAATATTCCTTTAAAGCCAGACCTATTGGCATTGCCAATGCTAGTTTTTAACATGTGGCAAGCATAGGGGAAACTTTGGAACATTCATGCTGTTTTCAATTGTTCTGCATTTGCCTGCCCAGAATTGAAAAAAGGAAATGCAGGCAGCATGCCATGCAGCACAAGAATTCGTCTTTCCACACAGACTGGGATATGTATGGAACAGTGATTGATTGTGCAGTCCAGCCCTGTCCAGACCGGACTGCGGGTTAGCTTTTGTCAATTGCATTAAATTAATGATGCTATCTGCCTCAGCCTCAGCAAGTGGTCCCTGCCTCAGAGGCTAGAAAGACCCCGTAGGTAGGTTTCCCTGCTGAAGTAGTTGCTTACAAGAGCACCGGTAGGGGTCCAGGCCACGTATTTCCCTTAATGCCATTACCATTAAGCTAAATACATTACTCGGCCCCTCACAGTGTGGTGTTCATTTTTTCCATGTGAAGCAGCTGACCATCTCTGATTCCACTCAGCGACGGGGAAAAAGGACGAGTTTAGTATGGGCCAACATTTGCATGGAAATTTCACCCATCCCTATACATGAGTGCATTGAACTATGCCACTGCCCACTGTACCCACTTGAGATAGTGACTGAAAGTCTTTACCATGAATAGGGGCTATCCACAATAAGAATAATGTAAACACTAAACACTGCCATACAGGTATTCAATGTTGAGATGACAGAAGCCACCTTTACAGGAGATCTGAACTCCTGGCTGCATCAAATCAGTTTTTTTTAATGTTCCCTCTTTGAGTCCATCACCAGATGTTGTTCTTGGCTGTAACCTAAGGCAGGCTCCTGCTATCTTCATCTCCTGTCTCCTTTTTCGTGGTCTGATCGCTTTTGACAGCATCTTTATTGTTTCTGAGGGACAAATCGAATTCAGAAAGTCTTGGCATGCGCGCTCTGGTTTATTACATGTCGTGGTAAGAACTCAGGCAGTTATACTGAGTCTATTAGCAGGCTTCAGCATGCGGTGTCTGGAGGAAAACGCTTCAAACCCCAAATATGTTTTTCTTGGCGGACAGGTCACCCTGAGATGGAAATTTTACTGACACTTTGAGACTTACTTTATGACTGGGTTTCCTATGGCTATCATCCAGAGAGGTCACCATGGAAATTGCTGTTGCAGAGTAGCTACCAGGTTAAAAAGCATCATTGTAACTGGCCTGACGGCTCTACCACTTCTTGCGATGTATTACTACTCACCACGATCAAGGCTATAAAACTCTATGGGGGACCAGCTGTGTTGCGTCATTGGGCAAGGCCTCTTGGGGGTATTCTGTATTTCAAGGCCAATATTGAGTAGCATGCAATAACTGTCCTTCAGTGAGGACAGTCGGGATCCAGAAAGACTGGGAAAATAAACGCCACTTATGCTAAACAAATCTAATGTTTGGCGGAGGCGCGGTGTGGTCAAGGGACTCCCCACAGTATAAATCGAAGTTGAATGGAGACTTCAAAATGAAAGCCAAAAAGAAAACTACAACATCTGATCGAAAATCTGTGCACCTGGACACAGCGCGGAATCTGCAGCACTGGATGGTTGCGCGCGGTGTGACGAGAGGTAGAAATGTGAGCAGATGGAGGGCCACACTGGGGATTCTCAACTAAGAAAATTTAAATCTGTTCTGGTGCAACCATTTCAGGTGGACCACGGCTATTGCTTTTATAGTTAAATTCTCTCATTTAGTGACACAGCTCGGAGCAACACTCACAAAGTTCTCAAACTATTACCAAACACACCTCTAAGAAATTGGCAGGTAAAAATTATCACTGCAACATTGCCAAAAATGAATACATACTGCCTGAAGCAGTGAAATTTACATGTTGTGCCCCTAAATTAGTAATCCCCTTACCCACTGCACTCTAGTGACTGTGCTCAACAACCGCAAGTTATAAATAAAACATCTTACAGAAAGCCTAGTCTGCACACAGCCCACACGCTTCCCTGGGTGAGGAACAATACCGCCTGTAGCACTCTGGTAAGGCCCTGCACGTGGTGGGCAACACTGTTAAATCACGACACATGCACTTAGTAACAGTTAGCCGGAAAGACCCAGAGCGGTCTTCCGCATGTTTATTTATACCCCGGCGCGAGCCCGCCCCGGGGTGTGCGTGCGTGCACGAAAGAGATACATTGTAGGAGAGAGCCCGGGTGGCTCTCTACATCCCTCCCTTGATTTAGTTCTGTCCATACCGCACGCCTCTGGACTTCACTTTAGGGCGATGTCCAGGCAAAGTCTCTCATCCGCTGGTAAGGCCTTGGGTTGAGCCTCAGACTGTATCTGGGATTCCGGGTCCATGGTGATTCGACAACCCCAGCCGGGGTTGCCCCTGTGCTTTCACTCGCATCAGTCGCCCTTGGTTGACTTTGCTCTGCACCCAGGTTCTGTGGTGTTGGCCTGGGTTGAATCTCGCCCTGTTGTTGTACCACAGTTGGTCTCGGGGAGCTGCGGACGTCCAGATCTTCATACTCTCCCGTTTCCACTCCTTCCTCCACTCTTTGTCCTTCAGTTGTCTCTGTTGCTTTTCTGAAGCATGACACGTTCCTTGTCACGACTTGTCCATTCCTCTTCGCGGTGACCATTGTCCCTTGGACCTTGTCCACTATCCATACTTCTGACTCAAACGGAGTTCGGGATTTCCATCCGGGATGGCGATCTTTGACGACCACCACGTCTCCTTCCTTAATGTTCGGTTCTTTGGCATGGCGATACACGCTCGCCTTGATGTTTGTGTTCTGTCTTCTCGCTTGAGTAGCCTCTGCGTTTCTCTCCTCTGGCACCCATGTGCTAGCGGTCGGAATGCTGTCCCTGGGTGCACGCTTAAACAGCACGTGGGCAGGAGCACACTTGGTTGTTGAGTGAGGCATTTGTCGGTACGCTCCTAGGAATTGGTCAAGGGCCGTCTCCGGGTCTTCCCCGTTGTCCACCGCAATCCGGAGGGCCCTATTCAGTGTTCGCATTAGTCTCTCAACTTCCCCATTTGCCTGGGGCCACAGCGGGGTGATCTTTCTGTGTTTGATCCGGAGGGCTTCCAGGTATGACTGAAATTCTCTCCCTTGAAAAGAGGGTCCGTTGTCGGACTTGATTTCCTCCGGGAGCCCCATCGTGGCAAAGACGCGGCTTAGCACCTTCTTAATTTGCGGGAATGCTGTTGATGATATGACTTCAACTATTGGGAATTTGGAGAACGAGTCGACTAATACCAGCATGTGTCTTCTGTCTGGGAAACTGCCAAAGTCTATGCTGAGGTGTGTCCAGGGTGTCTGAGGCGCTTCCTCCGTGATCACCGGTGCCGGGGCGGGTTCTCCGCCCGTGACCGTGCAGGCATGGCAGGACCGTATCATGGCAACCACTTGGCTGTCCATCGCTGGAAACCACACTTTGCTCCTTAGCCGTGCTTTTGTCATGGCCATGCCTTGGTGCCCCACATGTGCTAGACTCAGAGCTCTTTGTTGGAGGCTTTCCGGTATGACGATGAGGTGTCCTCGTAAGATGATTCCTTCATCTCCCACACTTAATTTGCTGCGTACCTGCCACAGTTGTTGTCTTGCGGGGCTCACCTCCGGCCGGAGGCTCGATGCACCATCGAGGAAGTGGGCCCAACGATTTTCCTCCAGAGCACGGCGGACTTTCGTCAGAGTCTCGTCCCCGGCAGTGGCTTCTCCAATTTCTTTGAGCGACATGTTCTCCGGACACGCGGCCTGCGTGATCATATGGACAATTTCCTCCACCTCTTCCCCCTCTTCTGTGGGCGGACACTGGGTGATGACATCCGGGTGCCGGGACAGGTAATCGGCCGGGTTGTGGGCCCCTGGGCGGAACACGATTTTGAAGCGGTAACCCTGCAGCTGGACCGCCCATCGTTCAATGCGTGGGGGTGCTAGCCGTGATGACCCAGCAAAGAGGGGTAGAAGAGGCTTGTGATCGGTTACCACCGTGAATTCCTGCCCGCAGAGGTAGAGGTGAAAATGTTGGCATGCCCACTTGATGGCCAGGGCTTCTCTTTCTATTTGCGCGTATCTGGTCTCGGTGTCAGTCAGTGCCTTGCTGGCATAGGCAACCGGCTTCCACTCATCGGGCCCGTATTCTTGCAAAAGGACTGCTCCCAGTCCTACGGGACTGGCGTCAACGATCAACTCGGTCCGACGCCGTGGCTGGAAGTAGGCCATAGTGGTGTCATCCAGGAGGCTGGCCTTGATTGTTTGAAATGCCTTGTTCGCGGTGCCAGTCCAGTCCCACTTCTGGTCGGCTCTGGTGAGGGCTCTGAGAGGTTCTGCGATTGCGGCCAAGTTGGGTATGAACCGACCGCAGTAGGTGGCCATGCCCAAGAAGCTGCGTACTTCGGTCGGGTTTCGGGGGGTGCTGGCTGCCTTGATCGCCTCTGCTTTCTTGGGGTCTACTTTCAGGCCCTCCCTCGTGAATGTGTACCCAAAAAAGTCTATCGACTCCTGGTAGAAGGAGCATTTGGCTCGGTGCAGAGTCAGGCCACTGTCCGCAAGTCTTTGTAGGGTTGGTCTCAAGTTGACGTGATGCTCTTCTAGGGTTGCGGAGTACACCAGAATATCATCGCTGAGGTTGATCACCCCCCTCAGTCCCGATAGTACCTCTCAAATGACATTTTGGAAGACCTCCGCCGCGGAGGAGACACCGAAGCTGAGCCGGGTGTAGCGTCGCAATCCCACGTGGGTCGAAAAGGTGGTGATGTACCTGCTGGCTGGTTCCAACTCGAGCTGATGATAACCCGAGTTAAGGTCTAGCTTTGAAAACCATTTCGCCCCGTTGAGGTCTGCTACTATATCATCCATGGTGGGGGTGATATGTCTTTCGCGCTTGACGGCTGTATTGGGGAGCCTCATGTCCACACATAGACGGATGGCCCTGGCTGCTTCTGCTTTGGTGCGACGACTAACGGGGAGACCCAGGGTGTCGGGCCCAACACTTTCTCGATTACTCCTAGGTCTTCAAGCTTCCGGAGCTCCTCTTCGACCTGTGGCCTGAGGTTGAAGGGCACCCGCCGGTGTCGGAGTGCTACAGGCCTGACCGACGCGTCTATGTGCAGCTTGAATCTTCGCCCCTTTAGTTTTCCTAGGCCCTTGAACAGTTCCGGAGAATCCTTCAGCATGAAATCCGCATGCGCCTGGTGCACTTGATTGGCGAAGAATACCATGCCGAGGTCTTCTGCCGTGTGGCAGCTCAGAAGGGTGCCTTTCTTTCCCTCCGTGATGTGAAATTTGGTTTCCGTGGAATATTCTCCATTGACTACGGTCGTTTGGATTACTCCTCGAAGGGGTAGCGGTTCTGTTCCCCCGTAGGTGTAGATCCTCGCTGCGGAGGGTGTTAGTACGGGCTTCGGGGACATCCTCTCGTATTGGTCCGAGTCCATGACATTCACGGACGCTCCCGTGTCTATCAGGGCACTGACGTTGGTTCCATCTTCTGCTATGAAACACATGGGCGGCGGCCTCCTTCTCGTGGACGCTCGGCTTACATAGGAGACGACGTACACCTCGTCGTCCTCGTCGTCCTCGTACCTGGGTCGTCTGTCCTGGGCTTGAGTGTCCGGAGGAGGTAGTTCCTGGTCGAGTGATAGCTGTCGGATGCGCTGCGTCACTGCCCTGGCACGTGGGCCTGCTGACCTGAATTTCCCTCCCCGGCAGACGGCAGCAAAGTGATTCATGCGCCCACACTTGAGGCACGTCTTTCCTTTGGCGCCACATGTGGCCGTGGCAGGGTGATCTTCACCGCAATACCCGCATTGGTTTCCTCGTGGCGGGGCATTCCGCTGTCTCGCTGGTGGGAATCTCCTCTGTATCGCGTCGATCCGTTCTTCCTTGATCGGCGTAGTTCTCGTAGCGGGCGGGGCAATCACCGGGGTGCGCAGCGCTGCCTCCATTTCCTCTGCCCTGGCGTCGGACAGTTCGTGCGACCTGGCTAGGATTAGTACTTCGTCGAGTGACATGCCTGGTTGTCTCAGGATTAGCTTTCTCAGCAGCTTTGATTTGCACCCCACTATGATCTGATCCCTGATTTCTTCCCGGGGGTTAGTGAACGGGCACGTGCTTGCGAGCCGGCGGAGCCGGGCATAGTACATGTCAACAGACTCGGAGTCAGTCTGCCAGGCGCGTTTAAACTTGAACTTTTCAAAGCCATTATTGAGCTGGGGATCAAAGTGTGCGTTTAAAGCCGCGACCGCGGCATCATAGTCGTTCTCAGGCCCTGTGTTGGGGAGCGATTCAAACAGATCGTAGATTTCCGGTCCCCCGTATAAAATGAGGAGCGACCTCTTTAGTGTACCGTCCGTTTCTCTGGTACCCTTAAAGTAGAGGTTAAGTCTCCCGACCCACGCCTTCCACCGGAGCGCCGCTGTGGCCGGGTCCGCTGTCTCGCTGAAGGGCGGGATGGGCGCTGCGCCGGCGTGAAGGTGGGTGGGCACCGCCGGCATGGGGGCTCCCGCTTGGGCCTGGGCTCCCGCCTGGGCTTGGGCCTGCGATGGTGGCGCAGGCACAACTGGCGGCGGCTGGACCGCTGGAGGTGGGGCCTGACCAGCCCCGTCTTGGGCTGCCCCAGTCGCGTCCTGATTCATGGTGTGGCCTTGAGCACGTGGTCCTGGAGCTTTCCGGTGTTGTGTCGTCGCGCGGTGGCAGGGCTTTGGCACAGCAGAGGGAAGCGCCCGCTATGGCTCACCAGAGCAGTCACTTGGATTTGCCAATGGTTGATGTAAAGTGAGACACCCTGCGAGTGAAGATAGCTGTGTTCGCGCACCTTCCCAGCACCAGCAGACTAGGTGTGTTGCAGGCCGGGCCCCTGGGAGGCCTGGTGATGGCAGGTCCTGATTTGCGTTTGCCAATGCTTGTTTCTGCTTTGTGGAGCAGGCTGGAGCGGGGCGCGCAGAGGCCTGGCGCGATGCCCTGGGTGCACACGTGGTCGGGGGCGCAGTTCGCGCGCTCGTTGCAGATGAGAGGCGGGGTCCGCGGTAGGCCTTGGCCACGTGGTGCGGCCGCAGAGATCTTACCACGCGGCAGGCGGGCGCACTTCTTCCGCGCCGGCCGGTGGAAGAGACACACACGGGTGTCGCGCAAGCGGGGCAGATGGCTGACTCACCCGCAGGATCTTCAGGCGGCACGCCGACCCCTCGATCCCCGCCAGCTGAAGGCAATCCCTTACGGGAGACGCGTGGGCGGGCCTCGGGACGAAGGGGATCGGCACAGCAACGCGGGTGGGCACCGCAGCTGGAGGCAGGCGATACGGTGCCACAGGATACAGCGGGGCACGCGTGGAGATAGACCGGCCTCGTCGCCAATGTGGCACTCTGGTAAGGCCCTGCACGTGGTGGGCAACACTATTAAATCACGACACATGCACTTAGTAACAGTTAGCCGGAAAGACCCCGAGCGGTCTTCCGCATGTTTATTTATACCCGGCGCGAGCCCGCCCCGGGGTGTGCGTGCGTGCGTGCACGAAAGAGATACATTGTAGGAGAGAGCCCGGGTGGCTCTCTACACCGCCTTGACACAAGAACTGTTTAATGACAGCGTTGACCAATAAGAAATGTCTGTAAGTTCTTCAAACTCAAAGAATGAGTAATGAAAACGAGTAATAAGCAAATACAAACAACCAATCAAAATGAAACAACCAATCAGGAACGTGTTTACACTCTTCCTGGGTGTTAAAGGACCAATATACCAGCAGCAAGGCATTGAAGCATTTATCGTCAGTCACTCATCCTGAATATAATTAGTTCATAAAAAAAACATGTTTAGAAAACCACCTGCGCATAATGCTAATGATAATGATGGGGTTGGTGATGTTGATTGTTATTGATATTATTCAGATAACGATGATGATTATTACCTAGCTTTCGCATTATACACCTTTGGATGTTGATATGATAATAATGCCGTGACAATAATGCGTCTTTTGGCATGGACAGTCTTTCAGAATGTTAGTAATGTACTCAGCATTTTAACATAGCCCACCTGCAATGGGCCTCAGAAGGATAAAAGGCGGAGTTGACCTTAGCTCGCGTTAGGAGGAGACTATGTGAACCTCTTTCCGAGGGGGTTTTACGGCCAGCGCCTCCTGCAGCTGAAAGATGCTGAGGGAGGGAAGAGTTTACTTCAGTTAATTAGAAAGCACTTGCCAAATTAAAGAGGTCAGTCAGCACTTAAACGAGGGTTTAGAGCGGGTAGGGCAGTAAAAGGGAACTTTAAAGGGCATGCCGAGGGCGAATTGACTGGAGTTCATTAGACCAGCTCTAGGCTGGGTTGAGCCAGGGTATGATCAGGATCAGCATTTAACTCTGTCGCTTCTTCTGAATAGAATACAAGAATGCACAGTGGCCAGTAAACAGACGTGTCTTTTTTATTTATCATATGATTTCTCTTTTAAAAGTGTATTGCGTTTGACAACTTTTTTAAAATTGATTCCAACTGAACGAAGAACAAGTTTCTTCCTCTATTTGCCCAAAGAATCCTGCATTTTGTTGACTTTCCATCTTTGAAGTGACTTTTCTTGCTGAATTGCTATTATATGTAACCCATGAAGAACATGAATTGTGCTGAGCTCATAATGAAAATAACTTGTTTTTTAAATGTGTGGCTGATTCTGCATAATAATTTGTCATTTCTCAGCACTAAAGCCAACAAGTGGCAATATCACAAAAGCAGGATGCTTGGCGACGGTTTACCCTGATGCTCAGCTTCGTTGATATGCCTGCCATAGGCTGGGGCTCAGAGCCACATTACCAAACATGTATTTGCTCAATCTCACGAGTGATCTTTTGTCGTAAGTGCGTGGGCTGGTCACAGCACAGCACAGCAGCACAGTGTGGGTTCAGACTGCCAGACTAGCTTCCTCTGAAGTACAATTCCAATCCTTGAAGGGGCATAAGGTGTTCTGTAACAATTCTGAATGTAGTCAAAAAATGCACAAAGACAGTGACAGTGGACTTCTTGCCAACTACACTCACTCCAAAGCCCTCATTCTCAGTGGGCATGTTTCCAGTGCAGTAAATTCACTTCGGGGGAAATCCACGCCTTGTGGATTTGATCCTGGGAGAAAATTGCAGCACGCGTGGAGATAGACCGGCCTCGTCGCCAATGTGGCACTCTGGTAAGGCCCTGCACGTGGTGGGCAACACTATTAAATCACGACACATGCACTTAGTAACAGTTAGCCGGAAAGACCCCGAGCGGTCTTCCGCATGTTTATTTATACCCGGCGCGAGCCCGCCCCGGGGTGTGCGTGCGTGCGTGCACGAAAGAGATACATTGTAGGAGAGAGCCCGGGTGGCTCTCTACACCGCCTTGACACAAGAACTGTTTAATGACAGCGTTGACCAATAAGAAATGTCTGTAAGTTCTTCAAACTCAAAGAATGAGTAATGAAAACGAGTAATAAGCAAATACAAACAACCAATCAAAATGAAACAACCAATCAGGAACGTGTTTACACTCTTCCTGGGTGTTAAAGGACCAATATACCAGCAGCAAGGCATTGAAGCATTTATCGTCAGTCACTCATCCTGAATATAATTAGTTCATAAAAAAAACATGTTTAGAAAACCACCTGCGCATAATGCTAATGATAATGATGGGGTTGGTGATGTTGATTGTTATTGATATTATTCAGATAACGATGATGATTATTACCTAGCTTTCGCATTATACACCTTTGGATGTTGATATGATAATAATGCCGTGACAATAATGCGTCTTTTGGCATGGACAGTCTTTCAGAATGTTAGTAATGTACTCAGCATTTTAACATAGCCCACCTGCAATGGGCCTCAGAAGGATAAAAGGCGGAGTTGACCTTAGCTCGCGTTAGGAGGAGACTATGTGAACCTCTTTCCGAGGGGGTTTTACGGCCAGCGCCTCCTGCAGCTGAAAGATGCTGAGGGAGGGAAGAGTTTACTTCAGTTAATTAGAAAGCACTTGCCAAATTAAAGAGGTCAGTCAGCACTTAAACGAGGGTTTAGAGCGGGTAGGGCAGTAAAAGGGAACTTTAAAGGGCATGCCGAGGGCGAATTGACTGGAGTTCATTAGACCAGCTCTAGGCTGGGTTGAGCCAGGGTATGATCAGGATCAGCATTTAACTCTGTCGCTTCTTCTGAATAGAATACAAGAATGCACAGTGGCCAGTAAACAGACGTGTCTTTTTTATTTATCATATGATTTCTCTTTTAAAAGTGTATTGCGTTTGACAACTTTTTTAAAATTGATTCCAACTGAACGAAGAACAAGTTTCTTCCTCTATTTGCCCAAAGAATCCTGCATTTTGTTGACTTTCCATCTTTGAAGTGACTTTTCTTGCTGAATTGCTATTATATGTAACCCATGAAGAACATGAATTGTGCTGAGCTCATAATGAAAATAACTTGTTTTTTAAATGTGTGGCTGATTCTGCATAATAATTTGTCATTTCTCAGCACTAAAGCCAACAAGTGGCAATATCACAAAAGCAGGATGCTTGGCGACGGTTTACCCTGATGCTCAGCTTCGTTGATATGCCTGCCATAGGCTGGGGCTCAGAGCCACATTACCAAACATGTATTTGCTCAATCTCACGAGTGATCTTTTGTCGTAAGTGCGTGGGCTGGTCACAGCACAGCACAGCAGCACAGTGTGGGTTCAGACTGCCAGACTAGCTTCCTCTGAAGTACAATTCCAATCCTTGAAGGGGCATAAGGTGTTCTGTAACAATTCTGAATGTAGTCAAAAAATGCACAAAGACAGTGACAGTGGACTTCTTGCCAACTACACTCACTCCAAAGCCCTCATTCTCAGTGGGCATGTTTCCAGTGCAGTAAATTCACTTCGGGGGAAATCCACGCCTTGTGGATTTGATCCTGGGAGAAAATTGCAGCAATAGTTTTAGTTTTCCTGCTTGGAGCAAGGGTTAATGTGCTTTATCGGAGTGATCACACCTGAATCTCACACTTGTTTCCTCTTTCCAATCTGTGATCACTGTGCAAATTTCATCTGGCAAAATGTACATGGGTAGAATTGTGGATGCGTCCAAATAAGACCAAATTCAGAGTGGAAGAAACAATGGTGTTGATTAGGATGGCGGACGGACCTGCGTCTGTACGCCACCCCGAGTTGGAGGGACCGTTCGCAGGAGCAGCGGCATTCCCGCCATAGGAATTAGGATGTGACCTCCACCCTGGCGGTCGCATCCTATATATTTAACATTGCGGCGGGTGCTACTTAAAGCAGCACCCGCCGCAAAGTAAAAAATGCATGCTTTGCATGTGCATGCACAAACCGGCAGGCACTGCTCAGTGCCTGCCGCTTTGTGAATGCACATGTAGAAGGGTACCATAGGTACCCCCCATGTGCACCCCCACTCACCAACATCCTGGGGCCCGCAAGGGGCCCCCAGAAGCAAAGGTCCACATGCTTTTCCACGGCAGAATATCCGCCGCGGAAAAGCATGTCTCCGCACCCATCATAATATGGCTGGCGGTGTCTTGCAGACACCGCCACCATATTGTGGTCCACACCCCGCGGATCAGCGGCGGACGGACCTGCCATCTGCCGCTGATCCCACCTCCATCATAATCTGGCGGTGGGTGTTTTCAAGGACCGCAGCGGTGAATCCGCATCCTCAGGGCCAGCGGTGGCTTCCACCAGCACGGAGGATGCAGAATCACCGACATCATAATCGACCCCAATGTTTGGGCCAGATACAGGTATTTTCACTATACTTGAAATGGGACCCTAATTTCATTTGCTGATGCACGCCAGTCAGTCTTTGGAGTTGAAAATAGGGGCATACAACAAAGGATTGACCGTTGTGCAATCACACCAACTGTGGGCGATCTCCTGGGTGGCATAGAGTTATTAGCATGACTTCAAGTTCCTTTTTAGGTATGGTGTTAGTCAAGACATTCTGATTTTATTAATGTTAATGATGTATGCTATATTTTCTGAAAAAGACAAAGGTGAAACAAAGGTAAAGTAGTGTCATATTTAGGTGTTGAAATTAGAAAAAAACTAACATTTAAAAAACAAAACAAGACGACATTCACCAGCAGCAGTTTACTGAGCACTTCAGCTGTGCCCTGTTTATGTAATCTGTGAGGTCGTAAGTGTTACATGGTGGGATTTTGTTAGCTCAGTAAACTATAACTGGAGAATTTCAGTGGTTTTTAGCATTTAAACATGAGCTAGAACATCACTTTAACATTTGCGTTTTATCAGTGAATTTCTGTTTTTTTTTTAATGTAAGCTATGATCTTATTAATATATCTAACTATAGTGTCACTTTAACCTTTGGCTTTTTAAGCAGATTTCTATGAATTTTTTTATCATATTCAACTTGAGAATACCACCAGGCATCTAGGGCAACCTACAGCCAATACCCCTTCTTTTCACAGCCTTTGGCTATGTAGAGCGACTGGTTGGCTTCTGAGCCCAACCCTCAGCCATGCCCGGCCCGTGCAGGGCGTTATACCGGGGCGGTGACGTCAGGCGGGGGAGGGGCAGGATGGAGGGTTTTAAAATGCGGGATATGAACCATTACAGGAAAGTAACGAAAAAAATAAATAAAACGAATTTCGTTGCCTGCGCTGCATCACATTTGGCGATGCAGCGCGGGCAACGAAATTCGTTTTATTCATTTTTTTCGTTACTTACCTGTAATGGTCCATATCCCGCATTTTAAAACCCCCACCCTGCCCCTCCCCCGCCTGACGTCACCGCCCCGGTATAACTCCCTGCCCTCAGCCCACCAGGTACACCCAAACCCCTGCTGTGCATGGACTTCAGCCATGCGCACTGGTAGAATCGGCTAATGGGCCTGCACCTAAAGTCCCCCATGGGTGCCAAACCCCCAATGGGAGCCCAACCTGCATTTTCTCTGTCTTTTTATATATTTGGTACTGCTGTACTCCCATAGTATCTGCTGCTCAAACTCCACCCCTCATGGTACCATGGAGCCGAGCAAGCTTTCTCGGCGGATAGAGTCCCAGAGTCTTGTAAGGAAGCCACTGCATTTTCTTCAATGTTGCGGACAGTCAGATTGTTTGGTCACATGGGATTGGGACAAATACAGTGATATCAATGTCGCCGACAGGAGAAAAAGTTATTTTGGCCGATCAGAAAGCCTTCTTTTAAAACTGTTATTTTGTACCATGTGACTCCTGCAGGACCAACCATCCGGATATAGCTAACCTTTTAATCTATCTCTTAATTTTCACCTAGCATCTATTTAAACGCTAATTTCTCAAAAAGCATTCATATCAAATCACAAAAAGCACACTTTATGAATAAAGTTATAACTTTCTGCCAAATTTGGTGTCATTCCATTGAGCTATTTTTTCTGTGGTGGAGAGTAATGTTTCCTACGGGAATGAACATGGGATCAGCGTGAAAGTTTCCATGAAAGAGGCAAGGTGCATGCAAATTCATCAATTAACATCAAAGTTATTAGTGAAACAAAAAACGCTCTTCTAATGGAAACTCTGACCTAACCATAACTAGACAGTTGTGACTGCCAATGCATAATACATCTCGTCATATATAGACTTTAAGCAAGCCCTCTTCATCAGTTGGTGTGCTATCTGTTGTGTCATTCACATTTTTCCTCCATCCACTAGAGTGTACAGCACGGGGCACACTTCAGACATTGTCTAATTTCACTGAGAGTGGTGACATTCTGATTTTTTACTAGCAGCACATGTGCACACAAAGTAGTTCCCTTCAGTGGCAGGTTACTATGCCAATGTGTGCTGTTTGAGACCAAACAGGATATTTGCATGTAGGCAAAGTCTTTTTTTTTAAAATTAGTCAAAGGTCTAACAACTCACTCAACAATAATGTTTTATAAAATGCACGAAAAAACAAAACAAACTTTGGCAAAGCCCAAAAACTGTCAGCAACCCCCACCCACCCAGTGGATAATGCAAAAAGGGGGTGCACAATTGTCTGCAGCCCTTGCTATAACATCAAAGGGCACTCAGAACCCTTCAAATATGAACATCTGAGTTAGATCGACTCATCTTTAAATCTTAGACTTTCAGGATAAAGACTGATGTCAGCAGGGTAGGGAGTATCTTAACCTCTTGAGCTATCTTTGGCACCCAAGAAACAAAGCGAATGTGTGACTGTTTCTCAGGAGTGCAAATTCTCTCTATTCTTATGTTAGAGTATATCTCCACATCAAAGTCATGAGTCGTGTGACACTCACCAACTGGAGATGTAAAAGACCCAAGTTCTGTAGGATCTCCTTACGAGTCCAAGTGTTAGGTTGCATGTGTGGTGAAACCAAACTTCCAAACTTGAAGTCTAACAAGAAGAAGTGATACACCTTGCCGATTAAGCACCAATATATATAGAAAAAGATCACAAAGTCCTTCACTGATATCCATATGCATAATGCACAGGATATAGAGAGCCACTCACTACAGTCAACAAGAATCCGAGAATTGTGCTGGGTGCTCAGACTCTAAGGGCGCTATGATAGCATTGCAATTGAAGAAGAGCCCTATACATATCCTTGTGATGTAACATAAAGGTTGTCATTATTTCCCCTGCTTCTTCATATGTGTCTGTGACACTTCCCAGACAATATTCGAACTGAGCTCTGAGTTTCCATTCTCAAGCCTCGACAAGAGTTCACACATATTGTAATTAATGGTGGATAAAGCTTTGCCAGGCTTCATTTTCTGAAACGTGTCTGCTTTGGCAAGGGAGATGTTTGAAGAGTTGCTTGCAGTTCGTTAGTGTTACTCAAGGAGGAAATTGCACACTCAGTAAGACGGAGCATACATTATTTTCTTTACGTTTCGTTTCTTTCCTCCTCAAAGCAAATGGAATGGAATGTGCATTTTAAACTCCATGAACAAATATAATGCAATTGGCATATGAATGGCCTATTTCTACGACAGAAAAAAAGAAGTGGTTTCGATTTTATTGCACACACTTAAACTAAGTGTTATGGAGATTTATTAAGTCTCTTTTCCTGTGCATGAGAGGAGTTCACCTTCCACTTGCAGAGTCATAAAATCTTCAGGCTCTCCCGGGTAGACAGCTTTTTTTTCAGGTCTGGCATTAGTCAAGACCTTTTGATTTTACTAAAATTATTAGGTCTGGCGTTAGTCGAAATCGTTTGATTTTACAAAAACTATACATATGATATACTTATTTATAGAGGCTTTCAGCCAGCTCTCTTCATCCTCTGCTCTGTTGTATTGCCTTTCTCTTTTTTCTTATGCTCACTGCAGCATACGGCATGGAGCGATGGGTCGGCCCACTTAAGTCACAGCCTAGTTTCACTGTGAATGACTGTTCCAAGAGGAGCACATTAGAACACAAAGTAGTTCCCATGAGTACCAGAAATTGCTATGAAATTGTGTGCTTTTTGAGACCAACAAATATCTGTGCCTTTTGTCAATTTAAACCAAAATGATGATGGTCCAATAGCTCCCCCAACAAAGAAGTTTTGCATAAACTATGGCAAAGCAAAACAAACACTGGCAAAGCCAAACGTCTGGCTTTGTCGATGCGTGTTTACTTATGGTTCAGAGTGCCCCTTTAAAACTCAACCAGAGTAAAATAGAAGATGACAAAAAAGGCTATTGCAAATTCTTTCCTAACATGCACTATAATATGCTTACACTGGTGACTCGCCATTTTTAAGCAGTGACTGGATACCATTTCAGTGCAGTACATGCTCAAAAGATAAAATGGCATATAGCACTATATTTAGACATTCACATGTGTGGTAGATGGGCTTCTTGGTTAAAGAGTAAATTGCATGTTCCACATGCTCAAATGTATGCTACATTTCTAATACAACAATTACTGTGTTACTAGGTGCGCCTCTGAGCGAGAGAAAGAGCGCGAGAATGGGTCGGTGGCACTTTACA